>NC_068937.1:86607656-87260605 GCF_016801865.2 Culex pipiens pallens | reverse complement strand
TTTCAAATTCTTTTAAAATTCTTTTAAAATTCTTTTAAAATTCTTTTAAAATTCTTTTAAAATTCTTTTAAAATTCTTTTAAAATTCTTTTAAAATTCTTTTATAATTCTTTTAAAATTCTTTTAAAATTCTTTTAGAATTCTTTTTAAATTCTTTTAAAATTCTTTTAAAATTCTTTTAAAATTCTTTTAAAATTCTTTTCAAATTCTTTTAAAATTCTTTTATTTTTTCTTGAATTCTTTCAAATTCTTTTAAAATTCTTTTAATTTTTTTAAAATTCTTTTAAAATTCTTATAAAATTCTTCTAAAATTCTTTTAAAATTCATTAAAAATTATTTCAAAATTCTTTTAAAATTCTTTTAAAATTCTTTTAAAATTCTTTTAAAATTCTTTTAAAATTCTTTTAAAATTCTTTTAAAATTCTTTTAAAATTCTTTTAAAATTCTTTTAAAATTCTTTTAAAATTCTTTTAAAATTCTTTTAAAATTCTTTTAAAATTCTTTTAAAATTCTTTTAAAATTCTGTTAAAATTCTTTTAAAATTCTGTTAAAATTCTTTAAAATTCTGTTAAAATTCTTTTAAAATTCTTTTAAAATTCTTTTAAAATTCTTTTAAAATTCTTTTAAAATTCTTTTAAAATTCTTTTAAAATTCTTTTAAAATTCTGTTAAAATTCTTTAAAATTCTTTTGAAAATTCTTTTGAAAATTCTTTTAAAATTCTTTTAAAATTCTTTTAAAATTCTTTTAAAATTCTTTTAAAATTCTTTTAAAATTCTTTTAAAATTCTTTTAAAATTCTTTTAAAATTCTTCTAAAATTCTTTTAAAATTCTTTTAAAATTCTTTTAAAATTCTTTTAAAATTCTTTTAAAATTCTTTTAAAATTCTTTTAAAATTCTTTTAAATTCTTTTAAAATTCTTTTAAAATTCTTTTAAATTCTTTTAAAATTCTTTTAAAATTCTTTTAAAATTCTTTTAAAATTCTTTTAAAATTCTTTTGAAATTCTTTTAAAATTCTTTTAAAATTATTTTAAAATTCTTTTAAAATTCTTTTAAAATTCTTTTAAAATTCTTTTAAAATTCTTTTAAAATTCTTTTAAAATTCTTTTAAAATTCTTTTAAAATTCTTTTAAAATTCTTTTAAAATTCTTTTAAAATTCTTTTAAAATTCTTTTAAAATTCTTTTAAAATTCTTTTAAAATTCTTTTAAAATTCTTTTAAAATTCTTTTAAAATTCTTTTAAAATTCTTTTAAAATTCTTTTAAAATTCTTTAAAAATTCTTTTAAAATTCTGTTAAAATTCTTTAAAATTCTTTTGAAAATTCTTTTAAAATTCTTTTAAAATTCTTTTAAAATTCTTTTAAAATTCTTTTAAAATTCTTTTAAAATTCTTTTAAAATTCTGTTAAAATTCTTTAAAATTCTTTTGAAAATTCTTTTGAAAATTCTTTTAAAATTCTTTTAAAATTCTTTTAAAATTCTTTTAAAATTCTTTTAAAATTCTTTTAAAATTCTTTTAAAATTCTTTTAAAATTCTTTTAAAATTCTTTTAAAATTCTTTTAAAATTCTTTTAAATTCTTTTAAAATTCTTTTAAAATTCTTTTAAATTCTTTTAAAATTCTTTTAAATTCTTTTAAAATTCTTTTAAAATTCTTTTAAATTCTTTTAAAATTCTTTTAAAATTCTTTTAAAATTCTTTTAAAATTCTTTTAAAATTCTTTTGAAATTCTTTTAAAATTCTTTTAAAATTCTTTTAAAATTCTTTTAAAATTCTTTTAAAATTCTTTTAAAATTCTTTTAAAATTCTTTTAAAATTCTTTTAAAATTCTTTTAAAATTCTTTTAAAATTCTTTTAAAATTCTTTTAAAATTCTTTTAAAATTCTTTTAAAATTCTTTTAAAATTCTTTTAAAATTCTTTTAAAATTCTTTTAAAATTCTTTTAAAATTCTTTTAAAATTCTGTTAAAATTCTTTAAAATTCTTTTGAAAATTCTTTTGAAAATTCTTTTAAAATTCTTTTAAAATTCTTTTAAAATTCTTTTGAAAATTCTTTTAAAATTCTTTTAAAATTCTTTTAAAATTCTTTTAAAATTCTTTTAAAATTCTTTTAAAATTCTTTTGAAATTCTTTTAAAATTCTTTTAAAATTCTTTTAAAATTCTTTTAAAATTCTTTTAAAATTCTTTTAAAATTCTTTTAAAATTCTTTTAAAATTCTTTTAAAATTCTTTTAAAATTCTTTTAAAATTCTTTTAAAATTCTTTTAAAATTCTTTTAAAATTCTTTTAAAATTCTTTTAAAATTCTTTTAAAATTCTTTTAAAATTCTTTTAAAATTCTTTTAAAATTCTTTTAAAATTCTTTTAAAATTCTTTTAAAATTCTTTTAAAATTCTTTAAAAATTCTTTTAAAATTCTGTTAAAATTCTTTAAAATTCTTTTGAAAATTCTTTTAAAATTCTTTTAAAATTCTTCTAAAATTCTTTTTAAATTCTTTTAAAAAAAATTTAATATTCTTTTAATATTCTTTTAAAATTCTTTTAAAATTCTTTTAAAAATTTTTCAAAATTCTTTTAAAATTCTTTTAAAATTGTTTTAAAATTCTTTTCAAATTCTTTTAAAATTCTTTTAAAATTCTTTTAAAATTCTTTTAAAATTCTTTTAAAATTCTTTTAAAATTCTTTTAAAATTCTTTTAAAATTCTTTTATAATTCTTTTAAAATTCTTTTAAAATTCTTTTAGAATACTTTTTAAATTCTTTTAAAATTCTTTTAAAATTCTTTTAAAATTCTTTTAAAATTCTTTTCAAATTCTTTTAAAATTCTTTTATTTTTTCTTGAATTCTTTCAAATTCTTTTAAAATTCTTTTAATTTTTTTAAAATTCTTTTAAAATTCTTATAAAATTCTTCTAAAATTCTTTTAAAATTCATTAAAAATTATTTCAAAATTCTTTTAAAATTCTTTTAAAATTCTTTTAAAATTCTTTTAAAATTCTTTTAAAATTCTTTTAAAATTCTTTTAAAATTCTTTTAAAATTCTTTTAAAATTCTTTTAAAATTCTTTTAAAATTCTTTTAAAATTCTTTTAAAATTCTTTTAAAATTCTTTTAAAATTCTTTTAAAATTCTTTTAAAATTCTTTTAAAATTCTTTTAAAATTCTTTTAAAATTCTTTTAAAATTCTTTAAAAATTCTTTTAAAATTCTGTTAAAATTCTTTAAAATTCTTTTGAAAATTCTTTTAAAATTCTTTTAAAATTCTTTTAAAATTCTTTTAAAATTCTTTTAAAATTCTTTTAAAATTCTTTTAAAATTCTGTTAAAATTCTTTAAAATTCTTTTGAAAATTCTTTTGAAAATTCTTTTAAAATTCTTTTAAAATTCTTTTAAAATTCTTTTAAAATTCTTTTAAAATTCTTTTAAAATTCTTTTAAAATTCTTTTAAAATTCTTTTAAAATTCTTCTAAAATTCTTTTAAAATTCTTTTAAAATTCTTTTAAAATTCTTTTAAAATTCTTTTAAAATTCTTTTAAAATTCTTTTAAAATTCTTTTAAATTCTTTTAAAATTCTTTTAAAATTCTTTTAAATTCTTTTAAAATTCTTTTAAAATTCTTTTAAAATTCTTTTAAAATTCTTTTAAAATTCTTTTGAAATTCTTTTAAAATTCTTTTAAAATTCTTTTAAAATTCTTTTAAATTCTTTTAAAATTCTTTTGAAATTCTTTTAAAATTCTTTTAAAATTCTTTTAAAATTCTTTTAAAATTCTTTTAAAATTCTTTTAAAATTCTTTTAAAATTCTTTTAAAATTCTTTTAAAATTCTTTTAAAATTCTTTTAAAATTCTTTTAAAATACTTTTAATATTCTTTTTAAATTCTTCTAAAATTCTTTTAAAATTCTTTTAAAATTCTTTTAAAATTCTTTTAAAATTCTTTTAAAATTCTTTTAAAATTCTTTTAAAATTCTTTTAAAATTCTTTTAAAATTCTTTTAAAATTCTTTTAAAATTCTTTTAAAATTCTTTTAAAATTCTTTTTAAATTCTTTTAAAATTCTTTTAAAATTCTTTTAAAATTCTTTTAAGATTCTTTTAAAATTCTTTTAAAATTCTTTTTAAATTCTTTTTAAATTCTTTTTAAATTCTTTTAAAATTCTTTTAAAATTTTTTAAAATTGTTTAAAATTTTCTTTAAAATTCTTTTAATTTTTTTTAAAAGGAATTTCAAAATACTTCTTTAAATATTTTTTTAAGTTACTTTATTTTTTGTGTATTCTGTATTTATGTATTTTTAAGCTTAAGTGCACGCAAAGAATTTTAAAAGAATTTTTTGAAGATTTTTTAAAATTATTTTTTGAAGATTTTTAAAAGAATTTTAAAAGAATTTTAAAAGAATTTCAAAAGAATTTTAAAAGAATTTTAAAAGAATTTTAAAAGACTTTTAAAAGAATTTTAAAAGAATTTAAAAAGAATTTTAAAAGAATTTTAAAAGAATTTTTCAAGAATTTTAAAAGAATTTTAAAAGAATTTTAAAAGAATTTTTAAAGAATTTAAAAAGAATTTTAAAAGAATTTTAAAAGAATTTGTAAAGAATTTTAAAAAAAATTTAACAGATTTTTAAAAGATTTCAAAAAGAATTTTAAATTTTTTTTTAAAGAATTTTTAAAGAATTTGAAAAGAATTTTAAAAGAATTTTAAAAGAATTTTAAAAGAATTTTAAAAGAAATTTAAAAGAATTTTAATAGAATTTTTAAAGAATTTTAAAAGAATTTTAAAAGAATTTTAAAAGAATTTTAAAAGAATTTTAAAAGATTTTTAAAAGAATTTTAAAAGAATTTTAAAAGAATTTTAAAAGAATTTTAAAAGAATTTTAAAAGAATTTTAAAAGAATTTTAAAAGAATTTTAAAAGAATTTTAAAAGAATTTTAAAAGAATTTTAAAAGAATTTTAAAAGAATTTTAAAAGAATTTTAAAAGAATTTTAAAAGAATTTTAAAAGAATTTTAAAAGAATTCTAAAAGAAATTTAAAAGAATTTTAAAAGAATTTTAAAAGAATTTTAAAAGAATTTTTAAAGAATTTTAAAAGAATTTTAAAAGATTTTAAAAGAATTTTAAAAGATTTTAAAAAGAATTTTAAAAGAATTTTAAAAGAATTTTAAAAGAATTTAAAAGAATTTTAAAAGAATTTTGAAATAATTTTTAAAGAATTTTAAAAGAATTTTAGAAGAATTTTATAGGAATTTTAAAAGAATTTTAAAAAAATTAAAAGAATTTTAAAAGAATTTAAAAGAATTTTAAAAAAATAAAAGAATTTTAAAAGAAATTTTAAAGAACTTTAAAAGAATTTTAAAAGAATTTTAAAAGAATTTTAAAAGAATTTTAAAAGAATTTTAAAAGAATTTGAAAAAAAAGAAAAGAATTTTAAAAGCATTTTAAAGGAATTTTAAAAGAATTTAAAAAGAATTTTAAAAGAATTTAAAAAGAATTTAAAAAGAATTCTTAAAGAATTTTAAAGAAAATTTAAAAGAATTTAATTTTTTTTTTAATACTTTTAGAATTCTTTTAAAATTCTTTTAAAATTCCTTTAAAATGCTTTTAAAATTCTTTTAATTTTTTTTTTAAATTCTTTTAAAATTCTTTTAAAATTCTTTTAAAATTCTTTTAAAATTCTTTTAAAGTTCTTTAAAATTTCTTTTAAAATTCTTTTATTTTTTTTTTAAATTCTTTCGATTCTGTTATTTATGTTACAGGAAAGTAGGCTATTTCGTCGTTCAAGAATGACAGGAAAAGTAAGTAGTTTCACGACGGAATTGCAAAAAAATCTTTTAGAATTCTTTTAAAATTATTTTATAATTCTTTTAAAATTCTTTTAAAATTCTTATAAAATTCTTTTAAAATTCTTATAAAATTCTTTAAAAATTCTTTAAAAATTCTTTTAAAATTCTTTTAAAATTCTTTTAAAATTCTTTTAAAATTCTTCTAAAATTCTTTTAAAATTCTTTTAAAATTCTTTTAAAATTCTTTTAGAATTCTTTTAAAATTATTTTATAATTCTTTTAAAATTCTTTTAAAATTCTTTTAAAATTCTTTTAAAATTCTTTTAAAATTCTTTTAAAATTCTTATTAAATTCTTTTAAAATTCTTATAAAATTCTTTAAAAATTCTTTTAAAATTCTTTTAAAATTCTTTTAAAATTCTTCTAAAATTCTTTTAAAATTCTTTTAAAATTCTTTTAAAATTCTTTTAAAATTCTTTTAAAATTCTTTTAAAATCTTTTTAAAATTCTTTTAAAATTCTTTTAAAATTCTTTTAAAATTCTTTTAAAATTCTTTTTAAATTCTTTTGAAATTGTTTTAAAAATTCTTTTGAAATTCTTTTAAAATTCTTTTAAAATTCTTTTAAAATTCTTTTAAAATTCTTTTAAAATTCTTACAAAATTCTTTTAAAATTCTTTTAAAATTCTTTTAAAATTCTTTTAAAATTCTTTTAAAATTCTTTTAAAATTCTTTTAAAATTTTTTTAAAATTCTTTTAAAAATCTTTTAAAATTATTTTAAAATTCTTTTAAAATTCTGTTAAAATTCTTTTAAAATTCTTTTAAAATTCTTTTAAAATTCTTTTAAAATTCTTTTAAAATGTTTCTTTTAAAATTCTTTTAAAATTCTTTTAAAATTCTTTTAAAATTCTTTTAAAATTCTTACAAAATTCCTTTAAAATTCTTTTAAAATTCTTTTAAAATTCTTTTAAAATTCTTTTAAAATTCTTTTAAAATTCTTTTAAAATTCTTTTAAAATTCTTTTAAAATTCTTGTAAAATTCTTTTTAAATTCTTTTAAAAAAAATTTAATATTCTTTTAATATTCTTTTAAAATTCTTTTAAAATTCTTTTAAAAATTTTTCAAAATTCTTTTAAAATTCTTTTAAAATTGTTTTAAAATTCTTTTCAAATTCTTTTAAAATTCTTTTAAAATTCTTTTAAAATTCTTTTAAAATTCTTTTAAAATTCTTTTAAAATTCTTTTAAAATTCTTTTAAAATTCTTTTAAAATTCTTTTATAATTCTTTTAAAATTCTTTTAAAATTCTTTTAGAATTCTTTTTAAATTCTTTTAAAATTCTTTTAAAATTCTTTTAAAATTCTTTTCAAATTCTTTTAAAATTCTTTTATTTTTTCTTGAATTCTTTCAAATTCTTTTAAAATTCTTTTAATTTTTTTAAAATTCTTTTAAAATTCTTATAAAATTCTTCTAAAATTCTTTTAAAATTCATTAAAAATTATTTCAAAATTCTTTTAAAATTCTTTTAAAATTCTTTTAAAATTCTTTTAAAATTCTTTTAAAATTCTTTTAAAATTCTTTTAAAATTCTTTTAAAATTCTTTTAAAATTCTTTTAAAATTCTTTTAAAATTCTTTTAAAATTCTTTTAAAATTCTTTTAAAATTCTTTTAAAATTCTTTTAAAATTCTTTTAAAATTCTTTTAAAATTCTTTAAAAATTCTTTTAAAATTCTGTTAAAATTCTTTAAAATTCTTTTGAAAATTCTTTTAAAATTCTTTTAAAATTCTTTTAAAATTCTTTTAAAATTCTTTTAAAATTCTTTTAAAATTCTTTTAAAATTCTTTTAAAATTCTGTTAAAATTCTTTAAAATTCTTTTGAAAATTCTTTTGAAAATTCTTTTAAAATTCTTTTAAAATTCTTTTAAAATTCTTTTAAAATTCTTTTAAAATTCTTTTAAAATTCTTTTAAAATTCTTTTAAAATTCTTTTAAAATTCTTTTAAAATTCTTTTAAAATTCTTTTAAAATTCTTTTAAAATTCTTTTAAAATTCTTTTAAATTCTTTTAAAATTCTTTTAAAATTCTTTTAAATTCTTTTAAAATTCTTTTAAAATTCTTTTAAAATTCTTTTAAAATTCTTTTAAAATTCTTTTGAAATTCTTTTAAAATTCTTTTAAAATTCTTTTAAAATTCTTTTAAATTCTTTTAAAATTCTTTTGAAATTCTTTTAAAATTCTTTTAAAATTCTTTGAAAATTCTTTTAAAATTCTTTTAAAATTCTTTTAAAATTCTTTTAAAATTCTTTTAAAATTCTTTTAAAATTCTTTTAAAATTCTTTTAAAATTCTTTTAAAATTCTTTTAAAATTCTTTTAAAATACTTTTAATATTCTTTTTAAATTCTTCTAAAATTCTTTTAAAATTCTTTTAAAATTCTTTTAAAATTCTTTTAAAATTCTTTTAAAATTCTTTTAAAATTCTTTTAAAATTCTTTTAAAATTCTTTTAAAATTCTTTTAAAATTCTTTTAAAATTCTTTTAAAATTCTTTTTAAATTCTTTTAAAATTCTTTTAAAATTCTTTTAAAATTCTTTTAAGATTCTTTTAAAATTCTTTTAAAATTCTTTTTAAATTCTTTTTAAATTCTTTTTAAATTCTTTTAAAATTCTTTTAAAATTTTTTAAAATTGTTTAAAATTTTCTTTAAAATTCTTTTAATTTTTTTTAAAAGGAATTTCAAAATACTTCTTTAAATATTTTTTTAAGTTACTTTATTTTTTGTGTATTCTGTATTTATGTATTTTTAAGCTTAAGTGCACGCAAAGAATTTTAAAAGAATTTTTTGAAGATTTTTTAAAATTATTTTTTGAAGATTTTTAAAAGAATTTTAAAAGAATTTTAAAAGAATTTCAAAAGAATTTTAAAAGAATTTTAAAAGAATTTTAAAAGACTTTTAAAAGAATTTTAAAAGAATTTAAAAAGAATTTTAAAAGAATTTTAAAAGAATTTTTCAAGAATTTTAAAAGAATTTTAAAAGAATTTTAAAAGAATTTTTAAAGAATTTAAAAAGAATTTTAAAAGAATTTTAAAAGAATTTGTAAAGAATTTTAAAAAAAATTTAACAGATTTTTAAAAGATTTCAAAAAGAATTTTAAATTTTTTTTTAAAGAATTTTTAAAGAATTTGAAAAGAATTTTAAAAGAATTTTAAAAGAATTTTAAAAGAATTTTAAAAGAAATTTAAAAGAATTTTTAAAGAATTTTAAAAGAATTTTAAAAGAATTTTAAAAGAATTTTAAAAGAATTTTAAAAGATTTTTAAAAGAATTTTAAAAGAATTTTAAAAGAATTTTAAAAGAATTTTAAAAGAATTTTAAAAGAATTTTAAAAGAATTTTAAAAGAATTTTAAAAGAATTTTAAAAGAATTTTAAAAGAATTTTAAAAGAATTTTAAAAGAATTTTAAAAGAATTTTAAAAGAATTTTAAAAGAATTTTAAAAGAATTTTAAAAGAATTCTAAAAGAAATTTAAAAGAATTTTAAAAGAATTTTAAAAGAATTTTAAAAGAATTTTAAAAGAATTTTTAAAGAATTTTAAAAGAATTTTAAAAGATTTTAAAAGAATTTTAAAAGATTTTAAAAAGAATTTTAAAAGAATTTTAAAAGAATTTTAAAAGAATTTAAAAGAATTTTAAAAGAATTTTGAAATAATTTTTAAAGAATTTTAAAAGAATTTTAGAAGAATTTTATAGGAATTTTAAAAGAATTTTAAAAAAATTAAAAGAATTTTAAAAGAATTTAAAAGAATTTTAAAAAAAATAAAAGAATTTTAAAAGAAATTTTAAAGAACTTTAAAAGAATTTTAAAAGAATTTTAAAAGAATTTTAAAAGAATTTTAAAAGAATTTGAAAAAAAAGAAAAGAATTTTAAAAGCATTTTAAAGGAATTTTAAAAGAATTTAAAAAGAATTTTAAAAGAATTTAAAAAGAATTTAAAAAGAATTCTTAAAGAATTTTAAAGAAAATTTAAAAGAATTTAATTTTTTTTTTAATACTTTTAGAATTCTTTTAAAATTCTTTTAAAATTCCTTTAAAATGCTTTTAAAATTCTTTTAATTTTTTTTTTAAATTCTTTTAAAATTCTTTTAAAATTCTTTTAAAATTCTTTTAAAATTCTTTTAAAGTTCTTTAAAATTTCTTTTAAAATTCTTTTATTTTTTTTTTAAATTCTTTCGATTCTGTTATTTATGTTACAGGAAAGTAGGCTATTTCGTCGTTCAAGAATGACAGGAAAAGTAAGTAGTTTCACGACGGAATTGCAAAAAAATCTTTTAGAATTCTTTTAAAATTATTTTATAATTCTTTTAAAATTCTTTTAAAATTCTTTTAAAATTCTTTTAAAATTCTTTTAAAATTCTTTTAAAATTCTTTTAAAATTCTTTTAAAATTCTTTTAAAATTCTTTTAAAATTCTTTGAAAATTCTTTTAAAATTCTTTTAAAATTCTTTTAAAATTCTTTTAAAATTCTTTTAAAATTCTTTTAAAATTCTTTTAAAATTCTTTTAAAATTCTTATAAAATTCTTTTAAAATTCTTATAAAATTCTTTAAAAATTCTTTAAAAATTCTTTTAAAATTCTTTTAAAATTCTTTTAAAATTCTTTTAAAATTCTTCTAAAATTCTTTTAAAATTCTTTTAAAATTCTTTTAAAATTCTTTTAGAATTCTTTTAAAATTATTTTATAATTCTTTTAAAATTCTTTTAAAATTCTTTTAAAATTCTTTTAAAATTCTTTTAAAATTCTTATTAAATTCTTTTAAAATTCTTATAAAATTCTTTAAAAATTCTTTTAAAATTCTTTTAAAATTCTTTTAAAATTCTTCTAAAATTCTTTTAAAATTCTTTTAAAATTCTTTTAAAATTCTTTTAAAATTCTTTTAAAATTCTTTTAAAATCTTTTTAAAATTCTTTTAAAATTCTTTTAAAATTCTTTTAAAATTCTTTTAAAATTCTTTTTAAATTCTTTTGAAATTGTTTTAAAAATTCTTTTGAAATTCTTTTAAAATTCTTTTAAAATTCTTTTAAAATTCTTTTAAAATTCTTTTAAAATTCTTACAAAATTCTTTTAAAATTCTTTTAAAATTCTTTTAAAATTCTTTTAAAATTTTTTTAAAATTCTTTTAAAAATCTTTTAAAATTATTTTAAAATTCTTTTAAAATTCTGTTAAAATTCTTTTAAAATTCTTTTAAAATTCTTTTAAAATTCTTTTAAAATTCTTTTAAAATTCTTTTAAAATTCTTTTAAAATTCTTTTAAAATTCTTTTAAAATTCTTTTAAAATTCTTTTAAAATTCTTTTAAAATTCTTTTAAAATTCTTTTAAAATTCTTTTAAAATTCTTTTAAAATTCTTTTAAAATTCTTTTAAAATTCTTTTAAAATTCTTTTAAAATTCTTTTAAAATTCTTTTAAAATTCTTTTAAAATTCTTTTAAAATTCTTTTAAATTTTTTTTAAAATTCTTTTAAAATTCTTTTAAAATTCTTTTAAAATTCTTTTAAAATTCTTTTAAAATTCTTTTAAAATTCTTTTAAAATTCTTTTAAAATTCTTTTAAAATTCTTTTAAAATTCTTTTAAAATTCTTTTAAAATTCTTTTAAAATTCTTTTAAAATTCTTTTAAAATTCTTTTAAAATTCTTTTAAAATTCTTTTAAAATTCTTTTAAAATTCTTTTAAAATTCTTTTAAAATTCTTTTAAAATTCTTTTAAAATTCTTTTAAATTTCTTTAAAAATTCTTGTAAAATTCTTTTTAAATTCTTTTAAAAAAATTTTAATATTCTTTTAATATTCTTTTAAAATTCTTTTAAAATTCTTTTAAAAAAATTTCAAAATTCTTTTAAAATTCTTTTCAAATTCTTTTAAAATTCTTTTAAAATTCTTTTAAAATTCTTTTAAAATTCTTTTAAAATTCTTTTAAAATTCTTTTCAAATTCTTTTATAATTCTTTTAAAATTCTTTTAAAATTCTTTTAGAATTCTTTTTAAATTCTTTTAAAATTCTTTTATTTTTTCTTGAATTCTTTCAAATTCTTTTAAAATTCTTTTAATTTTTTTAAAATTCTTTTAAAATTCTTATAAAATTCTTCTAAAATTCTTTTAAAATTCATTAAAAATTATTTCAAAATTCTTTTAAAATTCTTTTAAAATTCTTTTAAAATTCTTTTAAAATTCTTTTAAAATTCTTTTAAAATTCTTTTAAAATTCTTTTAAAATTCTTTTAAAATTCTTTTAAAATTCTTTTAAAATTCTTTTAAACTTCTTTTGAAATGCTTTTAAAATTCTTTGAAATTCTTTTAAAATTCTTTTAAAATTCTTTTAAAATTCTTTTAAAATTCTTTTAAAATTCTTTTAAAATTCTTTTAAAATTCTTTTAAAATTCTTTTAAAATTCTTTTAAAATTCTTTTAAAATTCTTTTAAAATTCTTTTAAAATTCTTTTAAAATTCTTTTAAAATTCTTTTAAAATTCTTTTAAAATTCTTTTAAAATTCTTTTAAAATTCTTTTAAAATTCTTTTAAAATTCTTTTAAAATTCTTTTAAAATTCTTTTAAAATTCTTTTAAAATTCTTTTAAAATTCTTTTAAAATTCTTTTAAAATTCTTTAAAAATTCTTTAAAAATTCTTTAAAAATTCTTTTAAAATTCTTTTAAAATTCTTTTAAAATTCTTTTAAAATTCTTTTAAAATTCTTTTAAAATCTTTTAGAATTCTTTTAAAATTCTTTTCAAATTCTTTTAAAACTCTTTTAAAATTCTTTTAAAATTCTTTTAAAATTCTTTTAAAATTCTTTTCAAATTCTTTTCAAATTCTTTTCAAATTCTTTTCAAATTCTTTTAAAATTCTTTTAAAATTCTTTTAAAATTCTTTTAAAATTCTTTTGAAATTCTTTTAAAATTCTTTTAAAATTCTTTTAAAATTCTTTTAAAATTCTTTTAAATTCTTTTAAAATTCTTTTAAAATTCTTTTAAAATTCTTTTAAAATTCTTTTAAAATTCTTTTAAAATTCTTTTAAAATTCTTTTAAAATTCTTTTAAAATTCTTTTAAAATTCTTTTAAAATTCTTTTAAAATTCTTTTAAAATTCTTTTAAAATTCTTTTAAAATTCTTTTAATATTCTTTTTAAATTCTTCTAAAATTCTTTTAAAATTCTTTTAAAATTCTTTTAAAATTCTTTTAAAATTCTTTTAAAATTCTTTTAAAATTCTTTTAAAATTCTTTTAAAATTCTTTTAAAATTCTTTTAAAATTCTTTTAAAATTCATTTAAAATTCTTTTTAAATTCTTTTAAAATTCTTTTAAAATTCTTTTAAAATTCTTTTAAAATTCTTTTAAGATTCTTTTAAAATTCTTTTAAAATTCTTTTAAAATTCTTTTTAAATTCTTTTTAAATTCTTTTTAAATTCTTTTAAAATTCTTTTAAAATTTTTTAAAATTGTTTAAAATTTTCTTTAAAATTCTTTTAATTTTTTTTAAAAGGAATTTCAAAATACTTCTTTAAATATTTTTTTAAGTTACTTTATTTTTTGTGTATTCTGTATTTATGTATTTTTAAGCTTAAGTGCACGCAAAGAATTTTAAAAGAATTTTTTGAAGATTTTTTAAAATAATTTTTTGAAGATTTTTAAAAGAATTTTAAAAGAATTTTAAAAGAATTTCAAAAGAATTTTAAAAGAATTTTAAAAGAATTTTAAAAGACTTTTAAAAGAATTTTAAAAGAATTTAAAAAGAATTTTAAAAGAATTTTAAAAGAATTTTAAAAGAATTTTAAAAGAATTTTAAAAGAATTTTAAAAGAATTTTAAAAGAATTTTAAAAGAATTTTAAAAGAATTTTAAAAGAATTTTAAAAGAATTTTAAAAGAATTTTAAAAGAATTTTAAAAGAATTTAAAAAGAATTTTAAAAGAATTTTAAAAGAATTTGTAAAGAATTTTAAAAAAATTTTAACAGATTTTTAAAAGATTTCAAAAAGAATTTTAATTTTTTTTAAAGAATTTTTAAAGAATTTTAAAAGAATTTTAAAAGAATTTTAAAAGAATTTTAAAAGAATTTTAAAAGAATTTTAAATGAATTTTAAAAGAATTTTAAAAGAATTTTAAAAGAAATTTAAAAGAATTTTAAAAGAATTTTTAAAGAATTTTAAAAGAATTTTAAAAGAATTTTAAAAGAATTTTAAAAGAATTTTAAAAGAATTTTAAAAGAATTTTAAAAGATTTTTAAAAGAATTTTAAAAGAATTTTAAAAGAATTTTAAAAGAATTTTAAAAGAATTTTAAAAGAATTTTAAAAGAATTTTAAAAGAATTTTAAAAGAATTTTAAAAGAATTTTAAAAGAATTTTAAAAGAATTTTAAAAGAATTTTAAAAGAATTTTAAAAGAATTTTATAAGAATTTTAAAAGAATTTTAAAAGAATTTTAAAAGAATTTTAAAAGAATTTTAAAAGAATTTTAAAAGAATTTTAAAAGAATTTTAAAAGAATTTTAAAAGAATTTTAAAAGAATTTTAAAAGAATTTTAAAAGAATTTTAAAAGAATTTAAAAAAAAAATTAAAAGAATTTTAAAAGATTTTAAAAGAATTTTAAAAGAATTTAAAAAGAATTTTAAAAGAATTTTAAAAGAATTTAAAAGAATTTTAAAAGAATTTTGAAATAATTTTTAAAGAATTTTAAAAGAATTTTAGAAGAATTTTATAGGAATTTTAAAAGAATTTTAAAAAAATAAAAAGATTTTTAAAAGAATTTAAAAGAATTTAAAAAAAATAAAAGAATTTTAAAAGAAATTTTAAAGAACTTTAAAAGAATTTTAAAAGAATTTTAAAAGAATTTTAAAAGAATTTTAAAAGAATTTTAAAAGAATTTTAAAAGAATTTTAAAAGAATTTTAAAAGAATTTTAAAAGAATTTTAAAAGAATTTTA
Source organism: Culex pipiens pallens (assembly GCF_016801865.2). NCBI lineage: Eukaryota > Metazoa > Arthropoda > Insecta > Diptera > Culicidae > Culex > Culex pipiens. The sequence continues at coordinate 87,245,889 of NC_068937.1, read as the reverse complement.
AAAGAATTTTAAAAGAATTTAAAAAAAAATTAAAAGAATTTTAAAAGCATTTTAAAGGAATTTTAAAAGAATTTAAAAAGAATTTTAAAAGAATTTAAAAAGAATTTAAAAAGAATTCTTAAAGAATTTTAAAGAAAATTTAAAAGAATTTAATTTTTTTTAATACTTTTAGAATTCTTTTAAAATTCTTTTAAAATTCTTTTAAAATTCTTTTTAAATTCTTTTTAAATTCTTTTTAAATTCTTTTAAAAGTCTTTTAAAATTCTTTTAAAAGTCTTTTAAAATTCTTTTAAAAGTCTTTTAAAATTCTTTTAAAATTCTTTTAAAATTCTTTTGAAATTCTTTTAAAATTCTTTTAAAAATCTTCAAAAAATTATTTTAAAAAATCTTCAAAAATTTTTTTTAAAATTCTTTGCGTGCACTTTTAAAATTCTTTTAAAATTCTTTTAAAATTCTTTTAAAATTCTTTTAAAATTCTTTTAAAATTCTTTTAAAATTATTAAAAAATTATTTTTAAATTCTTTTAAAATGCTTTTAAAATTCTTTTAAAATTCTTTTAAAATTCTTTAAAAATTCTTTTAAAATTCTTTTAAAATTCTTTAAAAATTCTTTTAAAATTCTTTTAAAATTCTTTTAAAATTCTTTTAAAATTCTTTTAAAATTCTTTTAAAATTCTTTTAAAATTCTTTTAATAGTAGTTTATGCAACAAGTTGCAAAAAGAGGATTTTTTCAGCACGAGTCGTACATTTATCCAACGAGGTTCACCGAGTTGGATAAATACGAAGAGTGCTGAAAAAATCAAGTTTTGCAACGAGTTCCATACAACATTTTTTGCAATTCCAAAAAACACCCATTGAGTGAAATTTGAAGTCAAATTTTCATGTTTTTTTTGTCAATAAATCGTTTTAATCAAAAAAATGTTGAGAAGTGTTACTTTTCGAAACAAGTGCTGAAAAGTTCAACTTTTCAGCACCCATTTCAGTGCTGAAAAGTAGAACTTTTCAGCATTTATTTTGAAAAGTGTTGCTATTCGATTCTGTTATTTATGTTACAGAAAAGTAGGCTATTTCGTCGTTCAAGAATGACAGGAAAAGTAAGTAGTTTCACGACGGAATTGCAAAAAATTCTTTTAGAATTCTTTTAAAATTATTTTATAATTCTTTTAAAATTCTTTTAAAATTCTTTTAAAATTCTTTTAAAATTCTTTTAAAATTCTTTTAAAATTCTTTTAAAATTCTTTTAAAATTCTTTTAAAATTCTTTTAAAATTCTTATAAAAATCTTTTAAAATTCTTATAAAATTCTTTAAAAATTCTTTAAAAATTCTTTTAAAATTCTTTTAAAATTCTTTTAAAATTCTTTTAAAATTCTTCTAAAATTCTTTTAAAATTCTTTTAAAATTCTTTTAAAATTCTTTTAGAATTCTTTTAAAATTATTTTATAATTCTTTTAAAATTCTTTTAAAATTCTTTTAAAATTCTTTTAAAATTCTTTTAAAATTCTTTTAAAATTCTTTTAAAATTCTTATAAAATTCTTTTAAAATTCTTATAAAATTCTTTAAAAATTCTTTTAAAATTCTTTTAAAATTCTTCTAAAATTCTTTTAAAATTCTTTTAAAATTCTTTTAAAATTCTTTTAAAATTCTTTTAAAATTCTTTTAAAATCTTTTTAAAATTCTTTTAAAATTCTTTTAAAATTCTTTTAAAATTCTTTTAAAATTCTTTTAAAATTCTTTTAAAATTCTTTTAAATCTCTTTTAAAATTCTTTTAAAATTCTTTTAAAATTCTTTTAAAATTCTTTTAAAATTCTTTTAAAATTCTTTTAAAATTCTTTTAAAATTCTTTTAAAATTCTTTTGAAATTCTTTTAAAATTCTTTTAAAATTCTTTTAAAATTCTTTTAAAATTCTTTTAAAATTCTTTTAAAATTCTTTTAAAATTCTTTTAAAATTCTTTTAAAATTCTTTTAAAATTTTTTTAAAATTCTTTTAAAATTCTTTTAAAATTCTTTTAAAATTCTTTTAAAATTCTTTTAAAATTCTTTTAAAATTCTTTTAAAATTCTTTTAAAATTCTTTTAAAATTCTTTTAAAATTCTTTTAAAATTCTTTTAAAATTCTTTTTAAATTCTTTTTAAATTCTTTTAAAATTCTTTTAAAAATCTTTTAAAATTCTTTTAAAATTCTTTTAAAATTCTTTTGAAATTCTTTTAAAAAAAATTTAAAATTCTTTTAAAATTCTTTTAAAATTCTTTTAAAATTCTTTTAAAATTCTTTTAAAATTCTTTTAAAATTCTTTTAAAATTCTTTTAAAATTCTTTTAAAATTCTTTTAAAATTCTTTTAAAATTCTTTTAAAATTCTTTTAAAATTCTTTTAAAATTCTTCTAAAATTCTTTTAAAATTCTTTTAAAATTCTTTTAAAATTCTTTTAAAATTCTTTTAAAATTCTTTTAAAATTCTTTTAAAATACTTTTAAAATTCTTTTTAAATTCTTTTAAAATTCTTTTAAAATTCTTTTTAAATTCTTTTTAAATTCTTTTTAAATTCTTTTAAAATTCTTTTCAAACTCTTTTAAAATTCTTTTAAAATTCTTTTAAAATTCTTTTAAAATTCTTTTAAAATCCTTTTAAAATTCTTATAAAATTCTTTTAAAATCTTTTTAAATTCTTTTAAAATTCTTTTAAAATTCTTTCAAAATTCTTTTAAAATTCTTTTAAAATTCTTTTAAAATTCTTTTAAAATTCTTTTAAAATTCTTTTAAAAAAATTTTAAAATTCTTTTAAAATTCTTTTAAAATTCTTTTAAAATTCTTTTAAAATTCTTTTAAAATTCTTTTAAAATTCTTTTAAAATTCTTTTAAAATTCTTTTAAAATTCTTTTAAAATTCTTTTAAAATTCTTTTAAAATTCTTTTAAAATTCTTTTAAAATTCTGTTAAAATTCTGTTAAAATTCTGTTAAAATTCTGTTAAAATTCTGTTAAAATTCTGTTAAAATTCTGTTAAAATTCTGTTAAAATTCTTTTAAAATTCTGTTAAAATTCTGTTAAAATTCTGTTAAAATTCTGTTAAAATTCTGTTAAAATTCTGTTAAAATTCTGTTAAAATTCTGTTAAAATTCTGTTAAAATTCTTATAAAATTCTTTTAAAATTCTTATAAAATTCTTTAAAAATGCTTTTAAAATTCTTTTAAAATTCTTTTAAAATTCTTTTAAAATTCTTTTAAAATTCTTTTAAAATTCTTTTAAAATTCTTTTAAAATTCTTTTAAAATTCTTTTAAAATTCTTTTAAAATTCTTTTAAAATTCTTTTAAAATTCTTTTAAAATTCTTTTAAAATTCTTTTAAAATTCTTTTAAAATTCTTTTAAAATTCTTTTAAAATTCTTTTAAAATTCTTTTAAAATTCTTTTAAAATTCTTTTAAAATTCTTTTAAAATTCTTTTAAAATTCTTTTAAAATTCTTTTAAAATTCTTTTAAAATTCTTTTAAAATTCTTTTAAAATTCTTTTAAAATTCTTTTAAAATTCTTTTAAAATTCTTTTAAAATTCTTTTAAAATTCTTTTAAAATTCTTTTAAAATTCTTTTAAAATTCTTTTAAAATTCTTTTAAAATTCTTTTAAAATTCTTTTAAAATTCTTTTAAAATTCTTTTAAAATTCTTTTAAAATTCTTTTAAAATTCTTTTAAAATTCTTTTAAAATTCTTTTAAAATTCTTTTAAAATTCTTTTAAAATTCTTTTAAAATTCTTTTAAAATTCTTTTAAATTCTTTTAAAATTCTTTTAAAATTCTTTTAAAATTCTTTTAAAATTCTTTAAAATTCTTTTAAAATTCTTTTAGAATTCTTTTAAAATTCTTTTAAAATTCTTTTAAAATTCTTTTAAAATTCTTTTAAAATTCTTTTAAAATTCTTTTAAAATTCTTTTGAAATTCTTTTAAAAAAAATTTAAAATTCTTTTAAAATTCTTTTAAAATTCTTTTAAAATTCTTTTAAAATTCTTTTAAAATTCTTTTAAAATTCTTTTAAAATTCTTTTAAAATTCTTTTAAAATTCTTTTAAAATTCTTTTAAAATTCTTTTAAAATTCTTATAAAATTCTTTTAAAATTCTTTTAATATTCTTTTAAAATTCTTTTAAAATTCTTTTAAAATTCTTTTAAAATTATTTTAAAATTCTTTTAAAATTCTTTTAAAATTCTATTAAAATTCTTTTAAAATTCTTTTAAAATTCTTTTAAAATTCTTTTAAAATTCTTTTAAAATTCTTTTAAAATTCTTTTAAAATTCTTTTAAAATTCTTTTAAAATTCTTTTAAAATTCTTTTAAAATTCTTTTAAAATTCTTTAAAAATTCTTTTAAAATTCTTTTAGAATTCTTTTAAAATTCTTTTAAAATTCTTTTAAAATTCTTTTAAAATTCTTTTAAAATTCTTTTAAAATTCTTTTAAAATTCTTTTAAAATTCTTTTAAAATTCTTTTAAAATTCTTTTGAAATTCTTTTAAAATTCTTTTAAAATTCTTTTAAAATTCTTTTAAAATTCTTTTAAAATTCTTTTAAAATTCTTTTAAAATTCTTTTAAAATTCTTTTAAAATTCTTTTAAAATTCTTTTAAAATTCTTTTAAAATTCTTTTAAAATTCTTTTAAAATTCTTTTAAAATTCTTTTAAAATTCTTTTAAAATTCTTTTAAAATTCTTTTAAAATTCTTTTAAAATTCTTTTAAAATTCTTTTAAAATTCTTTTAAAATTCTTTTAAAATTCTTTTAAAATTCTTTTAAAATTCTTTTAAAATTCTTTTAAAATTCTTTTAAAATTCTTTTAAAATTCTTTTAAAATTCTTTTAAAATTCTTTTAAAATTCTTTTAAAATTCTTTTAAAATTCTTTTAAAATTCTTTTAAAATTCTTTTAAAATTCTTTTAAAATTCTTTTAAAATTCTTTTAAAATTCTTTTAAAATTCTTTTAAAATTCTTTTAAAATTCTTTTAAAATTCTTTTAAAATTCTTTTAAAATTCTTTTAAAATTCTTTTAAAATTCTTTTAAAATTCTTTTAAAATTCTTTTAAAATTCTTTTAAAATTCTTTTAAAATTCTTTTAAAATTCTTTTAAAATTCTTTTAAAATTCTTTTAAAATTCTTTTAAAATTCTTTTAAAATTCTTTTAAAATTCTTTTAAAATTCTTTTAAAATTCTTTTAAAATTCTTTTAAAATTCTTTTAAAATTCTTTTAAAATTCTTTTAAAATTCTTTTAAAATTCTTTTAAAATTCTTTTAAAATTCTTTTAAAATTCTTTTAAAATTCTTTTAAAATTCTTTTAAAATTCTTTTAAAATTCTTTTAAAATTCTTTTAAAATTCTTTTAAAATTCTTTTAAAATTCTTTTAAAATTCATTTAAAATTCTTTTAAAATTCTTTTAAAATTCTTTTAAAATTCTTTTAAAATTCTGTTAAAATTCTTTTAAAATTCTGTTAAAATTCTTTAAAATTCTGTTAAAATTCTTTTAAAATTCTTTTAAAATTCTTTTAAAATTCTTTTAAAATTCTTTTAAAATTCTTTTAAAATTCTGTTAAAATTCTTTAAAATTCTTTTGAAAATTCTTTTAAAATTCTTTTAAAATTCTTTTAAAATTCTTTTAAAATTCTTTTAAAATTCTTTTAAAATTCTTTTAAAATTCTTTTAAAATTCTTTTAAAATTCTTTTAAAATGCTTTTAAAATTCTTTTAAAATTCTTTTAAAATTCTTTTAAAATTCTTTTAAAATTCTTTTAAAATTCTTTTAAAATTCTTTTAAAATTCTTTTAAAATTCTTTTAAAATTCTTTTAAAATTCTTTTAAAATTCTTTTAAAATTCTTTTAAAATTCTTTTAAAATTCTTTTAGAATTCTTTAAAAATTCTTTTAAAATTCTTTTAAAATTCTTTTAAAATTCTTTTAAAATTCTTTTAAAATTCTTTTAAAATTCTTTTAAAATTCTTTTAAAATTCTTTTAAAATTCTTTTAAAATTCTTTTAAAATTCTTTTAAAATTCTTTTAAAATTCTTTTAAAATTCTTTTAAAATTCTTTTAAAATTCTTTTAAAATTCTTTTAAAATTCTTTTAAAATTCTTTTAAAATTCTTTTAAAATTCTTTTAAAATTCTTTTAAAATTCTTTTAAAATTCTTTTAAAATTCTTTTAAAATTCTTTTAAAATTCTTTTAAAATTCTTTTAAATTCTTTTAAAATTCTTTTAAAATTCTTTTAAAATTCTTTTAAAATTCTTTTAAAATTCTTTTAAAATTCTTATAAAATTCTTTTAAAATTCTTTTAAAATTCTTTTAAAATTCTTTTAAAATTCTTTTAAAATTCTTTTAAAATTCTTTTAAAATTCTTTTAAAATTCTTTTAAAATTCTTTTAAAATTCTTTTAAAATTCTTTTAAAATTCTTTTAAAATTCTTTTAAAATTCTTTTTAAATTCTTTTTAAATTCTTTTTAAATTCTTTTAAAATTCTTTTAAAATTCTTTTAAAATTCTTTTAAAATTCTTTTAAAATTCTTTTAAAATTCTTTTAAAATTCTTTTAAAATTCTTTTAAAATTCTTTTAAAATTCTTTTAAAATTCTTTTAAAATTCTTTTAAAATTCTTTTAAAATTCTTTTAAAATTCTTTTAAAATTCTTTTAAAATTCTTTTAAAATTCTTTTAAAATTCTTTTAAAATTCTTTTAAAATTCTTACAAAATTCTTTTAAAATTCTTTTAAAATTCTTTTAAAATTCTTTTAAAATTCTTTTAAAATTCTTTTAAAATTCTTTTAAAATTTTTTTAAAATTCTTTTAAAAATCTTTTAAAATTATTTTAAAATTCTTTTAAAATTCTGTTAAAATTCTTTTAAAATTCTTTTAAAATTCTTTTAAAATTCTTTTAAAATTCTTTTAAAATTCTTTTAAAATTCTTTTAAAATTCTTTTAAAATTCTTTTAAAATTCTTTTAAAATTCTTTTAAAATTCTTTTAAAATTCTTTTAAAATTCTTTTAAAATTCTTTTAAAATTCTTTTAAAATTCTTTTAAAATTCTTTTAAAATTCTTTTAAAATTCTTTTAAAATTCTTTTAAAATTCTTTTAAAATTCTTTTAAAATTCTTTTAAAATTCTTTTAAAATTCTTTTAAAATTCTTTTAAAATTCTTTTAAAATTCTTTTAAAATTCTTTTAAAATTCTTTTAAATTTTTTTTAAAATTCTTTTAAAATTCTTTTAAAATTCTTTTAAAATTCTTTTAAAATTCTTTTAAAATTCTTTTAAAATTCTTTTAAAATTCTTTTAAAATTCTTTTAAAATTCTTTTAAAATTCTTTTAAAATTCTTTTAAAATTCTTTTAAAATTCTTTTAAAATTCTTTTAAAATTCTTTTAAAATTCTTTTAAAATTCTTTTAAAATTCTTTTAAAATTCTTTTAAAATTCTTTTAAAATTCTTTTAAAATTCTTTTAAAATTCTTTTAAATTTCTTTAAAAATTCTTGTAAAATTCTTTTTAAATTCTTTTAAAAAAATTTTAATATTCTTTTAATATTCTTTTAAAATTCTTTTAAAATTCTTTTAAAAAAATTTCAAAATTCTTTTAAAATTCTTTTCAAATTCTTTTAAAATTCTTTTAAAATTCTTTTAAAATTCTTTTAAAATTCTTTTAAAATTCTTTTCAAATTCTTTTATAATTCTTTTAAAATTCTTTTAAAATTCTTTTAGAATTCTTTTTAAATTCTTTTAAAATTCTTTTATTTTTTCTTGAATTCTTTCAAATTCTTTTAAAATTCTTTTAATTTTTTTAAAATTCTTTTAAAATTCTTATAAAATTCTTCTAAAATTCTTTTAAAATTCATTAAAAATTATTTCAAAATTCTTTTAAAATTCTTTTAAAATTCTTTTAAAATTCTTTTAAAATTCTTTTAAAATTCTTTTAAAATTCTTTTAAAATTCTTTTAAAATTCTTTTAAACTTCTTTTGAAATGCTTTTAAAATTCTTTGAAATTCTTTTAAAATTCTTTTAAAATTCTTTTAAAATTCTTTTAAAATCTTTTTAAAATTCTTTAAAAATTCTTTTAAAATTCTTTTAAAATTCTTTTAAAATTCTTTTAAAATTCTTTTAAAATTCTTTTAAAATTCTTTTAAAATTCTTTTAAAATTCTTTTAAAATTCTTTTAAATTTTTTTTTAAATTCTTTTAAAATTCTTTTAAAATTCTTTTAAAATTCTTTTAAAATTCTTTTAAAATTCTTTTAAAATTCTTTTAAAATTCTTTTTAAATTCTTTTAAAATTCTTTTAAAATTCTTTTAAAATTCTTTTAAAATTCTTTTAAAATTCTTTTAAAATTCTTTTAAAATTCTTTTAAAATTCTTTTAAAATTCTTTTAAAATTCTTTTAAAATTCTTTTAAAATTCTTTTAAAATTCTTTTAAAATTCTTTTAAAATTCTTTTAAAATTCTTTTAAAATTCTTTTAAAATTCTTTTGAAATTCTTTTAAAAAAAATTTAAAATTCTTTTAAAATTCTTTTAAAATTCTTTTAAAATTCTTTTAAAATTCTTTTAAAATTCTTTTAAAATTCTTTTAAAATTCTTTTAAAATTCTTTTAAAATTCTTTTAAAATTCTTTTAAAATTCTTTTAAAATTCTTTTAAAATTCTTCTAAAATTCTTTTAAAATTCTTTTAAAATTCTTTTAAAATTCTTTTAAAATACTTTTAAAATTCTTTTAAAATTCTTTTTAAATTCTTTTAAAATTCTTTTTAAATTCTTTTTAAATTCTTTTAAAATTCTTTTCAAATTCTTTTAAAATTCTTTTAAAATTCTTTTAAAATTCTTTTAAAATTCTTTTAAAATTCTTTTAAAATTCTTTTAAAATTCTTTTAAATCTCTTTTAAAATTCTTTTAAAATTCTTTTAAAATTCTTTTAAAATTCTTTTAAAATTCTTTTAAAATTCTTTTAAAATTCTTTTAAAATTCTTTTAAAATTCTTTTAAAATTCTTTTAAAATTCTTTTAAAATTCTTTTAAAATTCTTTTAAAATTCTTTTAAAATTCTTTTAAAATTCTTTTAAAATTCTTTTAAAATTCTTTTAAAATTCTTTTAAAATTCTTTTAAAATTCTTTTAAAATTCTTTTAAAATTTTTTTAAAATTCTTTTAAAATTCTTTTAAAATTCTTTTAAAATTCTTTTAAAATTCTTTTAAAATTCTTTTAAAATTCTTTTAAAATTCTTTTAAAATTCTTTTAAAATTCTTTTTAAATTCTTTTAAAATTCTTTTAAAATTCTTTTTAAATTCTTTTTAAATTCTTTTAAAATTCTTTTAAAAATCTTTTAAAATTCTTTTAAAATTCTTTTAAAATTCTTTTGAAATTCTTTTAAAAAAAATTTAAAATTCTTTTAAAATTCTTTTAAAATTCTTTTAAAATTCTTTTAAAATTCTTTTAAAATTCTTTTAAAATTCTTTTAAAATTCTTTTAAAATTCTTTTAAAATTCTTTTAAAATTCTTTTAAAATTCTTCTAAAATTCTTTTAAAATTCTTTTAAAATTCTTTTAAAATTCTTTTAAAATACTTTTAAAATTCTTTTAAAATTCTTTTTAAATTCTTTTAAAATTCTTTTTAAATTCTTTTTAAATTCTTTTAAAATTCTTTTCAAATTCTTTTAAAATTCTTTTAAAATTCTTTTAAAATTCTTTTAAAATTCTTTTAAAATTCTTATAAAATTCTTTTAAAATTCTTTTAAAATTCTTTTAAAATTCTTTTAAAATTCTTTTAAAATTCTTTTAAAATTCTTTTAAAATTCTTTTAAAATTCTTTTAAACTTCTTTTGAAATTCTTTTAAAATTCTTTGAAATTCTTTTAAAATTTTTTTAAATTCTTTTAAAATTCTTTTAAAATTCTTTTAAAATTCTTTTAAAATTCTTTTAAAATTCTTTTAAAATTCTTTTAAAATTCTTTTAAAATTCTTTTAAAATTCTTTTAAAATTCTTTTAAAATTCTTTTAAAATTCTTTTAAAATTCTTTTAAAATTCTTTTAAAATTCTTTTAAAATTCTTTTAAAATTCTTTTAAAATTCTTTTAAAATTCTTTTAAAATTCTTTTAAAATTCTTTTAAAATTCTTTTAAAATTCTTTAAAAATTCTTTTAAAATTCTTTTAAAATTCTTTTAAAATTCTTTTAAAATTCTTTTAAAATTCTTTTAAAATCTTTTAGAATTCTTTTAAAATTCTTTTCAAATTCTTTTAAAACTCTTTTAAAATTCTTTTAAAATTCTTTTAAAATTCTTTTAAAATTCTTTTCAAATTCTTTTCAAATTCTTTTAAAATTCTTTTAAAATTCTTTTAAAATTCTTTTAAAATTCTTTTGAAATTCTTTTAAAATTCTTTTAAAATTCTTTTAAAATTCTTTTAAAATTCTTTTAAAATTCTTTTAAAATTCTTTTAAAATTCTTTTAAAATTCTTTTAAAATTCTTTTAAAATTCTTTTAAAATTCTTTTAAAATTCTTTTAAAATTCTTTTAAAATTCTTTTAAAATTCTTTTAAAATTCTTTTAAAATTCTTTTAAAATTCTTTTAAAATTCTTTTAATATTCTTTTTAAATTCTTCTAAAATTCTTTTAAAATTCTTTTAAAATTCTTTTAAAATTCTTTTAAAATTCTTTTAAAATTCTTTTAAAATTCTTTTAAAATTCTTTTAAAATTCTTTTAAAATTCTTTTAAAATTCTTTTAAAATTCTTTTAAAATTCTTTTAAAATTCTTTTAAAATTCATTTAAAATTCTTTTTAAATTCTTTTAAAATTCTTTTAAAATTCTTTTAAAATTCTTTTAAAATTCTTTTAAAATTCTTTTAAGATTCTTTTAAAATTCTTTTAAAATTCTTTTAAAATTCTTTTTAAATTCTTTTTAAATTCTTTTAAAATTCTTTTAAAATTTTTTAAAATTGTTTAAAATTTTCTTTAAAATTCTTTTAATTTTTTTTAAAAGGAATTTCAAAATACTTCTTTAAATATTTTTTTAAGTTACTTTATTTTTTGTGTATTCTGTATTTATGTATTTTTAAGCTTAAGTGCACGCAAAGAATTTTAAAAGAATTTTTTGAAGATTTTTTAAAATAATTTTTTGAAGATTTTTAAAAGAATTTTAAAAGAATTTTAAAAGAATTTCAAAAGAATTTTAAAAGAATTTTAAAAGAATTTTAAAAGACTTTTAAAAGAATTTTAAAAGAATTTAAAAAGAATTTTAAAAGAATTTTAAAAGAATTTTAAAAGAATTTTAAAAGAATTTTAAAAGAATTTTAAAAGAATTTTAAAAGAATTTTAAAAGAATTTTAAAAGAATTTTAAAAGAATTTTAAAAGAATTTTAAAAGAATTTTAAAAGAATTTTAAAAGAATTTTAAAAGAATTTTAAAAGAATTTAAAAAGAATTTTAAAAGAATTTTAAAAGAATTTGTAAAGAATTTTAAAAAAATTTTAACAGATTTTTAAAAGATTTCAAAAAGAATTTTAATTTTTTTTTAAAGAATTTTTAAAGAATTTTAAAAGAATTTTAAAAGAATTTTAAAAGAATTTTAAAAGAATTTTAAAAGAATTTTAAAAGAATTTTAAATGAATTTTAAAAGAATTTTAAAAGAATTTTAAAAGAAATTTAAAAGAATTTTAAAAGAATTTTAAAAGAATTTTAAAAGAATTTTAAAAGAATTTTAAAAGAATTTTAAAAGCATTTTAAAAGAATTTTAAAAGATTTTTAAAAGAATTTTAAAAGAATTTTAAAAGAATTTTAAAAGAATTTTAAAAGAATTTTAAGAGAATTTTAAAAGAATTTTAAAAGAATTTTAAAAGAATTTTAAAAGAATTTTAAAAGAATTTTAAAGAATTTTAAAAGAATTTTAAAAGAATTTTAAAAGAATTTTAAAAGAATTTTAAAAGAATTTTAAAAGAATTTTAAAAGAATTTTAAAGAATTTTAAAAGAATTTTAAAAGAATTTTAAAAGAATTTTAAAAGAATTTTAAAAGAATTTTAAAAGAATTTTAAAAGAATTTTAAAAGAATTTTAAAAGAATTTTAAAAGAATTTAAAAAAAAAATTAAAAGAATTTTAAAAGATTTTAAAAGAATTTTAAAAGAATTTAAAAAGAATTTTAAAAGAATTTTAAAAGAATTTTAAAAGAATTTAAAAGAATTTTAAAAGAATTTTGAAATAATTTTTAAAGAATTTTAAAAGAATTTTAGAAGAATTTTATAGGAATTTTAAAAGAATTTTAAAAGAATTTTAAAAGAATTTTAAAAGAATTTAAAAGAATTTAAAAAAAATAAAAGAATTTTAAAAGAAATTTTAAAGAACTTTAAAAGAATTTTAAAAGAATTTTAAAAGAATTTTAAAAGAATTTTAAAAGAATTTTAAAAGAATTTTAAAAGAATTTTAAAAGAATTTTAAAAGAATTTTAAAAGAATTTTAAAAGAATTTTAAAAGAACTTTAAAAGAATTTTAAAAGAATTTAAAAAAAAATTAAAAGAATTTTAAAAGCATTTTAAAGGAATTTTAAAAGAATTTAAAAAGAATTTTAAAAGAATTTAAAAAGAATTTAAAAAGAATTCTTAAAGAATTTTAAAGAAAATTTAAAAGAATTTAATTTTTTTTAATACTTTTAGAATTCTTTTAAAATTCTTTTAAAATTCTTTTAAAATTCTTTTAAAATTCTTTTTAAATTCTTTTTAAATTCTTTTTAAATTCTTTTAAAAGTCTTTTAAAATTCTTTTAAAAGTCTTTTAAAATTCTGATTGGTGCGCTGGAAGTGGGGACGCGAAGTCGTGATTATTTAGGTTAATTTTTTGGTGTGCTTTTGTGTCGCGGTTCGTATGGGATGAGTGATTGTGCTAATCGAATAATAGCATCATTGGTGCGCTGGAAGTGGGGACGCGAAGTCGTGATTATTCAGGTTTATTTTTTGGTGTGCTTTTGTGTCGCGGTTCGTATGGGATGAGTGATTGTGCTAATCAAATAATGGCATCATTGGTGCGCTGGAAGTGGGGACGCGAAATCGTGATTATTCAGGTTAATTTTTTGGTGTGCTTTTGTGTCGCGGTTCGTATGGGATGAGTGATTGTGCTAATCGAATAATAGCATCATTGGTGCGCTGGAAGTGGGGACGCGAAGTCGTGATTATTCAGGTTAATTTTTTGGTGTGCTTTTGTGTCGCGGTTCGTATGGGATGAGTGATTGTGCTAATCGAATAATAGCATCATTGGTGCGCTGGAAGTGGGGACGCGAAGTCGTGATTATTCAGGTTAATTTTTTGGTGTGCTTTTGTGTCGCGGTTCGTATGGGATGAGTGATTGTGCTAATCGAATAATAGCATCATTGGTGCGCTGGAAGTGGGGACGCGAAGTCGTGATTATTTAGGTTAATTTTTTGGTGTGCTTTTGTGTCGCGGTTCGTATGGGATGAGTGATTGTGCTAATCGAATAATAGCATCATTGGTGCGCTGGAAGTGGGGACGCGAAATCGTGATTATTCAGGTTAATTTTTTGGTGTGCTTTTGTGTCGCGGTTCGTATGGGATGAGTGATTGTGCTAATCGAATAATAGCATCATTGGTGCGCTGGAAGTGGGGACGCGAAGTCGTGATTATTTAGGTTAATTTTTTGGTGTGCTTTTGTGTCGCGGTTCGTATGGGATGAGTGATTGTGCTAATCGAATAATAGCATCATTGGTGCGCTGGAAGTGGGGACGCGAAGTCGTGATTATTCAGGTTTATTTTTTGGTGTGCTTTTGTGTCGCGGTTCGTATGGGATGAGTGATTGTGCTAATCAAATAATGGCATCATTGGTGCGCTGGAAGTGGGGACGCGAAGTCGTGATTATTCAGGTTTATTTTTTGGTGTGCTTTTGTGTCGCGGTTCGTATGGGATGAGTGATTGTGCTAATCGAATAATAGCATCATTGGTGCGCTGGAAGTGGGGACGCGAAGTCGTGATTATTCAGGTTTATTTTTTGGTGTGCTTTTGTGTCGCGGTTCGTATGGGATGAGTGATTGTGCTAATCAAATAATGGCATCATTGGTGCGCTGGAAGTGGGGACGCGAAATCGTGATTATTCAGGTTAATTTTTTGGTGTGCTTTTGTGTCGCGGTTCGTATGGGATGAGTGATTGTGCTAATCGAATAATAGCATCATTGGTGCGCTGGAAGTGGGGACGCGAAGTCGTGATTATTTAGGTTAATTTTTTGGTGTGCTTTTGTGTCGCGGTTCGTATGGGATGAGTGATTGTGCTAATCGAATAATAGCATCATTGGTGCGCTGGAAGTGGGGACGCGAAATCGTGATTATTCAGGTTAATTTTTTGGTGTGCTTTTGTGTCGCGGTTCGTATGGGATGAGTGATTGTGCTAATCGAATAATAGCATCATTGGTGCGCTGGAAGTGGGGACGCGAAGTCGTGATTATTTAGGTTAATTTTTTGGTGTGCTTTTGTGTCGCGGTTCGTATGGGATGAGTGATTGTGCTAATCGAATAATAGCATCATTGGTGCGCTGGAAGTGGGGACGCGAAGTCGTGATTATTCAGGTTTATTTTTTGGTGTGCTTTTGTGTCGCGGTTCGTATGGGATGAGTGATTGTGCTAATCAAATAATGGCATCATTGGTGCGCTGGAAGTGGGGACGCGAAGTCGTGATTATTCAGGTTTATTTTTTGGTGTGCTTTTGTGTCGCGGTTCGTATGGGATGAGTGATTGTGCTAATCGAATAATAGCATCATTGGTGCGCTGGAAGTGGGGACGCGAAGTCGTGATTATTCAGGTTTATTTTTTGGTGTGCTTTTGTGTCGCGGTTCGTATGGGATGAGTGATTGTGCTAATCAAATAATGGCATCATTGGTGCGCTGGAAGTGGGGACGCGAAATCGTGATTATTCAGGTTAATTTTTTGGTGTGCTTTTGTGTCGCGGTTCGTATGGGATGAGTGATTGTGCTAATCGAATAATAGCATCATTGGTGCGCTGGAAGTGGGGACGCGAAGTCGTGATTATTTAGGTTAATTTTTTGGTGTGCTTTTGTGTCGCGGTTCGTATGGGATGAGTGATTGTGCTAATCGAATAATAGCATCATTGGTGCGCTGGAAGTGGGGACGCGAAGTCGTGATTATTCAGGTTAATTTTTTGGTGTGCTTTTGTGTCGCGGTTCGTATGGGATGAGTGATTGTGCTAATCGAATAATAGCATCATTGGTGCGCTGGAAGTGGGGACGCGAAATCGTGATTATTCAGGTTAATTTTTTGGTGTGCTTTTGTGTCGCGGTTCGTATGGGATGAGTGATTGTGCTAATCGAATAATAGCATCATTGGTGCGCTGGAAGTGGGGACGCGAAGTCGTGATTATTTAGGTTAATTTTTTGGTGTGCTTTTGTGTCGCGGTTCGTATGGGATGAGTGATTGTGCTAATCGAATAATAGCATCATTGGTGCGCTGGAAGTGGGGACGCGAAGTCGTGATTATTCAGGTTTATTTTTTGGTGTGCTTTTGTGTCGCGGTTCGTATGGGATGAGTGATTGTGCTAATCAAATAATAGCATCATTGGTGCGCTGGAAGTGGGGACGCGAAGTCGTGATTATTTAGGTTAATTTTTTGGTGTGCTTTTGTGTCGCGGTTCGTATGGGATGAGTGATTGTGCTAATCGAATAATAGCATCATTGGTGCGCTGGAAGTGGGGACGCGAAGTCGTGATTATTTAGGTTAATTTTTTGGTGTGCTTTTGTGTCGCGGTTCGTATGGGATGAGTGATTGTGCTAATCGAATAATAGCATCATTGGTGCGCTGGAAGTGGGGACGCGAAATCGTGATTATTCAGGTTAATTTTTTGGTGTGCTTTTGTGTCGCGGTTCGTATGGGATGAGTGATTGTGCTAATCGAATAATAGCATCATTGGTGCGCTGGAAGTGGGGACGCGAAGTCGTGATTATTTAGGTTAATTTTTTGGTGTGCTTTTGTGTCGCGGTTCGTATGGGATGAGTGATTGTGCTAATCAAATAATGGCATCATTGGTGCGCTGGAAGTGGGGACGCGAAATCGTGATTATTCAGGTTTATTTTTTGGTGTGCTTTTGTGTCGCGGTTCGTATGGGATGAGTGATTGTGCTAATCGAATAATAGCATCATTGGTGCGCTGGAAGTGGGGACGCGAAATCGTGATTATTCAGGTTTATTTTTTGGTGTGCTTTTGTGTCGCGGTTCGTATGGGATGAGTGATTGTGCTAATCAAATAATGGCATCATTGGTGCGCTGGAAGTGGGGACGCGAAGTCGTGATTATTCAGGTTAATTTTTTGGTGTGCTTTTGTGTCGCGGTTCGTATGGGATGAGTGATTGTGCTAATCAAATAATGGCATCATTGGTGCGCTGGAAGTGGGGACGCGAAGTCGTGATTATTCAGGTTTATTTTTTGGTGTGCTTTTGTGTCGCGGTTCGTATGGGATGAGTGATTGTGCTAATCGAATAATAGCATCATTGGTGCGCTGGAAGTGGGGACGCGAAATCGTGATTATTCAGGTTTATTTTTTGGTGTGCTTTTGTGTCGCGGTTCGTATGGGATGAGTGATTGTGCTAATCAAATAATGGCATCATTGGTGCGCTGGAAGTGGGGACGCGAAGTCGTGATTATTCAGGTTAATTTTTTGGTGTGCTTTTGTGTCGCGGTTCGTATGGGATGAGTGATTGTGCTAATCAAATAATGGCATCATTGGTGCGCTGGAAGTGGGGACGCGAAGTCGTGATTATTCAGGTTTATTTTTTGGTGTGCTTTTGTGTCGCGGTTCGTATGGGATGAGTGATTGTGCTAATCGAATAATAGCATCATTGGTGCGCTGGAAGTGGGGACGCGAAGTCGTGATTATTCAGGTTTATTTTTTGGTGTGCTTTTGTGTCGCGGTTCGTATGGGATGAGTGATTGTGCTAATCAAATAATGGCATCATTGGTGCGCTGGAAGTGGGGACGCGAAATCGTGATTATTCAGGTTTATTTTTTGGTGTGCTTTTGTGTCGCGGTTCGTATGGGATGAGTGATTGTGCTAATCGAATAATAGCATCATTGGTGCGCTGGAAGTGGGGACGCGAAATCGTGATTATTCAGGTTTATTTTTTGGTGTGCTTTTGTGTCGCGGTTCGTATGGGATGAGTGATTGTGCTAATCAAATAATGGCATCATTGGTGCGCTGGAAGTGGGGACGCGAAGTCGTGATTATTCAGGTTAATTTTTTGGTGTGCTTTTGTGTCGCGGTTCGTATGGGATGAGTGATTGTGCTAATCAAATAATGGCATCATTGGTGCGCTGGAAGTGGGGACGCGAAGTCGTGATTATTCAGGTTTATTTTTTGGTGTGCTTTTGTGTCGCGGTTCGTATGGGATGAGTGATTGTGCTAATCAAATAATGGCATCATTGGTGCGCTGGAAGTGGGGACGCGAAGTCGTGATTATTCAGGTTAATTTTTTGGTGTGCTTTTGTGTCGCGGTTCGTATGGGATGAGTGATTGTGCTAATCGAATAATAGCATCATTGGTGCGCTGGAAGTGGGGACGCGAAATCGTGATTATTCAGGTTTATTTTTTGGTGTGCTTTTGTGTCGCGGTTCGTATGGGATGAGTGATTGTGCTAATCAAATAATGGCATCATTGGTGCGCTGGAAGTGGGGACGCGAAGTCGTGATTATTCAGGTTAATTTTTTGGTGTGCTTTTGTGTCGCGGTTCGTATGGGATGAGTGATTGTGCTAATCGAATAATAGCATCATTGGTGCGCTGGAAGTGGGGACGCGAAATCGTGATTATTCAGGTTTATTTTTTGGTGTGCTTTTGTGTCGCGGTTCGTATGGGATGAGTGATTGTGCTAATCGAATAATAGCATCATTGGTGCGCTGGAAGTGGGGACGCGAAATCGTGATTATTCAGGTTTATTTTTTGGTGTGCTTTTGTGTCGCGGTTCGTATGGGATGAGTGATTGTGCTAATCAAATAATGGCATCATTGGTGCGCTGGAAGTGGGGACGCGAAGTCGTGATTATTCAGGTTAATTTTTTGGTGTGCTTTTGTGTCGCGGTTCGTATGGGATGAGTGATTGTGCTAATCGAATAATAGCATCATTGGTGCGCTGGAAGTGGGGACGCGAAATCGTGATTATTCAGGTTTATTTTTTGGTGTGCTTTTGTGTCGCGGTTCGTATGGGATGAGTGATTGTGCTAATCGAATAATAGCATCATTGGTGCGCTGGAAGTGGGGACGCGAAATCGTGATTATTCAGGTTTATTTTTTGGTGTGCTTTTGTGTCGCGGTTCGTATGGGATGAGTGATTGTGCTAATCAAATAATGGCATCATTGGTGCGCTGGAAGTGGGGACGCGAAGTCGTGATTATTCAGGTTTATTTTTTGGTGTGCTTTTGTGTCGCGGTTCGTATGGGATGAGTGATTGTGCTAATCGAATAATAGCATCATTGGTGCGCTGGAAGTGGGGACGCGAAATCGTGATTATTCAGGTTTATTTTTTGGTGTGCTTTTGTGTCGCGGTTCGTATGGGATGAGTGATTGTGCTAATCAAATAATGGCATCATTGGTGCGCTGGAAGTGGGGACGCGAAGTCGTGATTATTCAGGTTTATTTTTTGGTGTGCTTTTGTGTCGCGGTTCGTATGGGATGAGTGATTGTGCTAATCGAATAATGGCATCATTGGTGCGCTGGAAGTGGGGACGCGAAATCGTGATTATTCAGGTTAATTTTTTGGTGTGCTTTTGTGTCGCGGTTCGTATGGGATGAGTGATTGTGCTAATCAAATAATGGCATCATTGGTGCGCTGGAAGTGGGGACGCGAAGTCGTGATTATTCAGGTTTATTTTTTGGTGTGCTTTTGTGTCGCGGTTCGTATGGGATGAGTGATTGTGCTAATCGAATAATGGCATCATTGGTGCGCTGGAAGTGGGGACGCGAAATCGTGATTATTCAGGTTAATTTTTTGGTGTGCTTTTGTGTCGCGGTTCGTATGGGATGAGTGATTGTGCTAATCAAATAATGGCATCATTGGTGCGCTGGAAGTGGGGACGCGAAGTCGTGATTATTCAGGTTTATTTTTTGGTGTGCTTTTGTGTCGCGGTTCGTATGGGATGAGTGATTGTGCTAATCAAATAATGGCATCATTGGTGCGCTGGAAGTGGGGACGCGAAGTCGTGATTATTCAGGTTAATTTTTTGGTGTGCTTTTGTGTCGCGGTTCGTATGGGATGAGTGATTGTGCTAATCGAATAATAGCATCATTGGTGCGCTGGAAGTGGGGACGCGAAGTCGTGATTATTTAGGTTAATTTTTTGGTGTGCTTTTGTGTCGCTGTTCGTATGGGGTTAGTGCATAATTTGTAAAGGGAGCGCGTGGTCGTAAAAAATATTCGGAGTGAAAAGTGATTTTTTTGTGTGCCTTTTGTCGTGAATTGTGTGTGTTTCTTGCTAGTAATAATAATATCAGTCCTTCCTTTATCATCGTTGATCGGAGGGCACGCCGCCGGTTGGGTTTGTCGTATTAATTGTGTTCCAAAGTAACTGGGTGTTAATTGTGTTTAGTACTTCAGTCGATTGCGGGCGGTGAGGCCACGCGCTTGCCTTACTGAATTATTTTTGTCTTTTTCGTTGAGTAATCGGTGTTTTTTTTTTTTTTGTGCTTTTGTAAACTTAATTAATAGTTTTGTGATTTTCTAAGCCCTTCCTATATCATCGTTGATCGGAAGGCACGACGTCGGGTGGATTGTGCTTAGATTTTTCGAATAAGGTTTTATTTTTTTGCTGTGAAAAAGCCATTTCTATATAATGATCGAAAGAAGCACTGACATTTTGGATTAATTAATAGTGGAGTGAGATAATTTGTGAGTGAGTGATTTTGTGTGTTAACCAGAAAGACCTTCCCATAGCATCGTTGCTCGGAAGGCTCGCCGACGGGTCTGTTATGAAAGTCCTCCCCATAGCGTCGTAGCTCGGGAGGCATCGAAAAGCCAATACCTAATCCTACTAACCCAAAAAAAAAAATATTTATCACGTGATGCTTGAAGGAGATGCTGTGGATTCAACGGTCTCATGCGGTATCAACAAGTATATAGCGAAAAACTATGTGCTTGATGAGTCTGCAACTTCAACTATCGGACTAACATTCCTCCCTTTCGTTGAACTGCAGGCTTCTTGGGAGGGCGCCGGTATTGACTAATAAAGTAGGGATCTTCAGAGGTTAAACAGTGAACGAATGGTTGGCTCCCACTGATCATTTTTGATTCATTGTTTAACTTCAGCTGATCTGTCAATAACGGAGTAGCAGCTCATTGGCAGTCAACCATGCTCATGCTCATGCTCATGCTCTTTTAAAAGTCTTTTAAAATTCTTTTAAAATTCTTTTAAAATTCTTTTGAAATTCTTTTAAAATTCTTTTAAAAATCTTCAAAAAATTATTTTAAAAAATCTTCAAAAATTTTTTTTAAAATTCTTTGCGTGCACTTTTAAAATTCTTTTAAAATTCTTTTAAAATTCTTTTAAAATTCTTTTAAAATTCTTTTAAAATTCTTTTAAAATTCTTTTAAAATTCTTTTAAAATTATTAAAAAATTATTTTTAAATTCTTTTAAAATGCTTTTAAAATTCTTTTAAAATTCTTTTAAAATTCTTTAAAAATTCTTTTAAAATTCTTTTAAAATTCTTTTAAAATTCTTTTAAAATTCTTTTAAAATTCTTTTAAAATTCTTTTAAAATTCTTTTAAAATTCTTTTAATAGTAGTTTATGCAACAAGTTGCAAAAAGAGGATTTTTTCAGCACGAGTCGTACATTTATCCAACGAGGTTCACCGAGTTGGATAAATACGAAGAGTGCTGAAAAAATCAAGTTTTGCAACGAGTTCCATACAACATTTTTTGCAATTCCAAAAAACACCCATTGAGTGAAATTTGAAGTCAAATTTTCATGTTTTTTTGTCAATAAATCGTTTTAATCAAAAAAATGTTGAGAAGTGTTACTTTTCGAAACAAGTGCTGAAAAGTTCAACTTTTCAGCACCCATTTCAGTGCTGAAAAGTAGAACTTTTCAGCATTTATTTTGAAAAGTGTTGCTATTCGATTCTGTTATTTATGTTACAGAAAAGTAGGCTATTTCGTCGTTCAAGAATGACAGGAAAAGTAAGTAGTTTCACGACGGAATTGCAAAAAATTCTTTTAGAATTCTTTTAAAATTATTTTATAATTCTTTTAAAATTCTTTTAAAATTCTTTTAAAATTCTTTTAAAATTCTTTTAAAATTCTTTTAAAATTCTTTTAAAATTCTTTTAAAATTCTTTTAAAATTCTTTTAAAATTCTTTGAAAATTCTTTTAAAATTCTTTTAAAATTCTTTTAAAATTCTTTTAAAATTCTTTTAAAATTCTTTTAAAATTCTTTTAAAATTCTTTTAAAATTCTTTTAAAATTCTTTTAAAATTCTTATAAAAATCTTTTAAAATTCTTATAAAATTCTTTAAAAATTCTTTAAAAATTCTTTTAAAATTCTTTTAAAATTCTTTTAAAATTCTTCTAAAATTCTTTTAAAATTCTTTTAAAATTCTTTTAAAATTCTTTTAAAATTCTTTTAAAATTCTTTTAAAATTCTTTTAAAATTCTTTTAAAATTCTTTTAAAATTCTTTTAAAATTATTAAAAAATTATTTTTAAATTCTTTTAAAATGCTTTTAAAATTCTTTTAAAATTCTTTTAAAATTCTTTAAAAATTCTTTTAAAATTCTTTAAAAATTCTTTAAAAATTCTTTTAAAATTCTTTTAAAATTCTTTTAAAATTCTTTTAAAATTCTTTTAAAATTCTTTTAAAATTCTTTTAAAATTCTTTTAAAATTCTTTTAATAGTAGTTTATGCAACAAGTTGCAAAAAGAGGATTTTTTCAGCACGAGTCGTACATTTATCCAACGAGGTTCACCGAGTTGGATAAATACGAAGAGTGCTGAAAAAATCAAGTTTTGCAACGAGTTCCATACAACATTTTTTGCAATTCCAAAAAACACCCATTGAGTGAAATTTGAAGTCAAATTTTCATGTTTTTTTGTCAATAAATCGTTTTAATCAAAAAAATGTTGAGAAGTGTTACTTTTCGAAACAAGTGCTGAAAAGTTCAACTTTTCAGCACCCATTTCAGTGCTGAAAAGTAGAACTTTTCAGCATTTATTTTGAAAAGTGTTGCTATTCGATTCTGTTATTTATGTTACAGAAAAGTAGGCTATTTCGTCGTTCAAGAATGACAGGAAAAGTAAGTAGTTTCACGACGGAATTGCAAAAAATTCTTTTAGAATTCTTTTAAAATTATTTTATAATTCTTTTAAAATTCTTTTAAAATTCTTTTAAAATTCTTTTAAAATTCTTTTAAAATTCTTTTAAAATTCTTTTAAAATTCTTTTAAAATTCTTTTAAAATTCTTTGAAAATTCTTTTAAAATTCTTTTAAAATTCTTTTAAAATTCTTTTAAAATTCTTTTAAAATTCTTTTAAAATTCTTTTAAAATTCTTTTAAAATTCTTATAAAAATCTTTTAAAATTCTTATAAAATTCTTTAAAAATTCTTTAAAAATTCTTTTAAAATTCTTTTAAAATTCTTTTAAAATTCTTCTAAAATTCTTTTAAAATTCTTTTAAAATTCTTTTAAAATTCTTTTAAAATTCTTTTAAAATTCTTTTAAAATTCTTTTAAAATTCTTTTAAAATTCTTTTAAAATTCTTTTAAAATTATTTTAAAATTCTTTTAAAATTCTTATAAAATTCTTTTAAAATTCTTATAAAATTCTTTAAAAATTCTTTTAAAATTCTTTTAAAATTCTTCTAAAATTCTTTTAAAATTCTTTTAAAATTCTTTTAAAATTCTTTTAAAATTCTTTTAAAATTCTTTTAAAATCTTTTTAAAATTCTTTTAAAATTCTTTTAAAATTCTTTTAAAATTCTTTTAAAATTCTTTTAAAATTCTTTTAAAATTCTTTTAAATCTCTTTTAAAATTCTTTTAAAATTCTTTTAAAATTCTTTTAAAATTCTTTTAAAATTCTTTTAAAATTCTTTTAAAATTCTTTTAAAATTCTTTTAAAATTCTTTTAAAATTCTTTTAAAATTCTTTTAAAATTCTTTTAAAATTCTTTTAAAATTCTTTTAAAATTCTTTTAAAATTCTTTTAAAATTCTTTTAAAATTCTTTTAAAATTCTTTTAAAATTTTTTTAAAATTCTTTTAAAATTCTTTTAAAATTCTTTTAAAATTCTTTTAAAATTCTTTTAAAATTCTTTTAAAATTCTTTTAAAATTCTTTTAAAATTCTTTTAAAATTCTTTTAAAATTCTTTTAAAATTCTTTTAAAATTCTTTTAAAATTCTTTTTAAATTCTTTTTAAATTCTTTTTAAATTCTTTTAAAATTCTTTTAAAAATCTTTTAAAATTCTTTTAAAATTCTTTTAAAATTCTTTTGAAATTCTTTTAAAAAAAATTTAAAATTCTTTTAAAATTCTTTTAAAATTCTTTTAAAATTCTTTTAAAATTCTTTTAAAATTCTTTTAAAATTCTTTTAAAATTCTTTTAAAATTCTTTTAAAATTCTTTTAAAATTCTTTTAAAATTCTTTTAAAATTCTTTTAAAAATTCTTTTAAAATTCTTTTAAAATTCTTTTAAAATTCTTCTAAAATTCTTTTAAAATTCTTTTAAAATTCTTTTAAAATTCTTTTAAAATTCTTTTAAAATACTTTTAAAATTCTTTTAAAATTCTTTTTAAATTCTTTTAAAATTCTTTTTAAATTCTTTTTAAATTCTTTTAAAATTCTTTTAAAATACTTTTAAAATTCTTTTAAAATTCTTTTTAAATTCTTTTAAAATTCTTTTTAAATTCTTTTTAAATTCTTTTAAAATTCTTTTCAAATTCTTTTAAAATTCTTTTAAAATTCTTTTAAAATTCTTTTAAAATTCTTTTAAAATTCTTATAAAATTCTTTTAAAATTCTTTTAAAATTCTTTTAAAATTCTATTAAAAATCTTTTAAAATTCTATTAAAATCCTTTTAAAATTCTTTTAAAATTCTTTTAAAATTCTTTTAAAATTCTTTTAAAATTCTTTTAAAATTCTTTTAAAATTCTTTTAAAATTCTTTTAAAATTCTTTTAAAATTTTTTTAAAATTCTTTTAAAATTCTATTAAAATTCTTTTAAAATTCTTTTAAAATTCTTTTAAAATTCTTTTAAATTTCTTTTAAAATCCTTTTAAAATTCTTTTTAAAATCTTTTTAAATTCTTTTAAAATTCTTTTAAAATTCTTTTAAAATTCTTTTAAAATTCTTTTAAAAAAATTTTAAAATTCTTTTAAAATTCTTTTAAAAAAATTTTAAAATTCTTTTAAAATTCTTTTAAAATTCTTTTAAAATTCTTTTAAAATTCTTTTAAAATTCTTTTAAAATTCTTTTAAAATTCTATTAAAATTCTTTTAAAATTCTTTTAAAATTCTTTTAAAATTCTTTTAAAATTCTTTTAAAATTCTTTTAAAATTCTTTTAAAATTCTTTTAAATTTCTTTTAAAATTCTTTTAAAATTCTTTTTAAAATCTTTTTAAATTCTTTTAAAATTCTTTTAAAATTCTTTTAAAATTCTTTTAAAAT
Source organism: Culex pipiens pallens (assembly GCF_016801865.2). Classification (NCBI taxonomy): domain Eukaryota; kingdom Metazoa; phylum Arthropoda; class Insecta; order Diptera; family Culicidae; genus Culex; species Culex pipiens. The sequence goes on along the minus strand of NC_068937.1, from coordinate 87,221,268 downwards.
TCTTTTAAAATTCTTTTAAAATTCTTTTAAAATTCTTTTAAAATTCTTTTAAAATTCTTTTAAAATTCTTTTAAAATTCTTTTAAAAAAATTTTAAAATTCTTTTAAAATTCTTTTAAAATTCTTTTAAAATTCTTTTAAAATTCTTTTAAAATTCTTTTAAAATTCTTTTAAAATTCTTTTAAAATTCTTTTAAAATTCTTTTAAAATTCTTTAAAAATTCTTTTAAAATTCTTTTAAAATTCTTTTAAAATTCTTTTAAAATTCTTTTAAAATTCTTTTAAAATTCTTTTAAAATTCTTTTAAAATTCTTTTAAAATTCTTTTAAAATTCTTTTAAAATTCTTTTCAAATTCTTTTAAAATTCTTTTAAAATTCTTTTAAAATTCTTTTAAAATTCTGTTAAAATTCTGTTAAAATTCTGTTAAAATTCTGTTAAAATTCTGTTAAAATTCTGTTAAAATTCTGTTAAAATTCTGTTAAAATTCTGTTAAAATTCTGTTAAAATTCTGTTAAAATTCTGTTAAAATTCTGTTAAAATTCTGTTAAAATTCTGTTAAAATTCTGTTAAAATTCTGTTAAAATTCTGTTAAAATTCTTTTAAAATTCTTTTAAAATTCTTTTAAAATTCTTTTAAAATTCTTTTAAAATTCTTTTAAAATTCTTTTAAAATTCTTTTAAAATTCTTTTAAAATTCTTTTAAAATTCTTTTAAAATTCTTTTAAAATTCTTTTAAAATTCTTTTAAAATTCTTTTAAATTTCTTTAAAAATTCTTGTAAAATTCTTTTTAAATTCTTTTAAAAAAAATTTAATATTCTTTTAATATTCTTTTAAAATTCTTTTAAAATTCTTTTAAAAATTTTTCAAAATTCTTTTAAAATTCTTTTAAAATTCTTTTAAAATTCTTTTCAAATTCTTTTAAAATTCTTTTAAAATTCTTTTAAAATTCTTTTAAAATTCTTTTAAAATTCTTTTAAAATTCTTTTAAAATTCTTTTAAAATTCTTTTAAAATTCTTTTTAAATTCTTTTAAAATTCTTTTAAAATTCTTTTAAAATTCTTTTAAAATTCTTTTAAAATTCTTTTAAAATTCTTTTAAAATTCTTTTAAAATTCTTTTAAAATTCTTTTAAAATTCTTTGAAAATTCTTTTAAAATTCTTTTAAAATTCTTTTAAAATTCTTTTAAAATTCTTTTAAAATTCTTTTAAAATTCTTTTAAAATTCTTTTAAAATTCTTTTAAAATTCTTATAAAAATCTTTTAAAATTCTTATAAAATTCTTTAAAAATTCTTTAAAAATTCTTTTAAAATTCTTTTAAAATTCTTTTAAAATTCTTTTAAAATTCTTCTAAAATTCTTTTAAAATTCTTTTAAAATTCTTTTAAAATTCTTTTAGAATTCTTTTAAAATTATTTTATAATTCTTTTAAAATTCTTTTAAAATTCTTTTAAAATTCTTATAAAATTCTTTTAAAATTCTTATAAAATTCTTTAAAAATTCTTTTAAAATTCTTTTAAAATTCTTCTAAAATTCTTTTAAAATTCTTTTAAAATTCTTTTAAAATTCTTTTAAAATTCTTTTAAAATCTTTTTGAAATTCTTTTAAAATTCTTTTAAAATTCTTTTAAAATTCTTTTAAAATTCTTTTAAAATTCTTTTAAAATTCTTTTAAAATTCTTTTAAATCTCTTTTAAAATTCTTTTAAAATTCTTTTAAAATTCTTTTAAAATTCTTTTAAAATTCTTTTAAAATTCTTTTAAAATTCTTTTAAAATTCTTTTAAAATTCTTTTAAAATTCTTTTAAAATTCTTTTAAAATTCTTTTAAAATTCTTTTAAAATTCTTTTAAAATTCTTTTAAAATTCTTTTAAAATTCTTTTAAAATTCTTTTAAAATTCTTTAAAATTCTTTTAAAATTCTTTTAAAATTCTTTTAAAATTCTTTTAAAATTCTTTTAAAATTTTTTTAAAATTCTTTTAAAATTCTTTTAAAATTCTTTTAAAATTCTTTTAAAATTCTTTTAAAATTCTTTTAAAATTCTTTTAAAATTCTTTTAAAATTCTTTTAAAATTCTTTTTAAATTCTTTTAAAATTCTTTTAAAATTCTTTTAAATTCTTTTAAAATTCTTTTAAAATTCTTTTAAAAATCTTTTAAAATTCTTTTAAAATTCTTTTAAAATTCTTTTGAAATTCTTTTAAAATTCTTTTAAAATTCTTTTAAAATTCTTTTAAAATTCTTTTAAAATTCTTTTAAAATTCTTTTAAAATTCTTTTAAAATTCTTTTAAAATTCTTTTAAAATTCTTTTAAAATTCTTTTAAAATTCTTTTAAAATTCTTTTAAAATTCTTCTAAAATTCTTTTAAAATTCTTTTAAAATTCTTTTAAAATTCTTTTAAAATACTTTTAAAATTCTTTTAAAATTCTTTTTAAATTCTTTTAAAATTCTTTTTAAATTCTTTTTAAATTCTTTTAAAATTCTTTTAAAATTCTTTTAAAATTCTTTTAAAATTCTTTTAAAATTCTTTTAAAATTCTTTTAAAATTCTTATAAAATTCTTTTAAAATTCTTTTAAAATTCTTTTAAAATTCTATTAAAATTCTTTTAAAATTCTATTAAAATCCTTTTAAAATTCTTTTAAAATTCTTTTAAAATTCTTTTAAAATTCTTTTAAAATTCTTTTAAAATTCTTTTAAAATTCTTTTAAAATTCTTTTAAAAATTTTTTAAAATTCTTTTAAAATTCTATTAAAATTCTTTTAAAATTCTTTTAAAATTCTTTTAAAATTCTTTTAAATTTCTTTTAAAATTCTTTTAAAATTCTTTTTAAAATCTTTTTAAATTCTTTTAAAATTCTTTTAAAATTCTTTTAAAATTCTTTTAAAATTCTTTTAAAATTCTTTTAAAATTCTTTTAAAATTCTTTTAAAATTCTTTTAAAATTCTTTTAAAATTCTTTTAAAAAAATTTTAAAATTCTTTTAAAATTCTTTTAAAATTCTTTTAAAATTCTTTTAAAATTCTTTTAAAATTCTTTTAAAATTCTTTTAAAATTCTTTTAAAATTCTTTTAAAATTCTTTTAAAATTCTTTTAAAATTCTTTTAAAATTCTTTTAAAATTCTTTTAAAATTCTTTTAAAATTCTTTTAAAATTCTTTTAAAATTCTTTTAAAATTCTTTTAAAATTCTTTTAAAATTCTTTTAAAATTCTTTTAAAATTCTTTTAAATTCTTTTAAAATTCTTTTAAAATTCTTTTAAAATTCTTTTAAAATTCTTTTAAAATTCTTTTAAAATTCTTTTAAAATTCTTTTAAAATTCTTTTAAAATTCTGTTAAAATTCTGTTAAAATTCTTTTAAAATTCTTTTAAAATTCTTTTAAAATTCTTTAAAATTCTTTTAAAATTCTTTTAAAATTCTTTTAAAATTCTTTTAAAATTCTTTTAAAATTCTTTTAAAATTCTTTTAAAATTCTTTTAAAATTCTTTTAAAATTCTTTTAAAATTCTTTTAAAATTCTTTTAATTTTTTTTAAAATTCTTTTTAAATTCTTTTAAAATTCTTTTAAAATTCTTTTAAAATTCTTTTAAAATTCTTTTAAAATTCTTTTAAAATTCTTTTAAAATTCTTTTAAATTTCTTTAAAAATTCTTGTAAAATTCTTTTTAAATTCTTTTAAAAAAAATTTAATATTCTTTTAATATTCTTTTAAAATTCTTTTAAAATTCTTTTAAAAATTTTTCAAAATTCTTTTAAAATTCTTTTAAAATTCTTTTAAAATTCTTTTCAAATTCTTTTAAAATTCTTTTAAAATTCTTTTAAAATTCTTTTAAAATTCTTTTAAAATTCTTTTATAATTCTTTTAAAATTCTTTTAAAATTCTTTTAGAATTCTTTTTAAATTCTTTTAAAATTCTTTTAAAATTCTTTTAAAATTCTTTTAAAATTCTTTTCAAATTCTTTTAAAATTCTTTTATTTTTTCTTGAATTCTTTCAAATTCTTTTAAAATTCTTTTAATTTTTTTTAAAATTCTTTTAAAATTCTTATAAAATTCTTCTAAAATTCTTTTAAAATTCATTAAAAATTATTTCAAAATTCTTTTAAAATTCTTTTAAAATTCTTTTAAAATTCTTTTAAAATTCTTTTAAAATTCTTTTAAAATTCTTTTAAAATTCTTTTAAAATTCTTTTAAAATTCTTTTAAACTTCTTTTGAAATTCTTTTAAAATTCTTTGAAATTCTTTTAAAATTCTTTTAAAATTCTTTTAAAATTCTTTTAAAATTCTTTTAAAATTCTTTTAAAATTCTTTTAAAATTCTTTTAAAATTCTTTTAAAATTCTTTTAAAATTCTTTTAAAATTCTTTAAAAATTCTTTTAAAATTCTTTTAAAATTCTTTAAAAATTCTTTTAAAATTCTTTTAAAATTCTTTTAAAATTCTTTTAAAATTCTTTTAAAATCTTTTAGAATTCTTTTAAAATTCTTTTAAAATTCTTTTAAAACTCTTTTAAAATTCTTTTAAAATTCTTTTAAAATTCTTTTCAAATTCTTTTCAAATTCTTTTCAAAATCTTTTAAAATTCTTTTAAAATTCTTTTAAAATTCTTTTAAAATTCTTTTAAAATTCTTTTAAAATTCTTTTAAAATTCTTTTAAAATTCTTTTAAAATTCTTTTAAATTCTTTTAAAATTCTTTTAAAATTCTTTTAAATTCTTTTAAAATTCTTTTAAAATTCTTTTAAAATTCTTTTAAAATTCTTTTAAAATTCTTTTAAAATTCTTTTAAAATTCTTTTTAAATTCTTTTGAAATTGTTTTAAAAATTCTTTTGAAATTCTTTTAAAATTCTTTTAAAATTCTTTTAAAATTCTTTTAAAATTCTTTTAAAATTCTTACAAAATTCTTTTAAAATTCTTTTAAAATTCTTTTAAAATTCTTTTAAAATTCTTTTAAAATTCTTTTAAAATTCTTTTAAAATTCTTTTAAAATTCTTTTAAAATTTTTTTAAAATTCTTTTAAAAATCTTTTAAAATTATTTTAAAATTCTTTTAAAATTCTGTTAAAATTCTTTTAAAATTCTTTTAAAATTCTTTTAAAATCTTTTAAAATTCTTTTAAAATTCTTTTAAAATTCTTTTAAAATTCTTTTAAAATTCTTTTAAAATTCTTTTAAAATTCTTTTAAAATTCTTTTAAAATTCTTTTAAAATTCTTTTAAAATTCTTTTAAAATTCTTTTAAAATTCTTTTAAAATTCTTTTAAAATTCTTTTAAAATTCTTTTAAAATTCTTTTAAAATTCTTTTAAATTTTTTTTTAAATTCTTTTAAAATTCTTTTAAAATTCTTTTAAAATTCTTTTAAAATTCTTTTAAAATTCTTTTAAAATTCTTTTAAAATTCTTTTTAAATTCTTTTAAAATTCTTTTAAAATTCTTTTAAAATTCTTTTAAAATTCTTTTAAAATTCTTTTAAAATTCTTTTAAAATTCTTTTAAAATTCTTTTAAAATTCTTTTAAAATTCTTTTAAAATTCTTTAAAATTCTTTTAAAATTCTTTTAAAATTCTTTTAAAATTCTTTTAAAATTCTTTTAAAATTCTTTTAAAATTCTTTTAAAATTCTTTTAAAATTCTTTTAAATTTCTTTAAAAATTCTTGTAAAATTCTTTTTAAATTCTTTTAAAAAAATTTTAATATTCTTTTAATATTCTTTTAAAATTCTTTTAAAATTCTTTTAAAAAAATTTCAAAATTCTTTTAAAATTCTTTTCAAATTCTTTTAAAATTCTTTTAAAATTCTTTTAAAATTCTTTTAAAATTCTTTTAAAATTCTTTTAAAATTCTTTTCAAATTCTTTTATAATTCTTTTAAAATTCTTTTAAAATTCTTTTAGAATTCTTTTTAAATTCTTTTAAAATTCTTTTATTTTTTCTTGAATTCTTTCAAATTCTTTTAAAATTCTTTTAATTTTTTTAAAATTCTTTTAAAATTCTTATAAAATTCTTCTAAAATTCTTTTAAAATTCATTAAAAATTATTTCAAAATTCTTTTAAAATTCTTTTAAAATTCTTTTAAAATTCTTTTAAAATTCTTTTAAAATTCTTTTAAAATTCTTTTAAAATTCTTTTAAAATTCTTTTAAAATTCTTTTAAAATTCTTTTAAAATTCTTTTAAAATTCTTTTAAAATTCTTTTAAAATTCTTTTAAAATTCTTTTAAAATTCTTTTAAAATTCTTTGAAAATTCTTTTAAAATTCTTTTAAAATTCTTTTAAAATTCTTTTAAAATTCTTTTAAAATTCTTTTAAAATTCTTTTAAAATTCTTATAAAATTCTTTTAAAATTCTTATAAAATTCTTTAAAAATTCTTTAAAAATTCTTTTAAAATTCTTTTAAAATTCTTTTAAAATTCTTTTAAAATTCTTCTAAAATTCTTTTAAAATTCTTTTAAAATTCTTTTAAAATTCTTTTAGAATTCTTTTAAAATTATTTTATAATTCTTTTAAAATTCTTTTAAAATTCTTTTAAAATTCTTTTAAAATTCTTTTAAAATTCTTTTAAAATTCTTATTAAATTCTTTTAAAATTCTTATAAAATTCTTTAAAAATTCTTTTAAAATTCTTTTAAAATTCTTTTAAAATTCTTCTAAAATTCTTTTAAAATTCTTTTAAAATTCTTTTAAAATTCTTTTAAAATTCTTTTAAAATTCTTTTAAATTCTTTTTAAAATTCTTTTAAAATTCTTTTAAAATTCTTTTAAAATTCTTTTAAAATTCTTTTTAAATTCTTTTGAAATTGTTTTAAAAATTCTTTTGAAATTCTTTTAAAATTCTTTTAAAATTCTTTTAAAATTCTTTTAAAATTCTTTTAAAATTCTTACAAAATTCTTTTAAAATTCTTTTAAAATTCTTTTAAAATTCTTTTAAAATTCTTTTAAAATTCTTTTAAAATTCTTTTAAAATTCTTTTAAAATTCTTTTAAAATTCTTTTAAAATTTTTTTAAAATTCTTTTAAAAATCTTTTAAAATTATTTTAAAATTCTTTTAAAATTCTGTTAAAATTCTTTTAAAATTCTGTTAAAATTCTTTTAAAATTCTTTTAAAATTCTTTTAAAATTCTTTTAAAATTCTTTTAAAATTCTGTTAAAATTCTGTTAAAATTCTTTTAAAATTCTTTTAAAATTCTTTTAAAATTCTTTTAAAATTCTTTTAAAATTCTTTTAAAATTCTTTTAAAATTCTTTTAAAATTCTTTTAAAATTCTTTTAAAATTCTTTTAAAATTCTTTTAAAATTCTTTTAAAATTCTTTTAAATTTTTTTTTAAATTCTTTTAAAATTCTTTTAAAATTCTTTTAAAATTCTTTTAAAATTCTTTTAAAATTCTTTTAAAATTCTTTTAAAATTCTTTTTAAATTCTTTTAAAATTCTTTTAAAATTCTTTTAAAATTCTTTTAAAATTCTTTTAAAATTCTTTTAAAATTCTTTTAAAATTCTTTTAAAATTCTTTTAAAATTCTTTTAAAATTCTTTTAAAATTCTTTTAAAATTCTTTTAAAATTCTTTTAAAATTCTTTTAAAATTCTTTTAAAATTCTTTTAAAATTCTTTTAAAATTCTTTTAAATTTCTTTAAAAATTCTAGTAAAATTCTTTTTAAATTCTTTTAAAAAACTTTTAATATTCTTTTAAAATTCTTTTCAATTCTTTTAAAATTCTTTTAAAAAATTTTAAAATTCTTTTAAAATTCTTTTCAAATTCTTTTAAAATTCTTTTAAAATTCTTTTAAAATTCTTTTAAAATTCTTTTAAAATTCTTTTAAAATTCTTTTCAAATTCTTTTATAATTCTTTTAAAATTCTTTTAAAATTCTTTTAAAATTCTTTTAGAATTCTTTTTAAATTCTTTTAAAATTCTTTTATTTTTTCTTGAATTCTTTCAAATTCTTTTAAAATTCTTTTAATTTTTTTAAAATTCTTTTAAAATTCTTATAAAATTCTTCTAAAATTCTTTTAAAATTCATTAAAAATTATTTCAAAATTCTTTTAAAATTCTTTTAAAATTCTTTTAAAATTCTTTTAAAATTCTTTTAAAATTCTTTTAAAATTCTTTTAAAATTCTTTTAAAATTCTTTTAAACTTCTTTTGAAATTCTTTTAAAATTCTTTGAAATTCTTTTAAAATTCTTTTAAAATTCTTTTAAAATTCTTTTAAAATTCTTTTAAAATTCTTTTAAAATTCTTTTAAAATTCTTTTAAAATTCTTTTAAAATTCTTTTAAAATTCTTTTAAAATTCTTTTAAAATTCTTTTAAATTTTTTTTTAAATTCTTTTAAAATTCTTTTAAAATTCTTTTAAAATTCTTTTAAAATTCTTTTAAAATTCTTTTAAAATTCTTTTAAAATTCTTTTAAATTCTTTTAAAATTCTTTTAAAATTCTTTTAAAATTCTTTTAAAATTCTTTTAAAATTCTTTTAAAATTCTTTTAAAATTCTTTTAAAATTCTTTTAAAATTCTTTTAAAATTCTTTTAAAATTCTTTTAAAATTCTTTTAAAATTCTTTTAAAATTCTTTTAAAATTCTTTTAAAATTCTTTTAAAATTCTTTTAAAATTCTTTTGAAATTCTTTTAAAAAAATTTTAAAATTCTTTTAAAATTCTTTTAAAATTCTTTTAAAATTCTTTTAAAATTCTTTTAAAATTCTTTTAAAATTCTTTTAAAATTCTTTTAAAATTCTTTTAAAATTCTTTTAAAATTCTTTTAAAATTCTTTTAAAATTCTTTTAAAATTCTTCTAAAATTCTTTTAAAATTCTTTTAAAATTCTTTTAAAATTCTTTTAAAATTCTTTTAAAATTCTTTTAAAATTCTTTTTAAATTCTTTTAAAATTCTTTTAAAATTCTTTTTAAATTCTTTTAAAATTCTTTTCAAATTCTTTTAAAATTCTTTTAAAATTCTTTTAAAATTCTTTTAAAATTCTTTTAAAATTCTTTTAAAATTCTTTTAAAATTCTTTTAAATCTCTTTTAAAATTCTTTTAAAATTCTTTTAAAATTCTTTTAAAATTCTTTTAAAATTCTTTTAAAATTCTTTTAAAATTCTTTTAAAATTCTTTTAAAATTCTTTTAAAATTCTTTTAAAATTCTTTTAAAATTCTTTTAAAATTCTTTTAAAATTCTTTTAAAATTCTTTTAAAATTCTTTTAAAATTCTTTTAAAATTCTTTTAAAATTCTTTTAAAATTCTTTTAAAATTCTTTTAAAATTCTTTTAAAATTCTTTTAAAATTTTTTTAAAATTCTTTTAAAATTCTTTTAAAATTCTTTTAAAATTCTTTTAAAATTCTTTTAAAATTCTTTTAAAATTCTTTTAAAATTCTTTTAAAATTCTTTTAAAATTCTTTTTAAATTCTTTTAAAATTCTTTTAAAATTCTTTTAAAATTCTTTTAAAATTCTTTTAAAATTCTTTTAAAAATCTTTTAAAATTCTTTTAAAATTCTTTTAAAATTCTTTTGAAATTCTTTTAAAAAAAATTTAAAATTCTTTTAAAATTCTTTTAAAATTCTTTTAAAATTCTTTTAAAATTCTTTTAAAATTCTTTTAAAATTCTTTTAAAATTCTTTTAAAATTCTTTTAAAATTCTTTTAAAATTCTTTTAAAATTCTTTTAAAATTCTTTTAAAATTCTTCTAAAATTCTTTTAAAATTCTTTTAAAATTCTTTTAAAATTCTTTTAAAATACTTTTAAAATTCTTTTAAAATTCTTTTTAAATTCTTTTAAAATTCTTTTAAAATTCTTTTAAAATTCTTTTAAAATTCTTTTCAAATTCTTTTAAAATTCTTTTAAAATTCTTTTAAAATTCTTTTAAAATTCTTTTAAAATTCTTATAAAATTCTTTTAAAATTCTTTTAAAATTCTTTTAAAATTCTTTTAAAATTCTTTTAAAATTCTTTTAAAATTCTTTTAAAATTCTTTTAAAATTCTTTTAAACTTCTTTTGAAATTCTTTTAAAATTCTTTGAAATTCTTTTAAAATTTTTTTAAATTCTTTTAAAATTCTTTTAAAATTCTTTTAAAATTCTTTTAAAATTCTTTTAAAATTCTTTTAAAATTCTTTTAAAATTCTTTTAAAATTCTTTTAAAATTCTTTTAAAATTCTTTTAAAATTCTTTTAAAATTCTTTTAAAATTCTTTTAAAATTCTTTTAAAATTCTTTTAAAATTCTTTTAAAATTCTTTTAAAATTCTTTTAAAATTCTTTTAAAATTCTTTTAAAATTCTTTTAAAATTCTTTTAAAATTCTTTTAAAATTCTTTAAAAATTCTTTTAAAATTCTTTTAAAATTCTTTTAAAATTCTTTTAAAATTCTTTTAAAATTCTTTTAAAATCTTTTAGAATTCTTTTAAAATTCTTTTCAAATTCTTTTAAAACTCTTTTAAAATTCTTTTAAAATTCTTTTAAAATTCTTTTAAAATTCTTTTCAAATTCTTTTCAAATTCTTTTAAAATTCTTTTAAAATTCTTTTAAAATTCTTTTAAAATTCTTTTGAAATTCTTTTAAAATTCTTTTAAAATTCTTTTAAAATTCTTTTAAAATTCTTTTAAAATTCTTTTAAAATTCTTTTAAAATTCTTTTAAAATTCTTTTAAAATTCTTTTAAAATTCTTTTAAAATTCTTTTAAAATTCTTTTAAAATTCTTTTAAAATTCTTTTAAAATTCTTTTAAAATTCTTTTAAAATTCTTTTAAAATTCTTTTAAAATTCTTTTAAAATTCTTTTAATATTCTTTTTAAATTCTTCTAAAATTCTTTTAAAATTCTTTTAAAATTCTTTTAAAATTCTTTTAAAATTCTTTTAAAATTCTTTTAAAATTCTTTTAAAATTCTTTTAAAATTCTTTTAAAATTCTTTTAAAATTCTTTTAAAATTCTTTTAAAATTCTTTTAAAATTCATTTAAAATTCTTTTTAAATTCTTTTAAAATTCTTTTAAAATTCTTTTAAAATTCTTTTAAAATTCTTTTAAGATTCTTTTAAAATTCTTTTAAAATTCTTTTAAAATTCTTTTTAAATTCTTTTTAAATTCTTTTAAAATTCTTTTAAAATTTTTTAAAATTGTTTAAAATTTTCTTTAAAATTCTTTTAATTTTTTTTAAAAGGAATTTCAAAATACTTCTTTAAATATTTTTTTAAGTTACTTTATTTTTTGTGTATTCTGTATTTATGTATTTTTAAGCTTAAGTGCACGCAAAGAATTTTAAAAGAATTTTTTGAAGATTTTTTAAAATAATTTTTTGAAGATTTTTAAAAGAATTTTAAAAGAATTTTAAAAGAATTTCAAAAGAATTTTAAAAGAATTTTAAAAGAATTTTAAAAGACTTTTAAAAGAATTTTAAAAGAATTTAAAAAGAATTTTAAAAGAATTTTAAAAGAATTTTAAAAGAATTTTAAAAGAATTTTAAAAGAATTTTAAAAGAATTTTAAAAGAATTTTAAAAGAATTTTAAAAGAATTTTAAAAGAATTTTAAAAGAATTTTAAAAGAATTTTAAAAGAATTTTAAAAGAATTTAAAAAGAATTTTAAAAGAATTTTAAAAGAATTTGTAAAGAATTTTAAAAAAATTTTAACAGATTTTTAAAAGATTTCAAAAAGAATTTTAATTTTTTTTTAAAGAATTTTTAAAGAATTTTAAAAGAATTTTAAAAGAATTTTAAAAGAATTTTAAAAGAATTTTAAAAGAATTTTAAAAGAATTTTAAATGAATTTTAAAAGAATTTTAAAAGAATTTTAAAAGAAATTTAAAAGAATTTTAAAAGAATTTTTAAAGAATTTTAAAAGAATTTTAAAAGAATTTTAAAAGAATTTTAAAAGAATTTTAAAAGAATTTTAAAAGATTTTTAAAAGAATTTTAAAAGAATTTTAAAAGAATTTTAAAAGAATTTTAAAAGAATTTTAAAAGAATTTTAAAAGAATTTTAAAAGAATTTTTAAAGAATTTTAAAAGAATTTTAAAAGAATTTTAAAAGAATTTTAAAAGAATTTTAAAAGAATTTTATAAGAATTTTAAAAGAATTTTAAAAGAATTTTAAAAGAATTTTAAAAGAATTTTAAAAGAATTTTAAAAGAATTTTAAAAGAATTTTAAAAGAATTTTAAAAGAATTTTAAAAGAATTTTAAAAGAATTTTAAAAGAATTTTAAAAGAATTTAAAAAAAAAATTAAAAGAATTTTAAAAGATTTTAAAAGAATTTTAAAAGAATTTAAAAAGAATTTTAAAAGAATTTTAAAAGAATTTTAAAAGAATTTAAAAGAATTTTAAAAGAATTTTGAAATAATTTTTAAAGAATTTTAAAAGAATTTTAGAAGAATTTTATAGGAATTTTAAAAGAATTTTAAAAAAATAAAAAGATTTTTAAAAGAATTTAAAAGAATTTAAAAAAAATAAAAGAATTTTAAAAGAAATTTTAAAGAACTTTAAAAGAATTTTAAAAGAATTTTAAAAGAATTTTAAAAGAATTTTAAAAGAATTTTAAAAGAATTTTAAAAGAATTTTAAAAGAATTTTAAAAGAATTTTAAAAGAATTTTAAAAGAATTTTAAAAGAACTTTAAAAGAATTTTAAAAGAATTTAAAAAAAAATTAAAAGAATTTTAAAAGCATTTTAAAGGAATTTTAAAAGAATTTAAAAAGAATTTTAAAAGAATTTAAAAAGAATTTAAAAAGAATTCTTAAAGAATTTTAAAGAAAATTTAAAAGAATTTAATTTTTTTTAATACTTTTAGAATTCTTTTAAAATTCTTTTAAAATTCTTTTAAAATTCTTTTAAAATTCTTTTTAAATTCTTTTTAAATTCTTTTTAAATTCTTTTAAAAGTCTTTTAAAATTCTTTTAAAAGTCTTTTAAAATTCTTTTAAAATTCTTTTAAAATTCTTTTGAAATTCTTTTAAAATTCTTTTAAAAATCTTCAAAAAATTATTTTAAAAAATCTTCAAAAATTTTTTTTAAAATTCTTTGCGTGCACTTTTAAAATTCTTTTAAAATTCTTTTAAAATTCTTTTAAAATTCTTTTAAAATTCTTTTAAAATTCTTTTAAAATTCTTTTAAAATTCTTTTAAAATTATTAAAAAATTATTTTTAAATTCTTTTAAAATGCTTTTAAAATTCTTTTAAAATTCTTTTAAAATTCTTTAAAAATTCTTTTAAAATTCTTTTAAAATTCTTTTAAAATTCTTTTAAAATTCTTTTAAAATTCTTTTAAAATTCTTTTAAAATTCTTTTAATAGTAGTTTATGCAACAAGTTGCAAAAAGAGGATTTTTTCAGCACGAGTCGTACATTTATCCAACGAGGTTCACCGAGTTGGATAAATACGAAGAGTGCTGAAAAAATCAAGTTTTGCAACGAGTTCCATACAACATTTTTTGCAATTCCAAAAAACACCCATTGAGTGAAATTTGAAGTCAAATTTTCATGTTTTTTTGTCAATAAATCGTTTTAATCAAAAAAATGTTGAGAAGTGTTACTTTTCGAAACAAGTGCTGAAAAGTTCAACTTTTCAGCACCCATTTCAGTGCTGAAAAGTAGAACTTTTCAGCATTTATTTTGAAAAGTGTTGCTATTCGATTCTGTTATTTATGTTACAGAAAAGTAGGCTATTTCGTCGTTCAAGAATGACAGGAAAAGTAAGTAGTTTCACGACGGAATTGCAAAAAATTCTTTTAGAATTCTTTTAAAATTATTTTATAATTCTTTTAAAATTCTTTTAAAATTCTTTTAAAATTCTTTTAAAATTCTTTTAAAATTCTTTTAAAATTCTTTTAAAATTCTTTTAAAATTCTTTTAAAATTCTTTTAAAATTCTTTGAAAATTCTTTTAAAATTCTTTTAAAATTCTTTTAAAATTCTTTTAAAATTCTTTTAAAATTCTTTTAAAATTCTTTTAAAATTCTTTTAAAATTCTTTTAAAATTCTTTTAAAATTCTTATAAAAATCTTTTAAAATTCTTATAAAATTCTTTAAAAATTCTTTAAAAATTCTTTTAAAATTCTTTTAAAATTCTTTTAAAATTCTTCTAAAATTCTTTTAAAATTCTTTTAAAATTCTTTTAAAATTCTTTTAAAATTCTTTTAAAATTCTTTTAAAATTCTTTTAAAATTCTTTTAAAATTCTTTTAAAATTCTTTTAAAATTATTAAAAAATTATTTTTAAATTCTTTTAAAATGCTTTTAAAATTCTTTTAAAATTCTTTTAAAATTCTTTAAAAATTCTTTTAAAATTCTTTAAAAATTCTTTAAAAATTCTTTTAAAATTCTTTTAAAATTCTTTTAAAATTCTTTTAAAATTCTTTTAAAATTCTTTTAAAATTCTTTTAAAATTCTTTTAAAATTCTTTTAAAATTCTTTTAATAGTAGTTTATGCAACAAGTTGCAAAAAGAGGATTTTTTCAGCACGAGTCGTACATTTATCCAACGAGGTTCACCGAGTTGGATAAATACGAAGAGTGCTGAAAAAATCAAGTTTTGCAACGAGTTCCATACAACATTTTTTGCAATTCCAAAAAACACCCATTGAGTGAAATTTGAAGTCAAATTTTCATGTTTTTTTGTCAATAAATCGTTTTAATCAAAAAAATGTTGAGAAGTGTTACTTTTCGAAACAAGTGCTGAAAAGTTCAACTTTTCAGCACCCATTTCAGTGCTGAAAAGTAGAACTTTTCAGCATTTATTTTGAAAAGTGTTGCTATTCGATTCTGTTATTTATGTTACAGAAAAGTAGGCTATTTCGTCGTTCAAGAATGACAGGAAAAGTAAGTAGTTTCACGACGGAATTGCAAAAAATTCTTTTAGAATTCTTTTAAAATTATTTTATAATTCTTTTAAAATTCTTTTAAAATTCTTTTAAAATTCTTTTAAAATTCTTTTAAAATTCTTTTAAAATTCTTTTAAAATTCTTTTAAAATTCTTTTAAAATTCTTTGAAAATTCTTTTAAAATTCTTTTAAAATTCTTTTAAAATTCTTTTAAAATTCTTTTAAAATTCTTTTAAAATTCTTTTAAAATTCTTTTAAAATTCTTATAAAAATCTTTTAAAATTCTTATAAAATTCTTTAAAAATTCTTTAAAAATTCTTTTAAAATTCTTATAAAATTCTTTAAAAATTCTTTTAAAATTCTTTTAAAATTCTTCTAAAATTCTTTTAAAATTCTTTTAAAATTCTTTTAAAATTCTTTTAAAATTCTTTTAAAATTCTTTTAAAATCTTTTTAAAATTCTTTTAAAATTCTTTTAAAATTCTTTTAAAATTCTTTTAAAATTCTTTTAAAATTCTTTTAAAATTCTTTTAAATCTCTTTTAAAATTCTTTTAAAATTCTTTTAAAATTCTTTTAAAATTCTTTTAAAATTCTTTTAAAATTCTTTTAAAATTCTTTTAAAATTCTTTTAAAATTCTTTTAAAATTCTTTTAAAATTCTTTTAAAATTCTTTTAAAATTCTTTTAAAATTCTTTTAAAATTCTTTTAAAATTCTTTTAAAATTCTTTTAAAATTCTTTTAAAATTCTTTTAAAATTTTTTTAAAATTCTTTTAAAATTCTTTTAAAATTCTTTTAAAATTCTTTTAAAATTCTTTTAAAATTCTTTTAAAATTCTTTTAAAATTCTTTTAAAATTCTTTTAAAATTCTTTTAAAATTCTTTTAAAATTCTTTTAAAATTCTTTTAAAATTCTTTTAAAATTCTTTTTAAATTCTTTTTAAATTCTTTTTAAATTCTTTTAAAATTCTTTTAAAATTCTTTTAAAATTCTTTTAAAATTCTTTTAAAATTCTTTTGAAATTCTTTTAAATTTTTCTTAAAATCTTCCAAAATTCTTTTAAAATTCTTTAAAAATTCTTTTAAAATTCTTTTAAAATTCTTTTAAAATTCTTTTAAAATTCTTTTAAAATTCTTTTAAAATTCTTTTAAAATTCTTTTAAAATTCTTTTAAAATTCTTTTAAAATTCTTTTAAAATTCTTTTAAAAATTTTTTAAAATTCTTTTAAAATTCTTTTAAAATTCTTTTAAAATTCTTTTAAAATTCTTTTAAAATTCTTTTAATTTTTTTTTAAATTCTTTTTAAATTCTTTTAAAAATATTTTAAAATTCATTTTAAATTCTTTTAAAATACATATAAAATGATTTTAAAATACTTTTAATATATTTTTAAATTCTTTTAAAATTATTTTAAAATACTTTTAAAATTCTTTTAAAATTCTTTTTAAATTCTTTTAAAATTCTTTTTAAATTCTTTTTAAATTCTTTTAAAATTCTTTTCAAATTCTTTTAAAATTCTTTTAAAATTCTTTTAAAATTCTTTTAAAATTCTTTTAAAATTCTTTTAAAATTCTTTTAAAATTCTTTAAAGTTTCTTGTAAAATTCTATTGAAAATATTATAAAATTCTCTCAATTTTTTTTTAAATTCATTAAAGAATCTTTTAAAATTCTTTTAAATTCTGTTAAAATTCTTTTAAAATTCTTTTAAAATTCTTTTAAAATTCTTTTAAAATTCTTTTAAAATTCTTTTAAAATTTTTTTAAAATTCTTTTAAAATTCTATTAAAATTCTTTTAAAATTCTTTTAAAATTCTTTTAAAATTCTTTTAAAATTCTTTTAAATTTCTTTTAAAATCCTTTTAAAATTCTTTTTAAAATCTTTTTAAATTCTTTTAAAATTCTTTTAAAATTCTTTTAAAATTCTTTTAAAATTCTTTTAAAAAAATTTTAAAATTCTTTTAAAATTCTTTTAAAAAAATTTTAAAATTCTTTTAAAATTCTTTTAAAATTCTTTTAAAATTCTTTTAAAATTCTTTTAAAATTCTTTTAAAATTCTTTAAAATTCTTTTAAAATTCTTTTAAAATTCTTTTAAAATTCTTTTAAAATTCTTTTAAAATTCTTTTAAAATTCTTTTAAAATTCTTTTAAAATTCTTTTAAAATTCTTTTAAAATTCTTTTAAATTTTTTTTAAAATTCTATTAAAATTCTTTTAAAATTCTTTTAAAATTCTTTTAAAATTCTTTTAAAATTCTTTTAAAATTCTTTTAAAATTCTTTTAAAATTCTTTTAAAATTCTTTTAAAATTCTTTTAAAATTCTTTTAAAATTCTTTAAAAATTCTTTAAAAATTCTTTTAAAATTCTTTTAGAATTCTTTAAAAATTCTTTTAAAATTCTTTTAAAATTCTTTTAAAATTCTTTTAAAATTCTTTTAAAATTCTTTTAAAATTCTTTTAAAATTCTTTTAAAATTCTTTTAAAATTCTTTTAAAATTCTTTTAAAATTCTTTTAAAATTCTTTTAAAATTCTTTTAAAATTCTTTTAAAATTCTTTTAAAATTCTTTTAAAATTCTTTTAAAATTCTTTTAAAATTCTTTTAAAATTCTTTTAAAATTCTTTTAAAATTCTTTTAAAATTCTTTTAAAATTCTTTTAAAATTCTTTTAAAATTCTTTTAGAATTCTTTTAAAATTCTTTTAAAATTCTTTTAAAATTCTTTTAAATTCTTTTAAAATTCTTTTAAAATTCTTTTAAAATTCTTTTAAAATTCTTTTAAAATTCTTTTAAAATTCTTATAAAATTCTTTTAAAATTCTTTTAAAATTCTTTTAAAATTCTTTTAAAATTCTTTTAAAATTCTTTTTAAATTCTTTTAAAATTCTTTTTAAATTCTTTTTAAATTCTTTTAAAATTCTTTTAAAATACTTTTAAAATTCTTTTAAAATTCTTTTTAAATTCTTTTAAAATTCTTTTTAAATTCTTTTTAAATTCTTTTAAAATTCTTTTCAAATTCTTTTAAAATTCTTTTAAAATTCTTTTAAAATTCTTTTAAAATTCTTTTAAAATTCTTATAAAATTCTTTTAAAATTCTTTTAAAATTCTTTTAAAATTCTATTAAAAATCTTTTAAAATTCTATTAAAATCCTTTTAAAATTCTTTTAAAATTCTTTTAAAATTCTTTTAAAATTCTTTTAAAATTCTTTTAAAATTCTTTTAAAATTCTTTTAAAATTCTTTTAAAATTCTTTTAAAATTTTTTTAAAATTCTTTTAAAATTCTATTAAAATTCTTTTAAAATTCTTTTAAAATTCTTTTAAAATTCTTTTAAATTTCTTTTAAAATCCTTTTAAAATTCTTTTTAAAATCTTTTTAAATTCTTTTAAAATTCTTTTAAAATTCTTTTAAAATTCTTTTAAAATTCTTTTAAAATTCTTTTAAAATTCTTTTAAAATTCTTTTAAAATTCTTTTAAAATTCTTTTAAAATTCTTTTAAAATTCTTTTAAAATTCTTTTAAAATTCTTTTAAAATTCTTTTAAATTTTTTTTAAAATTCTTTTAAAATTTCTTTAAAAATTCTTTAAAAAATCTTTTAAAATTCTGTTAAATTCTGATGAAATTCTGTTAAAATTCTGTTGAAATTCTTTTAAAATTCTGTCAAAATCTTTTTAAAAATTTGTTAAAATTCTGTAAAAATTCTTTTAAAATTCTGTAAAAATTCTTTTAAAATTCTTTTAAAATTCTTCTAATATTCTTTAAAAATTCTTTTAAAATTCTTTTAAAATTCTTTTAAAATTCTGTTAAATTCTTTTAAAATTCTTTTAAAATTCTTTTAAAATTCTTTTAAAATTCTTTTAAAATTCTTTTTAAATTCTTTTAAAATTCTTTTAAAATTCTTTTAAAATTCTTTTAAAATTCTTTTAAAATTCTTTTAAAATTCTTTTAAAATTCTTTTAAAATTCTTTTAAAATTCTTTTAAAATTCTTTTAAAATTCTTTTAAAATTCTTTTAAATTCTTTTAAAATTCTTTTAAAATTCTTTTAAAATTCTTTTAAATTCTTTTAAAATTCTTTTAAAATTCTTTTAAAATTCTTTTAAAATTCTTTTAAAATTCTTTTAAAATTCTTATAAAATTCTTTTAAAATTCTTTTAAAATTCTGTTAAAATTCTTTTAAAATTCTGTTAAAATTCTTTAAAAATTCTGTTAAAATTCTTTTAAAAATCTGTTAAATGTCTTTTAAAATTCTGTTAAAATTCTGTTAAAATTCTGTTAAAATTCTGTTAAAATTCTTTTAAAATTCTTTTAAAATTCTTTTAAAATTCTTTTAAAATTCTTTTAAAATTCTTTTAAAATTCTTTTAAAATTCTTTTAAAATTCTTTTAAAATTCTTTTAAAATTCTTTTAAAATTCTTTTAAAATTCTTTTAAAATTCTTTTAAATTTTTTTTAAAATTCTTTTAAAATTCTTTTAAAATTCTTTTAAAATTCTTTTAAAATTCTTTTAAAATTCTTTTAAAATTCTTTTAAAATTCTTTTAAAATTATTTTAAAATTCTTTTTAAATTCTTTTAAAATTCTTTTTAAGTTCTTTTAAAATTCTTTTAAATTTTTTTTAAAATTCTTTTAAAATTCTTTTAAAATTCTTTTAAAATTCTTTTAAAATTCTTTTAAAATTCTTTTAAAATTCTTTTAAAATTCTTTTAAAATTCTTTTAAAATTCTTTTAAAATTCTTTTAAAATTCTTTTAAAATTCTTTTAAAATTCTTTTAAAATTCTTTTAAAATTCTTTTAAAATTCTTTTAAAATTCTTTTAAAATTCTTTTAAAATTCTTTTAAAATTCTTTTAAAATTCTTTTAAAATTCTTATAAAATTCTTTTAAAATTCTTTTAATATTCTTTTAAAATTCTTTTAAAATTCTTTTAAAATTCTTTTAAAATTATTTTAAAATTCTTTTGAAATTCTTTTAAAATTCTTTGAAATTCTTTTAAAATTCTTTTAAAATTCTTTTAAAATTCTTATAAAATTCTTTTAAAATTCTTTTAATATTCTTTTAAAATTCTTTTAAAATTCTTTTAAAATTCTTTTAAAATTCTTTTAAAATTCTTTTAAAATTCTTTTAAAATTCTTTTAAAATTCTTTTAAAATTCTTTTAAAATTCTTTTAAAATTCTTTTAAAATTCTTTTAAAATTCTTTTAAAATTCTTTTAAAATTCTTTTAAAATTCTTTTAAAATTCTTTTAAAATTCTTTTAAAATTCTTTTAAAATTCTTTTAAAATTCTTTTAAAATTCTTTTAAAATTCTTTTAAAATTCTTTTAAAATTCTTTTAAAATTCTTTTAAAATTCTTTTAATATTCTTTTAAAATTCTTTTAAAATTCTTTTAAAATTCTTTTAAAATTATTTTAAAATTCTTTTAAAATTCTTTTACAATTCTGTTAAAATTCTTTTAAAATTCTTTTAAAATTCTTTTAAAATTCTTTTAAAATTCTTTTAAAATTCTTTTAAAATTCTTTTTAAATTCTTTTAAAATTCTTTTAAAATTCTTTTAAAATTCTTTAAAATTCTTTTTAAAATTCTTTTAAAATTCTTTTAAAATTCTGTTAAAATTCTTTTAAAATTCTGTTAAAATTCTGTTAAAATTCTGTTAAAATTCTGTTAAAATTCTGTTAAAATTCTGTTAAAATTCTGTTAAAATTCTGTTAAAATTCTGTTAAAATTCTTTTAAAATTCTGTTAAAATTCTTTTAAAATTCTGTTAAAATTCTGTTAAAATTCTGTTAAAATTCTTTTAAAAATCTGTTAAATGTCTTTTAAAATTCTGTTAAAATTCTTTTAAAATTCTTTTAAAATTCTTTTAAAATTCTTTTAAAATTCTTTTAAAATTCTTTTAAAATTCTTTTAAAATTCTTTTAAAATTCTTTTAAAATTCTTTTAAAATTCTTTTAAAATTCTTTTAAATTTTTTTTAAAATTCTTTTAAAATTCTTTTAAAATTCTTTTAAAATTCTTTTAAAATTCTTTTAAAATTCTTTTAAAATTCTTTTAAAATTCTTTTTAAATTCTTTTAAAATTCTTTTAAAATTCTTTTAAAATTCTTTTAAAATTCTTTTAAAATTCTTTTAAAATTCTTTTAAAATTCTTTTAAAATTCTTTTAAAATTCTTTTAAAATTCTTTTAAAATTCTTTTAAAATTCTTTTAAAATTCTTTTAAAATTCTTTTAAAATTCTTTTAAAATTCTTTTAAAATTCTTTTAAAATTCTTTTAAAATTCTTTTAAAATTCTTTTAAAATTCTTTTAAAATTCTTTTAAAATTCTTTTAAAATTCTTTTAAAATTCTTATAAAATTCTTTTAAAATTCTTTTAATATTCTTTTAAAATTCTTTTAAAATTCTTTTAAAATTCTTTTAAAATTATTTTAAAATTCTTTTAAAATTCTTTTAAAATTCTATTAAAATTCTTTTAAAATTCTTTTAAAATTCTTTTAAAATTCTTTTAAAATTCTTTTAAAATTCTTTTAAAATTCTTTTAAAATTCTTATAAAATTCTTTTAAAATTCTTTTAATATTCTTTTAAAATTCTTTTAAAATTCTTTTAAAATTCTTTTAAAATTATTTTAAAATTCTTTTAAAATTCTTTTAAAATTCTATTAAAATTCTTTTAAAATTCTTTTAAAATTCTTTTAAAATTCTTTTAAAATTCTTTTAAAATTCTTTTAAAATTCTTTTAAAATTCTTTTAAAATTCTTTTAAAATTCTTTTAAAATTCTTTTAAAATTCTTTTAAAATTCTTTTAAAATTCTTTTAAAATTCTTTTAAAATTCTTTTAAAATTCTTTTAAATTCTTTTAAAATTCTTTTAAAATTCTTTTAAAATTCTTTTAAAATTCTTTTAAAATTCTTTTAAAATTCTTTTAAAATTCTTTTAAAATTCTTTTAAAATTCTTTTAAAATTCTTTTAAAATTCTTTTAAAATTCTTTTAAAATTCTTTTAAAATTCTTTTAAAATTCTTTTAAAATTCTTTTAAAATTCTTTTAAAATTCTTTTAAAATTCTTTTAAAATTCTTTTAAAATTCTTTTAAAATTCTTTTAAAATTCTTTTAAAATTCTTTTAAAATTCTTTTAAAATTCTTTTAAAATTCTTTTAAAATTCTTTTAAAATTCTTTTAAAATTCTTTTAAAATTCTTTTAAAATTCTTTTAAAATTCTTTTAAAATTCTTTTAAATTCTTTTAAAATTCTTTTAAAATTCTTTTAAATTCTTTTAAAATTCTTTTAAAATTCTTTTAAAATTCTTTTAAAATTCTTTTAAAATTCTTTTAAAATTCTTTTAAAATTCTTTTAAAATTCTTTTAAAATTCTTTTAAAATTCTTTTAAAATTCTTTAAAAATTCTTTTAAAATTCTGTTAAAATTCTTTAAAATTCTTTTGAAAATTCTTTTAAAATTCTTTTAAAATTCTTTTAAAATTCTTTTAAAATTCTTTTAAAATTCTTTTAAAATTCTTTTAAAATTCTTTTAAAATCTTTTTAAAATTCTTTTAAAATTCTTTTAAAATTCTTTTAAAATTCTTTTAAAATTCTTTTAAAATTCTTTTAAAATTCTTTTAAAATTCTTTTAAAATTCTTTTAAAATTCTTTTAAAATTCTTTTAAAATTCTTTTAAAATTCTTTTAAAATTCTTTTAAAATTCTTTTAAAATTCTTTTAAAATTCTTTTAAAACTCTTTTAAAATTCTTTTAAAATTCTTTTTAAAATTCTTTTAAAATTCTTTTAAAATTCTTTTTAAATTCTTTTAAAATTCTTTTAATTTTTTTTTTAAATTCTTTTAAAGTTCTATTAAAATTCTTTTAAAATTCTTTTAAAATTCTTTTAAAATTCTTTTAAAATTCTTTTAAAATTCTTTTAAAATTCTTTCAAAATTCTTTTAAAATTCTTTTAAAATTCTTTTAAAATTCTTTTAAAATTCTTTTAAAATTCTTTTAAAATTCTTTTAAAATTCTTTTAAAATTCTTTTAAAATTCTTTTAAAATTCTTTTAAAATTCTTTTAAAATTCTTTTAAAATTCTATTAAAATTCTTTTAAAATTCTTTTAAAATTCTTTTAAAATTCTTTTAAAATTCTTTTAAAATTCTTTTAAAATTCTTTTAAAAATCTTCTAAAAATTATTTTAAAAAATCTTCAAAAAATTCGTTTAAAATTCTTTGCGTGCACTTAAGCTTAAAAATACAAAAATACAAATTCTTTTAAAATTCTTTTAAAATTCTTTTAAAATTCTTTTAAAATTCTTTTAAAGTTCTTTTAATTAAATTTTAATTAAATGTTTTTTATCGTATTGAAAAGAAATTAAGTTATTAAGTAATTAATCATCTTTAACCAGTAATTAGAGTAATTAATTGGTAGACTGGCAAGTAATAAACGCTGCTGGAAACCCTTGATTTTTGCTACATTATGAAACGGATTTTGAAAATTAAACTGGTTTGGGATGCTCGAGAATTTGTACAATCGAGCTCATCTTTCTTTGGCCACTCTTTCAGATGGTGGTCAATGAATGCGGTACTATCCCGAGCAGGGGTAAATAACACGGGAATACTAATTTTTGGTATTACTTGGGCAAATAACAGGGACCAAAATGTGCCCTTGGTTGCCCAGTAATAGATGGTAAAATACCATGAAATCATACCAAAGTCTTGTATGTGGAAGGGCACAACAATACCAAACCATGTTATTCCAAGGGTAAAATAATACCTCAAAATAAAACCATTTCAATAAAAAGTTGAGGTCTTCTGGATTTTTGAACATTGCTTGAATACCAAAACTTGGTGTTGCCATGGTTT
This sequence comes from Culex pipiens pallens, assembly GCF_016801865.2. Taxonomy (NCBI): domain Eukaryota; kingdom Metazoa; phylum Arthropoda; class Insecta; order Diptera; family Culicidae; genus Culex; species Culex pipiens. The sequence goes on along the minus strand of NC_068937.1, from coordinate 87,197,695 downwards.
AATTTTTAGGTATTCCCGCGCCGTTGGAAAATCATATTTTTGTATTCCTGTGGTCTTCCACATACATGATTTTGGTATGATTTGATGGTATTTTACCATCTATTACTGGGCAACCAAGAGCACATTTTGGTCGCTGGAATTTGCACAAGAAATACCAAAATTTGGTATTTTCATACCATTTTTAGTGCAACAATTGCAGTTAGTGAAAATACGGAAATGATCCATATGCAACAGCCAAATCTACTCACCTGATGATTCCATGTTGTTCTTAGTGATATTCTTCACCACATCGAACGCATTTGTCATTGATGAACGGCCTGTGCTTGAAGTTCTTGAAGATTCTAAAAAATAACAAGATTGAAAAATTAGTGTTATTAAAATGAAACTGGATTGAAATTCACCAAAATTCAATAATCAGTCGATTAACTCGTGTCCGCCATCGCGTCCGTTTGGTAAGCTCTTCAAGCGTGAAATGAAAAATCACCACAGATGGCAGCACCAGTTGCTGCGATCGGCAAACCCCCCGCCGCCGTTGTCAAACGTCAGCAGCGAAAAAGCAACGGCAACCTGATCGACTGTTTGGCGCAAGGAAAAAGCGCGCGCAAAGAACGAGAGAAAGAGGAAGTGCAAGAATTTTCATTCCGTTCGCAAACCTTGTACGATCAACACCTGTAAATAAATCGGTCGCGTAGAAATTTTCTAGAGAAAAAACGCGTGTTTTATTTCGTTCCGAATCGTGGATTACAGCCCCGCGAAATTAGAGTGAACCAGTCTCAGGTTGAGGCAATCGGCCGCAACATTTGGTCACTTCGTACCGGACATTCGGCCCTCGAGAAATCGGATCCGGGAGTGAAAACAAAAAGAGTGTTTGTGAATTCCGGAAAGTGTGAACGGAAGAACTCGGCAAGAAGCAGAAGCCCGAGGTCCAGAAGTGAAAAGCTCAAAATCTTTTCCGGAAGGCGACTCCGTGGCCTGAAACAGCGGAAACAGTGGCGGCAAGAGCCCGCAAAAAAGTGAGAAAAGTGCCAGAAAGTTCCGTGGTGAGACTGCAGTGAAAAAGCGCAGCGACGCCATTTTGTGATAGTGGTTCCCAAGAGTTGAACAATCCGTGGAAGCATAGAATAGAGAAAGATAGAATTGCCACTCATTTACCGACCGGGGGACAAAACTGTGCTGCCTAACTGATGCCAGCGGCGAAACGGGGAACTACAACACCCTGCGCATAATACTGTCAAGAATGTGGAGAACTGGTTGGCACATATCGACGCCAACATTTCAAAAAGCATCATGTACAAACCATGCGTTTTGAGAAAAACGCATTTGAATGTTGAGCATCCATTTTCAATTCCCATTTTAATATAAAAGCAAAATAAGATGTTCTAATAATAACAAACGATGAAAAACGTTGCTTTCATTGATACTTGATCATCCAAATTCAATAAAACATTATTTCCTTCGTTTTATTTAAGAAAAACAAACATAACTCCTTTTGAAATCACCAACGTCTATATCACCCTGCTGGCATTGGAGGGAGCGCTTTGTTATGATTCGTTTTTCTTCGCCGAATGTACATGGCGCTTTGTTCATGTTGCTTTTTTTTCGTCACGAGGTTTATGTAGTCTTTTGTTTGACAGGTTGACAGGGCTATATAAACAAGGACTGCTGATGGCAGAGATTTTGTTTATGTTACTTTATTTAAAATCATGATTAAACAGACTTTACTGAAGTAATTTTAGCTCATTTTTGGTGGAGAGGTAGCTTATTAGGAGTACTTTTAGAATATGCAATAACCCAGAAAGTGTCAAAATGTACATGATGCCTTTTGAAATGTTACCGTCGATATATATTATTCATTAAAAATGTAAAATGATTTAAAAAAACATGGAAAACAAATCAAAACAATTATGAAAATTCAAGATAAGTGCATCCCTTAACTAGGATATTATAAGATTAAATGATTTTTATTTCACATCAGCATCTTTTTTTTTCTAAATTTCAAGATTATGCCAAATAAGTTGACACCCGTTTTCACTTCTCCAAGACATCTGTTTTGTCATGTTGACATTTCGCTGTCGCTGTCAAACCAAGTGAAGAATCGGAAGAGGAAATGACTATTTTGCCGTTCGGAGTGAAGAAAAGTGGTCGTGGTGTTCCAGCAAAGACTCCGCACTCCAACTTAAACCGCAATTTGCGCCCAATCTTAACGTTCTACCGCCTTCACTAGTCTCGTCTTTTCATCCGGCACCATTTCACATTTTTGATTGCCAACTGAACGTCAACAAGCCTTTTTCCATCTGTCACTGTCAAACAAAACGCACCCTCCAGAATGCACAGGGCAGTTCCATCAAAGTGCACAGTGCGCATTTCGACTGAAGTTCCCCGTTTCGAGCAGTGGTGGCGCTGTCGGCAGTGTCGCTTGACGTTTACAAGGAGGAATCGGCAAGTGGCAATTCTACCTATCTCTATTCTATGGTGGAAGGCAGACCGCACAAGAGTTGCCGGTCTGATTCTATGTGGCGGTCGTTCCTGAAACTGCCCACGGAACCGGAAAACGAAGAAGAGAAGAAGCCCGTCGCCGAAGTGCTAGTGCCGTCCCCAGTGAAACCGCTGACTCCGAAGAAGCTGTGGGAGGAAAAGAAGAAAGAAAAGATGGCGGACAGTGAGATCAAGATGCTGTCCAAGAAGCGGAGCATGGTGAAGGGGAAACTCACGCGAGTTTTTCATGCCGTGCAGCCGAGCGCGCAGCCCGGTGCCCTACCGGGTGCCCAACCACGTGAGGCCGATGTGTCCCCGCCGCAGCTACGAGTCCACCAGCGCAACGTAGATAAGTACTATGGTGAGTTCTGCGAAGTCCACAGCAAGATTATGGACCTGGTGGAGGAAGACGAGGGAACCAAGCAGCAGGAGGCAAAATGGCTGGAGTTCGAGCAGCTTTACAACCGGACGTTGGTCGCGTTGGAAATACTGCTGACCGCCCACAGCAAACCGGCCAATTCGACCCAGGCTGTGCTTCCGGCTGGCCAAACCGTCCAGCAAGTTATCGTCCACCAGCAAGCGTTGCGTGCCCCACTCCCGACTTTCGACGGGCGCTACGAGAACTGGGCCAAGTTCAAGGCCATGTTCCAGGATTTGATGCGCAATTCCTCAGACTCCGATGCCGTCAAGCTGTATCACCTGGACAAGGCGCTCGTAGGCAAAGCGGAGGGAAAGATCGATCTTCGAACCATCCAAGACAACAACTACCAGGGAGCGTGGAAAGAACTGGAGGAACAGTACGAGAACACGCGGCTGATCATCGACCTCCACATACAAGGCATCTTGCAGCTGAAGAAGATGGACAAGCGGTCATCGAAGGAGTTGCGAGATGTCGTCGAGCAGTGCTCCAGGCACGTCGAAGGACTACGCTTCCACAAGCAAGAGCTGTTGGGAGTGTCGGAGCTCGTCGTACTCAATATCCTCGCATCTGCGCTGGACCGCGAGACAAGAGAGCTCTGGGAAGCGACGATCGAGAAAGGTGAGCTACCGACGTACCAAGCAACCGTCGACTTCCTGAGTAAACGATGCCACATTCTCGAGCGATGTGAACTGTCCGACCAAGAGTCATCTGCTGTCATGCCGACAGTTCCCAAGATGCCGTCTTCAACGAAGCCCTCGGTGAATGTGTCCGCTGCAGCCACGACCACAAGCGAGGTGGTGTGCGAGCTTTGCGGTGGCAACCATCCGAACTACAGGTGCAATGCCTTCTGCAGCATGTCTCACCTTCCCGCAGCGACTGGAGAAGGTGAGAGAGGCACGAGCCTGCTACAACTGCCTGAGAGTCGGCCACCTGGTCAAGAAGTGTCCCTCCGTGTGGACCTGTAAATGTGGAGAGAGACATCACAATTTGCTTCACATGGACCTACCAAATGAACAAACGCCACCAAAGTTCGAAGCTGTTTCCCCGTCTCCAGCAACCACTGTGCAAGTGCCCGGTGGTCCCAGCAACATGAACGCAGCCGACAGCCCCGAGCAGACGACATCGTGCTGTAACAGCGGACTGCTGCAAACCTCCCGACCTGTGTTGTTGCAAACAGCAATAGTCAACGTAGTGGACAAGCATGGTCGACTACATCCGTGTCGCACGCTCCTGGACTCCGGATCGCAAGCCCACATCCTGTCAGCGGCAATGGCGCGTAAGCTCGAGCTTCCGCTGACAAAGTGCAACGTGACGGTGATTGGAGCGAACGCCGTGAAAACACCAGCGAGGAAAAATTTCAGCCTGAACTTTTCTTCGAGGTACGTCGACTTCCGTGATACCATTTCCTGTCTCATCTCGGAGAAGCCAACGGGAATCATTCCGTCCGAGAGGATCGACACGTCTGGATGGAAAATTCCCAACAGACTGCCGCTTGCAGATCCACAGTTCTTCGAATCCAACGACATCGACCTAGTGATGGCGGCCGACTACATGTGGGATTTGCTGCGGTCGGACAAGGTGAAGCTGCGCAACGGCACTGTAACGCTCCGAGAGACAGATCTGGGTTGGATTGTCACGGGTACCTACGATCCGTGCGACAAGGTGAGTCACTCTATTCTCCATTCAACTGTTGTGCACCTGGATACCCTGAAAGAGACTGTAGTAGAATCAACGCTCCTCTCCGCCAAGAACGAAAAAATCGATAGTCAAGTACAGACAACCCACCGCCGTAACCAGAACGATCGCTGCGTTCTTCAAATTCCGAGTCCGATCCCGGATACCCGAATTCCTCCGCGCTTTGCTGTTGAGCCAGACGCTACTCGCTACCAGGATACACCTTTCGTCCTGCCGTCGGAGGGCCTTGCACCGAACCTCGAGCAGAAATTGAGTGTAGTCGCGTACCAGCCAGCTCGCTCACAGATACTCGACAGCGATGCACTATGGGCCATCTCCATACAAACAGGCGGCCAAATTATTTTTTTTGCTTTTTAAATGTTTTTTTCATACAAATTTGGGTAATTGTATGGTATTGAAATGATATACGTCCATTTTTATGACTTTTCATGTTTTTCAATAGTTGATTGTTTATAATAAATAGTCTTTTGATACATTTGCAAGTGCAACAGAATTGCGTATATATTGTAATGCAAGTTTATATTATTAAATTATGGATAAGCTAATACATCCCCACTTTAAGGACACAACCCCTCCCTCCTCTTTCTTTCACAAACCCCCCCCCTCCCCTCCTCCCCTCCAACAAAATTTTGTTAAGCGTAATAAATTCATTTTTAGTCAAATATTTATTTTTTACTGCTGTGTGTTTCTTTTTGTGAGTCCATGCCATATAACTTGAGACCCACCCCCTCCCCCTCCACCCTTACGGGCATAAATTGCGAAAATTTTAATTGTTAAATCAAATAACAGAAAAAATTATTTTATCCAAAATATTAATTATGAAGTAAAAAGATAAAATACAAAACATATTCTAACTAATGCTAATGTTCTTGTTCATGAAAATTCTTTTGATTATTGAGTTTCTGACGGCTTCAGGATATGTTAAAGGTACTTTTTATGATGTTTTGTACTAACCAACATAGAACTTAAATGTGAATCAGTTTCATGGATTGATCGCAGAAATTCATCATGCTAAGTCAATATTTTGCTGAATACTTTTTTGGGTATCATACTGAGATTCTCCAGTTTCGCTTGAGAAACTTCGGTACGAATACCTTATTTTGACTAAGGTACTCAATATTAAACTGAGGCAACAGAAAATTCCAATAAAGTCATTTCGAACTTCTTGAAACCAGGTATTGATTTTTGAAGTGACGATGCCCACGAAGTAGGTAGCAAAGCAAGTGAAATAAACGGGCGCATATGTAGATTGCAGCAAATTTTGATAAAACGTAAATGTTCAAAATGGCATATCTCCGAAAACGCAAAAAATCGCAGGCTGGAAATTTCAGCAATGTTAGATTATGATCCAATCTTTCAAGTGATTTTAGTTTCATGTTAAGCATCGGTTAGCAAAAAAAGTACTCGATTAACAAACACAAAAAAATAAGTTTTATCAAAAAAATGCTTCAGTTATTCGATGAAAACTTCAGTTTTTGGTTTGGAAACAACATTTTATCTATTAATAGTTTCAAAGCTTATCTCATTACCTTTCCAACGATGTATAATTGTCCTAATGAAATATTTAAAGTGGCTGAGCTATGTTAAAATTTAACAGTCAGCCTTTTTTACGAAAAACGCTAGTTTTTTACTCCATTTTTTTACTTTCAGCTTGCGTATCTCCGTAATGAACTAACTTAGAGCTTTGAAAATTTGTATTTTTCTTAGTTAGAATGTTTACTTTCGAGAAAAAAATACCAAAAAATATTTGGAGAAGGTAACTTTTTTGAAACTTGGCCACCCAATGTACCATAGTGCGATGGCCGCTTGAGAGCCGGTGGTCGTATCCAAGAACCAAACCTAACGGAGGAAGCCAAACACCGGCGGAACCTGTCGCATCATCCAGAAACCTACTCCGCATCAGATAACGACGAATCCCGACCAAAATGTCTGCCCGGAATCGGAGCATCCAATCCAGATCGTCGGCCTGAAGAAGCTTCATGGCTTGACGAGGATTCAAGTCTTGCAGAAGTTTCAGCTTCGCAGCGGGCGGGAGAATGTCCGCCATCGCGTCCGTTTGGGTATATTTAAAAAAAAATGAAAATCAGCTTTAACATTTTTGGATTATAAGTCATTTTAGCGCAAAATAATTATCTCATCAAAATTTATAAAAAAAATTCCCATGGTTTCAAAGGAATTTGATGAAACCTTTCAATACCAAATAATACCAAAATGTGGCATCCTGACTTAGAAAATTTTCCACAATTTCAAGTCATTTCTTTGGGGGGTATTTCAAAAATGTTTATAATCAAGTTTGAAATTTCCGGTTTTCAATGAAAGCATTCGCTTTGAGAAATCATTTTTGCGCAAAATTAATTATTTTGTCAAAATTGGTCAAAATTTTCCCTTAGTTTCAGAGGTATTTGATAAAATACTGTAATACCAAGAGAATACCAAAATGTGGTGTTCGACCATTGACGAATTCTGCAATTTTGCAATATCAAAACAATACCTTAAATTGGTATGATAGCACATTTTGCTCTTGCATAATCCTTAAGACAAATTTTAAAGTGTCCATGAATACTAAAATTTGGTAAAGATACCAGAGAAAGGTATTATTACGCATTTCCCTTGTTATATACCCATGCTCGGGTAGGGTGTACTACTTGCTAAATACCCTCACCTTCCTACGCTGTGGAAAAGCTTTCAATTTTGTTTTGAGGGAAATGTGATATCATAATCAATTAGAGAATTTGCGCTGAGTTGCAGAATATATGGATTACATTGCGGATGCGAAGTGGATATCCCGAGAGGAATTATTTAACGCAAAGCGATACTGACATGAAAGTTGAGTTCCAAAATGCAAAACCCATGTTGAATCGAAGCGTTGCGGTTTAGTGTTACTTGTGATGAGCGGCACTGGAGATGATTAGGTATTTTGAAAAAATAAAACGGATACAGAAGAATGAGGTTCCATTAGCGAAAGTCTCCCAAGAGAGAATATCTGCAGTAGGGAGTTTGATTTGTGAACGAACAGAAATTTCATGTTGAATCTTTAAAACTTTAAATGTCTTGTGCCGGTTATGTGCACCTGCTTCATTCACGTAGTCAAACGTGGGCAAAGATAAGTCAAACAAATAGCAAAAACATAGCCAAACCACTTCCTCGCTTCCAGCACTTTGGGTCGAAACTAAAACAAACGAATGGTTCTACGCATTGGCACTCTACACCTCTCTGTGGCTGTTGGGTTTACTCGAAAACAACCCCCACCGACAACTTGGTATATTGTCCCAAAACTTTTAATTTGGCTTTGTTTGTATTGCGCCTTGGTTATGGAGCGTGAAGGACCCTTTAATGGAAGACAGCTGCAGGACCATGTCAAAGATTTCCTAAATAAATAGTAGTGGGATTCTGTCATTTTAAGAATTCATTTCCCTGGCATATACTTCTCACAAAATGATTGGTAAACTCTTAATTGAGAGTTTACCATGATTGATGTCTGATTAATTTCTAAGGAAACCTTTATAGAAAATTTGTATTGAAGGATTTTCTCTCTCTCTTTTTTTTGTGTTCCCAAATATCACATAATGTCAAGTGTTTTAAATCACTATAGCTCACGTGAACTAATTAGAAAGTAGCTTTGTGTGATTTTCAGCAAACAAATCCAGCCATAAATAGGGCAAATGTTCATTGTCTGAAACGAAGAGCAAAGAGCAAAGGAACATAAATCTTCCCCTGAATTTTTAATGTAGAGCTTTGGCTTGCATTCAACCCACTTTCGGCAAATATACACCCCTTGGAGGTTTAAAGCAAACAAAGCAATGCTTCATTTCCGTTTGAATTAATTTGGAACTCTTAATGGAGAATTTGGGTATGGTTGCGTCTTTTTTTAGGAAGGTGCAGGACAGCAGGCAAACGTAACGCATTGCTTCCCCGTAACCCTTGATTTTTTTGGTATGCTTATTACTAGATTTTTCCAAAGCAATTGACTCAATTATGAAATTAACGCTGTTGGCTCTTTAGGAAATTTTGATTCTTCTCTAAAGGCCACCCGAATGCTAAGCCGTTTAAAGGAAAATCGTGCAATCAACCCAAATAGGCCAAGGAAATCTCATAGTGAAATGGTCAATTCAACATTGCTCAGCTTATCTACAGATTGGTTTCGATTCTGTTAATATGCAAAAGATCCCATTTCTGACCCACATAAAGTTTTATGGAAAAAAAACCCCATTTAATCGAGATCTCCGTCATCAATCCAGGAAACACATTGTTTTCAATTTCAGGTGTTGTTTGAATGGTGTTGTTTGCAATTGACTGGCAAAATTTATTTAATAATGAAGGAAATGTCGACGAATTAGTAGGAAAATTCCATACGGAAATTAACACTATAACATCTGAAACCGTACCTACTAGAAGAAGACGACGTAATAACACAGGCAATAAATACCCAGTGTGGTTCACTCCACAACTAAGAAATTTAAAAAAAAAAAACAGAAAACAAAAAGCCTACAAACTATACAGAAACAATACAAATGACACAAATCTTCTGAATTATCTGAATATTTCCGACCATTTTTTTTCGGCACTCAATTCTGCCAACGAAGAATATAATAGTAAAGTCGAATCTGAAGTCAAATCATGCCCGAAAAATTTCTTTAATTACGTAAAATCCAAATCCAAAAGTAGTAACTTCCCATCGCAAATGCAACTGGACGAAAATGTAGGCAGTAACTCAAAAGAAATTTGCAATCTTTTTTCAAAATTTTTCAAAGAAGTATACACCTCATTTTCCGAAGAAGACCGCGACGCGACTACTTTTCATATATACCGGAATTTCCAAATGACGTCTCAGTCAATTATTTGTCAGAAACGGAAGTACGCCAGGCATTGAAGGACTTAGACATCAAAAGGACCAGGATCCGACGGAATAGCACCTGCATTCCTAAAGAACCTTGCAGAAGAATTGACATATCCACTGCATCATCTTTTCAACATGTCAATAAATACAGGAAAATTCCCACAAACATGGAAAAAGTCTTTTTTGGTTGTAGCAGTACCATCAGTACAACCCTCTGCCGTAAGAACGGCAGACAGAAAAGATGAATTCGCCAATATTTTAGCGTGCCATAATTATGGTTGGCTTATCTTCTCGCGCTACGCCTCGACCTAATTATGTCATGGGTTGAGCGCCACCCCTTATGGGAGACTTTCAAAATACTTTGCCTTGACCTGTTATGAGATCCGCACAAGAAGGAAGAATCTTCAGATGCTAAAGTTTGCGACAAGAGCACTTTTTTGACTCAAACGGGAGGTCGATGCACTCCAGTTCGGCAGTCAGAGATTGCAAATTCTTAAGAGATGCTTCGGCTAAACTCGCGCAATTATTGCAATTGTAATGTTGCTCGAGTTCTAGAGAACCGAAGTTGTTCTAATTGCACCTCTACTGAGGGTTCTAGGACTTCGACTCGGTCACTTTTACCCTGATCGTGGAGGAAGCAGGAGTGGTCGAAGGACCGTTTTGGAATCGTTTGAGTTAGGTAGTTTAAAGTCGTGGAAGTGTCTCAGTGGCAGAGGTTAATTCTGCAATTTTATTTTAGATCTCGCGGCTAGTGGTAGAATTAGGAGTAGGGTAGTGGCGAACCAGATTGAAACCCTGAAACTCCAGGTAACGTAGTTAATTGAGGTTACCTAAGTGCGTTGGCTAATTTTTGGGGAATTGGTTGGGCGATCTTCTCGGCACAGGTGGCAACCGGCATCATCCGTAGCAGAGCGACCACTCCAACCGACAACCCAGCGCTTCTGGACTCCATCAAGGGGTCAAAGTTCCGGGGTGAACCCCCAAGCAGCTCGTCCGTCAACACACGAGCTGGGCGGCGTCCGTCAACACACGCCGCGGTCGAACCCTCGACCACCAACCGACCGGACCGGAACGGCCTCGTGGAGGCCTAGGTACACCGCCAAGTTCCCGCGCGCATCCGCGCCGTCGTCGCAACCGACGCTATCATCGCAGCATCCTAGCTGCACACCTGTGCGCCCCCGCACACCGGAAGTGATGCCGAACGCACGCCGATAGTGCCAACCCGTCTGCTGTTAGCCGCCGGCGGAACCATCTCGCCGTAGCCGAAGCTGTAAGCGCGCCACCACCTGATCGCCGGATCGCCAACCAACACACGTAAATCCATGGTCGTGTAAGTACAAACCCTTTTTCGACATGCGCATGATCGATCGTTGGCCAGTTCTTTTTCCGCCAACCCCGTGGGCAACATAAGCCACCCCCACATGTTGCGTGATCGCAAACCCCCCCAGTGAATATATTATAGCGATCCCCGAATGAATTTCGCCCCCCAAGCCAACGCACACTACTAGCCAAGCAGTGCACTGCAAATGAACAGGTAGAGAGACAGGAAAACTCGAGTGGTACCGAGGTACCGTGTAGGACTAGCATGCTAAAGATCTGCGGATCGAATCTCGTAGGGCCCGAAGTATTTTTTTGTATTGAATAAATTATGCGAACCTGAATATACGATTTTTATGAGTTTCTGGAGTAAATTTGTGGTTTTTTCTTATGTTTTCTGAGGCATCTTTTCACGACTTTCGCGGTAGTTTTATGTTGGGTTCCGCCATTCTGGCTTCTGAAGCGTTCTGGGGAAATTTGATTGGGGAGATTTTCTACCTGTGATGATAAGAACGGGGCAAGTACAATCTTTTGTTTTCTAGATCTGAGGTATTTTTTTGAGTTTGCGATCTTTTTCTTCCGTTTGTAGCGCCTCGGCTAACCGCCGAGTTCTCGGATGAGTCGGATCGTTCTCAATCGCAAATTTTGGCATCAAGGATACACCCGCCCTGTGGCAGGGTCTCATAGCTGGGCAAAGCAGCACATGATGAATGGTCTCCCTTTGGGAGTGGCGCTTAAGCCATTCGTTTAATTACGCCAATGCGATCCGACCGACCGCCTCCGGTTACATGGTGCCTATTTTCAAGTCAGGCCCAAAATCAGACATACGTAATTATCGCGGAATTGCCCTTTTGTCTTGCATTCCAAAACTTTTCGAATCTATTATAAATGAAAAAATCTTTCAGCATGTAAAAAACCGCATCACATGTAAACAGAACGGCTTTTTTAAAGGCCGCTCTACTAGCACCAACCTTTTAGAATTTGTAAATTTTACACTGAATGCAATGCATAATCGCAATTTCGTAGAAGCAATTTACACAGACTTTAGTAAGGCATTTGACAGAATCGACATACCATTATTAATCTTCAAACTGCAGAAAATTGGAATTCAACCGAATCTTTTGGAATGGCTTAAGTCATATTTGACTAAGCGCGAACAAATTGTTCGCTTCCAAAATGTACTATCGGAATCAATTCACGTCACCTCTGCGGTTCCGCAAGGATCCCATTTAGGACCTCTTCTTTTCATCTTGTATGTAAACGACATTTCCTTCATTCTTAAAAAAATTAACGTGCTTGTATATGCAGACGACATGAAATTGTATATGGAAATAGGAAATGCCAATGACAGTCATGTATTCCAAAACGAAATTAATCTTTTCTACACATGGTGTAGTAAAAGCCTACTCCAATTGAATGTAAAGAAATGTAATTCCATTGCCTTCAGCAGAAAACATGAAACACCAAACATAACAGTATTATTAGGAAACCAACCAGTAGAAAAATGCAAAGTAGTACGTGATCTAGGTGTCATCCTAGACTCACAACTAACTTTTGTAGAACACTATAACACAATAATAAACAAGGCAAAAAGTACATTAGGCTTTATAAAGCGCTTTGCATTCAACTTCCAGGACCCGTATACTATTAAATTACTCTATATAACGTATGTCAGGCCACTCTTGGAATACTGTAGTATCGTCTGGAATCCATACTATGCCGTACACCAAGCACGTATTGAATCTGTCCAAAAACAATTCTTACTGTACGCACTACGTAAACTTAACTGGACTGCATTTCCTCTCCCATCGTATGAAGCACGCTGCATGCTCATAAACATACAATCATTACAAGAACGTTGTAAATTTGCCATGCTCTCTTTCATCAACGACATTATTTCTCAACGCATACAGTCAGCAGCATTATTTTCAGTAATACGCAATAGTATTCATGAACCAAGCCGTACTCTTAGACATTCACAACTTTTTAGAATAACTGCATACACGACAAATTATTTAAAAAATTCGCCATTAAATCAAATGATGCGCTTTTATAATGAAAATTCACAGTACATACATTTCGACATGTCTAAACCGGAACTACGAAAAAATCTGTACAATAGAAATAATATCTAGTATGTAAGAAAATTGTAAGTAGTCTACATAAGCTTGACGAATAAACAATAAAATGGAATGTTTGAAACTGTACTTACTCGATCAGATTTCAAAATTCCGCTATTTCACCCTTGCGTCTAAATCAAACAACAACGTCCACAAATAGTTTCAACGCTGTAAATAGTGGTTAAATTGGATAGTAGATTTTTTTGGTTTCTCAATATCCGTCCATCCCAAAGTGGCCCCGGAAAATGGCCCCGGCGAAGGAAAACTTCGATAAACTCAATTTTACTTTTCCGACAGTTGTTATGCCCCCCTTTTCGGATAGCACTCTGTTGAATAACTTTTACCCAATCACACCCACAACCACTCAAATACAAACACACATCAAGCATCTTTGATCACTTATCCCATTCTTGAAGTGACCGACCATTCAGTCGATTGGGTGTAGCCGGACGTGGCTGAAAGTGGAGAATGGATTCGGAAATTTAATATCGATTCTAGGGGAAATAACTTCCTGAACGACAGTGTTATCGAATTTTTTTAAGATTCGAGATATAATTTGTTTTTATTTTAATTTTTCCCAACTAAAAATCTTTACTAGAAACTTAAAGTTGTCTATTTTAGAAAAATTTTGAGTGATTTGTGAATGCTGAAATTCTTTAATATGATTTATTATTGGAACTTCAATTTTGGATTTCATTTTAATATGCCTCTTTTCAAAACAATGATGTGAGTTTACGTTAAGATATTTATAACCACCATCTAAAAGTTGTGTTGGCATTAATCAGCATCAAGAACAGTGTTGGAGTACGAGGGTCAGGACTATCGGAGGGATCGCTGTCGATGGGTTCCAGACCTGTCGACGGAGAACATCGCAGCGATCCCACCGTACTACTACGACCTCATCATGCGCGCGGGATCGTCGGGAGCAGCGCAGAGCGATCGGGAAGACTCGCTCTATTGCCCACTTGCTGCGGTGGTGAACGGGTCACGGCAGACCCTACTCAATTTTATTTTACATTTTGATCTTTGTTAATTTTAAGAATAAATTTGTGTTAAGGAATAAATCGCGTTTGTAAAGTAATAAATTTTGTATATTGTTAAGTATGTAAAGTGCGTGTTTTGTGTTTGGCCAACTTGGGACAAGAAGCCGCCCAGCAAACTCCACAACTACACAAGGTGAGAAGGACCAGCACGGGGGAACAGCTCGACGGAGAGAGCTATCGAAGGCGGCACGGCTCTCATCCCCACATTGCTGGTCCTTCGAACCGGATAACTCCGGGAAGGACCGTCGAGGTAACACATCCGGATCGTCCGGGCCGCGTGGACGACGCCATCGCAGCAGCAGCGCGCGAAACCAGGTCGCGACGCTGTACGACGCCATTGCAACCGGGCATTCAACGGGACTCCGCATTGTCCTGTCGGGATCAAAGGACCTTTTCATCACGGCGAGGATCGGCCATCGCGGTAGCTTACTCCATGTAACTACCTTTCTGGTGAGGTAAGCTTACTCCGCACTACGCCTAGTATATGTCTTGGCCGAAGCCGAACTCCACTCTAACACCATTCTCTTCACGTCCGTGACTTTTGCGACTTCCGAGTCCACCGGCCGACGGAACGGCCCCGTGGCAACTTCAGGCGCTACCAATCGTCGGTGTGGTCAACCGCTGGTGCGGTCAACTACCGACGCGGACAACTCGAGCGAGGGACGACTGCTGAGTTTCGATTTGGACAACTACCGGTGCGGGAATCCGCCGGTGAAGACGAAATCAACTGTGGCATCAACTCATCATCATCGCGTTCGTGTGCTGCTGGTGTAGCTTTGGACGCCGGCACGGAACGCCGGCCTGGATCGCCAGTACGGATCGCTGGTGCGGAATGGCGACGCTGGCTCGGGACGCTAGCGCGGATCGCTGGTACGGAACGGCGACACTGGTTCGCTGGCTCGGGACACTAGCGCCGAACGCTGGTATGGGACGATAACTCGGTGGACGCCGACCGATCGGTGTTGGCAGGCTGGACGAAGCCAGCCACGTGTGCAACCGTGTGGACTTGCAGCCGTCGACCAGGGCATCGCACTCAAACCTGTTTGCATAGGTAACACACTAGTATATTTGTTCATTTGGTTACTACACAATAAATCCCGTTTTCGATGCACACACAAACACCGCTTCGAGTTACCATTCTTTGGCGCGCAATCCCTGGGTGTTAACCCATCCGCTTCAACGTGATTCTTCGCTACTTCGTGTTGGTGTTGCTGTTAGTTCTCCAGGTGAGGCACAGTATATGTCACGCCGAAGTAAGACTTTTTGGTACTACATCTGCCCTCTCACTCTCCTCGGTTTGGAACGATTCGATTTGGCTGCTCTGAGACTCCGCTTTGCTGCTCGTTTTCTGGTTGTTGGACGGTTTCCTTCGGTATCCTGCTAGGCTGTTGTTTGCACAGGTAAAGCCAACAGTATATGTCGGCCGAAGTGAAAACGTTGGATACTACATGCACTCTTCTCCTCGTTGATTTCCCGTTGAACTATCTCGAGCGTTACTGGCAACTGGCTTTCATTGACGACCTGCGTGGACTGTTTTACGGATTGTGGATCTACTGCGACGTTTCATTCATATTTACCCAGCGCAGTAGACTGTTGGGCAGGTAAGCTGCCACAGCCACAGTATATGTCTTGTCGTTGCTGGACAGACGTACGGTCACTACAACTGCATCTCATTTTTCCGGTCAACCACGCTCAACGTCATGCCGCGACTTGCGAAACCAACGGTCGCGACTGCCACGACCCCGCTGAAGGTGCTTCTGGCGAAGCTCAAAAGCCATCAAGCTTCGTTCAACATAATTTGCCAGTTCAAAGACGATTACCCGGAAGATGCAACCGCCAACCAAATCAACGTTCGTCTCGAGCGTCTAGATGAACTGTGGGAATTGATGAGCGAGGTCACAAGCGACATCATGGCGCACGACGACTTCGAGGGTACTACTGAATCATTTGCCAAGGAACGATCAAGTTGGGAAAATCTGTACTACGAGGTCAAATCTTTTCTGCTGGACAAGTCAAAGGATTTCACGCAACCCAACCTCAATCAATCAACCCTCCCAGCTGATCAATCAACGTCGTCAGGCTCTATGGATCATGTTCGTCTTCCGCCGATTACTATCCAAAAGTTCGATGGAAACATCGATGAATGGTTGAGTTTTAGGGATCTTTACACCTCACTAATCCATTGAAGAGCGATTTGCCGGATGTCGAGAAATTTCATTATTTGCGCAGTAGTGTGATAGGCGAGGCTTTGTCTCACATCGCGAACATAAGGATCTCTAATGCCAATTACGCACTAGCTTGGGAAACCCTGACTAAGGAGTACAACAACCACAAACTGCTGAAGAAGAAGCAGGCGCAGTCCTTCTTCGAGCTTCCTGTTCTGGTGAAGGAGTCCGCAAAGGATCTGCACAAGCTGGTGGAATCGTTCAATATGATCGTTCAGTCCCTGGACCAGGTGGTTCAGCCCAACGATTACAAGGATCTACTTTTGGTGGAACTTCTGAGCTCAAGGTTGGACCCTGCCACGCGGCGTGGATGGGAGGAGTTTACATCTACGAAGGAAACGGATTCTTTGAAAAATCTGACGGATTTTCTCATGCGTCGAGTACGGATTACCCGTGAAGACGTCGGAGTACAAACAGGACTCCAACGCAGCCGCGAAGAAGAAACCGTTTCAGGTTCGGGGGAGCCACAACGCTGTCCAGAAGCCGATCTCAAAATGCCCAGCGTGTCCCGAATCGCACGGACTCTACATCTGTCCGACTTTCCAAAAAATGTCGGTCGCGAGTAGGGAATCTTTCATCCGCAACAACAACCTCTGTCGCAACTGTTTAAGGTCAGGTCATCAAGCCAAGAAGTGCACATCTCGCTTCTCGTGCAGGAACTGCAAGGCCAGACATCATACGATGGTACACCCAAAGTTAAAAAACGAGGGGATAGTCCTCACGAAAAGAAACGTGAGGAAAGTGCTATTTTGCGAGAGTATAGTCCTCTCGCGTGTTCATTCGTTCATAGGGACGTGGCGTTACATCGTGCTGCCACCTGGTTTTTTTAAGCGCAAGAGTGTAAAAGTGCTGAGTCATCGTCTAAAAATAGACGGCGTCCTATCTCGCCCAGCAAAATTAGGTCGATAAAGTAGTCGGTTTCGATGAGCAAAAGTGGAAAACGTGGTCTAAAAATAGCGACGCCATCCCCCTATTGGAACAGTTCATCCCATTGAGTGGCTTATATGGAAAAATGACCGCCACTTAGTCAACGAACCATAGGGAGATGGCGTCGCTATTTTTAGACCACGTTTTCCACTTTTGCTCATCGAAACCGACTACTTTATCGACCTAATTTTGCTGGGCGAGATAGGACGCCGTCTATTTTTAGACGATGACTCAGCACTTTTACACTCTTGCGCTTAAAAAAACCAGATGGCAGCACGATGTAACGCCACGTCCCTATGGTGGCCCATACGGCAAAGGCACGGTTCAATATGCCGAAGGTCTTGGGTTCGAGTCTCGGTACCGGGACTTTTTTTTTCTGATAGATGAACTTTTTTTGAAGATGATCCCATGAGTAAAGTACTCTCGGTAATTTCGGGATTTATCCTCTCCGTCCACGCACAGTGCCATTTTACTACCGAATCGTGCTCTTTATCCTCTCGTATGCCGATGCCCAGTTCTGGGTGTATGTTTCCAACCGGAAGGAGGAGGGAATGCGCGTAGTAACCCGACCGAGATGGTGCCGACTACGAGCAACAACAATCAACGCCAATCTAGGCCAGGTGAAACCGAAAACACAGCCGCTGGTGAGCAGGTGTCCTCCCACGTGGCTAATCGTCGAACGTCGAAAATACTATTGGCAACCGCTGTAGTACTGATCGAGAACGAGCATGGTCTTCGCGTACCGGCACGTGCGCTGCTCGACTCCGGATCTGAATGCAACTTCATATCGGAGAAACTTTGTCAACAACTGAGGATACAACGGGAAAAGGTCGACGTTTCGATCACTGGCATCGGAAATGCCACCACCAAGGCTAAACACAGGGTTCAAGCCACCATCAAGTCACGGTTTTCGATCTTATCACGGGACCTTCACTTTATCGTGCTTCCAAAGGTCACAGTTGATCTCCCAATGACTCAAGTGGACATCACGGAATGGGAAATTCCAGACGGCATCGATCTGGCCGATCCGTCATTCTTCAAACCAGGGAGTGTCGATCTGGTGATTGGCATTCAGGCATTCTTCAGCTTCTTCAAGACTGGGAAAGAGCTGTCGCTCGGCAACGGATTGCCAACTCTAACTGAATCGGTTTTCGGTTGGATCATTTCCGGCGAGGTGGTAGAGACTTCACAGCCAACCACGATCACCTGCAACATGGCGCTCACTGATCGGTTGGACGAATTGCTGGAGAGGTTTTGGGCCTGCGAGGAAGTAGGTGACTACTCGGTGGATGAAGCTCGCTGCGAGGAGCAGTATCAGCACACGGTGAAACGGGCACCGGATGGGCGCTACACGGTCACTCTACCAAAACACGAAGGAGGTTTGGAACAGCTAGGTGACTCGGAGAAGATCGCAACCAAACGGCTGTACGGATTGGAAAGGAGACTGGAAAGGGACCTGGAATTGCGTAAACAGTACAACGACTTCATGACGGAGTACATAACTCTAGGGAACATGGAGAAGGTGGATGACGATTTACGGGCGAACGTCAAGCATCACCCTGTTCTACGCGAGTCAAGCACTAAAACAAAGTGTAGGGTGGTGTTTGATGCATCATGCAAAACTTCCACGGGCGTCTCCTTAAACGACACACTGTTGGTAGGGCCAATAGTGCAACAAGACCTGCGTACGATCATGCTACGAGCTCGCGTTCGCCAGGTGATGCTGGTCGCCGATGTCCAGATCGACAAGGACCCTGAGGACCGACCACTTCAAAGCATCAAATGGAGGTTTGGACCGGACGAGGAGGTGGCCTCGTACGAGCTATCCACGGTGACCTACGGCACCAAGCCTGCACCGTTCTTAGCAACACGCACACTCAAGCAGCTCGCGACTGACGAACGGGAACGGTTCCCGTTGGCGGCGGAATCTGTCGACGATGACATTTACATGGATGATGTTATCTGTGGAGCTGCTGATCTGGACACCGCAATCAACTTTCAAATTCCTGAACTCAAATCCAATCAACCTTTGACGAAACGGATCGTCACGTCAATTGTCGCACGACTTTTCGACCCACTCGGCCTGATAGGAGCTTGCGTCGTTGGGGCGAAAATCTATCTCCAGGAGTTGTGGGATCTGATCGACAAGGAAACTGGGAAACCGATCGACTAGGACACGGAGTTACCAGCGACGGTAGGTGAGAAAATTCGTCGTTTTTTGCTAAAAAAACACTTGAACGAGCTTCGAATTCCGCGCTGTGTGCTGGCACGGGGAGCCACAAAGTTCGAGCTGCACTGCTTCACGGACGCGTCTGAAAAAGCGTACGGAGCGTGCGTTTACCTTCGCAGCATGGACGCTGAAGGCAACATTTCGGTTCACCTGTTGACGTCGAAATCGAAGGTCGCACCCCGAAAACTCCAAACTCTGCCACGCCTTGAGCTCCGTGGTGCGTATCTGGGAGCACTACTTGTGGAAAAGGTTCTGCAAGCTCTGAAGGTCTCGGTGAACGTGTACTACTGGACGGATTCAACCTGCGTTTTGATGTGGCTAAGGGCTGTACCAAGCACCTGGGTCACGTACGTGGCCAATCGCGTCGCCAAGATTCAGGCTTTGACGGCACGTCACACTTGGCACCACGTACCAGGAACGATCAACCCAGCTGATCTGATCTCACGTGGAATCCCGCCTGACATGATCGGAAGCAACATCATCTGGTGGGAGGGACCCATTTTCTTGAAATTGGAGAAGGATCAATGGCCATCGCAACCAACCGTGTCCCCGGATGAGGCACCGGAGAGGAGGAAGACGGCCTGCACAGCAACTCAAGAACAAACACCGTTCAGCGTTGACTTCGTTTCAAGGTATTCGTCGTACATGAAGCTCGTCAGGTCAACGGCGTACTGGTTACGGTTGAAAGCTATGCTGCGTCACCAAACATCACCTAAACACCATAAATTCCTCTCTGCGACGGAGTTCAAGCGTGCTGAACTGGCCATCGTTGGAATGGTCCAACGAGAGGTGTTCGCGGACGAACTGAAGGCTTTGTCGGAAGGGAAGTCGGTTGCACGAAGCTCTCCACTGCGCTGGTTCACCCCTGCTGTTGACTAAAACGGTATTTTACGCGTGGGTGGAAGGAGACACACGACACCAAGCATCCCATGGTTTTGCCAGCTAAGCATCCGCTGACTCAGCTGATCTTCGAGGACTATCACGAGCAACTGCTGCATGCTGGACCACAACAACTTCTCGCAGCAGTTCGGCAGCGTTTCTGGCCGGAATACAGGAAGATCTGTTTATCATCATTGTCAGCGTTGTTTTCGAGCTAAGCCTATTGTTCTCCAACAACAAATGGGACAATTGCCATCAGCTCGTGTTACTGCTTGTAAACCGTTCCTCAAAGTAGGCCTTGATTTCTTTGGACCTGTGTTTACGAAGGCTGGGAGAGGCAGAACTGCGGAGGACTTCAACACACTCTTGGTTCAAGTTGAAGGCGTTTTAAACTCACGACCCTTGACACCTCTCTCAGATGACCCTACAGACCTAGAACCCCTGACACCTGCCCATTTCTTGACTGGAGGACCAATCCATGCGCTACCGGAACCGGACTACAGCAACGAGAAGTTGAACCGCTTGAGTCGTTGGCAGCTGGTACAGCAACAGCTTCAGGACTTCTGGACACGCTGGAGGAAGGAGTACCTGACTCAGCTGCAAGCCAAGCCAAAGAATTGGAAATCGCCGGTCAAGGTGGACGTCGGCATGCTGGTAATCATCGTGGACGAGAATCAACCTCCGATGCGTTGGAAACTTGGACGGATCGAAGATTTACACCCTGGAGAAGACGGAGTTATTCGAGTGGTGACCGTTAGGACAGCTACTCGGAGCTACAAGCGGCCAGTCGTCAAGCTTTGCATTCTACCAACACCTGATTCCGAGTCTTCATGAGCAGTCCAGTCGTTCTTTGGTTCCGTGTGCATCGAAGGAGAGTTTCTTTTTTCTTTTCAGAATCACCAGCTGCTTCAGGGTGGGTGAGAATGTTGGAGTACGAGGGTCAGGACTATCGGAGGGATCGCTGTCGATGGGTTCCAGACTTGTCGACGGAGAACATCGCAGCGATCCCATCGTACTACTACGACCTCATCATGCGCGCGGGATCGTCGGGAGCAGCGAAGAGCGATCGGGAAGACTCGCTCTATTGCCCACTTGCTGCGGTGGTGAACGGGTCACGGCAAACCCTACTCAATTTTATTTTACTTTTTAATCTTTGTTAGTTTTAAGAATACATTTGTGTTAAGCAAGCTTCCCTGCACCGTGCGGTACACGCGGTTCACTTGTACCTCGGGTTTGCTTTGCGCCTGCTTTGTTCGGTTTACACCCGTACCCGACTCACACGAACCGAGGGTATTTTGGTTCATCGTACCAGCGCACCACGACACTCTCGGTTCGCCGCGTCGGTTTTGTGTCTGGCACTCACCCATGGCATGAACCCGGTATATGAGCCAAGGTGCTTCACTCGTTACGAGCCGAGGTACGTGCCGTGGTACGCGCTGGCGGTACAAAACGGGTTCAATACCACGGCGCGTACCACGGCACGCTGGGTTCATGCCATGGGTGAGTGCCAGACACAAAACCGATGGGGCGAGCCGAGAGTGTCGTGGTACGCTGGTTCGATGTACCAAGATACCAAAACACAAATGGGTTCAGGCACGTACCGAAGCTAGAAAACCAAACCCGCGGTGTGCGTTGGCACTGGCGCATGGGAAGCTTGGTGTTAAGGAATAAATCGCGTTTGTATAGTACACGGAACAAAATCCGGTTTGCGGAATCGGAAACTTTGCTTTCGATTTGCTCTAAAAATCGCAAATCTCGGTTTCCACCCGTCAGCAGGAAACATTGCTTCCAATATCGCAAACGATTATTTCCGATATCGCAAACGTAACGCAGTAACGCATACCCCGCCAAAACCACGCAGAACGCAGCCACTTCAATATTTACCTTTTTGAATTGACCGTTGCTGCTCGAAATTTCGATAGAAATAAGAAGAAGAAGAGTTCATTTAAATTTTATTTATTTGTTCATATCAAAACAGAATCAAAAGTGGTGACGATTCGAACGAAGCGATTTGTCCGATCTGGCCTCGATGTCCATGGTGCAGCTGGGTACTGCTGGGAGCCGTCGTCGCCGTTGACAAGTTGCTTTAGTAGGAGGAGGAGGCGTTTCCGCAGTGCACTCGTTGATGCACGGTTGATGTCAGCGTTTGGCGTTTTGTGCAACAGAGTGGGCGAGTGACGTCGGCGGCGGGGCCACTCGGATAGAGGTGATGCTGATATCATTCCAGCGTGCTTGGGCCGGCAATCTAGTTGATTTCTGCGTCCTATTTTAGACTCAGTTCCGAGCTGGCACGCCGGAAGTTCTCCTCGTCCTGGAGATTTTGGCTCTTTTCCTCTACGCGCCTTCGGGAAAGGTCCTGGTGCAGACTCAGGTTCATGCCGGATCCCGAGTGGCTCCACACAAGAGCAACGAAGGTGCCCAAGCATTGCCCCACGATCGTGATTCCATTTCCGATTTTCACCTGGAGGATCGACTTGAGTGGAGCGGCCTCCGCTAGGAGACCGTCCGCCTGGAACGAGCCCCAGTTTGGACGCCGTGCTGGCATGACAGAATCTCCGCTAGCAGTTGGGTCTGTCGATGTGTTTGTCGAACCCACGCTTCAATCTTGGAACTGCGAAAGAAAACACAAAATTAAGAAAAATCTAGAAATTCAAAAATTCAAAAATTAAAAAAATCTAGAATTTTAGATTTATAGAATTTTAGAATTTTAGAACTTTAGAATTTTAGAATTTTAGAATTTTAGAATTTTAGAATTTAAGAATTTTAGAATTTTAGAATTTTAGAATTTTAGAATTTTAGAATTTTAGAATTTTAGAATTTTAGAATTTTAGAATTTTAGAATTTTAGAATTTTAGAATTTTAGAATTTTAGAATTTTAGAATTTTAGAATTTTAGAATTTTAGAATTTTAGAATTTTAGAATTTTAGAATTTTAGAATTTTAGAATTTTAGAATTTTAGAATATTAGAATTTTAGAATTTTAGAATTTTAGAATTTTAGAATTTTAGAATTTTAGAATTTTAGAATTTTAGAATTTTAAAATTTTAGAATTTTAGAATTTTAGAATTTTAGAATTTTAGAATTTTAGAATTTTAGAATTTTAGAATTTTAGAATTTTAGAATTTTAGAATTTTAGAATTTTAGAATTTTAGAATTTTAGAATTTTAGAATTTTAGAATTTTAGAATTTTAGAATTTTAGAATTTTAGAATTTTAGAATTTTAGAATTTTAGAATTTTAGAATTTTAGAATTTTAGAATTTTAGAATTTTAGAATTTTAGAATTTTAGAATTTTAGAATTTTAGAATTTTAGAATTTTAGAATTTTAGAATTTTAGAATTTTAGAATTTTAGAATTTTAGAATTTTAGAATTTTAGAATTTTAGAATTTTAGAATTTTAGAATTTTAGAATTTTAGAATTTTAGAATTTTAGAATTTTAAAATTTTAGAATTTTAGAATTTTAGAATTTTAGAATTTTAGAATTTTAGAATTTTAGAATTTTAGAATTTTAGAATTTTAGAATTTTAGAATTTAAGAATTTTAGAATTTTAGAATTTTAGAATTTTAGAATTTTAGAATTTTAGAATTTTAGAATTTTAGAATTTTAGAATTTTAGAATTTTAGAATTTTAGAATTTTAGAATTTTAGAATTTTAGAATTTTAGAATTTTAGAATTTCAGAATTTTAGAATTTTAGAATTTTAGAATTTTAGAATTTTAGAATTTTAGAATTTTAGAATTTTAGAATCTTAGAATTTTAGAATTTTAGAATTTTAGAATTTTAGAATTTTAGAATTTTAGAATTTTAGAATTTTAGAATTTTAGAATTTTAGAATTTTAGAATTTTAGAATTTTAAAATTTTAGAATTTTAGAATTTTAGAATTTTAGAATTTTAGAATTTTAGAATTTTAGAATTTTAGAATTTTAGAATTTTAGAATTTTAGAATTTTAGAATTTTAGAATTTTAGAATTTTAGAATTTTAGAATTTTAGAATTTTAGAATTTTAGAATTTTAGAATTTTAGAATTTTAGAATTTTAGAATTTTAGAATTTTAGAATTTTAGAATTTTAGAATTTTAGAATTTTAGAATTTTAGAATTTTAGAATTTTAAAACTTTAGAATTTTAGAATTTTAGAATTTTAAAATTTTAGAATTTTAGAATTTTAGAATTTTAGAATTTTAGAATTTTAGAATTTTAGAATTTAAGAATTTTAGAATTTTAGAATTTTAGAATTTTAGAATTTTAGAATTTTAGAATTTTAGAATTTTAGAATTTTAGAATTTTAGAATTTTAGAATTTTAGAATTTTAGAATTTTAGAATTTTAGAATTTTAGAATTTTAGAATTTTAGAATTTTAGAATTTTAGAATTTTAGAATTTTAGAATTTTAGAATTTTAGAATTTTAGAATTTTAGAATTTTAGAATTTTAGAATTTTAGAATTTTAAAATTTTAGAATTTTAGAATTTTAGAATTTTAGAATTTTAGAATTTTAGAATTTTAGAATTTTAGAATTTTAGAATTTTAGAATTTTAGAATTTTAGAATTTTAGAATTTTAGAATTTTAGAATTTTAGAATTTTAGAATTTTAGAATTTTAGAATTTTAGAATTTTAGAATTTTAGAATTTTAGAATTTTAGAATTTTAGAATTTTAGAATTTTAGAATTTTAGAATTTTAGAATTTTAGAATTTTAGAATTTTAGAATTTTAGAATTTTAGAATTTTAGAATTTTAGAATTTTAGAATTTTAGAATTTTAGAATTTTAGAATTTTAGAATATTAGAATTTAAGAATTTTAGAATTTTAGAATTTTGGAATTTTAGAATTTTAGAATTTTAGAATTTTAAAACTTTAGAATTTTAGAATTTTAGAATTTTAGAATTTTAAAATTTTAGAATTTTAGAATTTTAGAATTTTAGAATTTTAGAATTTTAGAATTTTAGAATTTTAGAATTTTAGAATTTTAGAATTTTAGAATTTTAGAATTTTAGAATTTTAGAATTTTAGAATTTTAGAATTTTAGAATTTTAGAATTTTAGAATTTTAGAATTTTAGAATTTTAGAATTTTAGAATTTTAGAATTTTAGAATTTTAGAATTTTAGAATTTTAGAATTTTAGAATTTTAGAATTTTAGAATTTTAGAATTTTAGAATTTTAGAATTTTAGAATTTTAGAATTTTAGAATTTTAGAATTTTAGAATTTTAGAATTTTAGAATTTTAGAATTTTAGAATTTTAGAATTTTAGAATTTTAGAATTTTAGAATTTTAGAATTTTAGAATTTTAGAATTTTAGAATTTTAGAATTTTAGAATTTTAGAATTTTAGAATTTTAGAATTTTAAAACTTTAGAATTTTAGAATTTTAGAATTTTAGAATTTTAGTAATTTAGAATTTTAGAATTTTAGAATTTTAGAATTTTAGAATTTTAGAATTTTAGAATTTTAGAATTTTAGAATTTTAGAATTTTAGAATTTTAGAATTTTAGAATTTTAGAATTTTAGAATTTTAGAATTTTAGAATTTTAGAATTTTAGAATTTTAGAATTTTAGAATTTTAGAATTTTAGAATTTTAGAATTTTAGAATTTTAGAATTTTAGAATTTTAGAATTTTAGAATTTTAGAATTTTAGAATTTTAGAATTTTAGAATTTTAGAATTTTAGAATTTTAGAATTTTAGAATTTTAGAATTTTAGAATTTTAGAATTTTAGAATTTTAGAATTTTAGAATTTTAGAATTTTAGAATTTTAGAATTTTAGAATTTTAGAATTTTAGAATTTTAGAATTTTAGAATTTTAGAATTTTAGAATTTTAGAATTTTAGAATTTTAGAATTTTAGAATTTTAGAATTTTAGAATTTTAGAATTTTAGAATTTTAGAATTTTAGAATTTTAGAATTTTAGAATTTTAGAATTTTAGAATTTTAGAATTTTAGAATTTTAGAATTTTAGAATTTTAGAATTTTAGAATTTTAGAATTTTAGAATTTTAGAATTTTAGAATTTTAGAATTTTAGAATTTTAGAATTTTAGAATTTTAGAATTTTAGAATTTTAGAATTTTAGAATTTTAGAAATTTAGAATTTTAGAATTTTAGAATTTTAGAATTTTAGTATTTTAGAATTTTAGAATTTTAGAATTTTAGAATGTTAGAATTTTAGAATTTTAGAATTTTAGAATTTTAGAATTTTAGAATTTTAGAATTTTAGAATTTTAGAATTTTAGAATTTTAGAATTTTAGAATTTTAGAATTTTAGAATTTTAGAATTTAAGAATTTTAGAATTTTAGAATTTTAAAATTTTAAAATTTTAGAATTTTAGAATTTTAGAATTTTAGAATTTTAGAATTTTAGAATTTTAGAATTTTAGAATTTTAGAATTTGAGAATTTGAGAATTTGAGAATTTGAGAATTTGAGAATTTGAGAATTTGAGAATTTGAGAATTTTAGAATTTTAGAATTTTAGAATTTTAGAATTTTAGAATTTTAGAATTTTAGAATTTTAGAATTTTAGAATTTTAGAATTTTAGAATTTTAGAATTTAAGAATTTTGTTATTTTAGAATTTGAGAATTTTAGAATTTTAGAATTTTAGAATTTTAGAATTTTAGAATTTTAGAATTTTAGAATTTTAGTATTTTAGAATTTTAGAATTTTAGAATTTTAGAATTTTAGAATTTTAGAATTTTAGAATTTTAGAATTTTAGAATTTTAGAATTTTAGAATTTTATAATTTTATAATTTTAGAATTTTAGAATTTTAGAATTTTAAAATTTTAGAATTTTAGAATTTTAGAATTTTAGAAATTTAGAATTTTAGAATTTTAGAATTTTAGAATTTTAGAATTTTAGAATTTTAGAATTTTAGAATTTTAGAATTTTAGAATTTTAGAATTTTAGAATTTTAGAATTTTAGAATTTTGTTATTTTAGAATTTTAGAATTTTAGAATTTTAGAATTTTAGAATTTTAGAATTTTAGAATTTTAGAATTTTAGAGTTTTAGAATTTTAGAATTTTAGAATTTTAGAATTTTAGAATTTTAGAATTTTAGAATTTTAGAGTTTTAGAATTTTAGAATTTTAGAATTTTAGAATTTTAGAATTTTAGAATTTTAGAATTTTAGAATTTTAAAACTTTAGAATTTTAGAATTTTAGAATTTGAGAATTTTAGAATTTTAGAATTTTAGAATTTTAGAATTTTAGAATTTTAGAATTTTAGAATTTTAGAATTTTAGAATTTTAGAATTTTAGAATTTTAGAATTTTAGAATTTTAGAATTTTAGAATTTTAGAATTTTAGAATTTTAGAATTTTAGAATTTTAGAATTTTAGAATTTTAGAATTTTAGAATTTTAGAATTTTAGAATTTTAGAATTTTAGAATTTTAGAATTTTAGAATTTTAGAATTTTAGAATTTTAGAATTTTAGAATTTTAGAATTTTAGAATTTTAGAATTTTAGAATTTTAGAATTTTAGAATTTTAGAATTTTAGAATTTTAGAATTTTAGAATTTTAGAATTTTAGAATTTTAGAATTTTAGAATTTTAGAATTTTAGAATTTTAGAATTTTAGAATTTTAGAATTTTAGAATTTTAGAATTTTAGAATTTTAGAATTTTAGAATTTTAAAACTTTAGAATTTTAGAATTTTAGAATTTTAGAATTTTAGAATTTTAGAATTTCAGAATTTTAGAATTTTAGAATTTTAGAATTTTAGAATTTTAGAATTTTAGAATTTTAGAATTTTAGAATTTTAGAATTTTAGAATTTTAGAATTTTAGAATTTTAGAATATTAGAATATTAGAATTTTAGAATTTTAGAATTTTAGAATTTTAGAATTTTAGAATTTTAGAATTTTAGAATTTTAGAATTTTAGAATTTTAGAATTTTAGAATTTTAGAATTTTAGAATTTTAGAATTTTAGAATTTTAGAATTTTAGAATTTTAGAATTTTAGAATTTTAGAATTTTAGAATTTTAGAATTTTAGAATTTTAGAATTTTAGAATTTTTTAATTTTTCCTTTTAGACTTTACGGATTTCACACTTTTAGCCTTTTATACTTTACGACTTTACGATTTTACGAAAAAGCCTGAAATTCGTAAAGTCTGAAATTCGTAAAATCGCAAACTCGCAAAGTCTGAAAGCCGTAAAGTCTAAAAGTATAAAAGTTTAAAAGTCTGGAAGTCTAAAAGTCTAAAAGTCGTAAAGTCGTAAAATCTTTAAGACTTTTTGACTTTTATACTTTACGACTTTACGATTTTGTGATTTTTCGACTCTACGATTTTACGACTTTGAGACTTTTAGACGTTTCAACTTTTAGACTTTAAGAATTTTATATTTTTTGACTTTATACTTTATGATTTTACGACTTTGAGACATAACGAATTTTAGAATTTTTGACTGTTATACTTTACATTTTTACGATTTTGCAATTTTTCGACTTTACGATTTTACGACATTGCAGCTTTTAGACTTTCAGACTATAAGACTTTCATAATTTTAGACTTCTAGACTTTTAGACTTAAAAACGATTAGACTTAACGACTGTTACGACTTTTAGGCTTTCAAACTTTTAGACTTTGAGACTTTTACACTTTTAAATTTTATACTTTACGACATTACGAGTTCACGAATTTTAGACTTTTTGACTTTTATACTTTACGACTCTACGGTTTTGCAACTTTACGAGATAACTATTTCACGACTTTGAGATTTTTTAAACTTTTAGAATTTGAAACTTTCAGACTTCTAGGCTTCTTGAATTGTATACTTTTAGACTTTACGACTTAGCGGCTTTAGACTCTTAGACTTTGAAACTATTAGACTTTACGAATTTTAGACTTTTAGTATTACTGAATTTAGTTATTTTTATTTAAAAAGTTATAAAAAAAATAAATCTGAATTTTTTCAATTTTTTTTTTAATAAATATTGCAAATTTTAAAAAAATTAGAATTTTGTGAAATATTGTTATTGATTTTAGTTTGTTTTGCTGTAAAATCAGAAGAACTTAAGTCCAGCACCGATTTGATGAAGACAAGACTTGTCCTCTCCGCCGGACGCGTCAATTCCTCCAGGAACGTCGTTTATATTCTCCATGTCGTGGTTCCTCCTGCTCCCTCGCGGGCGATCCGTCCTTGTGCGGGGATCGGTTGTGGTGCTTCTACTTCTTCCGCTTGCTGTTCTTGTGTGACGATGACGAAGAGGAGATGCCTCCGGTTCCGGGTGTGCCGACTGTGGCAGCGATTCACTGAAGGTCGTTGTCAGCGTGGTTGCCGATCCGCCGAAGTGAGCGTTTCTTGGGAACTCAGATTCAGGCTCCGTTGGAGCCTTCAGCTTCTCCTTCTTCTTTTTTCCAGTTTGACCTCTTCGGGTTTGGCAGGGGGTTTACGATCGCCGGAGCGGGTTTTTCATTTGGCTGCTCGTGCTTCTTCACCGGAGAGTCCGGGATCTCGGTGACTTCAACCTTGGGTTTGATGTCCTTATTCTTTTGGAAACTCTTTGTCTGGGGAAGCCGGTTCGGTGATCTTCTTCTTGCGACTTAGCTTGACCGTTGGTGCGGCCGCCATCGGAGTCAACTTCTCCACCGAAGTTTACCCTGCGCTAAGCTTTTCCACCTGTTCCAGGTCGATTTTCGGGATCTCCAGCAGCAAATATTTCGTCTTGATACCGTTTGCCACCGCTATCTTGCTGGGACTATCTACGGTTCCACTCTTACGGGGTCGTTTGGGTAGGGAGGTTGGCGCAACACACAACGGGGTACTCTTCGGGGACTTTTCAAACTCGGGCGAGGGCATGTCGTACAGGACGATGATGACGTCCTTGCTGTTCCGGGTTCGGGACTTGCGCGGGGCTTTCGGCAGGATCACGAGCTCGGGGCCGGAGTTGTCCGATATGTCGCACTCGGAGCACTGCCAGTTTGGACTTTATGGTCGGAGCAGCGCAGATTCCGCACTCGTTCAGCAGTACTTCGCTGTTCTCCTTGCACTGGGTGCTGAGGATTCGGCCGGTGTAGTCCCGCTTGCCCTGGGTGATGAGGTTCTGCAGCGGGAATCCGACGGCAGGGGGCGTTGAACTGGGCGTGTTGATCACTACGCTGGGATTTGCGGCCGTTGGTGGAACTGAAGGGGGTTTCCCGATCTGCTCAATCGGGATCAGGGCCTTGTTCGGGCAGAGAGCGTGGATTAATTACTGTTAATTACAGATTGATCAGGTATAAAGCAAATTTTCTCACCATTTCACCATTCTCCTCTCGAACAGCCGCAGGTTTGCAGCGCGGAAGTCGATCGATCGACAACTGATTGTCCGTCCCGCTGCCCGCCGGATGTTTTGTTACTTTTTGTGCTGTAAAATAAAAAGTGAGGTAAAATTCCAATAATCTTATACTTAATAAAAAGTACTTACTCGCCACCGCAGAAATACGCAACATTCAAATGCTGCAAAAACGATTTTTGTCGTTTGTTTATTTTTTGCGAGCGCACCTCAGGCAGCTGATTCTGACACTCTGACAGCGTAACGCATTGTGGCTGCGGCGAACCAAACAAAATTGCGCCGCAAACATGGTGGTTGCGGTTCCGCAAACAGTTTGCTTCGGTATTGAAAACATTTATTTCAAAATCGAAAACATTTTTCATGATTTTGAAAACATGCATTGTTTTCGAATTCATCGCGAAAATTTTTCGGATCCGCCGACCGGATTTTGTTCCGTGTAATAAATGTTGTATATTGTGAAGTATGTAAAGTGCGCGTTTTGTGTTTGGCCAACTTGGGACAAGAAGCCGCCCAGCGAACTCCACAACTACACAAGGTGAGAAGGACCAGCACGGGGGAACAGCTCGACGGAGAGAGCTATCGAAGGCGGCACGGCTCACATCCCCACAAACAGTTTTAACCTTACCGACAACAGAGACCTTCACGGAAGTTTTTCCCATATAAGCCCAACTTTGTTGCTGTGGACGATTATTATGTCAAAAATATACTCAAATGATCCTTATA
This sequence comes from Culex pipiens pallens, assembly GCF_016801865.2. Taxonomy (NCBI): domain Eukaryota; kingdom Metazoa; phylum Arthropoda; class Insecta; order Diptera; family Culicidae; genus Culex; species Culex pipiens. Next base: position 87,166,537 of record NC_068937.1, on the reverse strand, counting down.
TATTTTAGAACATTGTTTTCCTAAGTCGGGCCTGAGCAAAATTAGTTTGGAAATCACTGCTTATCAATTAACAGATGGATTTATGATTTTTGGTTTGTTTTGGTTTTTGTGAACATCAGCTTTAAAGCTATTTTTTGGATCACCCTTACACGGAACAAAATCCGGTTTGCGGAATCGCAAACTTTGCTTCCGATTTGCTCTAAAAATCGCAAATCTCGGTTTCCACCCGTCAGCAGGAAACATTGCTTCCAATATCGCAAACCAGTTTCCCCGATTTCGCAAACGTAACGCAGTAACGCCTAGCCCGGCAAAAGCACGCAGCACGCAGCCACTTCAATATTTACCTTTTTGAATTGACCGTTGCTGTTCGAAATTTGGATGGAAATAAGAAGAAGAGTTCCCTGATTTTTATTTCTTTATTTTATTTCAAAAAACAAACCAAACAAATTGCGTAAGCGGTTTAACTACAGAATTCTAGATCTATCGAGTTGTGTGTTGCTTTTGAAAGCTGTGTGTTGCTTTTGAAAGCTTTGTCAAAAACACGGACCAAGCGGTGGCGGTTCGAACGAGCCTATTCTCCTGATCTGGCAGACAAACCGGCTTCGATGTCCGTGATGCAGCTGGGAATTGCTGGGCACCGTTGCCGCCGTTAGTACATTGCTTCCCGTGACGTGCGTTCGGTGCTAGCAGTAGGAGGAGAAGGAGGCGTGGCCGCCGTACACTCGTTGATGCTCCTCTTGCTCTTCGAGGCCGGCACCGTCATCGCGGTGGCGATTTCTTTGAAGATGACGTCGGCGGTTTGCGTTTCGTGCAGCAAGGTGTGTGAATTCCGGTCGACAGCCTCCGCCTTGTCCAGATCCTTCATGTACTCGGTGACGTCGGCGGCATGGCCACCCGGATAGAGGTGTTGCTGAGAACGGTGCAGCTCGGGCCGGCGATCATGTAGATTTCTGGGGCCGCTGCCCCTGAACGGATTCACGTACCGCTGGAAGTTCTCCTTATTTTAGAGGTTATTTTTATCCTCTTTGTGCCTTCGGGAAAGGTCCTGGTGCAGACGGAGCTCGATCAACTCTGGAGCATCTTGCGCCACATGATGCCCAAGCAGAGCGCCACCATCGCGATTCCAAATGCCTCCACCTCAAGAATCGACTTGAGCGGAGCGGCCTCCCAGAGAAGACCATCCACCTTGAACGGGTTCCCTCCTTTTGTACGCCCTGCTGGCGGGACAGAATCTACGCCAGCAGTCAGACCTGTTAAGACGTTTGCTGAACTCACGCTGCAATCGCTAAGGAAGGCTGCGAAAAAGAACACATAAAAAACAATTATCGTTTCTTGACTCATGAAAATTATCAGAAATATAAATTTAAAAATCTCGATACTGTTTTTCTGAGTTTGAAAATAACAATTCTAAAATTCTAAAATTCTAAAATTCTAAAATTCTAAAATTCTAAAATTCTAAAATTCTAAAATTCTAAAATTCTAAAATTCTAAAATTCTAAAATTCTAAAATTCTAAAATTCTAAAATTCTAAAATTCTAAAATTCTAAAATTCTAAAATTCTAAAATTCTAAAATTCTAAAATTCTAAAATTCTAAAATTCTAAAATTCTAAAATTCTAAAATTCTAAAATTCTAAAATTCTAAAATTCTAAAATTCTAAAATTCTAAAATTCTAAAATTCTAAAATTCTAAAATTCTAAAATTCTAAAATTCTAAAATTCTAAAATTCTAAAATTCTAAAATTCTAAAATTCTAAAATTCTAAAATTCTAAAATTCTAAAATTCTAAAATTCTAAAATTCTAAAATTCTAAAATTCTAAAATTCTAAAATTCTAAAATTCTAAAATTCTAAAATTCTAAAATTCTAAAATTCTAAAATTCTAAAATTCTAAAATTCTAAAATTCTAAAATTCTAAAATTCTAAAATTCTAAAATTCTAAAATTCTAAAATTCTAAAATTCTAAAATTCTAAAATTCTAAAATTCTAAAATTCTAAAATTCTAAAATTCTAAAATTCTAAAATTCTAAAATTCTAAAATTCTAAAATTCTAAAATTCTAAAATTCTAAAATTCTAAAATTCTAAAATTCTAAAATTCTAAAATTCTAAAATTCTAAAATTCTAAAATTCTAAAATTCTAAAATTCTAAAATTCTAAAATTCTAAAATTCTAAAATTCTAAAATTCTAAAATTCTAAAATTCTAAAATTCTAAAATTCTAAAATTCTAAAATTCTAAAATTCTGAAATTCTAAAATTCTAAAATTCTAAAATTCTAAAATTCTAAAATTCTAAAATTCTAAAATTCTAAAATTCTAAAATTCTAAAATTCTAAAATTCTAAAATTCTAAAATTCTAAAATTCTAAAATTCTAAAATTCTAAAATTCTAAAATTCTAAAATTCTAAAATTCTAAAATTCTAAAATTCTAAAATTCTAAAATTCTAAAATTCTAAAATTCTAAAATTCTAAAATTCTAAAATTCTAAAATTCTAAAATTCTAAAATTCTAAAATTCTAAAATTCTAAAATTCTAAAATTCTAAAATTCTAAAATTCTAAAATTCTAAAATTCTAAAATTCTAAAATTCTAAAATTCTAAAATTCTAAAATTCTAAAATTCTAAAATTCTAAAATTCTAAAATTCTAAAATTCTAAAATTCTAAAATTCCAAAAATTCCAAAAATTCTAAAATTCTAAAATTCCAAAAATTCCAAAAATTCTAAAATTCTAAAATTCTAAAATTCTAAAATTCTAAAATTCTAAAATTCTAAAATTCTAAAATTCTAAAATTCTAAAATTCTAAAATTCTAAAATTCTAAAATTCTAAAATTCTAAAATTCTAAAATTCTAAAATTCTAAAATTCTAAAATTCTAAAATTCTAAAATTCTAAAATTCTAAAATTCTAAAATTCTAAAATTCTAAAATTCTAAAATTCTAAAATTCTAAAATTCTAAAATTCTAAAATTCTAAAATTCTAAAATTCTAAAATTCTAAAATTCTAAAATTCTAAAATTCTAAAATTCTAAAATTCTAAAATTCTAAAATTCTAAAATTCTAAAATTCTAAAATTCTAAAATTCTAAAATTCTAAAATTCTAAAATTCTAAAATTCTAAAATTCTAAAATTCTAAAATTCTAAAATTCTAAAATTCTAAAATTCTAAAATTCTAAAATTCTAAAATTCTAAAATTCTAAAATTCTAAAATTCTAAAATTCTAAAATTCTAAAATTCTAAAATTCTAAAATTCTAAAATTCTAAAATTCTAAAATTCTAAAATTCTAAAATTCTAAAATTCTAAAATTCTAAAATTCTAAAATTCTAAAATTCTAAAATTCTAAAATTCTAAAATTCTAAAATTCTAAAATTCTAAAATTCTAAAATTCTAAAATTCTAAAATTCTAAAATTCTAAAATTCTAAAATTCTAAAATTCTAAAATTCTAAAATTCTAAAATTCTAAAATTCTAAAATTCTAAAATTCTAAAATTCTAAAATTCTAAAATTCTAAAATTCTAAAATTCTAAAATTCTAAAATTCTAAAATTCTAAAATTCTAAAATTCTAAAATTCTAAAATTCTAAAATTCTAAAATTCTAAAATTCTAAAATTCTAAAATTCTAAAATTCTAAAATTCTAAAATTCTAAAATTCTAAAATTCTAAAATTCTAAAATTCTAAAATTCTAAAATTCTAAAATTCTAAAATTCTAAAATTCTAAAATTCTAAAATTCTAAAATTCTAAAATTCTAAAATTCTAAAATTCTAAAATTCTAAAATTCTAAAATTCTAAAATTCTAAAATTCTAAAATTCTAAAATTCTAAAATTCTAAAATTCTAAAATTCTAAAATTCTAAAATTCTAAAATTCTAAAATTCTAAAATTCTAAAATTCTAAAATTCTAAAATTCTAAAATTCTAAAATTCTAAAATTCTAAAATTCTAAAATTCTAAAATTCTAAAATTCTAAAATTCTAAAATTCTAAAATTCTAAAATTCTAAAATTCTAAAATTCTAAAATTCTAAAATTCGCGTCCTCTTTCGTCATCCAACCACTGGGGAGGTAAGTCGACACCGCGAGCAGCAACGTGAATTGCACAAATGGCGAATCCTGCCAGGAGCTGATTATTGTTTAAAATTTAGTTTTTTTTCTTTCTCACCACAATTTGACTGGTATTCCATTTTTGTTTGAGGAATGTGCGGTTATGTGGGTTTTCATGATGCAGAAATGTGGGCAGAATTTTGTCAAGTGTGTAATCTTGGCTTCGCCATCTTTTTTTTCTATCCCTCTCTTGGGCTGGGGTGTAAAATGGCGTGAGCCGACGATGATAGAAAAATTATGCTACCTTTTGACTAAGAGTTATTAGAGATTTAGTGTGATTTGCGTCTGAATTTTTAAAATGAAACATTTTGTGATGTTTTGTCGATACTAATTGAAAAATTCCGTCAAATTATGGTGGATACCTGGCTTGTGAGCCTAGCGATAGACAACAACGGCTTGTGAGCTTTCACTGAAAGGCCCTTCTGGCTTGTGAACTCACTGAAAGGCCGCAACGACCCTCAAATACTCACTGAAAGGCCTATCTGGCTTGTGAGCCCAGCGATAGACAACAACGGCTTGTGAGCCCTCACTGAAAGGCCCTTCTGGCTTGTGAGTTCACTGAAAGGCCGCAACGACCCTCAAATACTCACTGAAAGGCCTATCTGGCTTGTGAGCCCAGCGATAAACAACAACGGCTTGTGAGCTCTCACTGAAAGGCCCTTCTGGCTTGTGAACTCACTGAAAGGCCGCAACGACCCTCAAATACTCACTGAAAGGCCTATCTGGCTTGTGAGCCCAGCGATAGACAACAACGGCTTGTGAGCCCTCACTGAAAGGCCCTTCTGGCTTGTGAACTCACTGAAAGGCCGCAACGACCCTCAAATACTCACTGAAAGGCCTATCTGGCTTGTGAGCCCAGCGATAAACAACAACGGCTTGTGAGCTCTCACTGAAAGGCCCTTCTGGCTTGTGAACTCACTGAAAGGCCGCAACGACCCTCAAATACTCACTGAAAGGCCTATCTGGCTTGTGAGCCCAGCGATAGACAACAACGGCTTGTGAGCCCTCACTGAAAGGCCCTTCTGGCTTGTGAGCTCACTGAAAGGCCGCAACGACCCTCAAATACTCACTGAAAGGCCTATCTGGCTTGTGAGCCCAGCGATAGACAACAACGGCTTGTGAGCTCTCACTGAAAGGCCCTTCTGGCTTGTGAACTCACTGAAAGGCCGCAACGACCCTCAAATACTCACTGAAAGGCCTATCTGGCTTGTGAGCCCAGCGATAAACAACAACGGCTTGTGAGCTCTCACTGAAAGGCCCTTCTGGCTTGTGAACTCACTGAAAGGCCGCAACGATCCACAAATACTCACTGAAAGGCCTATCTGGCTTGTGAGCCCAGCGATAGACAACAACGGCTTGTGAGCTCTCACTGAAAGGCCCTTCTGGCTTGTGAACTCACTGAAAGGCCGCAACGACCCTCAAATACTCACTGAAAGGCCTATCTGGCTTGTGAGACCAGTAGACGACTGAACACAATGAATTCGCTGAAAGGCTGCCCGGATGGTGTGAAGACGATGGCCGTCTCTATTCATGAGTTTTTCTTTTATAAAAGTTAAGAGTTAATAAAATGGGAAAAACTAACTTAATCCACCTATGTGGTTGGCGCCTTCCTCACTTTTTACCAAGATTTACCAAGATTTAGTGATATGATGGGTTTGGACACCAATTCCATCTATTTCTCAATAAAAAAAAAATACACAAATGTCTCTTAAGCGGTCATAACTTGAGACTGAGCGTTGCCAGATCTTCAAATCTTACCAACGATGGGTCGGATGATGGATCCGGACATAGTTTACATACATTTAAGTGAGATCCGGCTTCAAAAAAGTACATAAATATCACTTAAGTGGTCATATCTCGAGACAGGGTTGCCAGATCTTCAATGTTTTGGATTCATTGGAAAGTTCTTTTGATTACTTAACCAACGATGGGTCGGATGATAGATCCGGACATAGTTTACATACTTTTAAGTGAGATCCGGCTTCAAAAAGTACATAAATATCACTTAAGTGGTCATATCTCGAGACAGGGTTGCCAGATCTTCAATATTTTGGACTCATTAGAAAGGTCTTTTGATAACCTAACCAACGATGGGTTGGATGATGGATCCGGACATAGTTTACATACATTTAAGTGAAATCTGGCTTCAAAAAAGTACATAAATATCACTTAAGTGGTCATAACTTGAGACAGGGTTGCCAGATCTTCAATATTTCGGACTCATTGGAAAGGTCTTTTAATAACCTAATCAACGATGGGTTGGATGATGGATCCGGACATAGTTTACACACATTTAAGTGAGATCCGGCTTCAAAAAAGTACATAAATATCACTTAAGTGGTCATATCTCGAGACAGGGTTGCCAGATCTTCAATGTTTTGGATTCATTGGAAAGGTCTTTTGATTACTTAACCAACGATGGGTCGGATGATAGATCCGGACATAGTTTACATACTTTTAAGTGAGATCCGGCTTCAAAAAGTACATAAATATCACTTAAGTGGTCATATCTCGAGACAGGGTTGCCAGATCTTCAATATTTCGGACTCATTGGAAAGGTCTTTTGATAACCTAACCAACGATGGGTTTGATTATGGATCCGGACATAGTTTACATACATTTAAGTGAGATCTGGCTTCAAAAAAGTACATAAATATCACTTAAGTGGTCATAACTTGAGACAGGGTTGCCAGATCTTCAATATTTCGGACTCATTGGAAAGGTCTTTTGATAACCTAATCAACGATGGGTTGGATGATGGATCCGGACATAGTTTACACACATTTAAGTGAGATCCGGCTTCAAAAAGTACATAAATATCACTTAAGTGGTCATATCTCGAGACAGGGTTGCCAGATCTTCAATGTTTTGGATTCATTGGAAAGTTCTTTTGATTACTTAACCAACGATGGGTCGGATGATAGATCCGGACATAGTTTACATACTTTTAAGTGAGATCCGGCTTCAAAAAAGTACATGAATATCACTTAAGTGGTCATAACTTGAGAAAGGGTTGCCAGATCTTCAATATTTTGGACTCATTGGAAAGGTCTTTTGATAACCTAACCAACGATGGGTTGGATGATGGATCCGGACATAGTTTACACACATTTAAGTGAGATCCGGCTTCAAAAAAGTACATAAATATCACTTAAGTGGTCATATCTCGAGACAGGGTTGCCAGATCTTCAATGTTTTGGATTCATTGGAAAGGTCTTTTGATTACTTAACCAACGATGGGTCGGATGATAGATCCGGACATAGTTTACATACATTTAAGTGAGATCCGGCTTCAAAAAGTACATAAATATCACTTAAGTGGTCATATCTCGAGACAGGGTTGCCAGATCTTCAATGTTTTGGATTCATTGGAAAGTTCTTTTGATTACTTAACCAACGATGGGTCGGATGATAGATCCGGACATAGTTTACATACTTTTAAGTGAGATCCGGCTTCAAAAAAGTACATGAATATCACTTAAGTGGTCATAACTTGAGACAGGGTTGCCAGATCTTCAATATTTTGGACTCATTGGAAAGGTCTTTTGATAACCTAACCAACGATGGGTTGGATGATGGATCCGGACATAGTTTACTTACATTTAAGTGGGATCCGGCTTCAAAAAAGTGCATCAATATCACTTATGTGGCCATATCTCGAGACAGGGTTGCCAGATCTTCAATGTTTTGGACTCATTGGAAAAGTCTTTTGATAACCTAACCAACGATGGGTTGGATGATGGATCCGGACATAGTTTACATACATTTAAGTGAGATCCGGCTTCAAAAAGTACATAAATATCACTTAAGTGGTCATATCTCGAGACAGGGTTGCCAGATCTTCAATATTTTGGACTCATTGGAAAGGTCTTTTGATAACCTAACCAACGATGGGTTGGATGATGGATCCGGACATAGTTTACATACATTTAAGTGAAATCTGGCTTCAAAAAAGTACATAAATATCACTTAAGTGGTCATAACTTGAGACAGGGTTGCCAGATCTTCAATATTTCGGACTCATTGGAAAGGTCTTTTGATAACCTAATCAACGATGGGTTGGATGATGGATCCGGACATAGTTTACACACATTTAAGTGAGATCCGGCTTCAAAAAAGTACATAAATATCACTTAAGTGGTCATATCTCGAGACAGGGTTGCCAGATCTTCAATGTTTTGGATTCATTGGAAAGGTCTTTTGATTACTTAACCAACGATGGGTTGGATGATGGATCCGGACATAGTTTACATACTTTTAAGTGAGATCCGGCTTCAAAAAAGTACATGAATATCACTTAAGTGGTCATAACTTGAGACAGGGTTGCCAGATCTTCAATATTTCGGACTCATTGGAAAGGTCTTTTGATAACCTAACCAAAGATGGGTTGGATGATGGATCCGGACATAGTTTACATACATTTAAGTGAGATCCGGCTTCAAAAAAGTACATAAATACCACTTAAGTGGTCATATCTCGAGACAGGGTTGCCAGATCTTCAATGTTTTGGACTCGTTGGAAAGGTCTTTTGATTACCTAACAAACGATGGGTCGGATGATAGTTCCGGACATAGTTTTCATATAGATAAGTGAGATCCGGCATCAAAATTCCAGCACCTGATTCGCAACTCTGACACTTTTTTATACGTAACTTTTGAACTGCTTATCGGATCTTCAAACAATTCAATAGTGCAGTATGGGGCACCAAAACAAATCGAATGCCACTTGTTTGACTCAAATCGGATCTGCCAGTGCCGAGAAAACTTGGCAAGAATTTTGAGCACCAAGGGGAATACGCACACACATACACACACACACACAGACATTTGTTCAGTTTTCGATTCTGAGTCGATAGGTATACATGAATATAGGTCTACGAGCTGTTTTTCAAAAGTTTATTTTTCGAGCAGGATTATAGCCTTACCTCAGTGAGGAAGGCAAAACGATGTAAACGAAGAATATTTCAATTGGTTTACTTTCAGAAGAAAAAACATGAAGCGCTACAGAGGTGGAAGATTTGTGAAATGGCCCCCGGAGGATTGGGGTTTCGATTCGGAATGCGGTCTTAGCTCGGACTGGGACGAAGCGGATAACACCGGTGAACGAATGGTTGCTGATACTACGGAAGACCCTGAAAGCAACGCAAACCATGAGAGAGGGTCAATGGATCCGGACAGGGCGGTACATGAGCTCCAGATGAGGAACACGTCACCGGAAACACCTGGGGCTCCTGGAGCAGTTGCCGTGCCGGCTGGTCTCGACGATCGTATATCTGCTGTCGAAAAAGTGTTGACAAACATTGCGGGTACATTGGTGGAGAGGCGTAAGATCAACGAAGGTTCGCCAGCGGATGCCTCCTGGTTAGCAGCTTCCGACCCATCGACGTCTTCAGCAAGTCCAGTTAACATGGTCCGGGTGGACAGCCTGCCACAATTCCCAAAGAACGTGCCACATGGTATGATCTGGGAGACCTTCACCGCTTACATCGAGAAGTTTAATCTTTCGTTGTCTCTGTACCGCGTCAATGACTCGGCTCAAAAAGCCAAGCTCTTGTACCTGGCGGTAGGTGACGACCTGCAAGAGATTGTGCGTACCAACGGGTTACGCCCGAGTCTTGATGATCCCGAGTGCTACGAGACTATGATCAAGAACATTGCTGCGTATTTCCGGTCAATGACTGACGCCTCAGCAGAACATGACGCATTCGGAGAGATGAAACAGGGGCCCGAAGAACCGGTTATGAAGTTTGTTGCCAGGCTCAGGTCAAAGGTCACTGCGTGCGGCTACCACGCGGGCGACGAGGAGCGGTTTGTGCGGTCGCAGTTTTTAAAGGGAATGATCGATCAAGGTTTGGCAGAACACGCAAGAATCCACAACCACGCACTGGGGGAACTGGTCAGCAACGCACACCGCGCAGAAAACCTTGCCAGCAGGAAGCGAGAAGCATTGGCCAAGGAAGCACAAGCAAGAGGTGCGCTGATGCAGGAATCGTTTGCTGTCGAATCAGCGGGGAATTCTTATCGTTCACGGGGGCAGAGCTCCAACGGACGCCCGAAAGGCTACAGCGAGCGCGAGCAAACATCTCGCGGATACGGGAAGAGCTCCGGTGAAACACGCAGATATGGGCGAAGCTCCGGTGACACGCGGGGATTTGGACGAGGTTTCAGCGAAACACGCGGATACGGACGCAGCACCAGCGACACACGAGGATACGGGCGAGGTTCGGACGAAACGCGCGGGCAGGGCTCACGCGGGAGGGACGTCCGGCGCAGTGAGGGAAATGACCAATGGAAGAACGGACACCGGCCGGCCTGGGCGCCGAACAAGCGAAAGGGATGTTCCAACTGCCGCAACGACCATGGCGACCAAGAACCCTGCCCTGCGGCGGACAAGAGATGCTGGAGGTGCGATGGTGTAGGACACTTTGCTTCTACCTGCCCTTCTTCCGGATCGAAGGGGTTCGCCCGCCAAACCGAACGAGGAAATTCTCGCGACCAGGTATGAAGAAATTCAATTTTAATTGAATAAACCATTGCGAAAGGACGCCTACATTGACCTTGCGTGTTGTATTATTGAGTCCGAAAACAACTTATCAAAGAGAAACATATTTTTTTTTTCTAATTTTCTACAATATGTTCTTCTCTACAGCGTGTAAATACCTTGTCCCTGAACGATGTCCTCTTTGACTGCAGTGTGGGCTCGTCGGAACCTATCAAGTTCATGGTGGATTCGGGGGCGGACGTCAACATAGTTGGGGGTGCGGATTGGGAAAGACTTCGCCGCGACGCCGACTGCGGCCGCGCATCGATCCGAGCGGTAAAGCCCTCAAGAACCGCAAGTCTTATTGCGTACGCTTCGAAAGAACCGTTGAAGGTAGAGATGATCCTTGAAGCGGAGGTGAAGGTCGCCACAGTCCCCGGACCAACAGTGCGCGCTGAATTTCTTGTTGTCCCAGGCGGCACTCGTTCACTTCTCGGGCGAGCGACTGCAAGCGATTTGCAACTTTTGCGAGTCGGACTGGAAACAAACGCTTGCCGAGCAGTCGGGGGGGCGGAATACTTTCCCTAAGATGCCCGGAGTTAAGGTGAAGTTCACCGTTGATCGATCGGTGACGCCCGAAAAGAACGCGTACTACAATGTACCCGCGGCATTCCGCGAGGGTGCCAGACAACGGCTCCGCGAAATGTTAGCAAGGGGTATAATTGAAGAGGTGACATCGGCCCCCAACTGGATCAGCGGGATGTCTGCGGTCCCAAAAGGGAAAGACGACTTCAGGTTGGTGGTTAACATGAAAGCGCCTAACCGAGCCATCAAGCGCGAGTATTTTAGGCTCCCGTTACTGCAGGATATGAAGGTTAAGCTAAGCAATGCGAGATACTTCACCAAGCTTGATTTAACTAGCGCGTACTACCACCTGGAGTTGGCAGAAGAATCGCGCGATTTGACCACCTTTTTGAGCGAAGAAGGGATGTACCGCTTCTGCCGGCTTCTTTTCGGCGTGAACGCTGCCCCAGAAATCTTTCAGCGGGAGATGGTCCGCATCCTGAAAGGGATAAAAAACGTCATTATTTACATCGATGACATTTTAATCTTTGGAGAGACGCTTGAGGGCTTACGAGAAACGGTCGCCAGGGTGCTGCATGTCCTAAAGACTAACAACCTAACGTTGAACCCGGCAAAGTGCGAGTTCGATCGAGTGCGGGTGAAATTCCTTGGACATGAACTAGACGAATGCGGCTTCCACGTGGATAGTTGCAAGATCAAGCACGTGCAGCAGTTCCGGCAGCCCGCGACGGCTTCAGAGCTATGGAGTTTTCTTGGGCTGGCGTCTTTCATCAGCCCTTACATCCAGAACTTTGCCGAGCTTACTGGTCCGCTGTGGGAGGTAGCATCTACCAAGACGTGGAAGTGGGGTCCGGAACAATCTGCCGCTTTTGAACACACAAAGGCACGTATCTCCCATTGCGCAGTCACGTTGGGGTTCTTCTCAGACTCGGATAAAACGGTACTCTACACCGATGCTTCTCCGACCGCGCTGGGCGCCGTTTTGGTGCAGGAACCTCGATCCGGAAGTCCGCGCATTATTTCGTTTGCATCGAAGGCTTTGGATTCAACAGAGCGGAGGTACGCTCAAAATCAACGAGAGGCGCTTGCTGCGGTTTGGGCTGTAGAGTATTTCTCGTTTTATCTCCTGGGCAGGCGCTTCACGCTTAGGACTGACGCTCGAGGGGTGGCTTTCATCTTGAACAGAACGCGCGAGCACTCTAAGCGAGCTCTGACCAGGGCGGATGGTTGGGCTTTAAGATTAAGCCCGTATCGCATAACCGTGGAGTACATTGAAGGCAGGTTCAATATCGCAGATCCGTCGTCCCGGCTTTACGTCGGCGTGGACGACCCGTTCGATGACGGCGAAAGCCCGTGGGAGGTCGCAAAGATCGATGCGATTGACACCAGATTTCTAACGGAACAGGAAGTTCGGGATGCTACTGCGCGGGATCCCGTACTTTCGCTCATACCGCGGGCTCTGGAAACCGGAGAGTGGCCACGGGAGCTGCACAGATACCAGCTAGTTGAAAGAGATCTCTACGCTGCGCCGCAAAGCCTTGGCCGTTGCACACGAGGGTCACCCGCTGGTAGCAAAACTGAAGAGCATCCTTCGCGCACGAGTGTGGTGGCCTGGGATGGCGAAAGATGCCGAGGATTGGGTTAAGTCCTGCCGGACGTGCGCGATGAATGGGAGACCTGAAAAGACGACGCCGCTGATCAGAATATTTGCTCCAAAATCGGTATGGGAGATGCCGTCATCTGGCCGTGGACTTCAACGGGCCGTACGCCAAGTTTGGAGGGGTGTACATCTTGGTGTTGGTGGAGTACAGGTCTCGATTCGTATATGCTCGGCCAGTGAAATCAACTAACTTTGAAAGCACCAAGCGGATTTTTGACGAAATCTTCGAGAAAGAAGGTTTCCCGAGAGCAATTAAGTCCGATAACGGCCCGCCGTTTAACGGAGATGACTATAAAAACTACTGTCTGGAACGAGGAATCGAACCAATCTTCTCGACACCACTGTTTCCCCGGCAAAACGGAATGGCCGAGTGTTACATGAAGCTGGTCAATAAGGCCATGGCCTCCGCTGCTCTAAATGGAACCTCTTTTGAGGGGGAACTTCAAGCCGCGGTCAGAGCCCACAATTCGTCAGCACACTCGATCACCAAGATTCCCCCAGAGGAAATGATGTCCGGAAGGAAGATTAGGCGCAATTTGCCTCTACTGGTCAGCAAGAAAGTACATCTGGACGAGGAGGCCATCAACGAGAGAGACCGGGAGGCAAAACTAAGAGGAAAGGAACGCGAGGATGCCCGGCGGGGAGCTCGCGAATGCAGCATCAAGCCAGGCGACAAAGTGATCGTACAGAAGCAGACACGTTCGAAAGGAGACTGTAAGTTCGGCTCAACTAAATACACCGTAATCGAGCAAACGAACGGAAATCTCATCCTGGAGGACGACGAGGGTCTTCGCATCAAGAGACATGTTTCCCAGACGAAGCAGGTTCGAAAGTGGCGAGGCGAATCTCCCGATCCGCCTCAACCCAGAAATATCGCGCGTTCGAGTACGTCGTCTGGTTCATCCAATTCTGGGAGGAACGACCGTTCGAGTTCACCACACAATCCGGTTCTGTACGGAGAAACGTCGCGGCCAGGTACATCTGCGATTCCACTTCAACCTGAGCAAGATGTTCAGGACACTTCATCGGAGGAAACACGGCCAGCTGCTCAACTTCAACCTGCAGGAATCGACCAGCGGAGCTGTTCTCCCAAACTAGCCCAACCGGGACAGGAAGCTCGTCCATCCAGGAAGAAACAGGTTCCATCTTATCTGCAGGATTACGTACGACTGGTGGAGGAAGAACTGGAGGTTCAGAAAACGCTACAGGTAGATAAAACGGTGTTCACTTGTGGTATGGTTCGATGATGTAGTATTAATATTATTTCTTTCCTAGATTTGATTTTTCACAACATTTACCAGATTCGAGCTTTTTGGTGCGTTTCAAAAAACCATCTGTCAGTTGTAGCTGGATTATGTTGTTATTGTTGTGGAGATGGAGGAGAAGAAGGATTTTGGAAAGTTCACCGTACCGTGAAGGGGAACAAGGCGAAAATTGAAACAAGAGGAACAGATGAACAGAAATGGCACAGATTGAAATGCCAGACCGAACAGTTGTTAAAAAATAACTAAATTATAAAAGATTGTTTGATTCTATTTCTTTTGTTGTTTAATGTTAATTTTGATATTTCTCCAGCTTAGACAGTTAATAATAATTATTATCATTTTTTTTTTTGGAGATGGGGAGAGATGTGTGGGTATGAACACACCCCTCGTTGGAAGGGTAACGCTTGACAGCGACGCTTGGTAGCAGCGCCGGTCAAGCGAGCTGAGAAGGCCGCCATTGGGCGCGTCCTCTTTCGTCATCCAACCACTGGGGAGGTAAGTCGACACCGCGAGCAGCAACGTGAATTGCACAGGAAGCAACATCATCTGGTGGGAGGGACCCATTTTCTTGAAATTGGAGAAGGATCAATGGCCATCGCAACCAACCGTGTCCCCGGATGAGGCACCGGAGAGGAGGAAGACGGCCTGCACAGCAACTCAAGAACAAACACCGTTCAGCGTTGACTTCGTTTCAAGGTATTCGTCGTACATGAAGCTCGTCAGGTCAACGGCGTACTGGTTACGGTTGAAAGCTATGCTGCGTCACCAAACATCACCTAAACACCATAAATTCCTCTCTGCGACGGAGTTCAAGCGTGCTGAACTGGCCATCGTTGGAATGGTCCAACGAGAGGTGTTCGCGGACGAACTGAAGGCTTTGTCGGAAGGGAAGTCGGTTGCACGAAGCTCTCCACTGCGCTGGTTCACCCCTGCTGTTGACTAAAACGGTATTTTACGCGTGGGTGGAAGGAGACACACGACACCAAGCATCCCATGGTTTTGCCAGCTAAGCATCCGCTGACTCAGCTGATCTTCGAGGACTATCACGAGCAACTGCTGCATGCTGGACCACAACAACTTCTCGCAGCAGTTCGGCAGCGTTTCTGGCCGGAATACAGGAAGATCTGTTTATCATCATTGTCAGCGTTGTTTTCGAGCTAAGCCTATTGTTCTCCAACAACAAATGGGACAATTGCCATCAGCTCGTGTTACTGCTTGTAAACCGTTCCTCAAAGTAGGCCTTGATTTCTTTGGACCTGTGTTTACGAAGGCTGGGAGAGGCAGAACTGCGGAGGACTTCAACACACTCTTGGTTCAAGTTGAAGGCGTTTTAAACTCACGACCCTTGACACCTCTCTCAGATGACCCTACAGACCTAGAACCCCTGACACCTGCCCATTTCTTGACTGGAGGACCAATCCATGCGCTACCGGAACCGGACTACAGCAACGAGAAGTTGAACCGCTTGAGTCGTTGGCAGCTGGTACAGCAACAGCTTCAGGACTTCTGGACACGCTGGAGGAAGGAGTACCTGACTCAGCTGCAAGCCAAGCCAAAGAATTGGAAATCGCCGGTCAAGGTGGACGTCGGCATGCTGGTAATCATCGTGGACGAGAATCAACCTCCGATGCGTTGGAAACTTGGACGGATCGAAGATTTACACCCTGGAGAAGACGGAGTTATTCGAGTGGTGACCGTTAGGACAGCTACTCGGAGCTACAAGCGGCCAGTCGTCAAGCTTTGCATTCTACCAACACCTGATTCCGAGTCTTCATGAGCAGTCCAGTCGTTCTTTGGTTCCGTGTGCATCGAAGGAGAGTTTCTTTTTTCTTTTCAGAATCACCAGCTGCTTCAGGGTGGGTGAGAATGTTGGAGTACGAGGGTCAGGACTATCGGAGGGATCGCTGTCGATGGGTTCCAGACTTGTCGACGGAGAACATCGCAGCGATCCCATCGTACTACTACGACCTCATCATGCGCGCGGGATCGTCGGGAGCAGCGAAGAGCGATCGGGAAGACTCGCTCTATTGCCCACTTGCTGCGGTGGTGAACGGGTCACGGCAAACCCTACTCAATTTTATTTTACTTTTTAATCTTTGTTAGTTTTAAGAATACATTTGTGTTAAGCAAGCTTCCCTGCACCGTGCGGTACACGCGGTTCACTTGTACCTCGGGTTTGCTTTGCGCCTGCTTTGTTCGGTTTACACCCGTACCCGACTCACACGAACCGAGGGTATTTTGGTTCATCGTACCAGCGCACCACGACACTCTCGGTTCGCCGCGTCGGTTTTGTGTCTGGCACTCACCCATGGCATGAACCCGGTATATGAGCCAAGGTGCTTCACTCGTTACGAGCCGAGGTACGTGCCGTGGTACGCGCTGGCGGTACAAAACGGGTTCAATACCACGGCGCGTACCACGGCACGCTGGGTTCATGCCATGGGTGAGTGCCAGACACAAAACCGATGGGGCGAGCCGAGAGTGTCGTGGTACGCTGGTTCGATGTACCAAGATACCAAAACACAAATGGGTTCAGGCACGTACCGAAGCTAGAAAACCAAACCCGCGGTGTGCGTTGGCACTGGCGCATGGGAAGCTTGGTGTTAAGGAATAAATCGCGTTTGTATAGTAATAAATGTTGTATATTGTGAAGTATGTAAAGTGCGCGTTTTGTGTTTGGCCAACTTGGGACAAGAAGCCGCCCAGCGAACTCCACAACTACACAAGGTGAGAAGGACCAGCACGGGGGAACAGCTCGACGGAGAGAGCTATCGAAGGCGGCACGGCTCACATCCCCACAAACAGTTTTAACCTTACCGACAACAGAGACCTTCACGGAAGTTTTTCCCATATAAGCCCAACTTTGTTGCTGTGGACGATTATTATGTCAAAAATATACTCAAATGATCCTTATATATTTTAGAACATTGTTTTCCTAAGTCGGGCCTGAGCAAAATTAGTTTGGAAATCACTGCTTATCAATTAACAGATGGATTTATGATTTTTGGTTTGTTTTGGTTTTTGTGAACATCAGCTTTAAAGCTATTTTTTGGATCACCCTTACACGGAACAAAATCCGGTTTGCGGAATCGCAAACTTTGCTTCCGATTTGCTCTAAAAATCGCAAATCTCGGTTTCCACCCGTCAGCAGGAAACATTGCTTCCAATATCGCAAACCAGTTTCCCCGATTTCGCAAACGTAACGCAGTAACGCCTAGCCCGGCAAAAGCACGCAGCACGCAGCCACTTCAATATTTACCTTTTTGAATTGACCGTTGCTGTTCGAAATTTGGATGGAAATAAGAAGAAGAGTTCCCTGATTTTTATTTCTTTATTTTATTTCAAAAAACAAACCAAACAAATTGCGTAAGCGGTTTAACTACAGAATTCTAGATCTATCGAGTTGTGTGTTGCTTTTGAAAGCTGTGTGTTGCTTTTGAAAGCTTTGTCAAAAACACGGACCAAGCGGTGGCGGTTCGAACGAGCCTATTCTCCTGATCTGGCAGACAAACCGGCTTCGATGTCCGTGATGCAGCTGGGAATTGCTGGGCACCGTTGCCGCCGTTAGTACATTGCTTCCCGTGACGTGCGTTCGGTGCTAGCAGTAGGAGGAGAAGGAGGCGTGGCCGCCGTACACTCGTTGATGCTCCTCTTGCTCTTCGAGGCCGGCACCGTCATCGCGGTGGCGATTTCTTTGAAGATGACGTCGGCGGTTTGCGTTTCGTGCAGCAAGGTGTGTGAATTCCGGTCGACAGCCTCCGCCTTGTCCAGATCCTTCATGTACTCGGTGACGTCGGCGGCATGGCCACCCGGATAGAGGTGTTGCTGAGAACGGTGCAGCTCGGGCCGGCGATCATGTAGATTTCTGGGGCCGCTGCCCCTGAACGGATCCACGTACCGCTGGAAGTTCTCCTTATTTTAGAGGTTATTTTTATCCTCTTTGTGCCTTCGGGAAAGGTCCTGGTGCAGACGGAGCTCGATCAACTCTGGAGCATCTTGCGCCACATGATGCCCAAGCAGAGCGCCACCATCGCGATTCCAAATGCCTCCACCTCAAGAATCGACTTGAGCGGAGCGGCCTCCCAGAGAAGACCATCCACCTTGAACGGGTTCCCTCCTTTTGTACGCCCTGCTGGCGGGACAGAATCTACGCCAGCAGTCAGACATGTTAAGACGTTTGCTGAACTCACGCTGCAATCGCTAAGGAAGGCTGCGAAAAAGAACACATAAAAAACAATTATCGTTTCTTGACTCATGAAAATTATCAGAAATATAAATTTAAAAATCTCGATACTGTTTTTCTGAGTTTGAAAATAACAATTCTAAAATTCTAAAATTCTAAAATTCTAAAATTCTAAAATTCTAAAATTCTAAAATTCTAAAATTCTAAAATTCTAAAATTCTAAAATTCTAAAATTCTAAAATTCTAAAATTCTAAAATTCTAAAATTCTAAAATTCTAAAATTCTAAAATTCTAAAATTCTAAAATTCTAAAATTCTAAAATTCTAAAATTCTAAAATTCTAAAATTCTAAAATTCTAAAATTCTAAAATTCTAAAATTCTAAAATTCTAAAATTCTAAAATTCTAAAATTCTAAAATTCTAAAATTCTAAAATTCTAAAATTCTAAAATTCTAAAATTCTAAAATTCTAAAATTCTAAAATTCTAAAATTCTAAAATTCTAAAATTCTAAAATTCTAAAATTCTAAAATTCTAAAATTCTAAAATTCTAAAATTCTAAAATTCTAAAATTCTAAAATTCTAAAATTCTAAAATTCTAAAATTCTAAAATTCTAAAATTCTAAAATTCTAAAATTCTAAAATTCTAAAATTCTAAAATTCTAAAATTCTAAAATTCTAAAATTCTAAAATTCTAAAATTCTAAAATTCTAAAATTCTAAAATTCTAAAATTCTAAAATTCTAAAATTCTAAAATTCTAAAATTCTAAAATTCTAAAATTCTAAAATTCTAAATTCTAAAATTCTAAAATTCTAAAATTCTAAAATTCTAAAATTCTAAAATTCTAAAATTCTAAAATTCTAAAATTCTAAAATTCTAAAATTCTAAAATTCTAAAATTCTAAAATTCTAAAATTCTAAAATTCTAAAATTCTAAAATTCTAAAATTCTAAAATTCTAAAATTCTAAAATTCTAAAATTCTAAAATTCTAAAATTCTAAAATTCTAAAATTCTAAAATTCTAAAATTCTAAAATTCTAAAATTCTAAAATTCTAAAATTCTAAAATTCTAAAATTCTAAAATTCTAAAATTCTAAAATTCTAAAATTCTAAAATTCTAAAATTCTAAAATTCTAAAATTCTAAAATTCTAAAATTCTAAAATTCTAAAATTCTAAAATTCTAAAATTCTAAAATTCTAAAATTCTAAAATTCTAAAATTCTAAAATTCTAAAATTCTAAAATTCTAAAATTCTAAAATTCTAAAATTCTAAAATTCTAAAATTCTAAAATTCTAAAATTCTAAAATTCTAAAATTCTAAAATTCTAAAATTCTAAAATTCTAAAATTCTAAAATTCTAAAATTCTAAAATTCTAAAATTCTAAAATTCTAAAATTCTAAAATTCTAAAATTCTAAAATTCTAAAATTCTAAAATTCTAAAATTCTAAAATTCTAAAATTCTAAAATTCTAAAATTCTAAAATTCCAAAAATTCCAAAAATTCCAAAAATTCCAAAAATTCTAAAATTCTAAAATTCTAAAATTCTAAAATTCTAAAATTCTAAAATTCTAAAATTCTAAAATTCTAAAATTCTAAAATTCTAAAATTCTAAAATTCTAAAATTCTAAAATTCTAAAATTCTAAAATTCTAAAATTCTAAAATTCTAAAATTCTAAAATTCTAAAATTCTAAAATTCTAAAATTCTAAAATTCTAAAATTCTAAAATTCTAAAATTCTAAAATTCTAAAATTCTAAAATTCTAAAATTCTAAAATTCTAAAATTCTAAAATTCTAAAATTCTAAAATTCTAAAATTCTAAAATTCTAAAATTCTAAAATTCTAAAATTCTAAAATTCTAAAATTCTAAAATTCCAAAAATTCCAAAAATTCCAAAAATTCTAAAATTCTAAAATTCTAAAATTCTAAAATTCTAAAATTCTAAAATTCTAAAATTCTAAAATTCTAAAATTCTAAAATTCTAAAATTCTAAAATTCTAAAATTCTAAAATTCTAAAATTCTAAAATTCTAAAATTCTAAAATTCTAAAATTCTAAAATTCTAAAATTCTAAAATTCTAAAATTCTAAAATTCTAAAATTCTAAAATTCTAAAATTCTAAAATTCTAAAATTCTAAAATTCTAAAATTCTAAAATTCTAAAATTCTAAAATTCTAAAATTCTAAAATTCTAAAATTCTAAAATTCTAAAATTCTGAAATTCTAAAATTCTAAAATTCTAAAATTCTAAAATTCTAAAATTCTAAAATTCTAAAATTCTAAAATTCTAAAATTCTAAAATTCTAAAATTCTAAAATTCTAAAATTCTAAAATTCTAAAATTCTAAAATTCTAAAATTCTAAAATTCTAAAATTCTAAAATTCTAAAATTCTAAAATTCTAAAATTCTAAAATTCTAAAATTCTAAAATTCTAAAATTCTAAAATTCTAAAATTCTAAAATTCTAAATTCTAAAATTCTAAAATTCTAAAATTCTAAAATTCTAAAATTCTAAAATTCTAAAATTCTAAAATTCTAAAATTCTAAATTCTAAAATTCTAAAATTCTAAAATTCTAAAATTCTAAAATTCTAAAATTCTAAAATTCTAAAATTCTAAAATTCTAAAATTCTAAAATTCTAAAATTCTAAAATTCTAAAATTCTAAAATTCTAAAATTCTAAAATTCTAAAATTCTAAAATTCTAAAATTCTAAAATTCTAAAATTCTAAAATTCTAAAATTCTAAAATTCTAAAATTCTAAAATTCTAAAATTCTAAAATTCTAAAATTCTAAAATTCTAAAATTCTAAAATTCTAAAATTCTAAAATTCTAAAATTCTAAAATTCTAAAATTCTAAAATTCTAAAATTCTAAAATTCTAAAATTCTAAAATTCTAAAATTCTAAAATTCTAAAATTCTAAAATTCTAAAATTCTAAAATTCTAAAATTCTAAAATTCTAAAATTCTAAAATTCTAAAATTCTAAAATTCTAAAATTCTAAAATTCTAAAATTCTAAAATTCTAAAATTCTAAAATTCTAAAATTCTAAAATTCTAAAATTCTAAAATTCTAAAATTCTAAAATTCTAAAATTCTAAAATTCTAAAATTCTAAAATTCTAAAATTCTAAAATTCTAAAATTCTAAAATTCTAAAATTCTAAAATTCTAAAATTCTAAAATTCTAAAATTCTAAAATTCTAAAATTCTAAAATTCTAAAATTCTAAAATTCTAAAATTCTAAAATTCTAAAATTCTAAAATTCTAAAATTCTAAAATTCTAAAATTCTAAAATTCTAAAATTCTAAAATTCTAAAATTCTAAAATTCTAAAATTCTAAAATTCTAAAATTCTAAAATTCTAAAATTCTAAAATTCTAAAATTCTAAAATTCTAAAATTCTAAAATTCTAAAATTCTAAAATTCTAAAATTCTAAAATTCTAAAATTCTAAAATTCTAAAATTCTAAAATTCTAAAATTCTAAAATTCTAAAATTCTAAAATTCTAAAATTCTAAAATTCTAAAATTCTAAAATTCTAAAATTCTAAAATTCTAAAATTCTAAAATTCTAAAATTCTAAAATTCTAAAATTCTAAAATTCTAAAATTCTAAATTCTAAAATTCTAAAATTCTAAAATTCTAAAATTCTAAAATTCTTAAATTCTAAAATTCTAAAATTCTAAAATTCTAAAATTCTAAAATTCTAAAATTCTAAAATTCTAAAATTCTAAAATTCTAAAATTCTAAAATTCTAAAATTCTAAAATTCTAAAATTCTAAAATTCTAAAATTCTAAAATTCTAAAATTCTAAAATTCTAAAATTCTAAAATTCTAAAATTCTAAAATTCTAAAATTCTAAAATTCTAAAATTCTAAAATTCTAAAATTCTAAAATTCTAAAATTCTAAAATTCTAAAATTCTAAAATTCTAAAATTCTAAAATTCTAAAATTCTAAAATTCTAAAATTCTAAAATTCTAAAATTCTAAAATTCTAAAATTCTAAAATTCTAAAATTCTAAAATTCTAAAATTCTAAAATTCTAAAATTCTAAAATTCTAAAATTCTAAAATTCTAAAATTCTAAAATTCTAAAATTCTAAAATTCTAAAATTCTAAAATTCTAAAATTCTAAAATTCTAAAATTCTAAAATTCTAAAATTCTAAAATTCTAAAATTCTAAAATTCTAAAATTCTAAAATTCTAAAATTCTAAAATTCTAAAATTCTAAAATTCTAAAATTCTAAAATTCTAAAATTCTAAAATTCTAAAATTCTAAAATTCTAAAATTCTAAAATTCTAAAATTCTAAAATTCTAAAATTCTAAAATTCTAAAATTCTAAAATTCTAAAATTCTAAAATTCTAAAATTCTAAAATTCTAAAATTCTAAAATTCTAAAATTCTAAAATTCTAAAATTCTAAAATTCTAAAATTCTAAAATTCTAAAATTCTAAAATTCTAAAATTCTAAAATTCTAAAATTCTAAAATTCTAAAATTCTAAAATTCTAAAATTCTAAAATTCTAAAATTCTAAAATTCTAAAATTCTAAAATTCTAAAATTCTAAAATTCTAAAATTCTAAAATTCTAAAATTCTAAAATTCTAAAATTCTAAAATTCTAAAATTCTAAAATTCTAAAATTCTAAAATTCTAAAATTCTAAAATTCTAAAATTCTAAAATTCTAAAATTCTAAAATTCTAAAATTCTAAAATTCTAAAATTCTAAAATTCTAAAATTCTAAAATTCTAAAATTCTAAAATTCTAAAATTCTAAAATTCTAAAATTCTAAAATTCTAAAATTCTAAAATTCTAAAATTCTAAAATTCTAAAATTCTAAAATTCTAAAATTCTAAAATTCTAAAATTCTAAAATTCTAAAATTCTAAAATTCTAAAATTCTAAAATTAATTCTAAAATTCTAAAATTCTAAAATTCTAAAATTCTAAAATTCTAAAATTCTAAAATTCTAAAATTCTAAAATTCTAAAATTCTAAAATTCTAAAATTCTAAAATTCTAAAATTCTAAAATTCTAAAATTCTAAAATTCTAAAATTCTAAAATTCTAAAATTCTAAAATTCTAAAATTCTAAAATTCTAAAATTCTAAAATTCTAAAATTCTAAAATTCTAAAATTCTAAAATTCTAAAATTCTAAAATTCTAAAATTCTAAAATTCTAAAATTCTAAAATTCTAAAATTCTAAAATTCTAAAATTCTAAAATTCCAAAAATTCTAAAATTCTAAAATTCTAAAATTCTAAAATTCTAAAATTCTAAAATTCTAAAATTCTAAAATTGTGTGAGGCAGACAATTCTAAAATTCTAAAATTCTAAGATTCAAAAATTCATAAATTCAAAAATTCAAAAATTCAAAAATTCAAAAACTCAAAAATTCAAAAATTCATTTCTTTTTCTTAAATTTCTTAAATTTCTTAAATTTCTTAAATTTCTGAAATTTCTGAAATTTCTGAAATTTCTGAAATTTCTTAAATTTCTTAAATTTCTTAAATTTCTTAAATTTCTTAAATTTCTTAAATTTCTTAAATTTCTTAAATTTCTTAAATTTCTTAAATTTCTTAAATTTCTTAAATTTCTTAAATTTCTTAAATTTCTTAAATTTCTTAAATTTCTTAAATTTCTTAAATTTCTTAAATTTCTTAAATTTCTTAAATTTCTTAAATTTCTTAAATTTCTTAAATTTCTTAAATTTCTTAAATTTCTTAAATTTCTTAAATTTCTTAAATTTCTTAAATTTCTTAAATTTCTTAAATTTCTTAAATTTCTTAAATTTCTTAAATTTCTGAAATTTCTGAAATTTCTTAAATTTCTTAAATTTCTTAAATTTCTTAAATTTCTTAAATTTCTTAAATTTCTTAAATTTCTTAAATTTCTTAAATTTCTTAAATTTCTTAAATTTCTTAAATTTCTTAAATTTCTTAAATTTCTTAAATTTCTTAAATTTCTTAAATTTCTTAAATTTCTTAAATTTCTTAAATTTCTTAAATTTCTTAAATTTCTTAAATTTCTTAAATTTCTTAAATTTCTTAAATTTCTTAAATTTCTTAAATTTCTTAAATTTCTTAAATTTCTTAAATTTCTTAAATTTCTTAAATTTCTTAAATTTCTTAAATTTCTTAAATTTCTTAAATTTCTTAAATTTCTTAAATTTCTTAAATTTCTTAAATTTCTTAAATTTCTTAAATTTCTTAAATTTCTTAAATTTCTTAAATTTCTTAAATTTCTTAAATTTCTTAAATTTTTTAAATTTCTTAAATTTCTTAAATTTCTTAAATTTCTTAAATTTCTTAAATTTCTTAAATTTCTTAAATTTCTTAAATTTCTTAAATTTCTTAAATTTCTTAAATTTCTTAAATTTCTTAAATTTCTTAAATTTCTGAAATTTCTGAAATTTCTTAAATTTCTTAAATTTCTGAAATTTCTGAAATTTCTGAAATTTCTGAAATTTCTGAAATTTCTTAAATTTCTTAAATTTCTTAAATTTCTTAAATTTCTTAAATTTCTTAAATTTCTTAAATTTCTTAAATTTCTTAAATTTCTTAAATTTCTTAAATTTCTTAAATTTCTTAAATTTCTTAAATTTCTTAAATTTCTTAAATTTCTTAAATTTCTTAAATTTCTTAAATTTCTTAAATTTCTTAAATTTCTTAAATTTCTTAAATTTCTTAAATTTCTTAAATTTCTTAAATTTCTTAAATTTCTTAAATTTCTTAAATTTCTTAAATTTCTTAAATTTCTTAAATTTCTTAAATTTCTTAAATTTCTTAAATTTCTTAAATTTCTTAAATTTCTTAAATTTCTTAAATTTCTTAAATTTTTTAAATTTCTTAAATTTCTTAAATTTCTTAAATTTCTTAAATTTCTTAAATTTCTTAAATTTCTTAAATTTCTTAAATTTCTTAAATTTCTTAAATTTCTTAAATTTCTTAAATTTCTTAAATTTTTTAAATTTCTTACATTTCTTAAATTTCTTAAATTTCTTAAATTTCTTAAATTTCTTAAATTTCTTAAATTTCTTAAATTTCTTAAATTTTTTAAATTTCTTAAATTTTTTTAAATTTTTTTAAATTTCTTACATTTCTTAAATTTCTTAAATTTCTTAAATTTCTTAAATTTCTTAAATTTCTTAAATTTCTTAAATTTCTTAAATTTCATAAATTTCTTAAATTTCTTAAATTTCTTAAATTTCTTAAATTTCTTAAATTTCTTAAATTTGTATTTTTATTAATTTTTTTTTCAATTTCTTAAATTGATTCAATTTCTTAAATTTCTTACACTTCTAATTTTTTCCAATTTAAATTGATTAAATTGCTTAAATTTCTTAAAATTCTTGTTTTCTTAATTTTTTTTGTGTTTTAAATTGCAATTATTTCTTGAATTTCGCAGATTTCTCAATTTTGTAAGGTTTTCTAAATATCTGAATTTTTGTAATTTAATTTTTTAAGTTTCCTAAACATAGTATTTTTAAATGTCTAAATTTTCTGAGTTTTTTTTATTTTGTTAATTTTATATTTGTGTTTAAATTCATAAATTTAATTTAATTTTTATATTCATATTTTTGTCTGTAAATTTTTTTTGAATTTTAAGATTTTATAAATGTTTTTGTTTAAATTCCTTTAAAAAAAAACTCAATTTCTGATAAATTTAGATCATTTTATTTTTTTTGATAATTTCTACAATTTGATGGTTCTGTGCTCTCTTGTACTAAGCTTGTTGGAATTTTCCATCCAGTTAGCATAAGAGAGCACAGGGGCATCGATTTGTATAAATGTGTATAATCATTTCGCATTGTTTTTTTTTAACAATCTAATTGGACTGCACCCCAGTTATCGAGGGCACAGCTAAAAAACAGTCCACTTCAACAACTTCCAGTTCCATAACAAGTACTGTATCTTTGAACTTAAAAAAACAACAGATTCTGTAATTATTTTCATCAGGTCGTTGTTTTTTTTTGTGTTTGTGTTAAAATTCAAAATTAATTGATAATTATTAGTTTTAAGTGCATAATAAATCAAAAATAAAAATAAATAAATAAAATTTAAAAATTCTGGAAGATAAATTAAAAATAAGTTTTAAAAAAATTGAAAATTTGTACTGCGGAAACTTTGGAATGTAGCAAATTATTTTGGGTCGTGTTATTTTCTTACTAGACGTGATAGGCAGGGTTGCTAGGTTGCCAGATAAATCTGGGAATGCCAGATTTTTCAAGTGTCAGCCAGAATAAAGATTTACCCTTCTCTGTGCCAGATATTGACAGATTTTGCCAGATTTTAACTTTGTTCCCATTTTAAACACATTTTTGATTAAAATAAACTTATTTAATTGAAAATCAAATAACAATAGAATGTAATTTTCAAAAAGAAGATGTAAATTCAACATTTTTGAGGTCATAAAATCAATTGAACCATCTTAATGCTACAAATTTTTGAATCAATTCATATCCTCCCTCCCCTTTGCCATTCAAAATTATTAAATTTTCGTCTGCCAGATTTTTCCAGATTTTTAATCGATACTTTGCCAGATTTTTCATTTTTTTACCTGGTAACCCTGGTGATAGGTACCTCTCCACCGGTTTCGTGAAACACACGCATGGATTTAGCGGCCACTTATTGGAACTTGGACATACCGAAGCACGCAATCTCGCCATCACTGGACAATCCGTTCCATGTTGGAGCCAATGGTTCATCTTTTTGGGTTCCTGCCCTTGACGTAATCGACGCGTTTCTGTCCCGCAGTTCGCAATCTCCGACGTGAGTCATCTGTTTGACTTGCGAGTCGTTTGTTGATCTTCGAGGCATCTGTATCCAAGGTTCAGCAGGTTTTTGTGTTTGCCTAAAGTCCGTTCCTACTCCCGTATTCTACATGTTTTTCGCTCTCGTCGTCCCGGTGCTGGTCGTCGTGTGTTTTGGGCTCCGGGACCAGCCGATGCTTGTTTTTGGCCTCTTCCTGGTGGAAATCATCTGCGAAAACAAGGAGATTTAGATATTTTTCAAACAGTTAAAAGATGAAATGGCGTGTACCGCGGCAGTAGTAATCCACAGGTCGTTGTTCTTTCCAAAATCCATCCGGCTTGTTGATCTGTTAGTTTGAGAAGGTTTTGATTCGGCATTTGGCCGAGCGCTCAGGGGGCGCACACGCACACGCACAAAACAAGTCAAATTTTATTCGAGGTTGCGCGGCCAATCACACAGATGGAGGTGGAACAGGAAGCTAGGCCAGGCTGAAGAGAATGGAGCACTTTCCGCGAAAAAACTTCCGCCTTGGAGGATTCCTTACAGCTTCCGGCAGCTCCTACACGTCATCGTCATTCCAGCTTCTTGAGCTGGCTCAGTCTCTGGAAAGATGATGCTCAGCAGCATGACCGTAAACTGCTTCGTCGGTCTGGATTATTTTGACTTTTCGATGCCGGAAATCGTGTTATCGCCGATCGGCGGCAGCAGCAGCTTTCTTATCATCCACGGCCGATTTCGTGTGGACAATCTTCTTCTTGCGGCGGGCCGGATTGGGCATCAGATCGCCGGCGGGGCTTGGCTCGACCGGATACAAATCACACTCCCGATTTTCGGACAAAAAGAAAATGACTGCGATGCAGCAAAAACAAACACCGACGAAATGGTTAAGTTCGCAAATTTTCTGTTTGTTTATTTTCGCGCGAGCGGCTGATTCTGACAGCGTAACGCATTGGCTGCGTCGGACGGCACAGAAATTGGCTCCGTAAACATGGTGTTTGCGATTGTGCAAACATTTTGTTTCAAGAGCGAAAACATTTCTTCCAAAATCGCAAACATTTTTCATGATTTCGAAAACATCCAATGTTTTCGAATTCATCGCGAAAATTTTTCGGATCCGCCGGCCGGATTTTGTTCCGTGTACTCGACTAAAACCACCGTAATAACCACACAAACAAAGATACAGGTCTATCTATTTTGACAAAGAAACTCCCAGACTAAATTTGAGCCAAATATACGATCTTGCTGGTTTGATGTGGAATTTCTGTATTTAAATTACAATGGATGACCCCTAGAGTAATCCAAATTGCTTGCTTACTCGGGGCTACTTCCTGAAAACAAATAATGATACCCAGCGATCGAATAATCATCATCAAAAGAAAATCATTGGACGTTCATCAAGAGAAAAAATCCGAAGGGAGCATGGCTCTTCTCTCTCGTGCACGAAAGATCGGGAAAAGGAATCTAAAAAAATCATCATCTTGATTATTCGGCGGAACATCTTTCTCACTACTACACTTGCAAGTGTAACGTCACACGTCGAAACATGACCTGTCACATTTTGTAGATGAGCAATGTGTGTAAACAAAGTGAAATAAATATTTTTAAGGGGTGCTGACAAGGAAATTTACAAAAAATCATCAACAGAATGATTTTCTTGGGGAAGTTCGGGAGCGATTTTATTTTGCGTGATTTGTCTCCTCTCTCTTTCGCGAGTGAAAAAAGTTCGCAAGCGAAATTGATAACTATCTTTTTTTTTTTGATTCTCAGAACTAAGATCTAACTAAGCAAAAAAGTTATTGGCCTCCAAAAATGACTATTTCCGCACAGAGCCCGGAATTTAACTACCCTAATCACCCAATTAGACTAATGATTATGAAGAATTTTACAAACTAAATATTTATTTTGAATATTTTGGTTTTTTTTAAGGTCAAACATTCAAAATCATTTCTCTCGGAACGTGCATACGACAAGACTTTTTATGATTCACTTCAATTTGTGGACATATATATTTATGTGTTGGCAATACTAAACCTTTTTTGATCTTCATAAACTTTCCTAGAAAACCATCCATCGAAAATGACACGGTGCTTCCATATAAATATCTACCAATACCAATATCTACCTCATCAAATTTCACTGAAAAGAAAAGTTTCTGTCACGATAAGTTGGCATCGTCATCTTCGGCATTTTCTTGCGCAAAAACAGAGGAAGCAAATCAATTAAACTTGCAGCGTCAGAAGTCATAAACTTAATTAATTAGTTCGACGTTGCATAAACAGACAAGAAGCACAGCCGCGTTGGGTGGTAAGTCACACGGAGGAAAGCTTATTTGTCGACTCACACAGTCACATTCACCTCAGACACTCAGATAAACAGACGGAACAGTAGAGTTTCATCCCATCTTCCTATTATAACTGTCATTCAAAATTCCTTTCTGGACTGTTGAGCAATCACATAATTTCTCATTTATTGCATTTACCGTCTTGTTCGATTGTCTGTGATGAAACCGGCAAACAGAGGTAGACAAAGAACGGTGCTAATTAGTTGTGGCGCAAGAAGTATCACTACCGACCAACCAACCGACCTAACAACGAATAAGTGCAACCACGGTGAAAGTGGAGAATGATGCCAATTATAAACTCATTGAGTGGAAGCACTACTGAGGTGATTCTGCTTCTTTTATAATTCTAAAGAAAGTTAATGTTTTTATCTTTAATGTAATTGCTGCTTGAAGTAATATGGAGGGAATTAGCCAAAATTTAAAAACTTATGATAATTTTAGCCGAATTTCGAACAATAAAGAATGATGTTTTTGACTTAATTCGGTTTAAAATGAACATGCAACTAATTTCTACTCACAATGCGCCATTGTTTTTTCAATGAAAACAATTGCGATTGTCAGTGTGACAGCAGCAACGATCGTACGGTGAATTCTGAACTTTTGATCATTCGTTACTCCACACAACTTGATTTCTTATAAAGCATCAGATTCGCTAATTAATGTAATACCAATATGTTGTTGACTATTTGATTATGGTGACTTTAACCGAAATGCGGTCATTCGTTACCTGATACAAATATGAGATCGGTAACTTGATTAAACCTGGCAAACTTTTGCAAAATGGCCAATTAAAAAAAACGCAATCGACGTAACACCTTATAATGTGGCCCTCTTACACCTTGCGGTTTCGTCAATGGATCCACAGGTGTGTATCGTTCTTTTTGCGACAAGACTCCGTCTCCCGGGCTCCTAAGTGTGAAGGTATTTACACTTAGAATTTTTTGCGTCCGCCTCGGGATTCGAACCGGCGACCTCTGGATTGTAAGTCCAGTGCGCGGTCCGATTAATCTACATAGGCTGACAATGGCTAATTAAACTATCACAATTTCAAATGGAGGTAAAACATAAGCAAGGGAAACTGTTTATAACTTTCCTGCAAGATAAATGGCTGCCTAACTGTTTCGTCTTAACCTGATTCACTCTTGATGCGGAACAAGCGTCAAATTCACAAAGGCACAGAACTTCACTTACATTAATCCTATTTGCATTTCCACAGTTTCAGTTAAGTGCTTCTGAACAACAACAAAATCGTTCAACATAAGCTAACGCCCCCCCCAAGTTGTGAAGTCACCATTTTGAGCAGCAGAAGCGAGTCAAGTGCGCCCTGGCCAGAAAGAGCGTAACATTTTAGAATCAATCTGATGCAAGCAGCTTAAAATGGCAGAGCAACGAGTACGGTGAGCTGATGGGAGGAATGCTTTTAATAGATGCAAAAATCTTCTGACACCAGGGAGTGACTCAATTTGCATGTATAAAATCTAAAGACAACCAAAGCTGCATATAAAAACAACTTATTTTCAATGCAATTCTATGCATATATCAATAGAGTCTTGTGCATTTTGATGCAGATTTTCATGTTTTTTTTTCAGTTGGTTTGGCTTCAACATGAAACTTTCAAGACACATTTTAGTAAAAATGCAAATTTCCATTTACATTTTTCACCAACATGTGCTGTCTTGTGACAACGACCATTTTGGTCGATAATGAGTTGCGTTTCTCGAAAATCACAATACACACTTGTGACTTGTGACAAAGACCAATTTCTCATCAAAATGATTTAGTATCTTGTGACACGACATACAATTGTTAGAAAATGCGGAATTTGGTACACTTTTTTAAAAGCAATACTTTCTTTGTTTCTGAAAATATACTGATTAACCCTCTACAACCCAACCCCGCCTTTAGACGGACTTCGATTTTTAAAAAAATCGACAAAAATCAATCTTTCAACCAATTTTTGTTCTTCAAAAAGCATTGGAAAGAAGAACTCCTAAAATTTTAAAAAAATATGGTTGGAAGTTTTACTTGTTTTCTGTGACTTTTTTCAGGGGTCAACTTTAGCTGTGTTCTTTACTAACATTTCCTACATTTTAAGTAAAAAGAAGTGTGCAGTATTTTTTAGTGTCCCAGACTATGCCTCTAAGTATTTTTTTTTACAATTTAAATGGTGCCATTCTATAAAATAAACAAGATGAAAATTAAAATACAAGAAAAAAAAACAAGAAAAACATTAAACAAGTAAAGTTTTTCGGGGAACAAAAGTTGCTTAAAATTGCTTCCTAAACACGGGAAAAAAATAAAAAAAAATAAAAAATTTCGAAAAAAAATTGGGCAGTAGAGGGTTAAGTCAGTTAAACTATTAATTTTGATATATGATTGAATTTTTTATTAAACTAATCTGATTAAAGTTTGTTTGGGAATTCTGTGCACACTTGAGGCATTTTTTACATACATTTTACATTTTTCATTTTCAAAGCACACTTGTGACACATGCTTTTCCGATTTTTGTTTACATTATTCACTTTATCTTTTAACTGGTGTAACCAAATGAGTTGAAACTTAGAGCGTTTGTTCAGCGATAGTATACGGAACGATTGCTTCAAAAAGTTTGACTCCATCATTCATAGTTTTGAAAATGACGATTTAAGGCATCTTTGAACTGGAAAGAGATTGCTGTGATATAAAACAGATAAAGCATTTGAATTCAAATCAATGATAAAAAGTGAAATAGAAATCTGATTAAAAAAAAATAAATAGTTATCTACTTGAAATATGTTTCTATGAGTTCTTGTGCCCATCTATGCACTCTTTTCACTAACATCCCTATATTTAGTGTCAAAATAATGCAAATGTTATGTCAAATGTTGGTCTTCTCCCCAAAAAATAAGGACTTAACATATATTATTGCTGTAAATTTATTTTTAAATGAATGAACAATTAAATACATACTATAAAACAAAACTCCAAACAGGAAAAGATAGTTATAGAAAAGGCTAAATACTGTCCAGAAAAATGTTAACATTAAAAATGCGTTAGGAAATTATTGAAAAAAAAAAGAATTTATTTTAACAAAAGCTACTAAAAGTTTTATTCGAAAATCCGAAATGAAAATTGGCCAGTAGCGGGCAACTTATAAAATTTAGACCATTTTTCCACAAACTCCATTTCAAATTTTTAAAACTCATAAAAAATCAACTTTAAAACTCATAAATAAATAACAGAACTTAATGTCTTTAGGCAACAAGTAAATAGCTACCTGATTTGACTTGGAACACATTTGAGTAATTAGATTTCTGTTTTCGGAGTTCCAGGCCCTATCTCTTTGATCTGATCTGGTTACGATGCAATTTTATCTCGTGTTGGTAAATTCGCATATAAATATTTCCAACGTAAAAACATATCATTAGTTTTTCTACACAATTTTTCATAAAATGCGTACTGGTCGTTCATGTACATAATAACAACCACAATAATAACAATTGGTTATTTTCATCGTTGTTTTTGAAAGTTTCATGGCCAGATTTGCGCTTTATGCTCAAATCTTTTTTTTCGGAGGAAGTAATGTTTGATTAGGGTAGAGTAGTCATCAATGAGACACGGGGAACAATGATCAAATGGCTCTTACAAGTCGTAGTTTCAACCAATCAGGCTCATATTTTGGGGAAAGGTGTGTCTACTGGATACAAGTCTGCCATTAGAGTGGCTTTGGTTATGGACGCTCCCTTGTAAAGTTATTCATAAATGTTTGATTTTGGGGTGTAAAAGTAAATTATGCCTTAAAATTACATTTACGCTCATAGGCTGCCATTAATACAAAAACTAATATTTCTCCAAATTTCTTTCGTCATTTCATAGGGCATGAGTTGGGCTATAATTGCATTTGATTAGATTTGACCAACATTAAGAATATACCCAGAATCCAGGGCTGTCTCATTGTTTCCACTCTTTTCAGCCCATGGGTAACAATGAGACACTTTGATTTTTCTTCATGAAACTTTTCAAAACTAGGGAAATCCTTCAAAACATGAATTGGAAGTGATTTTTGGCATATTTATTGAGTTTTAACTTCATTTAACCAAAAATATAAAGTTATTTGGCTTAAATAATTGGATTATACTAAATTTAAAAACTTTTTAGTATAACTTTTGTTAATTAAAGTTTCAAGTTGGCAAAATTGCTTTAAAATGTTCAATGCAAGTCACCTGCAATAGAACAATACAAAAATATGATGTTTTACTAGAAAGGTATTGATTTTCGTAGAGTGTCTCATTGTTCCCCAGCTGTCTCATTGTTCCTGCCAAGTTCGTCTACAATGAGACAGTTGAATAGCTCTGGCTGTAGACGTCAGATCGATCTCATATTTTGGTCAATGTTAGAACACATTAAAGGAAAGAAAATGCAACAAAAAGCTTATTAAAACATGCTGATGAAAAAAATACGAAAATCGTTGAAAATTAAAAACCAAAAGTGTCTCATTGATGACTACCCTACCCTATATTTGAAAATTGGAAACTTTTTTGTGATTTACCACGCTTAATTCTTAAAATTGATAAAACCGTTTAACACAAATTTTACAAAAAAAGCAACCAATTCAATTTACTCTTCTTGACACCTACAATCGTTCGATGTATTCAGGGCAAAAAGTAGTGCACCGGGTCTCGCTCTTTCCAGCACTTGTTCAGCCAGAATGCCTTCTCACATAGGTTCTCGCCCTGCGGGTACAGGCACCGCTTGAACCAGTTCAGCGTAATCAGATGCATTGATTCGGGCAAAAAGTCCTGGATTTTCACGTAGTGAAACTCGCCCTTGTCGTTCACCACGCCGGCCTTGTGGAACAAACAGTTCATGTAGCATTTCAGATTATCGTCCTCGTGGATCTCCTGATCGCTGAAGCGCTTGATGGCATCTGGGGGGAGGAAATAAGCGAAACTATCAGCGATTGTTTTCGTCTTCTGACGAACAACATGAAGGACTGTGTACCTTCGGAGGCACCTGTTTCTGCAACACATTCATCATGCATGGGCTTCATCTTCTCCAAAAACTCTGGTGGGGGGTACTGTTGACGGTAGATTGAAACAGAAAAGAAATACGATAAACATGATTCTTTTTTGCTACCAGTGTACTCTTCTATCCAGAGCTGGTTTTAATCAACCTACTTCAGCATCTCGCCTCGGTTCCTCACAGCTGATGAGTCCAACCTGGATGAGTAGCAACAGCCCAAGCCCCAGCACAGTGGTCGTAAACATTTCCGCCAACTCTCACAGCGACTATTTTCCTTTCACGTGACTTTTCTTATATTAGATTTTGTTATTTTCACTTTACGATGCGCTTCTTTTTATCTCGTTAGTTCACCTCTGATGGTGGTTCGCTTTGTTACGGATTTCCAACCAGAAGCCAGCAGTTGTTGAATGAGAGTGGATTTTCTCAAGAACCGGAACACAATGCAAGCGTGCAGGAAAAAATCGAGCATCCTGGAAAAAACAGCACAAACATACAAACAGCTATAGTACACAGCTTCTTTCTTCTCTGGCGGTGGAGGTAAAAATTAAAAACGACTAACTAACCAACCAACCAGCAAACTCTTCTCCAGACTTGTCTCCTCTCGTCTTTGCTGCAGCTGCACTGGAAACAAAAGCAACTCTGGACGCTTTCATTAATTTCGTTCAGTTTTATACTTCCAGCACCTGCTGCACCCAGCCCCGATGTCTCAGCATTGCACAGCAAAACTGCTGAAAACTGCAAGCTCGTCGAGCAATAGTAGCAGCAAATAGAAAATGCAACGGGCGGAAAAGGAAGCACGACATCCGACTTTTGCAATTCTTTTAATTTAGTTTCAGCCAGGAACATGGTGTACTGTTGCGATGAGCGATGAATTCTAGGAGTTGTTAAGAATCATGTGTACCCATTTGTCATCCTACATTCTTTATTGAAATTCTTTTGCTGCAAATATATGTGATTTTTAACCCAATCGAATTTAATTTGTATACATGATAACAATCCCTGTCCAATTCAGACTTAATTATCCGATGTCATCGTTAAAACTTAGGAATTCGTATCATGAACAAAAATGTAATGCATTGTCTTATTTGGGTCCGATAAGTTTCCATAGTGTGAGAAAATTGTGTGGTGCAGCAATGAAAATAAAAGAATAATGTAACAAAGACATAGTTTTCATTTATAAGCAAACTTTAATTATAACTTATTCACCCTGTTGTTTACAGGACGGGTAATTGAAGTGCATTACGAGCAAAAATGAAATGCCTTCATAATTGCTGCTCCCCTGCTCACCTTGCACGTGTCATACTAATTAATGATACTCAGGTTGATGGTTTACTTTAGCTGTGAAAATTGCAATATCATTACAGCGTAGAAAATCACATATGTAATCAACCATTTAAAGTAAACTAAATCAAATAAATCTATTCTCAGTCTAAGTGTTTGAGACCAAATTAAGGGGACCTAATGAAATTCCATCGGACTAGTTGTCCAATGATAGCATATCAGCATTTTAACGTGAAGGTTTTCATCTTAAATCAAGTGATAAATAACTTAAGGGGTTACATACATGTAGAAAATCTCAAAATTTCATAACTCCAAAAATACATTAAATCCTTGCTAAAGATGCTTTCAAATCACTCCTGAAAGTTTTATGAAGATATTTCATGATTGAAGTGAGTAGTAGACGATTTTAGTTTGATGTTTTGCCATGCGCAAAGCGAACGGTCAAACTTTCTGAGCGTTTTTCACGAAACACCGAGTTGATTTTCGGGCGCCACGATATATCGAGGTTAGATGGACCAAATTGGCTGAAATTTTGTATGAAGACTCTCAAGACATACCCCGTGTGCATAACGAAGCCCGATTTTGAAATTTTGCTTTTTAAATAAAAAATCAAAAACTCACGATTTTTTTATCATGTTTTTAAATTAAACTTTTTGAGAATCGGCTTTCGTCATGCACACAGGATAGATTCAACGAAGCTTCACCAAAATTTTGAGCCTGT
Organism: Culex pipiens pallens; assembly: GCF_016801865.2. Taxonomy (NCBI): domain Eukaryota; kingdom Metazoa; phylum Arthropoda; class Insecta; order Diptera; family Culicidae; genus Culex; species Culex pipiens. Next base: position 87,130,193 of record NC_068937.1, on the reverse strand, counting down.
TTGGTCAAAGCAGTGTTGAGATATCGTGGCACCCATTTTTTGAAACTACTAAATTCAAATAGCTATATCCCGGCAATGATTCAACCAAATGTCTTAAAATTTATTTTCTTAACATTCCAACGCCCAAGGCTCCAAAAAAGTTGGAACGGTAACTTCAACTCGCTGGTTCTCGGGCATAACTCAACCAATCAAGACAATTCTTTTTTCCAGTGATTTGTTAGGATGTCCTAGATGACCCTAGAACTTTGCAGAACTCAATTTGATCAAATCTGTAATTTTTGCGATCTAAAACATCGTTCCTCCTTTTTTTTCGCGTGTAAAAAAAATTCGCCAAAAATTCCGCGAAGGCAGTCGTTTTAAAAAAAGGTGGAACGATGTTTTCGGTCGCAGAAATAACAAATTTGTTCAAATCAACTTCTGCAAAATTTTAGGATCATCTAGACATTCTTACAAATCCCTGGAAACAAAAATCGTCCCGATTGGTTGAGTTATGCCCAAAAACCAGCGAGTTGAAGTTACCGTTCCAACTTTTTTGGAAGGCTTGGGCGTCCGTGTAAGTTGGACATGCGTTGGGCGTTCCAGTGTTAACAGTTGAAAATGTATATTTTAAGCCCTAAAATCAGATTAAAAAAAAAGTTCAAGTGTGTGTTCAATATGGGAATAATGGGACCTTATAAAAAAAACTCTAGAAATGTTAGTAAGAAACACAGCCAAAGTTGACCTCAGAAAAATGACATTTTTAATAACATTGGCAAAGTCACATAAAACAAGTCACACTTCCAACCCTAAAATTTTCTAAAATTGTTAGAGTTCTTCTTTCCAATGATTTTTAAACGTCGAAAATGGGTTGAAAAAATGTTTTTTGGCGAATTTTTAAATCTAAGCCCGCTAGGCGGGGTTGGGTTGTAAAGGGTAAATATTTTCTGAGTTTTGAGCCTTGTCGTCTTTTTTATTGATTTTAAATATGAAATTGTTTCTAATGCTTTCATGAGCAATTCTCTACCAAAACCGGAAATGGATTATATTAGTATTTTTTGATTTCGCTCAAACTTTGTGGGGGCCTTCCCTATGAACAAAGAAACTATTTTGTGTCATTGGTTCACCCATACAAGTCTCCATACTATTTTGGCTGCTGTCCATACAAAAATGGTATGTAAATATTCAAACAGCTGTAACTTTTGAGTGAATTTTCTGATCAATTTGGTGTCTTCGGCAAATTTGTAGGTATTGTTGAGTACTATTGAAAAAAAAAATAGGTACACGGACATTTTTTTTGCAGATTTTTTAATCAACTTTTTTTTTCACAAGAACTCAATTTCTCAAAATAAGTATTTTTTGATTTTCGAGAATGTTTGATATGTTTTAGGGGACAAAAGTTCGCAACTTTTGAACCATTGAGAAACATGGTCAAAAAATCTGCCGCCGAGTTATGATTTTTCGAAAAAATATTTATTTTTGGAAAACATCGAAATTTCATTCCAAAACTAATTTGAAGTTATTTTTTAATGCAAAATTGAATTTGCAATCGAAAACTACATTACAGATTTTTTGATAAATGGCTCCGTTTTCAAGATATAGCCACCGAAAGTTTGATTTTAGCGAAATATTTGCAGTTTGTCGATTTTTAAAAATAGTGATCATGAGTGACCATTTCTAAAAATATTTTTTTTGAATAGTTCAGAAAATTTGCTATAAAATTGTTTAAGAGACATTGAAGATTGGATCTCAGGTTGCTGAGATAAATCCGCTTTAAGGAAAAGAAACACGAAAATTGAAGTTTCTAAATCTCACCCAAACAACTCATCATTTTCTAATGTGGATATCTCAGCAACTAATGGTCCGATTTTCAATGTTAAAACATGAAACATTCGTGAAATTTTCCGATCTTTTCGAAAAAAATATTTTGAAAAAAAAATTAAATCAAGACTAGCATTTAAAATGGGCGTGATATTCAATGTTTGGCCCTTTTAAAATGTTAGTCTTGATTTAAAAAATTTCAAAATATTTTTTTGCAAATTTAATTTTGCATTAAAAAATAACTTCAAATTTGTTTTTGAATGAAATTTCGATTTTTTTCAAAAATCACTATTTTTTCAAAAAATCATAACTAGGCGGCAGATTTTTTGACCATGTTTCTCTATGGCTCAAAAGTTGCGGACTTTTGTCCCCTAAAACATATCAAAAAATCTCGAAAATCAAAAAATATGTATTTTGGGAAATTGAGTTTTTGTGAAAAACAAAGTTGATTAAAAAATCTGCAATATTTTTTTCCGTGTAACTATTTTTTTCTCAATAGTCCTCAACAATACCTACAACTTTGTCGAAGACACCAAATTTATCAGAAAATTCACTCAAAAGTTACAGCTCTTTGAATATTTACATACCATTTTTGTATGGACAGCAGCCAAAATTGTATGGAGACTTATATGGGTGAACCAATGACGCAAAATAGCTTATTTGGTCATAAGGAAGGCCTCCACAAAGTTTGAGCCAAATCAAAAAATACAAAAAATAAAAATGGTCGATATCGGCCGCTTTCGTAGAGAGTTGCTCTCATCAAGAATGTTTTTCTTTTTTTGTAATGGATGAAAGTTCTTCTAAGAAAAAATGACGAGCTTTAAGTAGCCATAACCAACCCATAATTTGGGATATCTCAATAAAGGATTAGAGCTTTTATCACTATAAAACGAAATATTTCCCGAAAATAACGCCAACCTTATGATACCTAATGCGCATGTCTGAATTTTCCAAGCGCTTTCCATAACAGTGCAGGATAATAAGCATTACCCTAGTCTTAAAATGTCGAATACAAGCTTGCGTGCAAGTTTCCCTTTGTATTTTTAAGCGCTTTTGAAATGCTAGAGCTTCCAAGAAATATTTAGAAAATCTGCATGGGTTTGCAACTAAACTGAATATCATAACATCTGCAAAGCATGTTCCGGATGTAAAATTACACTTTTTTACGCAAGATATGTCACTATTTTGCTGTGTATAAGTAAAGGTGTGTCAAGGAGGTCATATAAAGATGCAATTTTTCAAGTTGTTAAGGAAACAGTATCTAACTCCATCGTGCCTCTAATGTTGGCATATCAGCACCTTGGCGTTCAATTACAGCTCATAAAAAGAGTTTTCAACTGAAATCGAGTGATAAAAAGCTTAATAGGGCAAGCAAGTTTTTGTCAACAGATTTACAAAATAAGTTGTTTAACTAGTGAAAATCAGAAAATTAGGAGCAAGTTCTTAACCTGCCAAACATACGAAAATTTTCCCAACATAGCCTTTTCCAGTGAGAAAATCAAAAAGCGAAATTTATTAAGTGTCTTTATTGAATTGGAAAACAGCTCACTGAGCTTGACTTTTTCGGATATCTTAATGAAACACTCAGCTTATAAAAACACCATTTCGTTTTGTGTATTTCAGTTAATTAGAGCATGCATGATATCTCTCAGTTCCAAAGCACGTTACGCAACTTTCTTAACATTCTTCGTCGATAAATATTATTTACAATCCTCTACTTGCACGCGACCAGAAGCTGCTGCATTTCGACTTACGTCGTTGTCATTGAATTTTGTAATTGCCTTATATGCTAACGATGTTTCACTTGTTTTTTTTCTGCTGCCGGTTCCTTACTAATAGATTATTTCGACGTATTTCGCTGGTTCATTTCAATGAAAGGGGGGAGGGTAAATTTTGTACACGATTTACTATTATTTAAAAGAGAGTTTGTGTCACTTGTGCCACTGAGCATTCCGGTTAGTATTTACAGTGATCTTGGCTCATGGAATCACTTTTTTTTTACAAATTGCCTACTCATGCATGTGTATAAATTAAAATGAGTATATTTATACAATTTTTGTTTGTCGTCTACGGTACATGATTTTTTAACAAGTGAATAAAGGGACTATCTGACAGAATTAAGGGATGATGGGTTCATTTTCAAGCTAATGTTTTGATTCAGTTCTTGGGTTTCGTGACAGGTTCACTGATATTAGACTTTGGATATTTGAATTTTCATTGAGATATACAAAAGATTTTGGTGAAGCACATCGCTGCTTTATATGTTCGTTTAACGAACCGTTTAGGGCCGAACACAAAAGAAATTTTTAAATTGTAGAGCCGTTTCGCAATATTGTCATACGTTTGCAAACCATGGTACTTTCACTACAAGAGCATGAAATGTAATGTCAAACCATGAAAGTGCATTCTCATTGAGGAAACGCATTAATATCAAAAATCAGGACGATAATGACCATTTGATCAAGTGCTAAGCAAACCTTTGAAAGCCTATCATATCATACTTTTTTTTTAGGAAGGAAACGAGTTGAAAGTCTGAAATAACATAGCTAAAGATATTAAAAGTTAAGCAAATTTTTCATATCCTCTAGATATTGTAAGTCATGATGGAAATGACTTAAGGTGTTACATACATGTAAATCGACAAAAATAAAAGTGGTTGGTTTGGGCACAAACACAAACTTATTTTTAAATCTGTTTGAAGGGCATTAAAATACCCGGGCAGACGGTAATAACAAAATTCATGCCATTTCAATAACAATTACTGTTAAAATAACATAAAGTGTTATGGAATCTTCTTGAAAAATCAGTTTTTGCATAAGGGTTTAATAACAGTTTATGTTATCATAACAACATTTGTTATTGGTCTGATATTGGTTGAAAGCCATAACAACTGGGGAATAACATTTTTTGTTATGGAAGAATACCGCCAACTGTTATGGGGATGATCGGATTAGTTGTTAAAATAACAAAACATAGTAACAAAGATTTGTTCGAAGAATAACTAAAAATTATATTAATCTGTTATTAAAATAACAATCAAATAACAAAAAAATCATAACGACGAATAACAAATCTTGTTATAAATAACATCAAATGTGATTGGCCTAGTATTTTCAAATATCAAAAATTGTTATTCCCAAGTTATTTCCGTCTGCTCGGGTATATATTTTCAACTATTATCAAAATAAATTTGAAGATATTTGGTTGCATCATTGCCGAGATATTGCCATTTTAAGTTAGCAGTTTCAAAAAACGGGTGCCACGATATCTCCACACTGCTTTGACCAAATCGGCTCAAAATTTTGGTGAAGCCTCGTTAAACCAGTTCTGTGTGCATGACGAAGCCCGATTTTCAAAAAGTTTGTTTAAAAAAAGATTAAAATATTTTTATGTTTTTCATATTAAAAATCGCCTGTTTTTGATTTTTGTATTTTTTTTAAAAAGCTAAATTTCAAAATCGGACTTCGTCATGCACACATGATACGTCTTGCAAGTCTTCATCTCAAATTTCAGCCAATTTGGTCCATCCCATCTCGAGATATCGTGCCACCCGTAAATCAACTCGGTGTTCAGAGAAAAACTAACTTAATCCACCTATGTGGTTGGAGCCTTCCTCACTCATTACCCTCAATGGCTGTACACAAATTTCATCAATTTTAGATCTGGATTAAAAAAGAACATAAATATCACTTAAATGGCCATATCTCGAGACAGGGTTGCCAAATCTTCATTGTTTTGGACTCGTTGGAAAGGTCTTTTGATAACCTAACCAACGATGGGTCGGATAATGGATCCGGACATAGTTTACATACATTTAAGTGAGATCCGGCTTTCAAAAAGTACATCAATATCACTTAAGTGGCCATATCTCGAGACAGGGTTGCCAGATCTTCAATATTTTGGACTCGATGGAAAGATCATTTGATAACCTAATCAACGATGGGTCGGATGGTGGATCCGGACATAGTTTACATACATTTAAGTGAGATCCGGCTTCCAAAATGTACATCAATATCACTTAAGTGGCCATATCTCGAGACAGGGTTGCCAGATCTTCAATGTTTTGGACTCGTTGGAAAGGTCTTTTGATAACCTAACCAACGATGGGTCGGATGATGGACCCGGACATAGTTTACATACATTTAAGTGAGATCCGGATATATTTGAAAACACATTTTTATACATAACTTTTGAACTACTTATCGAAACTTCAATCTGTATAAAACTCGATCTATGGGACCCTAAACGTCGAATGCAACAAGTTCGGGTCAAATCGGTTCAGCCAGTGCCGAGAAACATGAGCTAGTTTGTTGGTCACATATATACATACACACACACATACACACAGTTCAGTTTGTTCCATTTGTTCAGTTTTCGATTCTGAGTCGATATGTACACATGAAGGTGGGTCTACGACGTTTTTATACAAAGTTCATTTTTAGAGCAGGATTATAGCCTTACCTCAGTGAGGAAGGCAAAACGCTCACAAAGTTCGACAGTTCGCTTTGCGCATGGTAAAATTTTGAAAGTAAATCGTCTCTTACTCAGTTTAATCATGAAATATCTTCATGAAACTCTCAGGAGTGATTGAAAATCATCTTTTAAGTGGATTTATTAAATTTGCTGAATTATGAAATTTTTGATTTTCTACATGTATGTAACCCCTTAAGAAACTAAATTTCGTATTAGAGAAGTTCTCTACACGGTCAAACATCTTATGAATCGATGGAAAACATTATGACAAATTTCTAATTTATTGTTTTCACGATCGACTGAAATGTGTTATCCAAATTGGTTACAATGTTGTCAATTTTTGTAGTTTGGAAACAAGTCAATGTTTTAAAATAATGCAACATGGGTTTCGTGGATCCGCTTACAGGTTATTTTTTGATGTCAAAGCAAGAAACATTCGTAAATAATGATGGTCCTTTCCAGAAAATTTAAGGAATTTTAAAATCTGATCAAACTTTTCAAAAAGCACTCGCATCATTTAATATTTTTTTGTTTACACTTCATTCTGAGATGTGCATAAGATGACAACGACAATCGTTTTTTCGAAGACTAGTAACTGCTGAATTTCCGCAACGATTCATATTATTTGACATTCAAAAGTCACAGTTCTTGCCATGATCGTACAACTGCTTGCAATAAATATCAACTTAAATCTCTGAGGAACATATTTCTTCGTTTAATTTTCTATATCATTGTGTTTTATGACTTTTAAATTACTTAGTGAACCGAATCAGGCTTAAAGTTTGAAAAATTAAAAAAAAATGAATTAATTTATTTTTTTCGCTTGCATTTTACACACCTACGTCGAGAGCTTGTTTTCAATTTCCTACTTTACATTTGTGGAAGACATTATTTCTCTTTCCATCGAGTGTGTGTATGTATGTAACTATTGCGCTCCTCCTACGCAGTCGAGGTACATTTAGCTAAGGATGTAATTTCAACTTCCCCAAATAATATATCGTGATTGTGTGTTGGTTGTAATCATCTTTTTTTTTAACGGGACGTAGCGTGAACTGCATGGGATTCTAAATAGTTTTGTTTCGATTACACGTTACATTTTTATCTAAAAGCACTCTCCTATTATTTGATACAGTTGTGTGTGGGTTTGTGTTGCACCAACAAAAAAGTTTGTTTTTCAAATTTCCTGCAACAGGCTGATACGTATTGGTTTGTGATGCTAGTGGATATGTTGAACCTCTCAAAGTGAACCAACAGAAAACGGTATAACTCTTTGTTTAATATCCTTTCGGCGGGGCGGGAAACAACTGTTTTGATGTGGGTGCGATTCTGCCCGCCAAAGGTCCTGATTTTCGGTTCAATGAACAGAAACCACTCACTCATCGCCTATCCAGTCGTCGCCTATTCTAACCCGCTAGCATTCATGAGCGAATGATACTCGCAAGCAGCCAGCGAGTGGCCCGAACTGTTCACTCAGCGAACAAATCCATCGTGAAAATTTTTGCCTACTCCGTCGCTCGACGACACTCACACACTACCATGCTCAGCGAAGAGCCATTCTCACAAAATGCCAGCGCGGCAGTCTTTTTGTCTTCACGCCCTCAGTTTGCCATCAATTTGATTTTTTCTTGGTGGAAGTTTCTTTGAAAGGTGTCTATAATGTTATGAAATCAAAATAAATGCACAATTTTATTGATAACATTGATTTTAGGCAACCCAAATCAATGAGTAAAACGCAGCGCATCAGAGAAAAAATGTTTTCAGTTCAGAGTGATCGGTGACGTTCGGCATGCATGAGCCGTTCGGAGACTGAGCCGATCAGAGAGAGAAGGAGAGTAGAAGCGAGAGTGTTCGGGAGCGAATGGTGAGAAAGTGACAAACAGTAGGAATTCATCAGGGCAGTATCGCGTCGCCTGCTATTTGTGCTCGCGAATGGAGTGGTCGATTTTGAACAATCAGGACCCTTGCTGCCCGCGCATGTGGGTACGATTCTTTTCCTATAATACTCTCAAACAAACGTAACACAACAACATTCGCACACGGTTTGGATAAATTCAACTAGCAAACGACAACACGAGCCACGGCGTCCAAAGTATCGTTAGTTTGGAATATAAAGGCCCATTCGATTGTTATTCAACAGTTTGATTGACAAGTATTATTTTTTTGAAAATTTCTATAATATTTGACTTGTGATGGGATCGAACATGGGTAATTCTCTACCAACTCACAAGAAATCGGGAAAAGTTGCCCCGACCCTTCTTCGATTTGCGTGAAACTTTGTCCTAAGGGGTAACTTTTGTCCGTTTTATGATATTTCTTGACGGAGAGGCGGTACGATCCCTTCCGTTTTTGAACCTGCTAAAAAATACATGCTTTTCAATAATTTGCAGCCTGAAAAGGTGAAGATATAGAAATTTGGTGTCAAAGGAACTTTTATGTAAAATTGAACGTCCGATTTGATGCCTTACTCGAAATTTAAAAAAAAAGTATTTTTCATCGAAAAAAAAAACACTGAAAAAGTTTGAAAAACCTTGCCATTTTCCGTTACTTAACTGTAAATTTTCTTGGAACATGTCATTTTAAGGGAAATTTTATTTACTTTTGTAATCTACATTAACCCAGAAGGGTACTTTTTAATTTTAGGGGAAATTTAATGTACTGTTCGAATCTACAATTACTCAGAAGGGTAATTTTTTCATTTAGAACCAAATTTTTCATTTCAAAATTTCGTGTTTTTTCTTACTTTGCAGGGTTAATTTTTAGAGTTTAACAATGTTTTACAAAGTTGTAGAGCAGACAATTACAAAAATATTAATATATAAACATAAACACGAAATTTTAAAATTAAAAAATGTGTTCTTAATGAAAGAATAACCGTTCTGAGTTTTACATTAAATTTCCCTTAAAATGAAATGTTCCAAAATTGTTTACAGTTGAGCAACGGAAAAAAGCAAAGTTTCCAAAACTTTTTTTGTATTTTTTTCGATGAAAATACGGTTTTCGGAATTTTTAGTACGCCATCAAATCGGGCGTCCAATTTTACATAAAAGTCCCTTTGACACCAAATTTCCATCTCATCACCGTTTCAGGCTGCAAATTATTAAAAAAACATGTCTTTTTTTCGCATTTAAAAAAAAATAAAGGGGTCGTACCGCCTCTCCGTCACAAGATCTCAAGAACGGACCTCGGATTCGTGATCAGGGACAAAAGTTACCCCTTAGGACAAAGTTTCACGCAAATCGAAGAGGGGTCGGGGCAACTGCTGGGTGGGTTGGCGGAGAATTACCCACATATTTTTAAATAAAACTACAAAAAGTGCAACTGTACGGAAAATGCCGTGGATTATTGCATACAACCCTAGGCACTGCTTCTGTTCTCATAAATGTCCCTTATGCATTTTAAGTTATGATACAGTTTGGTTCAAAATCATATGCTCTTTCGAAAAAAAAGCTAAAAAAATGCTGTTCTTTATTCCACAATCCGTAGAAAATCCAGTTTCTTTTTTCGCATTTGAGACATTTATGCGAAGTGAGATTAAAGTAACATAAATTAATAAAGTGATTATCTTGAGATCCAATCAAACCAAAGAGTCGTTACAATCTCGAATAATGATATTTTGGTCACCGTGCGAGCGTTAAATGTGGGGGAGGGGGCTAAAGCTTTGCGCGACCGCAGTCGTTGACGGAATCACGACGATCCTACTGTACATAGAAGACGACAACGGCGACACCGACGAGGAAGCTACTACGGTGGCAACTCTACACGCAGCTCTCTGGCCCTGGCAGAGTGTCCGTGATGATGTGCTGCCGGTTTCGGTTCTTGGTCAGCGTTGCCCCGATGTTGGTGGAGGAAGACGGCGACGGTACGTTGCTAAAGTCCATCAGATCCGACGCGTACTCTGAGCCGGAATACCGGTACTCCGGATTGGGGCCACCTGAGCCGGCCTGTGGCGGTCTACTGCTACTGCTTCCGAGTTGTAAATTACTACTACTATGGTGGTTATTGTTCCTATATTCGATATGATTGGCGGTCGAGTTGTTCTTAATCTCGTTCGATATGTTAAGCAGTCTGTAATCGAGATTCTTGTCGTAGTCGAGTGGGTCTGCTGCGACGGGATCCGCGGGGGAGCTCTTGTAGCTGTACGGATCCACCAGTGGCGGCGGGTTGTGATTGTACTGGAGTGTTGAATAACCTCCGCCACCACTACCGCCGTACTGTTTCTCATAATCCAGCAGATCACTGCCCCCGGCGGAACAGTTCGTGTAACTGCCGGTGGCCGTCGTGTACTGCGGTAAACCAGTGACGGACGTCACAGGTGGGGGCTTTCCCTGGAGATGATGCGGCGGTTGTTGCTGTTGTAGCAAACTGTACGTGTTGGAAGTATCGTTCCGTTTCAACGTGCTTTGCCGACTGGAAGGTGTCGATTTTTGGTCGTAACTCTGGGTGGCATAAATTGTGCTTTGTTTTGCAACCATCCCACCGCCACCCCCGTTCGGACCACTACACAGTGCATCGGGTCTTATGCCCACCGGGGAGCCCATCTTCTGGATGTCCTTTATCGATTGTATGCTGGCGGAGCCTTGCGTTTTCTGGGCGCTCAATATGTCCGGTTGTTTCTCGACGCCCTGCTTGAGCGTATAGGCGACCACATACTTCTGCTGTCCCATGCCCATCTCCAGCGGTGTGGTCACGGTGATATCCATGCCTGGCGAGAAAACGAGAAGAGGTAGTTAGCTCAATTGTGCAATGTTTGAAATCCCCCCTCCAGACTTCCCAACCTTACCCATGTGTTTCTCCTTGCCGTCACACAGACCGGTCCCGTGACCGTCACGTTTTCTCCGTATGGCCAAGACGACCACCAGCAGGACGGCGATGCCGATTGTGAACAGGGCACCGGTAAGTAATGCCGCAAGCGGGAGAATTGAAAAGCCATCGGTTCCGTCTATACAACGAGTGAGAGAGATAGAGACGGGAAACTGGTTAGAAGACTAAAGTGGTGGTGAGGTTCTGAAACTGAAATTTAATGAGCTTACAGCCTTAATTTATGGGGGTTTGTGATAGAATGGACCGTTGTCGTATTTGTAGAAGTAGTTAAGTTTTAGGAAGTGAAAACAGTTCAATGGCTGGTGGCCTGTTTCAAATACTTCTGATTTGAATGAAAAATATTAACACTATTAACACATGAGTGCTTAAAACTTCAATGTTATAAAATACAAAGGAAGTAACTTTTGTTTGATTTTTGTTAAATTTTTTAACCAAAGGTAGTGATTTTAAGAAAACGAAACTTTTATGTCTTGAAGTTTTAGTGTATTACATGCAAGGAAAGGTATTCAATTATAATTTGTTTTCATTACACAGTCTTTTTTATTCCTTCTTAAGATTATGAGCAACTGAACCAAAATGGCGTACATAAACGACTTCAAATAGTAAAACTCCCGTGCTAACCAGCAATCCACTCAACACAACGAACCAAGCCGGAATCAAGTCAGCAAACTTCAGAATCTCTGCATTAGGATTGACACCTCCTGGCTTAATCAGCGAAAACCGATTCGGATTGGTTAATGCAACGAATTTTTGACGCCATATTGCCAGAATTCCCGACTCGAAAAGTGCCTGCAGAACGAAACGAAAGTGTGGTCGAACGGCACTCCGGAGTGGTATCGGGTAGAATGAAACCACCATTGCAAGTTTTTCCTTCATGATATCGTCAGCTGTGTGCTATCTTGTGACATAGACCATTTTGGTCGAAAATGAGTTAATGATGACGTTTTGTTATACGTAACAAACCCTACAAGATGCTTTAACCCGATTTTCGATATCTGTTTCCGTTTCCGGTATACAGCAAAGCACACTTGTGATATAGACCAAATTCCCAGTCAAATTTTTTGTGCTATCTTGTGACACGTGCAAAAGCAGTAGAGAACTATAAAACTGTATGGTACCAACAGATGTCACTAGAACTTTATGGCGAGATTTATAACTAACCTTGCAGGGCCGTAGCCAGGATTTTTGTTCGGGGGGGGCTTGGGTGCAAAAATTCAAGGAGTATAAAAATCAGCAAATCATTTATACCATCACTTGGTTTGTGGTATAATTATTGAGATGAATTGTAAAATTGTAATGTAATGTATGCAAAAAAGTTTTCAAAGATTTTCATATTAAGTTTTCAATGTCTTTATTGAAGAAACTCCTTCGTCATTTTTTTTTCTTTATTTTAACAGCTAGTTTGTATTAAAGGAGTAGAGAAAGTGTTTTTTTTTACATTTTCTTGAATTGTTTAGTTGTAATCCAATTTCGTGATAAACGTCGCTAAATTTAAAAAAAAATTAAAGAAATATCGATTTATCTAACCATAAGTATTATGTTTTCTGTATTTTATACTGAGAGAAAAACCCACGAACAAACTGGTAAATTTGACCTATTAAATTTTAAACCGTCTGGATTTTCATTTTCAGCTGTGTGATAATTGTGATGGTTTATCTGACATTTTTCATTTTTTCTAGCATAACATAAAACTCATAACTGGAATATTTGTTTTTCTTAAAATTGTATAAACAAACATAAACAATGTTTTATTTTAATTGTAATTTTAATGAAATACAAAAAAAATAAATCGTTGAAATTTCAGCTTCTGAAGTGTCTCCATGGTAATTGGACGACCCTATAGGCCTATAATGGATATCTGTTAATAAATAGATTTGAAGAAAAAAAAATCAGTGCCTGTGTTTAATTTTAATGTGTTCAAAAATTTAGATAAAATGTATTAAATTAAATTTTAACGCCAAAATATTCACTGGAAGAGTTGTTAAAAATTCATATGTAACCATTTTTAAAATGCATATGTCACCGTTAGAATTTTCCTCGATTGCATCAAACATTAAAACGATTCATGTTTAACTTTAATATTCCGACTAAAAGCCATTTTCAAATTCATTCCTCATTGTACTCTGAAAAATTGGTCCAGAATTTGAGCAAAAATAAAATTTGAAAACATGACAAAAAAATTTAATCAGATCTTAATTCTAAAGATAATTTTTTAATAAAATTTCAATCTATCGTTGCAGTGCTGCTTATCTTCGAAATTAAAAAAATATATTAAATTAAAAATAAAATTTTCTGATCGAATAAACCGTTAAATTAAAACCAAAGAGTATCAAAAAGACATTATTAAAGATATCCAGAGTCAAAATATTTAAAAGTCTATGAATTCATAGAAATCATTCATTTTTTATCGATAATATGCATATTTCGTTAAAACACAAAAATTAACATTATCCAATTTATTGAAAATAGTGTACAAACTGTTTAACAAGTATTTCAATGAAAATAATATAACAGCAACATCAAGCAAAACTTGTATTGTTCTTATCGTGTAAAGGCTCAGAACCATTGGAGATTGATCTATTAGTTCCTGAGACACATCTTCTTGAAATAAAATAAAATGTACGATAAAAATTGTAAATTGTAACACGATTAACCAATTTAAATCTTCAATTCACGTATTTATTTATTTTGAAATAACTGTCAAAACTATATTAATTTTTAAAATAAGTTTTGATAACCAATATGATTTTTCAAGGTAAAGGGGAAAAATAATGTAAATTGGCTGTGGTGCTTCTAAAACAAAAACACACAAATGAAATCCTTTTTTTTTTTGTGTTTCTGGGATCTAATCATGTTGAATAATTTAGGATTGTAACCATTTATTAAAATCGATGTTTGTTCAAGCAATATCTTGACTCTGGGAATAAAATCCTGCACATTTTATGGTTTAGAAATTTTATATTTACGAAACCTTGCTAAATTAAAAATAAAGAAAACTTTATGTAAGAATTCATAAATCGATTAGTTTTATCCTGTAAATCTAATCTTAGTCTGCACTAGAATTCAAACATACCATTATTCGAAGCATCAAAAAATTAAGATTATTAAAACATAATTTATTGAAATGATTGAAAATTATTTTTTGAATATCTTTATTTAAAAATGATAAAAAATGTTTTTTTTTTATAATTTAAGGATTTTTTTAGTTGTAATTATTTTATAATTTTTTAAGTTTTTGATTTTTTTTTTCATTTTTGGAATCTTAGATTTTTTTGAAATTATCATGTGTAATTATTATCTTAAATTTTTGTTTTAAAAGTAAAAAATACTTTATGTAAGAATTCTTAAATCAATTAGATTTTTCCTATAAATCAAATCTTAGTCTGAATTTTGCTACAAGAACTATATTTTACATTCAAACGAAATTTTTAAAAAATGTCCTGTAGTACGGAGACTCTTAAAACTCCATTAAAAAAATCTCAAGAAACGGTCAAGAAAAGGTTTACGAAAAGACTTCTCTTAAGCGGTACGCAGCTGAAAAGGAACAGAAACAAAAAGCGTCGTTTGATATTTCTTCGGGTGCAATATGTGTTGATGAGATTTTGATTTGTTTATTTGAATGCGACTGAAAATATAGTTTGAAAATAATGTATTCGCTTAAATAATATTGAAGAATTGCCTCATGAAGCTGACTGTCAAAACGCTGAATCTTAAAATGCTGAAATAAGGGAAAAGCCATTACAATAATCACTTAATTTTCTGGTAAAAATAAATAAATTTAAGAATACTAGAATTTAAACATAAAAATATTTAAAGCATCCAAAAATAAAGATTGAAAAAACATAATTTATTGGATTTTGAATAACTTAATTTTAAAATGATATTTTTTTTAGTTTAGGATTTCTTAAGTATTAATTATTTTATTATGTTTTTAGTTTTCGATTTTTTAATTTTTGGAATTTCAGATTTTTTGATATTATTCTGTTGAATTGTTATCTTAAATTTTTTATGTTTATACAAGCCTTACCCGGCAAACTTCGTCCTGCCCTTTTTTTCGTTTGTTGACGTTTCTTGCTTGCTGGCTTCTTCAGCCTCCTGTGATCAAAATTTTATTTTACGTAACTTTTCCCATACAATCTGCAGATTTTCCGGAATCGGTTCCAGAGTGGCCAAAGTGTCAATTTGTTAGCGTATAAACCTTCCTTGGACTTATACGAACCCAACGCAGCAAAAAGCACCTCGATCCGACGTTCCGTATTGAACTGATTCGCGTTCGAACAAAATCGTCGAAATTTTTTATATATATAGATTATTTTTGTCTTTTACCAAAAAATTTGAAATCAAAAATTATGAAAATTTAGTAATTTGAAAGTGTAAAATTTTTAAATCTTTAATTAGCCGTTGCGAATATTATTCTGAAGTTTATGTCACTAAACTCTGACCAAAGCCGAGAGGGTTAAAAATCAAAACTATAAGCTATGGTTTTATTATTTTAAAAGTGTTTCAAAACACACTTTAAATCAGTACAGTTGTTTTGCATCATTAGTTTTCAAAATATCTAGCTGATGGCGAAATGCTTTTTTCGTGAAAAAAAACTTTCCACGGTTCCGCGACATGTTACAAACATTATAAATATTTTTAAACGAGCCCAAACATGTCGTATATGATTATCAAAGCAGGAAAAACATTTCATATTTGTTTTCCGAACCGACCTGGTCGCTAGTCCTAAAAAGACTTAATCGAAATAAGTCATTTTCATTAAAATTGTGAAGCTATTTATTTTAAAAATATTGTATTTGCGCTCTGTTTTTTGGTCCATTTTAAAAATGTGGCAACATAAACTTTGGAAATTATTTACAATTGATATTCCGAAATAAAAAATAAAAAAAAATAATAAAGAAATTTTTAAATTTTCAAAATGCAAATTCTAATCCGAAAAATCCAAAAAATAGAAATTAAATAGTTCAAAATGAATTATTGATCAGAAATTATACAATTTGAAAATGATGTTTAATTAATGAGCAATTCCATGTCAAATAGGGAATCGATTGTACCCGACCCTCTCCGATTTCAATGAAACTTTGTAGACATGTTATCCTACGCTTATATAAGCCATTTTTGTGTATATGGAGCCAGTTACACTCGATAATGACATTTGAGAAGGGCGTAAGTGTTTTAAATATTTTTGTATTTCGTAATTTAAATATTGCTGCATCTCGAAGCCGTTGCATCGTATCAAAAAGTGGTCAAAGGCAAACTTGTTGGAAATTTGAAGGGCTTTCCGAAAAAAATACACTGAAAGAAAAAAACACGCCACTTTCATGAGATTTTTGGATTTTTAAGTTTAAAAGTCAAATTTGAAGGTGAGCCCACGATTTTTTTTTTCGTTCAAATTTTTTGCGAAAATAGCCTTAGATGTTACAAAAAAACTCACAAAAAATACAGGATGGAGCAACTCACCTAAAAAAATACAAAAATCATTTACTGAAACTGTTTTTTTGAAAAGTGCTCTAAACGTCAAAATTTTCAAAATCCGAACACGGGAATCGATTCTCCAGACAATTTTACATAAAAGTCTCCATGTTGACAACTGTCCTAAGTCCAATCCTTGTGAAGTTACAGCGGTTTCAAAAATAAAAATGTTGAAAAACTAGGTTTTTTGATGGTTTTTGGCAATTTCTATATGACAGACTAGATTTTTCAGTCTCGAAAATATTTTTAACGGAAAGCTCGTCCAATTTCCCATAAGTTTGTCCTTGGCCACATTTCAATTGGATGTATGGGCTTACAGATATAAGCTAATTTACTACCAGGGTTACTATACTACACTGAAAAAATATTATGTTTTCAGTTATGAGCAATGTAATTAGCTTATAACTTCACAAGGATCGGACTTAGGACAATGGTCAATATGGAGACTTTTATGTAAAATTGTCTGGGGAATCGATTCCCACTATCGGCTTTTGAAAATTTTGACGTTTAGAGCACTTTTCAAAAAAACAGTTTCAGTAAATGATTTTTGTATTTTTTTAGGTGAGTTGCTCCATCCTGCATTTTTCGTGAGTCTTTTTGTAACATCTTAGGCTATTTTCACAAAAATTTTGAACGAAAAAAAATCGTGGGCTCACCTTCAAATTTGACTTTTAAACTTAAAAATCAAAAAATCTCATAAAAGTGGCGTGTTTTTTTCTTCCAGTGTATTTTTTCCGGAAAGCTCGTCAAATTTCCTACAAGTTTGTCTTTGACCACTTTTTGATACGATGCAACGGCTTCGAGATACAGCAATATTTAAATTACGAAATACAAAAATATTTAAAACACTTACGCCCTTCTCAAATGTCATTATCGAGTGTAACTGGCTCCATATACACAAAAATGGCTTATATAAGCGTAGGATAACATGTCTACAAAGTTTCATTGAAATCGGAGAGGGTCGAGAAAAAAGTACCTAAAAAATTCCTGTTTTGGGCTGGAATTGCTCTAATTTAATTTCAGAGTTTTTGAATCCAAGCTTAAATTTTTTCAACGTTTTGAATATTATTATCATTTTATTTCTTCCTTTAAAAATCGCAAGCTCATGCACAATGTTAAAAATTAGTTGATAATAAGGATTCACTTAGTTGATATTCCGATTTTTGATATATTTAATAAAAATTGGAGATTGGCCACGGTGGAAACTAAAAAATGTGACCAAAAGAAACCATTTTGGACGAGTGGTTTCGGAAAAAAGGTTTACGAAAAAGTAATAAAAAAATACACACAGATATTTCTCAAACATTTTTCTCTGAGGTCTCAGATATGTTACTAACCATATTCTTAAAACCAAAACGATAAAATTAGAATTGTATTTCTGATAATAGTCGAAATTCACTCAAATGTTTTTCATATTCAATGCTTTCGTTTTTGAAAACAAAATCTAATTATTTTTGAGAAATTATGATAAATTTTGAAAAATGTAGAAAAAAAACATTTGTTAACAGTTTAAAGGTTTTAATGCAAATAAAGGAGGGCTATTAATTTTACAGTCCAAATTCGACTAGCCGAAGCCTCGATTATCCAAAGTTTCGATTATCCGAAGTTCGAAGGACTTCGGATAATCGAATCAGGAACAAATGAAGTCGGCATGTTTTATTTGCTTGTTTTTAACATCAAATTCGGCATCTGCAACCACATTTTAGTTAAATATGAACAAATCTGGTGTTTTTTTAAAGGTCCAATACACCAAATTTTCAGTTTTTGCTTTTTGGGTGTTTTTTAATACCCCTGACGGTTTCAAAAGCACCCAAAAAGCAAACACTGGAAATTTGGTGTATTGGACCTTTAAAAAAAACACCAGAAATATTTCTTGACCTCCATTTCGGCCGTCACATTGAATCCAAAAATTCTAAATTATTTTATGGTTCTTCAGGGGTCATACTTAAGCTTTACAATCAAAAATAAGACAACAAGATCTAAGGATTTTTGCTGTCCCTATTCAGACTGTAGTCCCGAATCGCCCCAGATGACGGTAATTATTTCTATGTAGCCCCTTAGAGCAGTCCGCTCGGAAATTGCTATTTTCGAAGGTACTTTTTAGCAAAAAAACCCAAAAAAATAAGGTGTCTTCGGGAAAGTTTTTCCAAATTTAAAGAAGATATTAGTTCTAAAAATTGGTAAGAACTGGATAGTTTTCGCGCCTTCCATTGGTCAAAAACTGAAACAGTTGCTTTTCTCCATACAATTTGACGATTTTGCCCAAACTTGGTGGTCAGTGGTCAGAAAAAGCTCAAATTTTGGACCTTAGGCTAGTGATGCGTAAATCTTTGATTTCAGGGGATAGCCCCAAGTAAGCCCAGATTTGGACCATCCTAACCAATGTAATGCTAAAAGTACAAGATAAATGAGATGTTACTGAATGGAACAATGTTAAAATCTGCAGCTCAATTTTTAAATATTGGATCCATAATCTACAAAAACTGAGCCCGGCAATGGACAGGCAAATTACTTAGTTTGATCAATCAATTCTTGATTCTCTATCTTACAAATTATTTCTGGGAAGAGAACACACAATCATTGATTCGAGATTTTTTAAGGTAGTACAATTTAAAAAAAATTGGAAAAATTTCGGGGGGGGCTGCAGCCCGGTAGCCCCCCCCCTGGCTACGGGCCTGTAACCTTGTCACAAGAGTGCACTTCAAAAAAAATGAAGAACATGTACTACGTGTCACAAGAGAGTTTCAAAGAGATTATGGTCGTTGTCACAAGAGTACCACCAATATGTTGATGGGTTTGTATGGTCGTTGTCACAAGTGTGCAACAAATATTTTGATAGGAGTTTGTATGGTCGTTGTCACAAGTGTGCCACGAATATTTTGGTAGGAGTTTGTATGGTCGTTGTCACAAGTGTGCCACGAATATTTCGATGGAAGTTTGTATGGTCGTTGTCACAAGTGTGCCACGAATATTTTGGTAGGAGTTTGTATGGTCGTTGTCACAAGTGTGCAATGGATATTTTGGTAGGAGTTTGTATGGTCGTTGTCACAAGTGTGCAACACATATTTTGGTAGGAGTTTGTATGGTCGTTGTCACAAGTGTGCAACAAATATTTCAATGGTAGTTTGTATGGTCGTTGTCACAAGTGTGCAACAAATATTTCGATGGAAGTTTATATGGTCGTTGTCACAAGTGTGCAACAAATATTTTGGTAGGAGTTTGTATGGTCGTTGTCACAAGTGTGCCACGAATATTTGGGTAGGAGTTTGTATGGTCGTTGTCACAAGTGTGCAACAAATATTTTGATAGGAGTTTGTATGGTCGTTGTCACAAGTGTGCCACGAATATTTTGGTAGGAGTTAGTATGGTCGTTGTCACAAGTGTGCAACAAATATTACAATGGTAGTTTGTATGGTCGTTGTCACAAGTGTGCCACGAATATTTTGGTAGGAGTTTGTATGGTCGTTGTCACAAGTGTGCCACGAAAATTTCGATGGAAGTTTGTATGGTCGTTGTCACAAGTGTGCAACAAATATTTTGATAGGAGTTTGTATGGTCATTGTCACAAGTGTGCAATGGATATTTTGGTAGGAGTTTGTATGGTCGTTGTCACAAGTGTGCAACAAATATTTTGGTAGGAGTTTGTATGGTCGTTGTCACAAGTGTGCAACAAATATTTCAATGGTAGTTTGTATGGTCGTTGTCACAAGTGTGCCACGAATATTTTGGTAGGAGTTTGTATGGTCGTTGTCACAAGTGTGCAACAGATATTTTGATAGGAGTTTGCATGGTCGTTGTCACAAGTGTGCAACAAATATTTTGATAGGAGTTTGTATGGTCGTTGTCACAAGTGTGCCACGAATATTTTGGTAGGAGTTTGTATGGTCGTTGTCACAAGTGTGCCACGAAAATTTCGATGGAAGTTTGTATGGTCGTTGTCACAAGTGTGCAACAAATATTTTGATAGGAGTTTGTATGGTCATTGTCACAAGTGTGCAATGGATATTTTGGTAGGAGTTTGTATGGTCGTTGTCACAAGTGTGCAACAAATATTTTGATAGGAGTTTGTATGGTCGTTGTCACAAGTGTGCAATGGATATTTTGGTAGGAGTTTGTATGGTCGTTGTCACAAGTGTGCCACCAATATTTTGATGGAGATTTGTATGGCGGTTGTCACAAGTGTGCCACCAATATTTTGATGGAGATTTGTATGGTCGTTGTCACAAGTGTGCCACCAATATAACATTCATTACACCGTAACATTGTTACACCGCAATATTCGTTACACCGCAGTATGGTTACACCGTAACATAGTAACACCGTAATATGATTACACCGTAACATTGTTACACCGCAACATTCGTTATTTCGTAGTATGATTACACCGTACACTTGTTACACCACAACATTCGTTACACCGTTACATTCGTTACACCGTAACATTGTTACACCGTAACATTGTTACACCGTAACATTGTTACACCGTAACATTGTTACACCGTAACATTGTAACAACGTAACATTGTAACAACGTAACATTGTTACACCGTAACATTTCTTCACACCGTAGTTTGATTACACTATAAAATTGTTACACCACAACATTGGTTACACCGTTACATTCGTTACACCGTTACATTCGTAACACCGTTACATTCGTTACACCGTTACACCGCATCATTCGTTACACCGTAACATTCGTTACACCGTAGTATGGTCACACCGTAACATTGTTATACCGTAATATGATTACACCGTAACAAAGTTACACCGTAATATGGTTACACCGTAACAAAGTTACACCGTAATATTATTACACCGTAACATTGTAACACCACAACATTCGTTACACCGTTACATTCGTTACACAGTTACATTCGTTACACCGTAATATTGTTACACCGCAACATTCGTTACACCACAAAATTCGTTTTAACGTAACATTCGTTACTGCTTAACAATCGTTTCACCGTAACATTCGTTACACCTTAGTTTGGTTACACCGTAACATTGTTACACCGCAACATTCGTTGCTTCGTAGCATTCATTACACCGTGGCATTCGTTACACCGTAATAATGTTACGGTATAAGACTATTACGGTGTAACACTGTAACGGTGTAATAATATAACGGTGTAACTTTGTTACGGTGTAATCATATTACGGTGTAACTTTGTTACGGTGTAACGAATATTGCGGTGTAACAATGTTACGGTGTGACCATACTACGGTGTAACGAATGTTACGGTGTAACGAATGTTACGGTGTAACGAATGTTACGGTGTAACGAATGTTACGGTGTAACGAATGATGTGGTGTAGCGGTGTAACGAATGTAACGGTGTAACGAATTTAACGGTGTAACCAATGTTGTGGTGTAACAATTTTATAGAGTAATCAAACTACGGTGTGAAGAAATGTTACGGTGTAACGAATGTTGCGGTGTAACAATGTTACGTTGTTACAATGTTACGGTGTAACAATGTTACGGTGTAACGAATGTAACGGTGTAACGAATGTAACGGTGTAACGAATGTTGTGGTGTAACAAATGTACGGTGTCATCATACTACGAAATAACGAATGTTGCGGTGTA
This sequence comes from Culex pipiens pallens, assembly GCF_016801865.2. Taxonomy (NCBI): domain Eukaryota; kingdom Metazoa; phylum Arthropoda; class Insecta; order Diptera; family Culicidae; genus Culex; species Culex pipiens. The sequence continues at coordinate 87,108,036 of NC_068937.1, read as the reverse complement.
ACAATGTTACGGTGTAATCATATTACGGTGTTACTATGTTATGGTGTAACCATACTGCGGTGTAACGAATATTGCGGTGTAACAATGTTACGGTGTGACCATACTACGGTGTAACGAATGTTACGGTGTAATGAATGTTATATTGGTGGCACACTTGTGACAACGACCATACAAACTCCTACCAAAATATTCGTGGCACACTTGTGACAACGACCATACAAACTCCTATCAAAATATTTGTGGCACACTTGTGACAACGACCATACAAACTTCCATCGAAATATTCGTGGCACACTTGTGACAACGACCATACAAACTCCTACCAAAATATTCGTGGCACACTTGTGACAACGACCATACAAACTCCTATCAAAATATTTGTTGCACACTTGTGACAACGACCATGCAAACTCCTATCAAAATATTCGTAGCACACTTGTGACAACGACCATACAAACTCCTATCAAAATATTGGTTGCACACTTGTGACAACGACCATGCAAACTCCTATCAAAATATTCGTAGCACACTTGTGACAACGACCATACAAACTCCTATCAAAATATTTGTTGCACACTTGTGACAACGACCATGCAAACTCCTATCAAAATATTCGTAGCACACTTGTGACAACGACCATAAAAACTCCTATCAAAATATTTGTTGCACACTTGTGACAACGACCATACAAACTCCTACCAAAATATTCGTGGCACACTTGTGACAACGACCATACAAACTACCATTGAAATATTTGTTGCACACTTGTGACAACGACCATACAAACTTCCATCGAAATATTCGTGGCACACTTGTGACAACGACCATACAAACTCCTACCAAAATATTTGTTGCACACTTGTGACAACGACCATACAAACTCCTATCAAAATATTCGTAGCACACTTGTGACAACGACCATACAAACTCCTATCAAAATATTTGTTGCACACTTGTGACAACGACCATACAAACTTCCATCGAAATATTCGTGGCACACTTGTGACAACGACCATACAAACTCCTATCAAAATATTTGTTGCACACTTGTGACAACGACCATACAAACTTCCATCGAAATATTCGTGGCACACTTGTGACAACGACCATACAAACTCCTACCAAAATATTCGTGGCACACTTGTGACAACGACCATACAAACTCCTACCAAAATATTCGTGGCACACTTGTGACAACGACCATACAAACTTCTACCAAAATATTCGTGGCACACTTGTGACAACGACCATACAAACTCCTACCAAAATATTCGTGGCACACTTGTGACAACGACCATACAAACTCCTACCAAAATATTCGTGGCACACTTGTGACAACGACCATACAAACTCCTACCAAAATATTCGTGGCACACTTGTGACAACGACCATACAAACTACCATTGTAATATTTGTTGCACACTTGTGACAACGACCATACAAACTACCATTGTAATATTTGTTGCACACTTGTGACAACGACCATACAAACCCATCAACATATTGGTGGTACTCTTGTGACAACGACCATAATCCCTTTGAAACTCTTTTGTGACACGTAGTACATGTTCTTCATTTATTTGAAGTGCACTCTTGTGACACGGTGAATTACAGAACGTGCTATAAATCTGAAAAAGGTTTGTGTCTTGAATGATTTAATTTTCCATCATGGATTTTGTGTTTGCCATGGGAAAATCTTTGGTTTTCCTTGATTTTCATCATTTTCTGATATTTTATTTAATTGCACTACTATGAATATGACTCATTTTTTTTGGATTGAGCTTATTTTAATATTTTTTAAAATATTTTAGATAATTTAAGAGAATTTTTATTATTACTCATTAAAAAATCGTGGAAAACTTCGAAAAAGCGAAAAAAAATTCCTCGTTTTCTAAACATTTTGATTGCTTACCGTTGTTTCAAGGTAATCTTATCATAAAAATTTCAAAAACTATTGTTTAACTTAACTTAACTATTGATTTGAGCTTATTTAATTTTGTATGGGAATTCTGTGCACACTTGTGACACGTAGTACATTTTTACTTTCAAAACACACTTGTGACACGTGCTTTTCAGATTTTTAGTTACATTTTATACTGTAACTTTTAGTAGGTTTCACTAAATTAGTCCATACTTGGAGCGTTTGTTCATCGATAGTATACGAACAGATCGCTGTATTCAAAAATAGTTTATCATGTATTGTTGTGAAAATATTCAACCTCAAACTTTAAAAATCGTTTTTCTCGAAAAGTACCAAATGGTCTATGTCACAAGATAGCACACAGCTGACGATATTGTAGCGAGGCTGATTGCTTTCATAGTCCCAGTTAATCGTACGCTGTACCACAATTAAACCAACGTCTCCGGATATCAGGTACACACTGGTCCCATCGAGTTGATCCTCAACACCGAATGAGAAATCGTACTGGTTCTGGAACATTGGTATAGTTGATGCCAAGATGCGTTCGGATTTGACCCTAGTGCCGGAATCAAGAATATTCTGGAGTGTGTTCACCAAATGGACTCGCGGTTTGCTGCTCATCAATGAAATGATCTTCGTTTCGTACGCGTTGGATATGAAGAAAAACAGAACGATCAACGAAAGCATTACTACACAGCAACAAATCCGATGGTAAAATCGCATGCATAAGCATTAGCCTGTCCCATTTTGAGGTCATGTCGAGGATTTTCAGGTGCTCACTTCTTAAATAATAAAAATCATATTTCGTGTAAACAGTGATGTTTTGTAGCTACACCCTTTTGGAATGTTATTTGCGTGATTAAATCGCTGCCATTCAAATTGCTTGCAAGTTCGGTCATACTTTTCTCGGTTTTCGTTTCACTTTGATTGATATTTTACTTACAGATCTGTTAAATGTTTTTTACGTTTTGATTATCTTAAGCAATTTGAAAAATCGCATATTGTTATTTGGTGGGGGCTTAGGGACTATCCATAAACCACGTGGACACTTTTTTTTTAAATCGCTGACCCCCTCCCCCCCAATTTCCATACAAAACAAATCTTTTTGATATGGAGAGTGGAAAATCGCTGAACCCCTCCATCGCCTCCCCCCTATCAAAGGGTCCACATGGTTTATGAATGGTCCCTTACTAGAATTAAAGATTGATTAATAAATAGAAAAAACTAAAAATTCTGAAGCATTTTTGATGGTTGTTACATATATTTTTTTATGACAAATGTTCGAAAATGTCTTCTAGAACTTATTTTAATGCAATTTTCCAAACAAATTTATCCAAATGCAGCCACTTTTCCTAAAATTTTCTCTGGTATTCTTTTTTTATAAATCCATATTAGCTTAAGCCCCCGCCAAATAAAAATATGCGATTTCCGAATTGCTAAACACATTGTTAAAACATAATCAGAACGTAAAAAACATTACACATAAAGAGTTCTGTGAGTAAAATAGCAATCAAAGTGGTATTTACGAAAACCGAAAAAAGTATGACCGAACTTGCAAGCAATTTGAATGGCAGCGATTTAAACACGCAAATAACATTCCAAAAGGGTGTAGCTACAAAACATCACTGTTTACACGAAATTTGATTTCAGATTCGGATTCAGCGGCCAAAATTACTATAAGAAAGCATACCCTGACCTTTGCGACACATGCTTGCAACATCGTGTAATTAGTAGGCCTTGCTTCTGAATTCTGAGAAATTTTGAAAATTGGCACTTTTTTCCTCACTAAAACTCAAATATCTCGGCTCTGGAGTGTCGAAATTGCATGTTCTCAGAGGGAAAAATGTTCGCCATGAAATTTCCTACAAGCTGCATGTATTGGTTTTACTGGGAAAAATAGGCTACCCTAAATTAAATGAGCATTTCTGAAAAAAGTTTCGAAAAAATGCGATTTTTTCGACATAAATCCGCCTGGGAGAGTCCAACAACTTAGATTTTGGTCCATGTTGATAGTGCATCTTAATCTATGTACAAAAACCTATCGTTTGAAGATGATACTCACCAGATCGAATCAGTTTTTGTACTGATTTCAAGCGATTTTAGAAAATTTGTTCAAAAAAGTGACATTTTTCAGTAAATCGACATGGGGGTGCGAGAAAGGATTTTATTATTTTTTCTTGTCTAAGAAAACATTGTTCATAACATCATAATCTATCATTTAAGAAGTGAGCACCTGAAATTCCTCGACATGACCTCAAAAATGGGACAGGCTAATAAGCATGCACATCACCTTCGTCAAAATAAACACTTAATATTACACACTTCATGTACAATTTTTGCAAAAAGAAAAAAAAAAAGTTGCAACCGACGGGATTCAAACCCAGCACCAACAGTAAGGACTGGCGCCTTAGCCCACACGGCCATCAGACCGATGAAAATCTGAAAGGAACCGCATATATGAGCTTGACATTTCGGTCAAGTTGGTTTCCCATACTGATGGGCTACATATTTCAGGGTGTAAAATTACATAAAATTGCATAAAATAATGCAATAATAATTTTAGACCCAGGCCTTTTACACGCAGCTGGATTACTACTTTTTTAGCTGTGTAGCTTTTCCTTTCGACTAGCTTGGTTCAAATCGAATTGTTCGAACCCAAAGATTGGCAAGAATAAAGGGTCGTTTTTGAAAGAGTTGGGCACTACCAAGTCCAATACTTTAATTGTTATCATTCCGATGACAAACAGAGTCCACAACTCGAATTGAAAGAGTCGTAGAAACAACTCCGCAATGTTTAACGCTCTTCCACTGGGTGCGAGAAAAACATTCTCATGAGGAATAGGAATTGAAATGTAGGCTCGATTTTGTCCAGAGCTACATACAGCTTCGGCGTACTGTACATAAGTGGTTTTCCGTCAAGAGACCGGGACTGGTTTTGAAACATCCATTCTGGTGCCCAAAACATTTTAGTCGAGAAGATACGTTGTTTAACAAAATGAGGGACGATTATCATAGGCACGTCGATGATCACAAACGCAACGTTGTACAGCTTGAAGCATCAAAAAATTACCATAAAAAAAACTTTCAAATGATTTATAAATCCGAGCATCTATTAGAAAAAGAAAGCGCTACTGGCTCGTCAACGAGCCTACCAACAGACCAATGTTAAAAAAAAACGAAGTTGACTTTATAGCTGTCGGCCACTATTGTTAGTACCAACCACTAGTGTCTTCCTTTTTAACTACAAGGACTTCGCCGCCCTGGGCTCCTGAGTGTTTGAGTACGGCACGGAGCGATGGCGCCGGATACCCATATTTACACAAAGAATTTTTAGAGCGCCCGCCGCGGGATTCGAACCAGCAACCTCTGGATTGTGAGCCAGTGCGCGGTCCGATTGATCCACACGGGCGGGACAAAAAATAATTTAGGATAGGAAAGGCAGACCAATGTTAAGCCACACCAAAATATTGACACTCGTGTACTCTACGTGGACGATAACCAACGAAGGAAGCGACATTTTTTGAAACACTTAAGTATCAATTGTATTCATTCGAACCGACTGTCGGTGGCAAGTTTTGGACTCAGCTCTCCATCCAAACCCAGGTAAATTTGCCGCAAAAGCAGGCTGACACCAGGCAAATCACTGCAGGCATGATACAACCAGCACTCGAAGGTGCCAGCTTGGTGCGACGCCAGGTACTTAACCAACGAGACGGTGTAATTGGCTACGGATTGCTGATGATCGGAATCATCCGAGCAGCTTGTTGAGTAGCGTGGTTCACGTTTCTATGAAAAAGACAAAAGTTGTTATTTTGTCTTGCATCAACCGGAATTTCGTTCTTTTATGTCCCCAGAAGCACTTCTGAAAATTTGAGCCCATTTGGTAAGGTCTAGGAGCTCCAGTTTTAATTTGAAATTTATATGGGATTTTGATTTATTTTCCATGGGAAACTATCTTTTTTTACATTGTATTAGGATTTTTTTTTATAAATCGATGAAATGACTTGATTCTTATAGTAGGAGATAGGTTTTGAACTGGGGAACAACTTTGTAGAACATACCAACATGCTAGGAAGTGACCCTTTAAAGATACAGATACTTTTAGATGGTGGCTTTTGAAGGGGCTTTACTGTGTGGGCCACCATCTAAAAGTATCTGTATTTTCAGGAGTGCTTCTGGGGACATAAAAGAACGAAATTCCGGTTGATGCAAGACAAAATAACAACTTTTGTCTTTTTCATAGAAACGTGAACCACGCTATTGTTGAGGTTATAAATTCTATACACAGTATAACGAAGAGAACCAATCGACTTTTTGTGGACATGGTCACTGAAAGATTGCACTTGGTGAAAGCAAAACAGAGCCATTTTTAAAATGATGATCCTATCTTTTTGTTGTTGTAATCAAATATAAAATCAAATCAAAATAATGTAAAAAAAAATTAATAAAAATACATGATTCTACTTCTTGAGTCAATCTCGATACCAGTGTGCTCTCTTGTTTTATCTATATGAGATTCCCAGCATGCTTAGTACAAAAGAGCACACCGGCATCGACCTCTTGATGGTTTCTTTTGATTTAAGGTAAAGTTTTTACAACACTATTTATTGGTTAAAAATAATTTCGGGTAGAGTAATCATTAGGGTGGTCCACATCCAGGAAACCCGGTGCTAAACTGGGGTCAATCGGGACACATGGGGCGAATTGGGACAGCAGTTTTAACCATGTTAGAGCACAATATTTTGATTTTTCTGGTTGGTTTTGGTTAGAACAGACTCTGGCCAACAAGATGTGTACATCCATTTCCAAATTTAAAAGCTTTAAGTGCTCTAAAAACTGCTGTCCCTATTCAGACTGTAGTCCCGATTCACCCCAGATTACGGTAATCAATCTCACAGATAGGGATAGAACTGTTTTTGAGTGTTAATGTGCAATTCTGAGTGGGTTGAATTCAAAAATCAAACAATCCACATTAACGACCCCCAGGACTTTTGTGGTCTCTATTGCAAGTTTCTGCTCGAACCTTGGAGTCCGAAGGCTTGAATGGAGAGAGCATCCAATCCTCTTTCAACTCCAAGGAACCTTCCACCCAAGGTTCGAACTGACGACCTTTGGATTGCGAGTCCAACCGCCGCCAGCGATTCCACCGGAACAGGCTTGGTTTGGTGTGTTGTTTGTACTTATGGCATGGAGACGACTCCTACACCTGGAATGACTTAACGGCCTAACAACAACCAAGGCCGGGACCGATGTTTTACTTTCCATCCGATGGAAGGTTGGAGCAGATGGGAATCGAACCCATGATCTTCCGCTTACAAAGTAACTGAGTGGGTTGAATTATGCTCCTTAATTCCAGTGACGACGATATCGCGGATCATCGTTGAAACCTCCCCCTCCTCAGTAGAAAAAAGGACAACAATAACAAAACGAAACAAACCCCCCAAAGCCAACTTCCCGGATTTTCTTGGGTCATTTAAAGGTAGTGGCGTCACAACCGCATTCAAGGACGGAACAAACTTTTTCCCAACTGAGTGTCCCATCAGGCACCAGAGGCGGGTTACATCAAGTGCGACGGTTAATTCCTGGAGCATATAGGAGGAAAACTCCTGCAGACGATAAGGTAAACTTTGTGGCGTCCCGCTCTTTCTTAGGGTGGCATTGCTGCGGCCATTATGCATTTGTCATTTGATTATGTTTCTAGTCTATCTATATAACTATATACATAAAAAATTTCGACGGTTTTGTTCGAACGCGAATCAGTTCAATACGGAGCGTCGGATCGAGGTGCTCTTTGTTGCGTTGGGTTTGTTTAAGCCCAAGGAAAGTTTATATGATAACTAATTGACACTTTGGCCACTCTGGAACCGATTCCGGAGCATCGGCAAATTGTATGGAGAAAGTTACGTAAAATCAAATTTTGATCACAGGAGGCTGAATAAGCAAAAAAGCTAAAAAACGCCAACAAACGAAAAAAAGGCAGAACGAAGTTTGTCGGGAAAGGCTAGTTTTATATTTAAAAATGTGCACATTGAGCACAAGCACAAACGAACAGCCATTGTATATGTGCTGATGAAGGGTAAAACTTTTGATTTTTCGAGTAAAGTTTATGGTCAACTGATAGAGTTAATTTTAAGTTGAATGACTTGACACATGAAGATACAATATAAAATTTATTGAATAAAGTTTATACATAGATTTTAAGAAGCAGCTAAATGAAAAATTCCTCTATTTATATGACTGTACAGTAGGGTGACAATAAAAAAAATCGACATCAGGGATACCCTCTGATTCGAGTCCTTAGGCAAAAATAAGAATCTGTGCCAATTTTGAACCAAATCGGTTAAGGTTAAGAGGCAGTATTTGTAATTATTGCTCGGTTTGTTCTAGAGATCGTATCGAGGTGCTCCGATATGGATGAAACTTTCAGCGTTTGTTTGTCTATACATGAGATGAACTCATGCTAAATATGAGTCTTCTACGACAAAGGGAAGTGGGGTAAAACGAGCTTTGAAGTTTGTGGTCCAAAAAACATATAAAAATCTTAAAATTGCACGCATTTCCGTAAAACTTCATCAATTTCAATTCTCTTTGATGCATTCGAAAGGTCTTTTGAAGAACTTTAAAATATGCCATAGACATCCAGGATAGGTTTGACTCTTTCTCATAGCTTTTGCAAATTACTGTTAAAAATTGATTTTTTTTTAAACCTTAATATCTTTTTGCAACAGCCTCCAACACCCATACTCCTAAAGGTCAAAAGTTAGGGAATTTCATGGACTATAAACCTATGGAACTAAATTTTTGGCCAATCGCAGTTTTTCTCATAGTTTTTCGATTTTTCTATAACAAACATTTTACATCGTTAGTTTTTGCCCTGTAGGCTTCCATTGCGGAAATTTTAGGTCTCAATTTAGTCATTTTTGGAATCCTCGGAAAATTTCACGTTAGTTCGAAGTATTGGAGTTGTACATTTGATTGGAAATAATGCCATTTAGAATAAATTAAAATATTTTTCAACAGTTTGTTAAATTAGGGGTAAAACAGGTTTTTGCCTTCTTGATACAGCATTTGACGTATTGATAACAGGATAAACTTCAAAGCCCGTTTTACCCCACTTCCCTTTGTCGTAGAGGGCTCATATTTGACATGAGTTCATCTCATGTATAGACAAACAAACGCTGAAAGTTTCATCCAACCTTGAAGCACCTTGATACGACCTGTTACACATTCGTGAAAAACTCGCTCTTAAGCGGTCGCTTTTTATCGTTTTTTTATGGGGAAAATCGCAAAAATGTATGCAGAAAAACATCGTTTCAGTATTTTCTTGTCAGGTGGCGTGGTTCTCGCCCTTAATTGTCCAAGTGTGAGATTCTAATAAGAAATTTAATTTCCTACAACTTTGTCGAATGGTTCAAAACGATCCGAGTTGATCCTGATTTTTGATGATTTTTTTAGTAAAAAGTATTTTCTTACATACTTTCTATATACCCCTTATAAACTTTCAAGTATATAAGCCGATTTATTTTCATCGCATTGCTAACAACTCTTCAGGATCAACTCGGATCTTCTTGCACCCTTGAACAAAGTTGTAGGAAATTAAATTTCCTAGAAAAATCTCACACATGGGCAATTTTGGGCGAGACCAGCGCCACCTGTTGCCAAAATCCTGAAGCGATGGTTTTTACCCATACAGTGATTTTCCCCATATAAACTTCAACGATAAAATGCGACCCCTTAACCTTAACCGATTTTGCTCATAATTGGCACAGTTACTTATTATTGCCTAAAGAATCAATCCAGGGGGTATCTTTTACGATTTTACAAAATTTTCAATTTTTCTTGTCAGTGAGAATAAATCAGGAAAATGGCATGTTAATGTTATGATAATTATAACTAGGGTCATCCCCTAATTACGACGCTGCTTACTTACAATCATTACTTTTCAAAATCTTCAATATTTTAGCCAATCAGTTTGAAATACCACTTTAGGTTCACAATAAGTCTAACTGTCCCGATCCGAAAAGTTTCCTTTCTCCGTCACATCTGATAACTTTGCCTGCCCTACTAAGAATCCACTCGAGAAAAAGGGGTTCTTTAAACTCAATCACGACCGTCGTTCAGAGCTCCTTCACACTCTCCCACAAACGGCAAATTAACTCGTCAGAATTCAAATCTCTGATTACACGGGACGGGCGCTTGATTTGAGCAATTTTCCAAAGTGATTATCCCACCTCGGAACATCGCACTCATTACATTCCGGGCGCTTGATTTCCCTCTTACGGAATTCTTCCCGGAGCGTTTCTTCGAAATTATTTCCTTATCTCGACGAGCCACCGTGAAGCAGGTTGGAGCACACATTTTTCTTATACTCTTCCTGTTTTATTTCAATTTTTACAAGCTTTTTCCCCACCCACGTAAGGATTCCTCGAGCGCAGGTAGTAGCGTGCTCTAATTTGATCCCCACCACCGTCACTTCACCACGTGCACCTAGATCACCGGAAGAAGCTGTGCGGGTGGGTGGTGGGAGTGCAGAGAATCTCTCGTCATTAACATATTTTCCTTTCACGCGCTGGATCTGAGACTTTTTCTCGCTTCTCTAAGCGTGGCAGAGGTAAAAATCCTTGTGCCACGTGCAAAGAAGGAAAAACTGCGTGCCATACGGGAAATTCTCGAGGAAATTAAGTTGCAAGCATGTGGAATCGGAGCCGGACTAGGAGTTGGTACAGTCGGTCTTTTTGGGAGCTCAGAGTCAGAAACGAAGTCGCTGGAGTCTGCTTGTTAGTATTATGTATTTTACTATTTTTAATTCTTTAACTAACTTTTCACTTCTGATATTTAGAGTAAAAACATTTTGGTTTCTAAAATGTTGAAAAAATCTAATGAAAATATTAAAACATATAATCAATCCCCATTTTTTTTCATAGGGTCTAGATTTCTCTGGGTCTTCAAATATTTGAAATCTTACAGAAAATTAGCATTTCTTACAGTTTCACCGAGAATTCCCAAAACAGCAAACAACCACATTGCGTTGGCGGCACGACCGTAGACGACTGTGGCAGCCAGCGAGAAGAAGCATTAATCTAATTTTAACGCACTTCCGACTCCAGACGCTTCAGCGAGCTTAGTAACATCAGAGTATAATTACACGGCGTGCCTAACTTTCGCCCACACCAAACTGATTCTGGAGATGAGTGAGTGGGAGAGAGGGGAAGAAGATTGAAAAGGATACGGAAACGCTTCATGTGCTTCTTATTTTTCTCACATGTGGTGTCGTCGTCGTCGTCTTCACCACCATGAGTTTTGGGGGGTTTCCCCCCCCCCCCCCCCCCAGGCAGTGGGAAAAATCTACCTCAACAGCTGGTGGCAGCAGCCAGCAAGCCTCGGCAAAATAATCAGAAAGAGAGGTGTAGGAAACAGATGGTTGGATGATTTCGTTGAAAATTGTTGAACTGAAACATCGCGGCGGAGTGCAAATTGTTCAACAAGGTGTAGGTGCCTTTCAGATGTATTTTTTGTCTCGTGGTATTGATTGATAATGACTTCAATGTATGTGAAATAAAATATCACAGTAGCTTAAACAATTTAAACTAAAGTTAGTAGGTGTTTTGAGAGACAAATTTCAAAGAATATCACGATTTCTTTGAATTCCAATTATTTTTGAATTCTTTAATCGTTGAATTACATTTTAAACTAAAAATAAAACAAACACTATTTTATTTTACAATTTTCTGATTATTATATTGATGATATGTATATATTGTTTATGGGGTCTTTCTCCGCCAACTCACGTTGCTCAGCACGGTATGGCGAAAGCAAAATATTATAAATCGAGATGACCCATGGGAAATTTAGATTCAGAAAGTTTTGTGTCACCTTCCTGATTACGAGTACGACGATTCAAAATATTTCCATTTTCTAGAATTTTTTTAATACTTATGGAAAGTCCAGGTACTGAATAAAAAAAAATATTAAATTATTATTTTTTAAGTTAATACTAATAAAAAGTAAAAGATATGAAAAACATTTTAAAATACGACACATAATAAGGCCTATTAACAAATTACCAAAATTTACTTGAGACACCATGTGCCTCCTTCTATGGTACTTTATATGGGAAAACAGGGTTTTTTTTAAAAAACGTGATTTTTTTCGATAGAATATTTTGAATCGAACATATTCAGGAAGGTAAAACACAAATTTCAACGTATAAACCTTCCATGGGTCATCTCGATTTATATTGTCCGTTTCTTTCAAAGGTACACGCCGCGCGGCATTTCAGAATGTGCCATAAACATTGTTGCCAGCGATTTTCTGCACTTTTCGTGCAATAAAAAAACATACCTGGCAGCAATGGCAAGCGATTCGAAGAAGAAGATAAACAAAAACAAAACGCGCAGTATGGGATTTGACAGCGCGCATTTGCCAAAAGTGCGGCGCGTCGTTTCGAGGCTGGTATGCCGCGTGTCTTTTTCGGGAATACGGGCAATAATATCTTGCTTCCGCATTACCGTGCTCCGACACCTTTTCGACTTGCGTAAAACTATGTCCTAAGGAGAAATGCTGGTACTTGATCACGAATTTGAGGTCCATTTATCGATATCTCGTGACGAATATGCAGTACGACCCCTTTCATTTTTGAACATGCGAAAAAAGATAATTTTCAGCCTAAAATGAAGATGATTTGGAAATTTTGTGTCCAAGGGATGTTTTTTTTTGTAAAATAGGAAGCCCGATCTGATGAAAAAATTATCGAAAATTAATAGTTCTGCCTTTTCCTTTCTTCAACTAAGACATGACGTCACTATAATGAATAAATTAATTTAAAAAATAATGCATAAATAATAATGACTGCAAAAAGTCGTGGGACTTGTCTTCAAAAGTTAATTTTTCATTGGAAATAAAAAAAAACAAAAAAAAATGTTTGTGACTTTGTATGATTGTTTTTTACAATGTTTCAATGTTTCCCGAAGTTGTGAGCAGACAACTAAAAAAATAACGTATAACATATATCGTATATTGCTTGTAAACATCAGAAGTTGTAAAATCGCAATAACTCGTGATGAATTTGTGATCAGGGACCAAAATTGCCACTTAGGACAAATTTTTCTAAAATTTCTTATATGTTGGCAGAGAAAGACTCCAGGATGTGCTTTATTTAGGAGATAATTTACCATTTTTTTGTATTTTAGCATAATTTAATCTGAAATTTGCTTTATAATTGACATGCCGAGAATTTTGTTTGTCGTGAAAAATTACTAGCCCTACGAACCATATTCCTTTAAATTAATAAATCACGAAAAGGGGGCTTTCTACTGTCTTTTAGAATCATGATTAAGAACCTACATCATTAATTCAAAATTGACGAAATCACACACGGACGGAATTGATTTGAGCGGTAGATTAGGGTGAAATGAACGAATAAAGAAATGTGTTAAAACCACATGTATTACATTTCCTGTAAGTGTTTTTTTTTTTAATAATCAGCAAGCCTTGCTTGTTTTTTGTTTGGTTGTATTCGTGTAGATGCATCTAAAAGAAATTCATTTTCCGAATATTATTTTAAAGATTTTATTTAGACCTCTCTTTAGTCATAATGCTATCAACATCTTTAAATGCTGTATGTTTTCATGTGAACAGTTCAATTAACTATTGAAATATATAACTTTTTAAATCTTCTTACGGAACGCATTAGGAATCGATCCCGAAAAGATACATAACATAATAAATCTTGAGTATAGGACAATTTGGTAGGGTTTTTGGAAATTTTCTCAAAGAAGAGATAAAGAGAGGTAATTCCACACAGTAATTTGATTTAAATTCCATGCAAACTTCTGGTAATTTATGGAACCAGTTAACCTTAACCAAATGAGCTCAATTTCTGGGCCATAGGAGAACGGCACGTTACATTGGGCACCTTATGTTGGCGTCCAATTGAAGCTTCTAAAAAGCGTTTTTAACCCATTTATGGCAATAAAAAGCTTAATAAGAAGTGACGAGGAAGTTCTATCATTTTTTTCCAAAAACAATTGGTTTGAATTTTAAATTTACAAATTGTACCTGCCAAACATACGCGAATTTCACCTAGTTTTCAAAGAAACCTGAAACCAATTCAGTTATTAATTAGCTCAGTGTTCAAAAACAAATCGAACGTATAACTGATATCATCAAACTTAAAATTGATTCAAAGTTATGAAACAACTTACCGTGAAAAGACTTCCATGATCTGGATTTACTTCTGCAAAGTGTGGGACTACACGAAGCAGAAAAGAATCATAACAGAACATCGAAAATCACTGGAAAAAATCTAAAGCCTCGCTCAAAAAGTCAATGAAAATGCCCGTTCCACGAATTCAAGCATGAAGCATACATATGCGATCAAAGCTTTAAGCATACTCCTTAGCATAACAATTGAAATCACGGTAGGCAAACATCGAGTAATCTGATTTTCCACCCATTACAAAGCGATTTCGCCTATTTTTTTTTTTCAATAAACCAGAAGAATAACCTCAAAACCCGTATTCCATTAGAATTTCAATGAGCTGGGAAATAATCAACGAGGGTGAGTGCGGTTTTGGTGCCAAGGATACTGAAGAGACCAGACTGAAAAAAAAATGGTGAAAAAAAGGCAACATTTTCTTTCATTCGGTCCATATACCACACATCGACTCGTGCACGGAAAAGTGACGTCCTGCCGATTCAGCAAAATGGGGTATAATGATGCTGAATATGATGTTTTACGCTTGGGAAGCGTGTGAGTGTCACCCCAGTCAGTGTGAAAAAGGGACGTTTTTTCCTTCGTCCTGTGATGGAATAAAAAGCATCACTTGACATCCCTTCGTCCCCGGGTCACACCACCCATCATCGATGAGAATGAAATCGTCGACCGAACCGAACCGAACCCGGTGAACCTTGCTGTCTCTTTCCCCATTGATCCCTTCAGAGTGAACGTGGGTGTGGGTTGGCGCTTTTGAATGTAAGTTTGCGATCAACTTTCTGTATTGGAAATTTACCCCCCACTCTTCTCCCGACCCCCTCGTTCATTGATTCTCTTGTGATCTGAGCACGCTCCAGTGCTGATGCCGATCGAAAGAAGACGAAACGAAACGCCTGACCAAACACATTTGCATATATGCAAAGTGTCGTTTTACAGTACATGTGTTAAGTTTGTCACCCATTTTCCACCCTTCACGGGGAGGAAAAAAAATACCGGTCGGTTTGGTAAACAAAACGTTCCGTGGAGAGAGCAAAAAAACAAAGTTGTTGTTGCTGAAAATTGGAAGTGCGCAAACCAAATAGGGGGAAAATATAGAAAACTTCCTCGAGTGTGCCACTTTTGACAATGGAGTGTTTACGGTATAGTCGTTGACTAGAGGAGGGTGAAGGGGGAAACAACAACGACGCATCGAAAATTGTTTTTTGAAAGTTTTTCCTACTTGACGCAAAAAAAGAGCTGGAAGGATAATCCGATGGCCAAATTGAATTCAGTTTGCCTTTGTTAGTAGCGATATGAAAAACGGTTCTTTTCCCGAACGGTTCACTACATTGAATACTCAAAAAACGAAAAAAACTAAAACTTCAAGAAGCTTAAATTCTACTGACATTATGAATGATTGATTTATAAACAAATAACTTTTAGATAACACATACTGAAAGTTGAAGCACGTTGTTAATCGAAAATGAACTACGTTAAGTAAATCTTGGTATCGATTGACATACAGTTTTGTAAAATAACTTAAATTAAAAAAAAAAATCATCTGGATGCACCTTCGGGAATATACATCGACCAAGACAAAAAAAAACTGATCAAATGAATTTTTGTTTTGCAAGATGTCACCAAAAATTGACACCCTACTAAGCAATCATGACTAAAACTGTGCTCTAGCTTGAAATGTTACTAATTTTTAGCAAACCTTTACCAAAAATGTACTCCCTGCCACCTGCAGCAAAGGAAATCCCAAAAAATCAAACACCCTCATTAAACCGTACGATGATGATAATTCATCGTCTCGAAGAGAGACCCATTTGTTACGAGGAGGGAGATAAGAATAGAATAGCTCTCCTCGAAACAGACTGCTACCGGGGCCATGTGCCATGTTCCAAAAAAAGATGCAAACCCACTGCTTCCTGCCCGCTCGCTCTTGGGATGTTACGTCAGGTGCAGAAAATTCAGTCTTTGCCTGAAATAAAGAAGGAAGGAAGCAGAAAAAGAATCCCCGGAAAGCTCAGGGAAGCAGCGTGTTCACATTCACCTCATTTATCACAATTTTCACATCGCTTCCCTTTTTTTGTTGTTGCTTCGCTCTCCCGAAAGCTAATGTAAGTGTGTTCCGAGTAAACATATACACACACAGGACGCCTCACCTGGCCGCTACCGTCCACCACTTTTCGCCAGTTCAACGGTTAGAGGTTGACCCTGTCTTGGAACCTTTGCAGCCCGCAGAGGGATATTGTTGGCAACTACCGTAAGTCAGAGGTACTTTCGGTTTTAAGTCGACGCTGTCGTGCTAACTTGTGGTACATCGCTTTTGACGTTCCGAGAAAAACGCGTTTTAATGTTTGGCCTTGAATGAACAAAAAGACAGCACGCAATGTAAACAATAACAAACACGTTTTGTTTGGTTGACCATTCTGTGCATTGTCCTGAAGTTTTGTTGAATTTGGAGTCTCGAGTCATAATTAAAAAATGTTTACTGTAGTTGGGCATTTACATGTGTCAAACGCGTTGTGACCAGAAATCCCTTTGGGAAATTGTCACATTTACAGCAATTTTCAGAGTGTCTTAAGATAGCACTACAAAATTGAAACTTCTTTCATATGAAAAGTGACAACATTGCACGGAGTTTTTTTTCCGGTTTGTGTTGAATATCTCAGAATTGAAATCGAGCTTTGGGGATCTGTGAAGGTCAAAAAGTGAAGCATTGTGAGCTGCACAAAATGGCGTTCTTAACTCGATTTAGCCCAAAATACACGTGCAACAAGTTAGCACGACAGCGACGAAATGTTTACGGCAGTCGTCGCACTTTGTCGCACTTACATCAATTTTCAGGGTGTGACAGTTTTTATTTAATATCTCGTGATTGAAATCTTATTTTGGTAGTCTGTGAAGGTCAAAATTTGAGGCATTGTGGGCTGCACAAAATTGCGTTTTTAACCTAATTTGGCTCAAATTGACGATTTGTAACGGCTATATCTTGTGTTTTAAACCTTTTAAAATTTAGAAGTTGCTTTTTGAAATTTGGATTATTTTTTTCAACTGGGCTAAAGTTTCAATGCCACCTCAGTGGACAGTTTCGCGTGGCCATCCCACAGCAACACTGCCACTGGAGTCGAGATTGCTTAAGAATATGCTTTCAGTCCCACTCAGAGAGATAAAAATAAAGTACCAAATGGCCAAAGTTCGGAATGCATCAACCAGGCAACCAGCCAACCGAACCGAACAGGACAAAGCAGTAGCAGCAGCAGTTCCTCAGCAGTTTTTACGGCTCTTTACCAGTTACACACACACACACACACACACACACACACACACACACACACACACACACACACACACACAGCACCGAGACTGCCGCTGTGGGAAAATGATTACGAGTGCGGCATCGTCGCTGAGAGTGGCTCGACGTCGGACTTGTTTTCCCACCCACCCGTTCCACCCCCTTCTCCCCTAATGCCTACGCGGACTTTGTTGCCACTTTCCGGGTGATTGTGTGAGCAAAGAACACATACACACACACAACACACACACACAGAAGATAAATAGGAACTGCTTGGAGGCGCTTAGCCTATATGCTCGCACGATGATGTCAAGTAAGGCGTGTGTGTAAGTGTGTGTGTGCATCTGTTTGTAAGTATGTGAACCCAGGAAAAGTGGTGAAAACAAACAGAACGAAAGTAGGATTGATTACGATGGGATTTTCCCGGCTAAGCGGAATATTTATTTGCATTTTGTCGCATTCAATTACCGAAGCGATACATTCGACTGCCACCAGCGGGTTTAAGGTATAAGGTTGAGCAACGGAATTCCCCACGTGAGTAGGGGAAACTTAGCGGAAACGGAAATATTTGTACCTTATGTCACTTGATTTCCTTTGGCTGGTTCTTTTCAAGAAAAAGGGTAGTTACGTAAAATGTATTGAAACTTATGGATGCAGAACTGCAATGTTTTACTTTTTCGGGAAAACCCTTTCTTCGGATTTTTTTTCTAAATGATTTAACCCTCTACAACCCAACCCCGCCTCTAGGCGGGCTTCGATTTAAAAAAAAGCCAAAAATCCATTTTTCAACCAATTTTTGATCTTCAAAAAGCATTGGAAAGAAGAACTTTTGAAGTTCTGGAAAATTTTAGGGTTGGAAATTTGACTTGTTTTATGTGACTTTGCCAATGTTTTTAAAAATCTAATTTTTTTAGGGGTCAACTTTGGCTGTGTTTTAACTAACATTTCCTATATTTTAAGTAAAAAGAAGTATGCAGTAATTTTTCTAGTGCCCCAGAATATGCCTCTACGCATTTATTTACAATTTAAATGATAATGGTTCCATTTTATAGCAGAAAATGTGAAAAACATGCAAAAAATCGAAAAAGTTACTGTAAAAACATGAAAAAATTAGATAGGCAAAATGTAATGATAGGAGGTGGTAGAGTAGGCAAAATACTACCAAAAACAAACATAAAATAAACAAGATAAATGCAAATTAAAATACTAAAAATGAAACAAGAAAAACATAAAACAAGAGAAGTAAAGTTTTTCGTAGAACAAAAGTTGCTCAAAATGACCTCCTGAACACGGGAAAAATAAAAATTTTCGAAAAAAAAATTTGCGCAGTAGAGGGTTAAGAAAATTATTTAACAACGAGAGCTTTCTTTAACCGATCTGGATATTTAAGACAAGTGCTGAAAAATAGCATGTTGCAACGAGCTGTACAAAATCAATTTTGCAATTCCGAAAAGCACTTTAACATAGGTTTTGTTTGCTTGTAAGGCCGTTGCAAATATTTTTTGAAGTTTGTGTCCCTCGACTCTGGCAAAAGTTGAGGGGGGGGGAGGGGTAAAAAATGATGGAAATTGATATTACAAGCCATCGTATTAACATTTTGAAGGGAAGGGAGGGGGCACATGGGTGTACCCCATTTGGCATAATGGACGTTTGTCATAATTGGTCCAAGACATCAGGGACGTTTGGCATAATGGAGATTTGGCATAATGGACGTTTGGCATAACTCGTTCAAAAAGCATCAAGGACGTTTGGCATAATGGACGTTTGGCATAATTATTGATAGCTTTTTTTGTTTTGTTAAATAGTTTTTATTTTTGTAAAGAATAATAATGTATAGCTTTTTTTCCTATTTTCAAACTAAGAAGATAATTTTACTTAAAAAGATAATTATTTTTTTCAAGAAATCAAGTATCTCTGTCATTTTCTCCCAATAGATGTAATTTCTCCCCTTTTTTGAATATTTCTTAAAAGGCTTTAAAATGCAATTTTTCATAAATTTATTTGAGAAAATTATTTAAAAAAAAGTCTATATAATATTAAGATTTTTCTCCTTTTCAAATACTTGGCTGCTATTTTTTGGATTAAATTTATCCTTCTTTTAATTTAAATTCAACCTAACAAAGTGATGTAAGTTTTGCCAGTCTTTAAATATTTTGCAATAAAGAGTTTATACTATTTTCCCTTTTCCCTCCTTTTTTAAATTCAACCTAAAGAATGTATGTACATTTTACTCTTCTTTAAAGAAATGCAATAAGTTTTTTAAAGCTATTTTCCCTTTTTTTTATTTTAAAACTTAAAGAAGGCAAAATCATTCAAAAGCTGTGCAGTTTGTTTTTTTTTATCAATATTTTGCAATTATTTTTTAAATGAAATTTTCTCTTCTTTAATATTTAACCTAAATAAGGGATGTACATTTTTTCTTTCTTTAAATATTTGAAAAATGAGTTGTTATGAAATTTTCCCTTCTTTCATTTTAATTTCAACTTTTAAGAAGGGAAATCCATAAAAAAATACTTTTTGAATATTTGACAATTGAGTTTGTTTATGAAATTTTCCCTTCTTTTATAAAAAATTCAACTTATAGAAGGAAAAGTCTCTTTAAAGATTAACATTTTGCCACTCTTTAAATGTTTGACAATCGCATTATTTTTATATTTTCCACCTACATCTATTAAAAAAATCAATTTAATTAGCATTTTTTTTTTAATTTTCCCGTCTTTAAGATTGAAAACGAAGTTGACTTTATAGCTGTCGGCCACCATTGCTAGTACCAACCACTAGTGTCTTCCTTTTTATCTGCAAGGACTTTGCCGCCCTGGGCTCCTAAGTGTATGAAAGTATGACACGGAGCGACGGCGCCGAATACCCATATTTACACAAAGAATTTTAGAGCGCCCGCCGCGGGATTCGAACCGGCGACCTCTGGATTGTGAGTCCAGTGCGCGGTCCGATTGATCCACACGGGCGGGACGTCTTTAAGATTAGTTTTGAATAAATAAAAGAAGGGAAAGTTGCATTAACAATTTTACTGCAAAAAATAAATCAACAGAGAAAAAAATTGCAGAAATGAGAGAAATATTTAAAGAGAACATATATAAGAGAATTTCCCTTCTTCAAGTTGAATATAAAAAAGATGGGAAAATTGCTTGAAAAAAGCTTAATTCCAAAATATAAAGAAAAGTTAAATTGTCTCCATTGTCGAAGATTTGAAGAGGTTTTTCTCATCTTTATGTTGAAATTCATATATTCAATTCAATTCAATTAGTGTTTATTAGTAAATAATCAATTTACAATTTAGTGTTTCTTATAACCTAATAGAGTTTTGGAGTTCCTTCCAACTATGGTTTACACTATAATTCATTTAGATGTAATTGGATATTCTAACAATGGATTTGCCAAGAGAAGGAAAAATAAAAAAAAACCTTCGAGATTTGCTAAGGAAAAGGATAGAAATAGGAAAAGCTTAAAACTAAATCACAGTTTGTATTGTCTGTTGACGTCGAAAAACTTCGCTGCACAAGGCAGCTTATCCGTTGTAGATGTACTTCATCATCAGCTCACTGAGAGCTTGGAATTGTTCTGCCTTGTTTCGGCAGGCACGAAAGCGCGTGAGCATCTCTCCAGCAAGGGCGAAAAACTCAGGAAGCGTGAAGAGATCATCACCAGTAACATCAGCTTGTCCCGGGGGAGTACCGACGCCAGAAGCGGCTACTCTAGCGTACGAACCTCCCCAACCGGGAGGGAACGCTGGTTTGGTCGATGGAACCGCTCCGCCGCCAGCTGCTGCAGCGTTCGAGCTCAAAGTCTTCGGAGGTTGGCGGGACGCTGGCGCTTTCTTCTTCTTGTCCTGCTCCTCGAGGTACTTTTTCCGCGCGGCACAGCCACGGAAATTCGCCGTGTGGTTTCCACCACAGTTCGCGCACTTGACGCGCGCTTTGTGCTGCTGGGCGTTTTCCCCCAGCTGGTCTTTCCGCGGAAGATTGCACCTTTCGGTGAAGTGGGTCTCACCGCACTTTACGCACCGGGGCGGAAGATTGCAGTTTCTTGAACCGTGTCCGAACTTTTGACAGCGGTGGCATTGGGCTGCGTCGGCGGGATTCTTCATGTAGAATCGCCACGTCACAAAGAATCCGTCAAGTGCTTTGATCCGCCGAAGGTCCTGGATTTTGACGGACCCACGATCGAAGTACAGGAGGTACAATGTGTACGTACCTGTCACCGTTATCGTCTTTGAGAGCACCTTAATCTCTCGAGGCTTAACCTTGATGCCCGATAGGTGTTCTTCCAGGTCGGAGATCGGGCGGTCCGGATATCCCTGAAGGACGATCTTCACTGGGACCTTTTCTGCAGGGTCAAATGTAAAAAACTTGAAGTTTCGCAACTTCAACTTCTTCACCACCATGTCGAAATTCAGTTTGTTATGTGTAATAACTTGCACTGACGTTTTACCTATTTTCAGACAATATTGGAGGCCCTCAAGCAACTCGTCAACATCGTCTGCCAGCGTATCCAAAATAAAAATTGGAGGTGGACGTCGTTCCTTCGGAGAGTTACATTTTTTCTTCTTTTCTTGCTTGCGCGCAAGTTCATCATCATCATCGTCGTCGCCAGCACTGCTGCTGTCACTGGCGGTGTTGTTTTCTTCTCCACTCAGCATCTCAAATTCGTTGCTGGTGGGAACGTTGGAAGTGGTTGTTGTCGTGGTGCTTGTGGACGGCTGCTGCTGCTGCTGGCCGGAAGTGCTTCCGGATGCCCGGGTTGATTGTCTCGTCCGTACAGGGGACTCACGTGGACGGTATGACACGTGTAAAAACGATGGATCGGTGACGTCACTGGGCACGCTCCCGTGCGCGATGGCGGTCGATGCGGCGTTGGTGTGTTTACCTTTCTGCACTCTGCCGGTAGATGAGCTTCGCGGGTTTTTCGAGGCCGCACTCGAACTGCCACGGCCACGGCCGGCCCTTGGCATGCTGGAGCAGCAAACTCGCGGGTAATCACGGTAAATTACGGCGAAAAAATCGAAAAGTTTGAAGAGCTCCGAACACTTGACTGTTGCTGGCTGGTGTTGCCAGTCCCGAAGTTCATATATTCATATTCAAAAATTATTGCTGATTATATTGAAAGAGGAAAAATGTAAAGCTAACAAGAGATATTTCCTACTTCAAACTACATTTTAAATAAAAATATCAAAATTTCATTAAAATGCTTCATTGTGAAGTATTCAAAAAGAAAACAATTTACTATTGGGAAAAAATATAGAGATACATAATTTTTCGAAAAAAAAAGATGATCTCCTCAAGTAATATAAAAAAGGTAAAAAAAACAATACATTTACATTCGTAAAAATGAGTAATACTTATAGGAAACAAAAACAAAAAAAACTAGTAATAATTATGCCAAACGTTCATTATGCCAAACGTCATTGATGCTTTTTGATTTTCAAAAAAAAATATTAGAAGCTACAAACACCTACATTTATCTGAAGGGGTAGTAACAATAAGGGGTGCTCATTATTGCTTAAGATAATTCCGTGGCCTTAATACTAGAAATTTACAATTTTATATACTGGCAGGAAAAACACTTAAATTCAATTCTATTCATTGGAACATGATCAGCGAGCCCAAACCTGTCATACCTTGACGAAACTGAATAGTTATTGTAATTTGCATCGTGCTTAAAATAATTGTTAGCTCGAACAAATTGAAGAAACATTATATCGAACATTCATTTATATTTTTTTTAAATTATCATATAAATCAGCGTTCTAAATAAAAAACAACACACTTTCATAATACGAACTTTTGACCCCAAAAACATTTCTTGACAGTACCCATTATCCCTCCATTTGACCACTGCTGTTCTCATCTTTCACTCTGCCCAGCGAGGGATGAAAATCTCCCGAAAAGTTTGTTTCTTCCTCCCACTCCCACAAACTCCTCGGTCACACCAGCTTCCAGCAGCTCGTTTTCCCATCCCGCGCAAATCTTATCAAGGAAAAACTTTCTACCCTTCGCACTCGAAGAAACATTAAGCCCAAATTGGATGTTACATATCTATTTTGTCGCATTTTTCTCCGAAGGGAAGTTTATTCTATCATTTAGACAGCCCGTCCCCCAAACCCCGCCCCAGGGGCGTTGGCAAAGTCGCCACCGGAGACACGTTTTTGCTCGGAATTTGTTTACATCATTAGCCAAAGTGAGTGATAACTTTTACGTATTCTCGCAAACACACACGCACGCACGCACGCAGTGTCGTCAGCTTTTCTTCTATCAAAATGACGCTGTCTGCCACCACAATCTCGCGCCATTTCGAGAGGTTAGGGACAGCTTCAAACAAAGTGGGAAGAAACACTTGGTTTACTGGATTGCTGTCGTCACCTGGGGAGGGCTTTAAGAGGCTTATGTATCGTAAAAGTGAAAGAAAGTTGTGATTTTGTTACATCGATTGAAATTTTGTGGTATTTATTATATACATGATATCAAACGGAAACACAACTATAAGATTTTAATTTCGTCGTCTAGTCTCTTTCTGTAAAATTTGGATACCTTAAATGTATACATAAAATTTATTGACGTGTCTAGAAATGAACAACGTGACGAAACAAAAAATAGTACCAAAATATAAACAAAACCAAACTATTTTTGCTCGCTTAAATCGTCCCACTTAAATCGACTCAGTTCAAGCTGTCGTCTGCCTCAACAAATTATCACGTGCAACAATGTGTTCATTTTATATGACCATGTTTTCAACTGAAACTGCCAACAAAAACGAAACATATTTGAGCTCCCAACGAAGAAGATTCATTAAAGATTTCAGCTAACGACTTTAAGCAGCGAAACTGCAAGCAAACTTTGTGTTGTTGGTGAAATAAAGTTGCTGAAATTTAAATTTTTCGACAAAAGTTTATTGCTAAAAACAGTTTGTTTTCAGAAAAAAAGTCAATGTTTGAATTTTAATTATTGGCCCTTCTCAAAGCAAAGTCAAACATTGTTCACGTTATCGTGAGCTCAGCAACAGTATCCAGCCGGGGCATCCCGGTTAGAAAGCACTGGGAGAACAACGACAAGAAAAGCATTCCTTTGAGCTGATGTTGTTTTTGCATCAGCCAAGCACTCATTGTGCTTTTCGTACGACAGCATAGAGGAGCTTTCCCTCAGACAAGTATTTAGTACATTCTCGTGTCGTCATACGTTTGCATGTGCCGGGCTGTGCTGTGCATGTGGTTGGCACCAAGAAAAAGCTTCGAAAGTGTCGAAAGAAGTGTTCATATCCTAAATCTCACTCTTTTCGAAGCTGGTCTTTACACCTTAAAGGGTAGTGTGTTTTTTTTCTCCCTCTCAGCAGGAACCTTCTAGTTCCCATTCGACAAAGGCAACCGAGATTCTTAGAATCTTTCTTGAGCTGCTATAGTATTTGCCGAGTACCTGCATTATAAATCCTCTTTCTTTATGTAGATTTTTAGTTGAAAGCAAACAAACTAATAACTTAGCACCTCCCGGTGCTTCGTCTCGCAAGGATTTTCTCCCATCGTTGTGGCCACTGCTTAGGTTCTACTTTCACATTTGAACCATTTTGGTAAAAGTTCTACGACTGAGCCAGTGGTGTCTTTCCTTTGCAAACAACTCAAGAGTTTTAAAGTAACAGAAAATCATTGAAATACCAGAAAATATAATTTAGTTAAGAATTCCAACGTGCAATAAAAAATTACACATAAAGACGAATCATGTGAAAGCTTCAGGGGACCTCAGGCTGCTTTCACATGACTCGTCTTAAATCTCAAACAATTTTTGCATTTTAATGCAAAAATGATGTCTGTCTAGACATATGATCCAACTATTATTTATCAAAATGTTCCACACTTAAATATTTGTAAATTTTAAGGATTATTTCACCTTTTTAGTTTCCCTTTAGAGACAAATGTTCATTCTGACTATCTTTACTATCAATTCTCTCCAAAAAGTTTACATTTGTGTTTATTTTATACATATTTGAGTTAATCCTTACTGTATGTTCACATGCTTCCGAGCGAAAAAAAAAATCTTTTTGAAATTATTTTTTCAAAGAAAACATGATTTTTCATTCATGAGCACCACAGGCCAACTCCACAAACGGGACAACCGGGAAATGCTCTCAATTTCTTATTTCCATCCACGAGTCTGGGGCAAAAAACAACAAACTTTTTTCCCGTTGAACCCTGTACGGTATTCTGCAAGTTGACCCTAATCACCCCGTATTTCACTCAGACAAGCGCGCGCACATGCACTCACATTTTCACTTCAAGCACTCAACTCTCACGAGCTCAGAGATGTCTGTGGCACGATCCTGACGGTTGGCGAATCCAACGAACGTCCGGAGAAAGAAGGCAATATGTGTGATAGGTTAGAGCCTTGGCCCTTCTTCAGTAACAGAGGCTCACAATATTTCCAACGTTAGCCCACTTTTTCACGCGACCACAGCCACTCAGCCGGTGGATGCTGCCTGAGCCCCTTGCTGTCGATTGATGCTCGAGGACCCCCTTTAGCCTCTGCACTAAGAGAGAAGCACCTAGCAGGGCCTTTCGTGTGCAAACGACAGCACTTAAAGAAATGAAATAAAAAAAAACCAAAGAAGGAGATGCTCTCGGGGTAAATCTCGCACGTTGCTACCAGCCGTGAATCCGTGAAACTACGCCACGCAGACACGGCAAAGGGAAGAAATTGGAAATGTGTATTAAGCTATTGTCGTTGGCCTAGCTTGGCTGGCGGGCGGTGGTAAATGATGGGTTTCCTAAGGCTCTTCCGCAGATGCAAATCCGACCACAAACGGAGGTTGACAACTCAAAGTCCTCATAAATCAGTCTAAGGGAAGATTTTCGGGATTGGGATAACGGTATTCAGGAAGGCAATCTGGAAGAAATTCTTTTTTGGATTATTTTGAAATGTATTTTGTTTAGTTTCAATGATATCAAGATTGTGTGTCTGAAACTGCTTTGTCATACTTAAGAGCGTGTCACTGGTTGTATCGAGGTGCCCTCATTTAGATAAGACCTTCAGCGATTCAAAGAACAGTAAAAACCTTAAGATTTGTCATATTTTCTAAAAACATGATTCAATTCTATCCTCACAAATCGTTGGAATGGTTTCCTCAAAGCTTTTGCAAATAACTGTGAATAAAATACATTTTAAACAAAACCTCACTATACAGCAATTCCCCACGAAAACAGCATAATTCGGACAAAAAAATATTCCGGAATCGGGCTCAATTTTGTCTGGTGGCTTCCTGGCCGAAGCTGTCCTGGACGCAAATGAAAGATGATTAGACAGGCTTTTAGGAAAGGAAAAATAGTTTGAAGTTTCAAATATTTAGCCTAATTAAATTTAAATGCGGGTTTGAAGGTCTCGGGACCAAAGAACCTATGCCTGAAAATATTTTTATCAGATTCCTCGTACAATTTTACGTCCAACATCCAAACTCCCTTAGGTTAAATGTGAAGGAATTTCGTCGGCTATAAGTTCATATTTACTGTAAGCTGACAGAAAAGCTATTTTGCCAATAGCAGTTTATCTTATAATTCGACGAGTTTTCTGGTAAAAACATTGAACCGCTTTATTTTTGTTCCGCAGGGTTAGATGATATTTTAAGTTTCCAATTAGGCCCCCCTCCTCCCCCTTCAAAATTGGTTCGAAAAATCAAGGGGCAAAAAAATATTTTATCATAAAACTGGAAAATTTCAATAGAAATAGAAGTCTAATCAACTCAAAACAATCTACAATGCCTTTTTCTGCACTGATAATCATATTCAGCTTGTTTAGGCTCGTTTATAAATATTTTGAACTTTTATGAAATAACAATGCTCAGCACCGCTAAAACTTTTTTTCTCACAAAATCAAATTTTCGTCAATACTTAGAAATTTTGGAAACAGAACAGTCCCACAGTGCTCTACGAACAGTTATTTTTGCTTTTACTTATTTTTAACGAAATTGTCCAAACGAATGCAAATGCTACAGTCGGTCGCTTTTCGTAAAAAAAACACTATTTTTCTGTTTCTTAATAGCTTAATCTTTTACCAAATTACAAATTAAGATTTTTTGAAAGACAATCAGAAAGAGAAAAAAAAAACATTATCTTTCCAAACTTACATGCGATTGTAAATCCAGCTAATAATCGCAAACAACATTCCAAACGGGTGCAGCTTCAAATCTACTCTGTTTTCGTGAAATAAGATTCCACATTCCAGATTCGGATTCAGTGGCAAAATTACTAAATGAAAATTGTCCAAATTACGGACTCAATCCTCAACCATCCGATTGTGAAATAAGTCAAAATTTGTTGAACATAATTTGGCAGACAATAATTTAGGAGATGAATCTATAATTATATTGATAGTTCCCGTAGTTTTGAAGACACTAAACGGGGTGACACAATGATCTTGTTGCAAAAGGTTCTGGTTGATGTGCAACATTAAGACAATGATACAATGAGACAATGAGAAATTTAGAAAATGGGCTTTACTAAAACTAGATTTTCTCAGCTCTAAAGTGTCAAAATTTCATTTTCTAGTAGAGAAAAAAAAAAAATCATGATGAAATCTCCTACAAGCTGACATACCTGACATACTTTATGGATGACGCCCTACCGTAAATTATATTAGCATTTCCAAAATAAGTTAAAAAATGCGATTTTATCGTCATAAATCCGCTTAGGAGAAGCCAATAACTTTAATTATGGTTAAATATCGATAGTGCATTTTGCTCCTTCGACAAAACATTAACATTCAATGACAAAGTAAGCCATATTAAGAAACTGTTTTTTTCTGGTGACTTCTAGTATCCTTGGAAACGAACATGATTTTCAATAAATTTGTTTTGAAGATTTTTTATTTACTTTAATTTTAAAGGGTGGATGGATTAAAATAAGCATTGTCATGCATGTTTATTCGGGTGGTCCAAATCTGGGCTTTCTTGGGGCTATCCCCTGAAATTATAGATTGACCCATACTAGGCTAAATTCCAAATTTGAGCTCATTCTGACCACGCGAACCCCTCCCTCTAATCGCTTGTAGTTTGTATGGGAAAAATCGTCAAAATGTATGGAGAAAAGCAATTGTTTTAGTTTTTTACATGTGGAGGCCGCAATTGTCGTCCAATCTATAACAATTCTCAGATGTAGGACCTTCATTTAATTTAGAACAACTTTCCCGAAGACACCATATTTTTTGCTGAAAAGTTATTAGCTTCCGAAAAGGACCGTTTTTGCACGTCCTGCTCAAAGGGGCAACATAACAAGCGCACTGCCAGGCAGGCAGGCAGGCAAACTAGCATACACGTGAGTTTAAAAATATTTTTTTCTAGGTAGCCCCTTACAGCAGTCGGTTTTTTTCGGAAGCTAATAACTTTTCCACCCCCTTCCAGATGTAATATTACTATGATTTGTTTTTTCTGTGTAGTCTATCATTTAAGACGAGAGCTCCTAAAATTCCTCGATATGACCTCAAAATTGTATAGGCTAATACATATTTCCAGATTACTTTCGAGCATTTTTGAGGTGATACTTGAACTCAACTACTCAAAAAGGAAACGATTTTTTCGTCCAGTCTAGACTGTATTAGGGTTACATTTTTTAGAAAGATTTTCAGATTTAATAATGAAAAATGTTTCATTTTAAACAATTCATGAAAAACAATCATTTCAAAATAACTCATTTCCTACTTTTTCAAATATGGTTTAAGTTTCTTTGTACGCTTCATTTTAAAAGGCATTTTCAAGACATTTTTAAAGTTTTCAAGATCAAATACCTACCCTATCAGAAAGTTATTCCTGGGAAACGTCCCATAAAAAGATACACCTTATGAATAAACCACACGCGTTTAATGCAATATTTGATAAATGTTTATTATATAACTTGCCGAAAAAAATATACCGAAGGCAGGCACATTCCCACTCTGGCAAAGCTATAAAAATGTCAACTTTGCGGTATGTCAGCACTTCAACAACAAGCCTAATTCAAAGAAACTTTGTCCTTATCGCTCTTGCGACCGAGGTTCGCCGGTGCCATTTTCAAAACCCAGGCCTTCAATGTTCATCATTGCTGTGAGAGAGGTGTGTGTGCGTCTGTTCATATAATAACTCCACTGCCACCATG
Source organism: Culex pipiens pallens (assembly GCF_016801865.2). Lineage (NCBI taxonomy): Eukaryota > Metazoa > Arthropoda > Insecta > Diptera > Culicidae > Culex > Culex pipiens. Next base: position 87,078,500 of record NC_068937.1, on the reverse strand, counting down.
AATTACTAATGATGCTTTCAGACGTTGAACCATTTTGCAAGGACGAGAGCAAAAAAAAAAATGTTTAAGTTTAACGTATTTTTCTTAATCTGAGCCATGGCAGGAATGTTGGTGTTGGTCCCCAATCCCCACCGAAGGGACACACCATCCACCGTGGCGCAGTATCACATTTTCACACAGTCTTGATGCACTTGAAGCTTAGAAGACCTCCACCAGCCCAGCGGAAGAGGAAACGAGCGATTCGCCACCTATAAAAACTAAACTTTTTAATTGCGAAATGGGGACCCATTTCCAGCCAGGAAAGAAACAATTCCAACAGACATAAAACTTGCTCATCTTAAGGGGGGTTGGGGGTTGTTGGCGAACGGTTTTTGTCTTTCCGCACAATCTACACACGCGATGCGATGCTTGAGACAAATTGTTTACTTCCTGTAATTTTCCGGATGACTTTATTTAGTATTCGGTTAATGACAACTGCTTGTCTGTTGTCATTTGTTCAAGTTAAAAAGGTGCAAATGTCGCTTGCTTTGTTAAGACGATACAAGCAGTTCGGATTTTAAACAACATGTCGTTAATTTAGTTGACATTTTATAACTCAAAGTGACTCATATAATTTTGCTACTTTTCGATAATTCTTTCGAGCTTGTAATATCAGTAACTTAAAACAGAAATATTTCTTTATAAATGAGAGAAATAAGCTACACATGATCAAAAGTATCATAAAACTGCATAAATATCAGTTTTGACTTCCTCACCTCAATGAGGAAAGGCTATAAAATCACTCGAAAAAATAACTTCTTCATTCCATTCCCCTCTTGCCTAATTTTCAAGACCTTGTAACCTATCGCTTGTACGTAGTACAATCTCTGGTCACAATGCTTCGCATAAGCCTGTCAAACTGAACCGTAGGGACAAGTTAGGATATTGTAATTAACCATTACACTTTTACAACATAAAACAAACACACAAGCTATCCCTTCGGCAAGCACGACTCACATCTCTATTGCGTCAAGTTCGAAATACGCAAACAAAAGCTTAAAATTTTATAAAAGGGACTTCTTCATTTTGAATCGTCCTCATTTGCCGCTACCGACTAGAATCCGTTACATATATTCTAGTCCCACCTGTAAAAGTCTTGTAATTTAAAGTGCAGTGAAATTGTTAAATCAGTGTTGAATGTTAACAGCATTCCAGTAGCGGCGAAATGTGTCAGGGAGTTGGTCCCAACAATTCACCATCCAAACTAAACGCAAAGGACCGCGCTCAACGTCAATAGAGGTCGTTTGGTTGGTGGTGCATGGAGTGTCACAAATAGTGAACCTCCAAGTTGGCAAAGCGCGCCAACCCGAGAATTCTGTAGAGCGCAATGGCGGAGGCCATCCGGTTTTTTCTACCAAAGACAAAGACACAAAACCAAAGACACCAAAACCGTTGCTGCGCCAGGCCTGGCCGGAGGAAGATCTTCCGACTTGACTCGACCACCGCGGGATACACTAGAACACACGAACACACACACACACACATGGTTAGGTTAGTTTTAAAACGACGAAGAACAATAAATTAGGACAGTTAAACGCAATAAACATGACTTTTTCCATAACCCAAAGCGACGATCTTTTGTGATTCTTTTTGCCAGGACAGTGCGATTTGCTGAATCGAACCAGGATTGTGAAAGGGTAGGTACAATTCTCCTTCCCCACGTCAAATGTGAGAAGTTGCAGATCTCTACATCTCTCTCTCTCTCTCATCTCCAAGAGTCTCAAGTTCTGGTTTTTATTTAATTTTTAATTAATGAACTAGTGGTGGTAATTGCCCCCTACACGGAGAAAAAAGAGTTCCCAAAATCGTGAACAAGCGTTCATGAAAATGGGAACCTCGAACAAAGTGTTCAAATTCCATGGTACGATTTTGAAAAACGTACCATGAAATTTGAACACTTTGTTCGTGGTTCTCATTTTCATGAACGCTTGTTCACGATTTTGGGAACTCTTTTTCTCCGTGTAGTTCGTTATTACAACCTTCATTTCCCCCCTAGAATTTAGAGAAAAAAATTAAATATAATCTTAGACATAATTTTAGATTCAATGCTTACCATAAGATTGAAGTTATCATAAAAAAGCAAAAAACAAAAATATTAACACAGTTTGTGAAATAAAATGAACAATGAAATGAAATTAACGTTCCTGTTTGAATTAAAGCTCATGGTTTTATTAAATGAAAACCCATTTATTTTTTAATTCATAAATATTCTATGCAAAATTTAACAAAATTGTACGGGAATTAATCCTCAACACATTTAAAAATAAGTAAAAAAGTTTTTCTGTTCAAGTTCAAACAATATTTGAATTCTTTAAAACTAAACAATCTGATTAAAACCACTGCTCCTGGAAAAAAATAAGGGTCTCGTGATTGAATCAATGCAATACGATGAAAAAATATTTGAAAAAGTAACGTCATCCTTTCACAATCACAAAAACATTGAAAAAATCTACTTGTTAAAATGCGATATAAATACTATCAAAATGTTTAGTTTAATTTATTTTCAAAGAGCTGTTAATTTTTAGAAGTGTACACAAATAATCTCTTTAAAAATTAACTATTAACTCTAATTTTAGGAAAAAATACAAAAAAATAAGATTAGCTATTGTTTGAAATGAAAACCAAAGTCGAAAAAAAAATCCAATCCTTTTCTATTTTATATCTTAACCGCTTTTGTTTAGTAGATTAAAAATATCCACAAAATACATGTTCAGTATTGAAAAATCCTTACCAATTCGATACTTTTAAAGAAAGTTCCGGGTATGGTTGTTTTTGAAAACGCGTTTAGAGGCAATGGATTTCTATTGCATCCTCATTCCCCCTAGGGGGGAATTCCTCACCGGTTGAGAAGCACTGTCGTAGGCCCACCTTCACGTATACCTATCGACTCAGAATCAAATTCTGAACAAATGTCTGTGCGTGTGTATGTCTGTAAGTCCGTGCACCGAAAAACTGGCTGAACCGATTTGGACCGTTTTGGTCTCATTCGATCCGTCTTGGGGTCCCACAAGACCCTAGTTAATATTATGAAGTTTAGAAAAGTACTTCAAAAGTTATGCTAAAAAAACGATTTTAGCTAAACTTCGGAAGATTGCAAAAAGGGTGGTTCTTTTAAGAAAACCCGCTATGCTATATATTGTTAGAAAGGTATTTGAAAGACCTTTCCAACGCGTTCAAAAGATTGAAGATCTGACAACCCCATCAAAAGTTATGAGCACTTAAGTGTTAATTATACACTTTTTTGAGGACGGATCTCAAATATTTTGATGAAAAAGATGTCCGGATCTATCATGCGACCCATCGTTGGTTAGGTTATCAAAAGACCTTTCCAACAAGCCCAAAAGATTGAAGATCTGACAACCCTATTAACCTTCCCTTGGTATTAAAAAAAAATCACACATAAGGTACTGGGGTCCTTTTCGACCCCAAACTTTAAAAAATCGTCAAAAATCCAGTTTTTGACCGATTCTGGTTCTTTTGGTCACAAATGAAAGCTTAGAACGTCCCCTTTTCGAAACCGACTCGGAATACCGGATTTGGTCACTGTGGCCACCGGGAATCGGCTACAACCGAAAAAAGGCCTTTTTGAGACCCCAACTTTGACGACCTGTATCTCCGGCAAATTTAAACCAATCAGGATGCTCCGGGTTGCATTCGACAGGTATATACCTGTACTTTGACCACAAATATTAATATCAGGGCCAGGTGACCTACCGGTTCTGGAAATCCGGAACATCCGAAAAGTTCATATTTTACTGTTTTTCACGTATATGTGATACCAATACTCTGTTGATAGTTGAAATTGATCCATAAAACTTACTAAAAACACAATACACGATTACCAGAACCACTCTGGAATGTTAGTGGCCACTTCCGGGTAACCTGGAACCGGTTCCCGGGTACCCGATGAACGGCCAATTTGATTTTTTTGTTGAAAACCCATCATGTCGCATATCAAACTTCATGAAATTGAAAGATATGTCCATCTTTGGTAATGCCGTTAATCGCTGAGCCATCCTGGCCAATCTGGAACCGGCTACCGGTGGGCCCTTGGGGACACTCCCGGAATATGAGAGAAACCCTATCATCCGACATATCAAACTTCATGAAATTGAAAGATATGTCAATTTACGGTCTTGCCAATGTTCGTTGACCCATTGTGGCCAATTTGGAACCGGTTACCGGTGGCCCCTTGGGGACACTCCCGGAATATGAGAGAAACCCTATCATCCGACATATCAAACTTCATGAAATTGAAAGATATGTCAATCTACGGTCATGCCATTATTTGCTGACCCATCCTGGCCAATTTGGAACCGGTTACTGGTGGCCCCTTGGGGACACTTCCGGAATATGAGAGAAACCCTATCATCCGACTTATCAAACTTCATGAAATTGAAAGATATGTCAATTTACGGTCATGCCGTTGTTCGCTGAGCCATCCTGGCAAATTTGGAACCGGTTACCGGTAGCCCCTTTGGGGACACTCCCGGAATATGAGAGAAACCCTATCATTCGACGCATCAAACTTCATGAAATTGAAAGATATGTCAACCAACGGTCAGCGAACAACATCATGTCCGTAGATTGACGTAGTTTTCAATTTCATGAAGTTTGATATGTCGGGTGGTAAAGATACATTCATATTCCGGGAGTGTCCCCAAGGGGCCACCGGTAACCGGTTCCAGATTGGCCAGGATGGGTTAGCGAACATTGGCATGACCGTAGATTGACATATCTTTCAATTTCATGAAGTTTGATATGTCGGATGATAGGGTTTCTCTCATATTCCGGGAGTGTCCCCAAGGGGCCACCGGTAACCGGTTCCAAATTGGCCACAATGGGTCAGCGAACATTGGCAAGACCGTAAATTGACATATCTTTCAATTTCATGAAGTTTGATATGTCGGATGATAGGGTTTCTCTCATATTCCGGGAGTGTCCCCAAGGGCCCACCGGTAGCCGGTTCCAGATTGGCCAGGATGGCTCAGCGATTAACGGCATTACCAAAGATGGACATATCTTTCAATTTCATGAAGTTTGATATGCGACATGATGGGTTTTCAACAAAAAAATCAAATTGGCCGTTCATCGGGTACCCGGGAACCGGTTCCAGGTTACCCGGAAGTGGCCACTAACATTCCAGAGTGGTTCTGGTAATCGTGTATTGTGTTTTTAGTAAGTTTTATGGATCAATTTCAACTATCAACAGAGTATTGGTATCACATATACGTGAAAAACAGTAAAATATGAACTTTTCGGATGTTCCGGATTTCCAGAACCGGTAGGTCACCTGGCCCTGATATTAATATTTGTGGTCAAAGTACAGGTATATACCTGTCGAATGCAACCCGGAGCATCCTGATTGGTTTAAATTTGCCGGAGATACAGGTCGTCAAAGTTGGGGTCTCAAAAAGGCCTTTTTTCGGTTGTAGCCGATTCCCGGTGGCCACAGTGACCAAATCCGGTATTCCGGGTCGGTTTCGAAAAGGGGACGTTCTAAGCTTTCATTTGTGATCAAAAGAACGGGAAGCGGTCAAAAACTGGATTTTTGACAATTTTTTAAAGTTTGGGGTCGAAAAGGACCCCAATACCTTTAAAGTAACTTTTGTTATGGACGCTCCCCTAGGGGTCGTCCGAGGTTTATTTGTTCTGTGAAATGTGTATTTATACTATAAATTTAATGTCAGAAAATTTGAAGGCTCTAGCATGTATATAACAAAACTTATGGCAAATTTAATTTTCAAAAAGGCCGAAAAGGACCCCAATACCGTAGGAAGGTTAAAAGTTGTAAGTACTTTAGTGTTTTTAATGCACTTTTCTTGAGGCCGGATCTCAGATATTTTGATAAAAAAATAAGTGTTATTCATACACTTTTTTGAGGCTGTGTAGTGTATTCACTTTATGAATGCGAGGATGGCACCAACCACTTAAAGGTGGATTAAGTAACGTTTTTAAAGAAGGTTTTAGAGAAGTTCTAGTTCTCTAAGGATTGCTAGACAAGCTGCAAAAACCTTACCAATTCCTTGGTTGTGCAGGATTGTTGTTCTCCTTCAACTTATGCAACGCTATGTTTCACAATACATTTGGGATTGCACCATTCGTTGCCTCGAAAATGTGAAATATCCCGTTAGGGAAGATATGGTGCATCGTTTCCGCTCGCTGCGCAACATGCTTTAGTGAATTTTTACAGCAAGATGGATTTTTCCATGAAAAAAACGAGCTCCACCGAGTTGCCATAAACGGACGTGCGGGAATATTGAGCAATATTCTGGGAAAGTTTTACCAGTCTGATAACGGCATTCTATCTCCTCGTTATTTTTTTTTTGTTTGTCAAGAGCATGGTATGCTTTAAACGTGGAATGGCTGTGGATCGAAGTACTAAAAGAGTGATTTATTTAATCGCTTCCGCCCACTTTTACCAGCACTTTTCTCCACAGTTTTTTGCCCTCTCGCTCTCTGGGATAGGCAAAATGCGAAAACGATTAGTGGATTAATGGTGGATATGAGGCCCGGCTGTTTTCGGGCTGTGCCAGTGAAATTCTGGCTGCTGGTTCATTAATTATAACCATTTACCATAGGGGCAGAAAGGAAGTGGATGATGGTTGAAACTTAAAACTGGATTGAATATCATTTACTTTAATGTTATAAAATAAGGTTGACTAGTACTGAATCAATCATGAACCGATTTGCATGCTGGATGTTTATCTAGACACGTTCCCTTATCAGAAAAAAGTCGCTCAAAAGGATAATAATCCTAGTGATTTTGATGAACAGAAAATTCTACATAATATTTTTTTTTTTTTTTGATACTCGTAGCTACTGTATTCACAATGCAGTGAGTTCAAATGGAAAGGTGGCAACGCCTTAAATTCAGCTTAAAGTTGTTTACTAACTTTTGGCCACCAATGTGTATGTATCATTAATAGGAGTGATAATGATTCTAGAGTAGGGTGCCCAGAAAAAATTACCAACTGCTCCACAAGCGGAAAACGGTTTATTGGGTTATTTAAAGCATCTGTGCCAATTTTGAGCGAAATTGGGTAAGATTAACCCATTGATACCCGAGCCTAAAGTTGGTGAAAAAAATGTTTTTCATACAATAATGACTTTTTTAAATCCCTAATAACTTTTCAGGTTCATTTTTCACAGCTTTGGTGTGTTCTACAAAGTTGTAGAGCATAAAATTTCTCACTTTATAGAATATTTGGATGGAAGTAGCGTACCGTGCAGACCAAACCGTAAGAATGTTAGGTTTTCCATACATTTTTTCCGATTTTTCCCATACAAACTTCACCTTCGAGTATCAATGGGTTAATGTTGACCGATTTAGCTCATATTTGGCCCAGAGTCCTAAAATAGCTCAAGGAACAATATTCAGCTTGTGGACTAGGTTTTGAGAAACAGTCCCATATTCTGGGCACCCTATTCCAGAGGTGACTTTAAACAAATTATAAAATTGTTATAAAATAACTTTGACTCAATTAAATAATTATTAAAACCTACAATTACAAGAGTGGTTGAAAGTTTCCTTCTCGCCTTTCAATGCAGAGCTTGATTGAATTGGTTTACTGAGTCCAGGTACCAAGTATGAGCTTGATTGGACGCTAGTTTTTTTTTTTATCTAGTTACAGGACCTCGAAGTTTGGCATTATTTTGCAAAATCTGCCCCTACAAAATCAAACGACTATAAAACGGCGTATTTTTTGAAAACACTAAATTTCGCTGAGGGTTTATTGAAGTCATACATATTAATTAGAAAAAAAAATCTCTGTTGATAACATTTTGCCGCCACCACGCTGTGGCAAGCACACAAGTTATTGTAAAATCATTTCAATTTGCTAGGCACTACGCTTCTACCAAAAACCATCGCGCATTTAAATCAATAATCCGATAACCTTAACCCCCCATCTGGGAAGCTTTTAAAACTGACTCCCACAAAAAATATAAAAATAAGCAACAACCATTCCAAGTAATCTTGGCCCATTAAAACTAATTTGCCGTAAATTTAATAAACAGATAGAAGCGACGCCAAATGCCACCACTCTGTTGAACGGAACGTGAAAAAAGTCTGAGACTAACCATTTCCGTTTTGGCCCCGGCCCTGGCCCTAGGGCAGCCTGATAAAAAGGGTGGCCAAAAAGCGCACCCAACTATTGTGCTGCCTGCTCCGGGAAGAAGAAGAAGAAGCCACATTATTGTAGAACCCAGGGATGGAGGGAACTTCTCGGACGAATCCGGCGTCGTCGTCGTGGTCATGGCCGTGCGCTTTCCGCACTCATCCGCTTTATACGAGCCGACAGAGTGCTCAGGACAGCCATTAGCATCATTTTTAACTTTCCCATATCGACAGGACACACAAACACCTACACGTTCCTACACACATTTTGACGCTGTTGTGCAGTCTCATTTCACTTATTTTTTGTGAATTTGTAAGTTTTCGAGGATTAAATATCTTTCTTTGTGAAACCTTGATTTACGTAATAATTCAGGACATTTACAAATATGATATTAATACAAATTTGTTTTAAACATAGAAAATTCTTGAAATTTATGATTTTATGATTTTATGATTTTATGATTTTATGATTTTATGATTTTACGATTTTATGATTTTATGATTTTATGATTTTATGATTTTATGATTTTATGATTTTATGACTTTATGATTTTATGATTTTATGATTTTATGATTTTATGATTTTATGATTTTATGATTTTATGATTTTATGATTTTATGATTTTATGATTTTATGATTTTATGATTTTATGATTTTATGATTTTATGATTTTATGATTTTATGATTTTATGATTTTATGATTTTATGATTTTATGATTTTATGATTTTATGATTTTATGATTTTATGATTTTATGATTTTATGATTTTATGATTTTATGATTTTATGATTTTATGATTTTATGATTTTATGATTTTATGATTTTATGATTTTATGATTTTATGATTTTATGATTTTATGATTTTATGATTTTATAATTTTATGATTTTATGATTTTATGATTTTATGATTTTATGATTTTATGATTTTATGATTTTATGATTTTATGATTTTATGATTTTATGATTTTATGATTTTATGATTTTATGATTTTATGATTTTATGATTTTACGATTTTATGATTTTATGATTTTATGATTTTATGATTTTATGATTTTATGACTTTATGATTTTATGATTTTATGATTTTATGATTTTATGATTTTATGATTTTATGATTTTATGATTTTATGATTTTATGATTTTATGATTTTATGATTTTATGGTTTTATGATTTTATGATTTTATGATTTTATGATTTTATGATTTTATGATTTTATGATTTTATGATTTTATGATTTTATGATTTTATGATTTTATGATTTTATGATTTTATGATTTTATGATTTTATGATTTTATGATTTTATGATTTTATGATTTTATGATTTTATGATTTTATGATTTTATGATTTTATGATTTTATGATTTTATGATTTTATGATTTTATGATTTTATGATTTTATGATTTTATGATTTTATGATTTTATGATTTTATGATTTTATGATTTTATGATTTTATGATTTTATGATTTTATGATTTTATGATTTTATGATTTTATGATTTTATGATTTTATGATTTTATGATTTTATGATTTTATGATTTTATGATTTTATGATTTTATGATTTTATGATTTTATGATTTTATGATTTTATGATTTTATGATTTTATGATTTTATGATTTTATGATTTTATGATTTTATGATTTTATGATTTTATGATTTTATGATTTTATGATTTTATGATTTTATGATTTTATGATTTTATGATTTTATGATTTTATGATTTTATGATTTTATGATTTTATGATTTTATGATTTTATGATTTTATGATTTTATGATTTTATGATTTTATGATTTTATGATTTTATGATTTTATGATTTTATGATTTTATGATTTTATAATTTTATGATTTTATGATTTTATGATTTTATGATTTTATGATTTTATGATTTTATGATTTTATGATTTTATGATTTTATGATTTTATGATTTTATGATTTTATGATTTTATGATTTTATGATTTTATGATTTTATGATTTTATGATTTTATGATTTTATGATTTTATGATTTTATGATTTTATGATTTTATGATTTTATGACTTTATGATTTTATGATTTTATGATTTTATGATTTTATGATTTTATGATTTTATGATTTTATGATTTTATGATTTTATGATTTTATGATTTTATGATTTTATGATTTTATGATTTTATGATTTTATGATTTTATGATTTTATGATTTTATGATTTTATGATTTTATGATTTTATGATTTTATGATTTTATGGTTTTATGATTTTATGATTTTATGATTTTATGATTTTATGATTTTATGATTTTATGATTTTATGATTTTATGATTTTATGATTTTATGATTTTATAATTTTATGATTTTATGATTTTATGATTTTATGATTTTATGATTTTATGATTTTATGATTTTATGATTTTATGATTTTTTCCAGTAAATTTCGAACCCTCATGAGACAAGATAGCACAATAGTAACGATTTGAAGGGTGGTGTGGGAGGAAGTAAGCCAAATCCGGTTATTCGCGCTCTCAGTTTTTCGTTTTTCTTCTCTCCCGAGCAGACGGAAATAACAACTAATCCGATCATCCCAATAACAGTTGGAGGTATTCTTCCATAACAAAAAATGTTATTCCCAAGTTGTTTTTGCTTCCAACCAATATCAAACCAATAACAAATTTTGTTATGATAACATAAACTGTTATTTAAATCTTATGCAAGAATGGATTTTTCAAGAAGATTCCATAACACTTTCTGTTATTTTAACAGTATTTGTTATTGAAATGGCATGAATTTTGTTATCACCGTCTGCCCGGGCTTCCATTCTCACACCGTCGCCATGTACACGCCAAATGAGGATTAAGTGGCAACCGAATAAAATAGACCATTGAGCAGGAGCGTGGATGAACAGTGGGAAAGCAGCTGTGAAGGAAAAAAATGCCCCGCCAGCAGCAGAGCGGAAAAATAATATGTTTGTAATAAAAAGTTCAAAAATTACCACCATTTATTTTTATTGTCACGCTGCTGCTGGTCGTTGGTTTTATCCATTCAGCTTTTTTATTTTCTCACATTTCGCTCCAGGGACTGCATTTTCTGCGTATCTTTGGTGTTTCTTTTTTCTCTGGTTTTAGAAAATTCAAATTTAAATTCCTCAAAATTTATATTTTCAAATAAGTCGAGTTTCGGGAGTTTGGGTAATTCTCTACCAACTCACACGAAATCGGGAAAAGTTGCCCCGACCCCTCTTCGATTTGCGTGAATCTTTGTCCTAAGGGGTAACTTTTGTCCTTGATCACGAATCCGAGGTCCGTTTTTTGATATCTCGTGACGGAGGGGCGGTACGACCCCTTCCATTTTTGAACATGCGAAAAAAGAGGTGTTTTTCAATAATTTGCAGCCTGAAACGGTGATGAGATAGAAATTTGGTGTAAAAGGGACTTTTATGTAAAATTAGACGCCCGATTTGATGGCGTACTCAGAATTCCGAAAAAAAGTATTTTTCATCGAAAAAAACACTACAAAAGTTTTAAAAATTCTCCCATTTTCCGTAACTCGACTGTAAAAAAATTTGGAACATGTCATTTTATGGGAAATTTAATGTACTTTTCGAATCTACATTGATCCAGAAGGGTCATTTTTTCATTTAGAACATTTTTTTTCATTTTAAAGTTTCGTGTTTTTTCTAACTTTGCAGGGTTATTTTTTAGAGTGTAACAATGTTCTACAAAGTTGTAGAGCAGACAATTACAAAAATTTTAATATATAGACATAAGGGGTTTGCTTATAAACATCACGAGTTATCGCGATTTTACGAAAAATTTTTTTGAAAAAGTTACTTTTTGCGTTTCTCTTTGTTTCGTCGTTCGTGTCTGTCGCGGGTGACCATGAACGGCCATGATCAACGACGACCAACATTTTCAAAACTTTTTTTCGTAAAATTGCGATAACTCGTGATGTTTATAAGCAAACCCCTTATGTCTATATATTACAAATTTTGTAATTGTCTGCTCTACAACTTTGTAGAACATTGTTATACTGTAAAAAAAACGCTGCAAAGTTAGAAAAAACACGAAATTTTAAAATGAAAAATGTTGTTCTAAATGAAAAAATGACCCTTCTGGGTCAATATAGATTCGAAAAGTACATTAAATTTCCCATAAAATGACGTGTTGCAAAAATTTTTACAGTCAAGTAACGGAAAATGGGAGAATTTTTAAAACTGTTTTAGTGTTTTTTTTCGATGAAAAATACGTTTTATCGGAATTCTGAGTACGCCATCAAATCGGGCGTCTAATTTTACATAAAAGTCCCTTTGACACCAAATTTCTATCTCATCACCGTTTCAGCCTGCAAATTAATAAAAACACATATTCTTTCGCATGTTCAAAAATAAAAGAGGTCGTACCGCTCCTCCGTCACGAGATATCAAAAAACGAACCTCGGATTCGTGATCAGGGACAAAAGTTACCCCTTAGGACAAAGTTTCACGCAAATCGAAGAGGGGTCGGGGCAACTGCTGTGTGAGTTGGCGGAGAATAACCCATGTGTTAAATTGTTTAAAACAATCAATGTTTAAACGATATTGAAAAACTCGTTAATAATCTTGATTAAAGGGTAGTTTAAGTGACAAACTGATGTCAGTAAACGTTCGAGTTTCGTCAAGGTATGATATATTTGAGCTCCTTGAACATGCTCCAAATTACAGAATTCAAAAACAAATAAATAAAATTTTAAATTTTGGTAGTCATTCTTAGAAATTATTTTAAACTACCATGGCACCCACGTTTATCTTTGGGGGTAGTCGATTGAAGCTTTTTCAAGGAGTCCAAATCTAACATGCCTTTATGAAACTGAAGCTTTTACTAACTTCAACTTCAAATATTTCGAGTTGTGTCATTATAAAATAATCAATTTATCTTATTTTGTTATGTTTGAAAATTTCGTTTTTTGACCAAAGAGATTTCGAGGCGATTCGAATCTAGATCTTGTATGGCCCTATTGCTCGATTGGAACCCTAAAAGTGACATTCTGGATTTCAATGTAGGCGTATCTGTAGTTTCCGTAGTTTTATAAGTATTGCAATGTGTTCAAACGAAATCTTGATACATCGTATTCCGGTTGATTTACTCACAATTTAAGACAGAATTTCTTTATTTTAATATCTACACACCACCAATAATTTAAACATCAAGTTATTCTGAAGGAGTGTGTGTTCCAATCTGTTATATAAACATTGAACAAATATGTTATATAAACATTTGACAAACATATGGGATAACTATATAGCCAGACAAAGTTATACTATGTTAAGATCAAATAACATGAAGCAAATCGCTTTTTTATGTAAGCCCGACAGCAAAATTGCCCCGATAATCTGAGCACCTGGGCGTATCGAAATCGGCACGTCCTTCCTCAATGATACCAATAATTCGCCCTGTATCGTAAAAAATGGCTGCTCCCATGTGGCAATTTATTTTCGAATAAGCCATCCCCTGCTTTCGGTCACTCGGTGTATAGCTTTTCGTAAATCTCGACAATATTTACACGGTTCTTAACCACTTTCACCCCTTTTTTTTTGTCGCTCTCGATGCCCCTTTCTTTAAATATCATCCTGAGGCACATTCGAGTTTCCTTCCTGCGCCTTCGTCTTGGGCGCCACCCGAGAAGAAAGAGGGTCGCTGCTCTGAATAAAGGAGTAAATTGGTTCTGTCACCTGTCCCCAACCAATTTTGAGCCAGCCTGGGGAAACCCACTTGTATGGGACGCTCACGTTCAGTCCTTCGATCGTCATCGGATTGGTTCCGTCGCTCGCAGTTTCTCGAATTATGTAGTGCTTTCCCCTCGAATGAGCAAACAAATACAGCTCTTTTCCCCCTTCTTTTCGGATGTTCTTTTGGTGACCAGAGGCTGGTCACCGTAATAATGCACCAGATTCGAGAACAGTCCATTTCTTGGGACTTTCGCCTAATCCTTTCTGAAGACCCCCCCCCCCCCCCCCTATTGATGGCGCTAGAGGGGAGAGGGGGAATGGAAAAGGACCCGAAAGTAAATCTAATAATGGAAGGTTCAATGCACAAACCCATTTCCCACCGCCGACTCCTTCGAAGTAGCGAGGGGCCACTTGATTGTGCTCAGTCAGCCAAGGCCGTCAGCCAAGTCAAGGCAAGGTTTTGCTGAAACCTTGTACACTCGATGGTTTTGAAATACAAATATAGAAATCTTTTTTTATTTTTGTAAATAAAAAAAAATGTTTTCAGTGAAATATGATGCATCAACTTTGTTCGTGTTTACGCGACCCCATTTTTTGTATGTCCCATTAGGCGGATTCAAAATTTTCTGTTACATACTTTTTCGTAAAATTTTAGTAAATACTCTCCAAAGTAACAGAGTGTAGTAGCGGGGTTTCATGGAAATACCCAGCTATATAAGTCGCACACCTACCTGTCCTTTTTTCAGCTTCATTAATCGCTATGTCCTCGAGAATCGTCGGCTCCGAGCGTCCTTTCTGATTTACACTGTAAGCAATCAGGTGAAGGGTTGGCGTGTAAGAATCGCTAGGGCTCAACTCTGAAATAGAGAAACGAAGCGGGAAAATAGATACGGTGAGAGAGAGACATAGAAAAACACTGCGAGATGCATGGTTCTGGGGGGAAAATTGAGTTCGACCGGCGTGGGTAATAAATAGGATTACACTCAGAAATGAAGAAACAAAAGTCGTAAAAGGCACAAAAGAAAATTGGGATCCTCTGGCGGCGGAGGACAGAGCCACGTGGCGTGTGGTTTACTTTATGGCTGAAAACTCCTTCATGGAACTTCTTCCTGCCGGGGTTGGGCTGCCGACATTTCTTGGAATAAATTAGTTTTGGTAAGTGAAATCGAAAACACTTGACCTTTGCCGCGAAGATTGGTCCCATGACACTGGCAGCCGAATTTGGGTACAGTGAGGTTTAGTTTATGAAGTGTACAGGAATCATAGTGGCGAATGACTGTGATTCTTGTCAATTTATTAAACAAGGCTTATTTTCGTCATAGTAACTTGCTAATTATCCTAACATTGTTCATTGTGCAAACCGTAACGAAACTTTTAAATTAGTCTTACGTCAAAAAAATTATCCAAATACTAGCTGGAACTAAAATATTTTGCACATTTTCAATTGTAAACCGTTAGTGAGAGTGACGAGATTAGGGGTCAAAGTGATTTTTTACGGTTTTTACAATGTTTCCAATCAATGAAATCTTGACTTTTTTTTGATAAGGTCCTATAAACAAATGTAAACATTGAGTGTATCCCTTTCACACCTTATGTCAAAGTCCATCGGAGTAAGCGGGATACACTCAATGTTTACATTTGTTTATAGGACCTTATCAAAAAAAAGTCAAGAAATGTAATCTTAAAGTTGAAGGGTTATCATCTTTAGGCACTCTTCCTGAAAAAATCACGTTCCTAGAACAAATCCTATTATTTTGGCAATTGTTTGAAGTTGAGGTCACGGTGTATATTTCCGAGAACAAAAAATAAAAAAATCTGCTAGGCTGATATTTGGTACCATGAAAGAAGGGCTCCATTTCGACATTTCGAAGAGTGCATTGAAATATCCATCAAATATCTTATTAAAATGCCCTGAGAGGCTCAGGGAAATTGCACATTTATTCCAATATGTATTGAATAAAAAAGTTTCCCATCCAAATTTACCAGTTTAAAGCTTTCTTTGAAATTACCCCAAAATCAAAGTTGTAAGAAACAGGACTACCGAAGATTTTTTTTTTCTTTGCACAATTTGTCATGAAAATACAGCAACACTAATGCTAAACTAAGACTATTTCATTCAACAACAAAAAACTAAGTATTACTGAATAAAAGTAATTTTTCCCATAACCCATGAAGATTATCGGGGCCTCATTTACAAAGCGGATTTAGTGGCTATGTCTAAGGTGTCGTGATTATCAGTTGTGTTGGGCCAAGCCGTGATTTGAACCCCGATGAAAAACTGAAAAAGTTTGTCAAAATTTTTATTTTTTTGAAAACTGATGATTGCAAACCAACTGTACTAGTTACAATGTATTTTCCAAGAACTTTTTAATTAAAATTAAATTTTGGCTGATTTTAGCGTGACGTACTTTATGGATGAAGCCTTAATTCACTTCTGTATGATTAACACCGCCTTCTCACATATAATTTTTATAATTACAATAGTTTATTAGAACATCAATTTTTGATGAAATGAATAAAAATTCATTCACTAGAAACATAAAAAAGTATGGTGTGTTCAACCTGCGAAAGGGAATCAAATTCTGAAGTTTTGGAAAAAGTCCCTTTTTGATTTATGAAGCCGATCTTAACTCTGCTTATATTGAACCAAAACATACACTCATTTTAGGGAACTTGTTTTGCAAACTATTCTCTACAATGTAATTGATTCAAAAATGTTTTAAAAATTGTATGGTACCCTAAGTTAAACCAAGATGCTCTAATTTGAAGCCAGGCTATATGTTGCTTTATTATCATGACAAATTGTACAAAAAAATATTTTGTTTCGGTCGTTCTAGTTTTTTCAGCATTAAATTTGATATATTTTTAATAAAGCTAAAAATCAAGTAAATTTTATTAGGAATTTTTTTAAATTTTACCAAGTATTGGCCATCCATGTAGTTAAGAGTCTCTAAAAGCATATTTATAAGAAATTTGATGGATTTGAACATGAATTCGATTCGATTACAGCAACTTTTCTGAGAAAATTCCTTTTAAATGGAAAAAAAATTATAAAAAAGTTAAAAAACCCGCAAAATGTTGAAACAGTCCTTCTTTCATCTTGCGAAATATCAAACTTTCCGTATTTTTTATGTAAAGTTTTTTCTACGAAAAATTGACCTAGAAAAAAATTCAAAACATTTTTTGGGTTCAAGGTTCAACAGGGTAGTCTGATAAAACGCCTTGTAAAAAAAACATTTGATAACATACCTTAACTTGAGTGTCGTTCTACGCAAAATTGTCCCATGTAATTTTTGGCCGATTCTGACTTTTTGTCATTTTTAAGTTTAATTTGATGTATTCGTTTAGAAAAACACATAAAATCTATTACTTTGTTCGGAAACTCATTGAAAACAACACCAAGTCTGTTTGTCCCATCGTTGTACTTCTACGCATAATTGTCCCACCAAGTATTTTCTTTCACGAAATTATCAGTTTTACGAAGTATTGTGCCTTGTTTATCTAATGTTTAGCAAGAGGATTACAAATAAGAGTGTTTTTTTTTAACTTGGGACAATTATGCGTAGAACGGCAGTAGAGGTAATATAAATAAGAGTGCCAACGTTAAATTGAAAATCAAGTTATTTCAATTAATGCTCTAATTAAAATGTGTAATCCTTTCACCGTTCAAATCAAAGCTTTTCCACTCACCAGACAAATCTATCCGGAACAGTGGCACATCGCTAAGTGCACTTGTGATGTTGAGTCGCAACTTGCGCGTCCTCGAGTCGTAGGCTTCAAGAAAAAAGTGCTGCGGCAGGCCCCCGTCGTATCCTGCCACGCACTCGAGCTCCAACGTCGTCGGCACCTCCGACGCTCCTCCCCCTCCACTGTTCTCCACGTAGTGGCCGTACGAGTGGCTTGGACCATATCCTTGCTGTGATGGTGGTCCCAGACCGCCCCGTCTCCCAGCGTCCTGTGTTCCGTCCGACGACGAGTGGTACCGATTATATCGAACGTTTTCCGATCTCAATTTTGCTGCAATCGGTGTTGCATCTCTCGTACTGCCGTGATAATTATTCCCTTCACTGTTCCCATTGCTGCTGGCAGCACTGTAACCGATCTGGCCTGACCTAGGTTCGACAGTTCTAATGCCTTCGTTCTCGTACTCGTCGCTGCTGCTGCTGCTGCTGGTGCTATTGAAAATTTCATCATCATCATCGAAATGTGTTTTATTTATTTCATTTTCTAGATTTTCATTAAAACGTTTCTCTCTCTTCATCCGCCTATGATTAGCATCGGGGCTGGTGCCTGCACCGGTGCCAGTGTTGCCAGCTGCAGACGACGAGCTGCCCTGCTGGAAGCCGTCTCCGACGAGCGTTACGGTGTTAAACAAATTCATGCCACTATTTCTTTCATTAGTCGAAATTGTTTTTCTCTTACTCTCTTCCACTGACGCTGCTGCTGCTGCTGATTCTGACGACGAGGATTCCGATGATGGCGAGAAACTAGACGAACCGGATGCTGCTTGGTCCGATGCGGACGATATTTGGGCTGCCATCAGCACCTCGACACCCTTCCCAGCGCCACCCTCCTCCGCTTCCAGGTCCGTGTCACTGTCATCCGAGGTCAATCCCACAGTATGACCAGCTGCACTAATTCTTCCACGGGTCGTCAGACCGGAACTTCCCGCCACTGCCCCGCCAGTTCGCCCGCCGGCATCGTTTTTGTGTTTGATCTGTTCACGTCTTTTCGATACAGTGCCCGGCGACGTACTCTTCTGATTAAATTTTGTAATATTCGTTTGACGTTCGTTTGACACGTTCCGATCTTTAACGAATTGTGTGCTGATATAATTAGATTCCCGATAATGCTGACCTACGGTGGCACCATTAGCCGACGAGGACGAAGCAGAGACGGCACCGGTTTCCATGTCACCGCCACCGCCGGCACCCGGTCCGTAATAGAAGGACGACGAAGATGAAGATGCTGACGCTGCAGATGAATTAGACGAGGACGACGCAGAACCTCCTCCGTGAGTCGCCAGCAGCGTCGAGTACGGCCGGAGGGTGCAGTTGCGCAACGGGGAGGGCTTTGCTGTGGTTACCAAAAAGAAATGGAAAGAAATAAGTAAGAGAATTTTTTGATGTTATTCCGAGGCAGGATAATTAGGTGAAAATTGGATTGGAATTGCAACGGTAAGCGGGTTTGGCCTGCCCGTTCACATGTTATTAGATTCTTCGAGGGGGTGGAAGAAAGTAAGAGAGAATGAGGCTTCCTTACCTGCGGGGACGACCTGAAAGAGACACGGTTCCAGCTGCTTGCCAATTGAGTTTTTGCCCCAACAGGCGAGCGTGCCATAGTCTCGTTCGCTTTTGGGCGTGTACAGCAGCTCGTAAATGGTTTCTGGAATTGAACAGCAAAGCAGTGTTGCTTTAGTTAGATTTCTTGAATGAATGAGTTTGCAAGTGTTTTTTTTTATAGGTGTAAATTTTTGGTCGGAAGACCACATAGATCCCATTCTCTGGAGATAACTTATCTAATTCTAGCTCTTGAGCCAATTTTTCAGTAAAAATAGCTATGAAATAGTTTATTTTCATCCATTAATAACCTTTACAAAGCTCAAAGTGCAAATGTATTGCAAAGTGAAAAAGTTACTCAAGTTCAAAATTTTTGTATTCGGGTTCACCGTTAAGTTAACCCGAACAGGTAGCAATATGCATGGTTAAAGCAATATGGTGAACTAACAAATTGTTGATTGCTTTTCTGGTATTAGTATGGTCAAATATTCAATCAAATAGGTCTAATATTGGTCGAACCAACAATGTTTTAGTAGCTGTATTTGAAATGCAAATCAATTACGAAAAATCAACAATTACCCAACAGAGTAGGGGAGAGTGGGGAGACTTGATCCCTGGGGACACTTGATCCCAAGCCTGTATCTCGTCAGCATGTGGGTAAAACAATTAGCTGTGTTCTAGAAAGTTGTGCGAAATTAACTAAAACTCATTGTAGAAAACAAAGATAAAAATTAAAAAATGTTCAGATTGAGTTACACACATTTTTCTAAAACGAGCTGCAAAAAACTTCCAAGAGATCTTTTTTTCTTTGTTTTGATATGTATAGAAAACACTCAAAAATTATTCAAAAAAATATTGTTTATACATGAATTGTTTGATAAACTTATCAACTCCAAAACCCTTACGCATTTGATGTTAAATTTATCGTCATACTATTTTTACAATCAATTGTTTAAAAAAGTGCGTTTAGGGAGACTTGATCCCTGCATTTTTACAGTCACTGGAATCAGCCTCAAGATTAATTAATTGGGCTGAGTTTTCATACATAGTTTCCTTTAGTATAGTTGTACATAACTTACTGCAGTTAGAACCTTTTTTCAAAAGTTTTGTAAACAAAAATTTCCAGCTTTTGTAAACATGCTTAATTTTGGTCTAAAAAATAATATTTTAAGTTTTTAAATATTTTACATACTAAACTTGTTATATTTTGAACACAAACGTACAGGTTTTATGTGAAATTGCTGTAACTTATAGAAAATTAAAAGTTTGGATGAATAAGAAACATTTTGCTTAACATTTCTTCATAATGTTGAAAGGGGGATCAAGTTACCCCTAACATTTTTAAAATGCCGGTTTAAAATATTTTTTTAAAACGCTTGGCATGATTCGAAGAGTTCATCTGATGAAATACCCTTATTAGCAAAACATAGATGAATGTTTAAGCTTTCAATTCATGCAAAAAGTTTATAGTTTTGTGAGAAATTGACAGAGTTATGTGCGATTCAAAAAAAGGGGATCAAGTCTCCCCACTCTCCCCTACATGATACTGTTGTTCAACTGTAGTATTTATTTCAAATAAAATCATCTGTCTGGCACCGTAATAGCGTGAATTGAGGTGAAAATATTTACCCACCACAAAACCATTAGGATCGATTATATCCAATTATTTCGCATCAGTGGCTCATAAAAGCTTGTGAGGTTGTGAATTCCACCGATAGATGTGGTAATAAATCGCTTACAGTTTAGAAAGACTATTTGCATGCCACCAATCGCAAACATGTTAACCATAATGGATAATTTCATAAATATAGAATGTTCGTGAACAATCAGAATCAGTGGACAATTATTCATCTGTCAACTTTTATATGTGCACAAATGTACCCGGGCTGTGTATTGGTTTTGTGTGGAACTGACGATGTTTTTTTCAACAGCAATAAACACAATTAAATTTAGCAAACGACCTGTCAATCATTCAAAACTGTTGTTTCATTGTGGGACGGTCCACACTGTTTCGAAACAGTGACAAATCCCTTCCTCCCTCCCAAACTCAACTTACCCGAGTTTTCATCCATGGCATCGTACAACGGGGCCATCCCTCCGCCCAGTCCAGAATCAGACGCCACCGATGACGACGAGTGAAAGTCCTGCAGCAAGTTGAACTGGCCGCTGGTCACCTCGAAGCGTTCGCCACTGTTGGAGAAGTTCCAGTCGAACGAAACGTCCAGCGGATCGGCAGCTACATGACACGGCACCGGAACCGTCTCGTCCAGCGATGCACCAACAATCATGATACTGCTCGAGGCACAAACTGGCGCAACTGCAGAGAGAACGAGGAAAAATAAACACATGAAGGCAGAGTATATACTAAATATTCATCCCACAGAAAAAGGGGCCCCCAACATCACCCTTTCGGGCCCCCAGCCTCCCTCGAAAATACCCCCCGCGGTGCAAAGAAAGGGCAAACTCCACGCCAGAAGGGAAAGTCCCGCCTCAGCCCCACCAAGCCCCGAAAAGGGAAGAATTTTTAATTTATTCATTTTTATTCATTCGGGTAACGTTTTACGCTCTCGTTGCATCCGTGTCACTGGTTTGCTGCTGCTTTCCATAAGCCACCGCTACTGGGTTGACTGCTACAAGGTTGGATTCTCAAGGAAATCATAGCCGTATTGTTAATCTGAATATGCCATGTCGGTTAAAAGTTTGAAGGGGATTGACACTTTTTCGCCAAACGTCAGCCTGACATGTGTAATTAAATTTGTGCGATGAAATGTTTCCAAAAAATCCACCAATTTTGTAAGTTTAACAACACTGCTCATGTTTTGAATTGGTGAACTCAAACTTACTGCCAATTTTCCATACAAATATTATGTTTTTTCTTGTTTCATTTCCATACAAAACTACATGGTGAGCCGGCTGAGCCTATTCCCACAACTAGTGCATTAACTAAATCTTCAACGATGGATTTAGAATATTTGGATGAAACTTTGCCCATGCATTCTCTTTGTCAATCAAACTATTCGCTCTACAGCATTGCACAGTGGGCGAAATGGAACACAAAATCGGACTTAATTGAACGCGGCTGGTTCCCTGGTATGAAAAATAGTTTTTCTAATGTAAAAAATTCCGGGGAATCGATTGGTGATGGTTTCATCCACCGCACGATACGGCAAAGGGTCCATTTTTCCCCAATTCCCCATTTTTTTACATTTTTTTCTTGATAATCGGTCTGTATTTAGAGCGGAGGCTTTATGCGGCCATCCAAAATGCACTTAACTTATGTAAAAATGTCCCAGGAATCCAGTAAAAATAACCACTTGCACCGCAAAAATCATCTAGGGTCCATTTAACCCCAATTACGCTATAAAAGCATTTTTGGCCGTTTTCAAATGTTAGGTCCGATTTTACAAATCTGAAAATATTTTTATCGAAAAAATCAGACAATTTTACAAAAGAATGACGATTTGCACTTGATAGTTTAACAAATTTATGTTGATAAAAATAAAAATTATGTAAAAGGCAGTTTATTCAGCGTTTGGGGAAATTGGCCCAAAACTCATTCTTCAATCTTTTTATTTAGTTTAATTTCTATATCAACATAAATGTGTCAAACAATCAAGTGCAAATTGTCATTCTTATGTATAATTGTCTGATCTTTTCGATAAAAATATTTTCAGATTTGTAAAATCGGACCTAACATTTGAAAACGGCCAAAAATGCTTTTATAGCGGAATTGGGGTTAAATGGATACTAGATGATTTTTGCGGTGCAAGTGGTTATTTTTACTGGATTCTTGGGACATTTTCACATAAGTTAAGTGCATTTTGGATGGCCGCATAAAGCCTCAGCTCGAAATACAGACCGATTTTCAAGAAAAAACCCGATTTAATCCCACCAGGGGTGAGATAGAGCCTTTCTTACTAAAGAATATAACTTCTCTCAATTCACAACATCGACTTGATACAAAAAATCTTATGATTAAAGCAAGGTATTATTAATGATGTGTTTTCTAAAAGAAATTGAAAACACAATTTTCACCTATCGAATATTTTTAATCGTACAAATTCTTAGCTTCCAATGCGCAAGTGACGACACACACCGCGGTTTTGGTTTTCTAGTTTTGGTACGAGCCCAAAAACCGAACAAAGCAGGCGCAAAGCAAAACCGAGTTAACCGCACAGTGGGAAGCTTGCCATTCAGCGTCTACGAAAGTGAGAGAGTCAGAGATAGATATTTTTACAACCGCACCACTACACACTCAATCGCAATACCTTAGGTAGATAGCCATTGGCGTCGCGAGCATTGAAAACTTTTCAAACGATATAAAGCTTAGAAGCTTCGAAAGCTCCTATTGGAATCCAATGAACTCTGTTTAATAAAACGACACGACAAATGAAGCCTACTTAAAGGCGATTTTAGGAGCACACGGGAAACAAATTGATTGTACCCGGATGAATGTCCTATGTCAAAAAAGTTTTTGCATAAACATTGGACAGTTATGCAAAAACGGACTGGGAAAAAGAAACCGAAAAGCTACGATGTCTTACATGTTGTAGGAAACATCGGTAGACAAGCAACTACAAACGAGTATAAGTCGAGCCAAACTATATGCGCCAGCATTCTTGCGCCAGTATTCGAAGCTCAACTTGACAACTTGTCGACTTGGCGTCGAAGCGTCGGAAATCGGTGCTGTGTGATTTTTTAGCGATTTTTCGGTTTAAAATTCATGCTGAATCGACATAATTACGAAGCTGGAAATGACGTCCTGGCTTAAAGTAAAACCTATACCTTTCTTTAGTAAGAAAGGCAAAAAGTAAATCGTTCTAAAAATTGATCGGGATTGCCGATCGATGTCAAATTTGTTTCAGATGCTCACTCATGGTCTGTACTATGAATGTAGCAAGAAATTTCGAATAAAATCAGAAATGAAAAATGTTGGCGAAGGTCACCAGGTGGGCTTTTACCTTTTTTTAGGGATTTTGTTTCTTATGGTAGGTCAATCAAACGGCTCTAACTCCAGAACCATATTATGAATCTGGATGAAAATTTGGGAGGTTGTAGAGCTCGAAAAATGCAATTTTTGAGATAAATAAAAGATATGTAAATGAAAAAATTGGACCATATTTTCATTTGGAAACTGTGTATTTTCTGGAAAAGTCTGGCCGCATCCGAAAACAGATGGATAATTCGAAATTTGCGCGGCAACTCGCCCAGGTTCAGCACACTAGCTTTCATCTGCATTTAGGAAAATCGAAATCGGATTTATGGGAGCTGAGAACGGCGCGACACAAAATTTTGCAAAATTTTACCACATACGAACATCACTCGACCTCCACGGAATTTATTTTCTCAAAATTCGAGGGTTCGAGATAGACGAGTTCTATCAAGGTGAATCGATAGAGCGTCGAAAATCGATGCAGTGTGATTTTTTAGCGATTTTTCGGTTTAAAATTCATGCTGAATCGACATATTTACGAAGCTGGAAATGACGTCCTGGCTTAAAGTAAAACCTATACCTTTCTTTAGTAAGAAAGGCAAAAAGTAAATCGTTCTAAAAATTGATCGGGATTGCCGATCGATGTCAAATTTGTTTCAGATGCTCACTCATGGTCTGTACTATGAATGTAGCAAGAAATTTCGAATAAAATCAGAAATGAAAAATGTTGGCGAAGGTCACCAGGTGGGCTTTTACCTTTTTTTAGGGATTTTGTTTCTTATGGTAGGTCAATCAAACGGCTCTAACTCCAGAACCATATTATGAATCTGGATGAAAATTTGGGAGGTTGTAGAGCTCGAAAAATGCAATTTTTGAGATAAATAAAAGATATGTAAATGAAAAAATTGGACCATATTTTCATTTGAAAACTGTGTATTTTCTGGAAAAGTCTAGACACATCCGAAAACAGATGGATATTTCGAAATTTGCGCGGCAACTCGCCCAGGTTCAGCACACTAGCTTTCATCTGCATTTAGGAGAATCGAAATCGGATTTATGGAAGCTGAGAACGGCGCGACACAAAATTTTGCAAAATTTTACCACATACGAACATCACTCGACCTCCACGGAATTTATTTTCTCAAAATTCGAGGGTTCGAGATAGACGAGTTCTATCAAGGTGAATCGATAGAGCGTCGAAAATCGATGCAGTGTGATTTTTTAGCGATTTTTCGGTTTAAAATTCATGCTGAATCGACATATTTACGAAGCTGGAAATGACGTCCTGGCTTAAAGTAAAACCTATACCTTTCTTTAGTAAGAAAGGCAAAAAGTAAATCGTTCTAAAAATTGATCGGGATTGCCGATCGATGTCAAATTTGTTTCAGATGCTCACTCATGGTCTGTACTATGAATGTAGCAAGAAATTTCGAATAAAATCAGAAATGAAAAATGTTGGCGAAGGTCACCAGGTGGGCTTTTACCTTTTTTTAGGGATTTTGTTTCTTATGGTAGGTCAATCAAACGGCTCTAACTCCAGAACCATATTATGAATCTGGATGAAAATTTGGGAGGTTGTAGAGCTCGAAAAATGCAATTTTTGAGATAAATAAAAGATATGTAAATGAAAAAATTGGACCATATTTTCATTTGGAAACTGTGTATTTTCTGGAAAAGTCTGGCCGCATCCGAAAACAGATGGATAATTCGAAATTTGCGCGGCAACTCGCCCAGGTTCAGCACACTAGCTTTCATCTGCATTTAGGAAAATCGAAATCGGATTTATGGGAGCTGAGAACGGCGCGACACAAAATTTTGCAAAATTTTACCACATACGAACATCACTCGACCTCCACGGAATTTATTTTCTCAAAATTCGAGGGTTCGAGATAGACGAGTTCTATCAAGGTGAATCGATAGAGCGTCGAAAATCGATGCAGTGTGATTTTTTAGCGATTTTTCGGTTTAAAATTCATGCTGAATCGACATATTTACGAAGCTGGAAATGACGTCCTGGCTTAAAGTAAAACCTATACCTTTCTTTAGTAAGAAAGGCAAAAAGTAAATCGTTCTAAAAATTGATCGGGATTGCCGATCGATGTCAAATTTGTTTCAGATGCTCACTCATGGTCTGTACTATGAATGTAGCAAGAAATTTCGAATAAAATCAGAAATGAAAAATGTTGGCGAAGGTCACCAGGTGGGCTTTTACCTTTTTTTAGGGATTTTGTTTCTTATGGTAGGTCAATCAAACGGCTCTAACTCCAGAACCATATTATGAATCTGGATGAAAATTTGGGAGGTTGTAGAGCTCGAAAAATGCAATTTTTGAGATAAATAAAAGATATGTAAATGAAAAAATTGGACCATATTTTCATTTGGAAACTGTGTATTTTCTGGAAAAGTCTGGCCGCATCCGAAAACAGATGGATAATTCGAAATTTGCGCGGCAACTCGCCCAGGTTCAGCACACTAGCTTTCATCTGCATTTAGGAAAATCGAAATCGGATTTATGGGAGCTGAGAACGGCGCGACACAAAATTTTGCAAAATTTTACCACATACGAACATCACTCGACCTCCACGGAATTTATTTTCTCAAAATTCGAGGGTTCGAGATAGACGAGTTCTATCAAGGTGAATCGATAGAGCGTCGAAAATCGATGCAGTGTGATTTTTTAGCGATTTTTCGGTTTAAAATTCATGCTGAATCGACATATTTACGAAGCTGGAAATGACGTCCTGGCTTAAAGTAAAACCTATACCTTTCTTTAGTAAGAAAGGCAAAAAGTAAATCGTTCTAAAAATTGATCGGGATTGCCGATCGATGTCAAATTTGTTTCAGATGCTCACTCATGGTCTGTACTATGAATGTAGCAAGAAATTTCGAATAAAATCAGAAATGAAAAATGTTGGCGAAGGTCACCAGGTGGGCTTTTACCTTTTTTTAGGGATTTTGTTTCTTATGGTAGGTCAATCAAACGGCTCTAACTCCAGAACCATATTATGAATCTGGATGAAAATTTGGGAGGTTGTAGAGCTCGAAAAATGCAATTTTTGAGATAAATAAAAGATATGTAAATGAAAAAATTGGACCATATTTTCATTTGAAAACTGTGTATTTTCTGGAAAAGTCTAGACACATCCGAAAACAGATGGATATTTCGAAATTTGCGCGGCAACTCGCCCAGGTTCAGCACACTAGCTTTCATCTGCATTTAGGAGAATCGAAATCGGATTTATGGAAGCTGAGAACGGCGCGACACAAAATTTTGCAAAATTTTACCACATACGAACATCACTCGACCTCCACGGAATTTATTTTCTCAAAATTCGAGGGTTCGAGATAGACGAGTTCTATCAAGGTGAATCGATAGAGCGTCGAAAATCGATGCAGTGTGATTTTTTAGCGATTTTTCGGTTTAAAATTCATGCTGAATCGACATATTTACGAAGCTGGAAATGACGTCCTGGCTTAAAGTAAAACCTATACCTTTCTTTAGTAAGAAAGGCAAAAAGTAAATCGTTCTAAAAATTGATCGGGATTGCCGATCGATGTCAAATTTGTTTCAGATGCTCACTCATGGTCTGTACTATGAATGTAGCAAGAAATTTCGAATAAAATCAGAAATGAAAAATGTTGGCGAAGGTCACCAGGTGGGCTTTTACCTTTTTTTAGGGATTTTGTTTCTTATGGTAGGTCAATCAAACGGCTCTAACTCCAGAACCATATTATGAATCTGGATGAAAATTTGGGAGGTTGTAGAGCTCGAAAAATGCAATTTTTGAGATAAATAAAAGATATGTAAATGAAAAAATTGGACCATATTTTCATTTGAAAACTGTGTATTTTCTGGAAAAGTCTAGACACATCCGAAAACAGATGGATATTTCGAAATTTGCGCGGCAACTCGCCCAGGTTCAGCACACTAGCTTTCATCTGCATTTAGGAGAATCGAAATCGGATTTATGGAAGCTGAGAACGGCGCGACACAAAATTTTGCAAAATTTTACCACATACGAACATCACTCGACCTCCACGGAATTTATTTTCTCAAAATTCGAGGGTTCGAGATAGACGAGTTCTATCAAGGTGAATCGATAGAGCGTCGAAAATCGATGCAGTGTGATTTTTTAGCGATTTTTCGGTTTAAAATTCATGCTGAATCGACATATTTACGAAGCTGGAAATGACGTCCTGGCTTAAAGTAAAACCTATACCTTTCTTTAGTAAGAAAGGCAAAAAGTAAATCGTTCTAAAAATTGATCGGGATTGCCGATCGATGTCAAATTTGTTTCAGATGCTCACTCATGGTCTGTACTATGAATGTAGCAAGAAATTTCGAATAAAATCAGAAATGAAAAATGTTGGCGAAGGTCACCAGGTGGGCTTTTACCTTTTTTTAGGGATTTTGTTTCTTATGGTAGGTCAATCAAACGGCTCTAACTCCAGAACCATATTATGAATCTGGATGAAAATTTGGGAGGTTGTAGAGCTCGAAAAATGCAATTTTTGAGATAAATAAAAGATATGTAAATGAAAAAATTGGACCATATTTTCATTTGGAAACTGTGTATTTTCTGGAAAAGTCTGGCCGCATCCGAAAACAGATGGATAATTCGAAATTTGCGCGGCAACTCGCCCAGGTTCAGCACACTAGCTTTCATCTGCATTTAGGAAAATCGAAATCGGATTTATGGGAGCTGAGAACGGCGCGACACAAAATTTTGCAAAATTTTACCACATACGAACATCACTCGACCTCCACGGAATTTATTTTCTCAAAATTCGAGGGTTCGAGATAGACGAGTTCTATCAAGGTGAATCGATAGAGCGTCGAAAATCGATGCAGTGTGATTTTTTAGCGATTTTTCGGTTTAAAATTCATGCTGAATCGACATATTTACGAAGCTGGAAATGACGTCCTGGCTTAAAGTAAAACCTATACCTTTCTTTAGTAAGAAAGGCAAAAAGTAAATCGTTCTAAAAATTGATCGGGATTGCCGATCGATGTCAAATTTGTTTCAGATGCTCACTCATGGTCTGTACTATGAATGTAGCAAGAAATTTCGAATAAAATCAGAAATGAAAAATGTTGGCGAAGGTCACCAGGTGGGCTTTTACCTTTTTTTAGGGATTTTGTTTCTTATGGTAGGTCAATCAAACGGCTCTAACTCCAGAACCATATTATGAATCTGGATGAAAATTTGGGAGGTTGTAGAGCTCGAAAAATGCAATTTTTGAGATAAATAAAAGATATGTAAATGAAAAAATTGGACCATATTTTCATTTGAAAACTGTGTATTTTCTGGAAAAGTCTAGACACATCCGAAAACAGATGGATATTTCGAAATTTGCGCGGCAACTCGCCCAGGTTCAGCACACTAGCTTTCATCTGCATTTAGGAAAATCGAAATCGGATTTATGGGAGCTGAGAACGGCGCGACACAAAATTTTGCAAAATTTTACCACATACGAACATCACTCGACCTCCACGGAATTTATTTTCTCAAAATTCGAGGGTTCGAGATAGACGAGTTCTATCAAGGTGAATCGATAGAGCGTCGAAAATCGATGCAGTGTGATTTTTTAGCGATTTTTCGGTTTAAAATTCATGCTGAATCGACATATTTACGAAGCTGGAAATGACGTCCTGGCTTAAAGTAAAACCTATACCTTTCTTTAGTAAGAAAGGCAAAAAGTAAATCGTTCTAAAAATTGATCGGGATTGCCGATCGATGTCAAATTTGTTTCAGATGCTCACTCATGGTCTGTACTATGAATGTAGCAAGAAATTTCGAATAAAATCAGAAATGAAAAATGTTGGCGAAGGTCACCAGGTGGGCTTTTACCTTTTTTTAGGGATTTTGTTTCTTATGGTAGGTCAATCAAACGGCTCTAACTCCAGAACCATATTATGAATCTGGATGAAAATTTGGGAGGTTGTAGAGCTCGAAAAATGCAATTTTTGAGATAAATAAAAGATATGTAAATGAAAAAATTGGACCATATTTTCATTTGGAAACTGTGTATTTTCTGGAAAAGTCTGGCCGCATCCGAAAACAGATGGATAATTCGAAATTTGCGCGGCAACTCGCCCAGGTTCAGCACACTAGCTTTCATCTGCATTTAGGAAAATCGAAATCGGATTTATGGGAGCTGAGAACGGCGCGACACAAAATTTTGCAAAATTTTACCACATACGAACATCACTCGACCTCCACGGAATTTATTTTCTCAAAATTCGAGGGTTCGAGATAGACGAGTTCTATCAAGGTGAATCGATAGAGCGTCGAAAATCGATGCAGTGTGATTTTTTAGCGATTTTTCGGTTTAAAATTCATGCTGAATCGACATATTTACGAAGCTGGAAATGACGTCCTGGCTTAAAGTAAAACCTATACCTTTCTTTAGTAAGAAAGGCAAAAAGTAAATCGTTCTAAAAATTGATCGGGATTGCCGATCGATGTCAAATTTGTTTCAGATGCTCACTCATGGTCTGTACTATGAATGTAGCAAGAAATTTCGAATAAAATCAGAAATGAAAAATGTTGGCGAAGGTCACCAGGTGGGCTTTTACCTTTTTTTAGGGATTTTGTTTCTTATGGTAGGTCAATCAAACGGCTCTAACTCCAGAACCATATTATGAATCTGGATGAAAATTTGGGAGGTTGTAGAGCTCGAAAAATGCAATTTTTGAGATAAATAAAAGATATGTAAATGAAAAAATTGGACCATATTTTCATTTGGAAACTGTGTATTTTCTGGAAAAGTCTGGCCGCATCCGAAAACAGATGGATAATTCGAAATTTGCGCGGCAACTCGCCCAGGTTCAGCACACTAGCTTTCATCTGCATTTAGGAAAATCGAAATCGGATTTATGGGAGCTGAGAACGGCGCGACACAAAATTTTGCAAAATTTTACCACATACGAACATCACTCGACCTCCACGGAATTTATTTTCTCAAAATTCGAGGGTTCGAGATAGACGAGTTCTATCAAGGTGAATCGATAGAGCGTCGAAAATCGATGCAGTGTGATTTTTTAGCGATTTTTCGGTTTAAAATTCATGCTGAATCGACATATTTACGAAGCTGGAAATGACGTCCTGGCTTAAAGTAAAACCTATACCTTTCTTTAGTAAGAAAGGCAAAAAGTAAATCGTTCTAAAAATTGATCGGGATTGCCGATCGATGTCAAATTTGTTTCAGATGCTCACTCATGGTCTGTACTATGAATGTAGCAAGAAATTTCGAATAAAATCAGAAATGAAAAATGTTGGCGAAGGTCACCAGGTGGGCTTTTACCTTTTTTTAGGGATTTTGTTTCTTATGGTAGGTCAATCAAACGGCTCTAACTCCAGAACCATATTATGAATCTGGATGAAAATTTGGGAGGTTGTAGAGCTCGAAAAATGCAATTTTTGAGATAAATAAAAGATATGTAAATGAAAAAATTGGACCATATTTTCATTTGGAAACTGTGTATTTTCTGGAAAAGTCTGGCCGCATCCGAAAACAGATGGATAATTCGAAATTTGCGCGGCAACTCGCCCAGGTTCAGCACACTAGCTTTCATCTGCATTTAGGAAAATCGAAATCGGATTTATGGGAGCTGAGAACGGCGCGACACAAAATTTTGCAAAATTTTACCACATACGAACATCACTCGACCTCCACGGAATTTATTTTCTCAAAATTCGAGGGTTCGAGATAGACGAGTTCTATCAAGGTGAATCGATAGAGCGTCGAAAATCGATGCAGTGTGATTTTTTAGCGATTTTTCGGTTTAAAATTCATGCTGAATCGACATATTTACGAAGCTGGAAATGACGTCCTGGCTTAAAGTAAAACCTATACCTTTCTTTAGTAAGAAAGGCAAAAAGTAAATCGTTCTAAAAATTGATCGGGATTGCCGATCGATGTCAAATTTGTTTCAGATGCTCACTCATGGTCTGTACTATGAATGTAGCAAGAAATTTCGAATAAAATCAGAAATGAAAAATGTTGGCGAAGGTCACCAGGTGGGCTTTTACCTTTTTTTAGGGATTTTGTTTCTTATGGTAGGTCAATCAAACGGCTCTAACTCCAGAACCATATTATGAATCTGGATGAAAATTTGGGAGGTTGTAGAGCTCGAAAAATGCAATTTTTGAGATAAATAAAAGATATGTAAATGAAAAAATTGGACCATATTTTCATTTGAAAACTGTGTATTTTCTGGAAAAGTCTAGACACATCCGAAAACAGATGGATATTTCGAAATTTGCGCGGCAACTCGCCCAGGTTCAGCACACTAGCTTTCATCTGCATTTAGGAGAATCGAAATCGGATTTATGGAAGCTGAGAACGGCGCGACACAAAATTTTGCAAAATTTTACCACATACGAACATCACTCGACCTCCACGGAATTTATTTTCTCAAAATTCGAGGGTTCGAGATAGACGAGTTCTATCAAGGTGAATCGATAGAGCGTCGAAAATCGATGCAGTGTGATTTTTTAGCGATTTTTCGGTTTAAAATTCATGCTGAATCGACATATTTACGAAGCTGGAAATGACGTCCTGGCTTAAAGTAAAACCTATACCTTTCTTTAGTAAGAAAGGCAAAAAGTAAATCGTTCTAAAAATTGATCGGGATTGCCGATCGATGTCAAATTTGTTTCAGATGCTCACTCATGGTCTGTACTATGAATGTAGCAAGAAATTTCGAATAAAATCAGAAATGAAAAATGTTGGCGAAGGTCACCAGGTGGGCTTTTACCTTTTTTTAGGGATTTTGTTTCTTATGGTAGGTCAATCAAACGGCTCTAACTCCAGAACCATATTATGAATCTGGATGAAAATTTGGGAGGTTGTAGAGCTCGAAAAATGCAATTTTTGAGATAAATAAAAGATATGTAAATGAAAAAATTGGACCATATTTTCATTTGAAAACTGTGTATTTTCTGGAAAAGTCTAGACACATCCGAAAACAGATGGATATTTCGAAATTTGCGCGGCAACTCGCCCAGGTTCAGCACACTAGCTTTCATCTGCATTTAGGAGAATCGAAATCGGATTTATGGAAGCTGAGAACGGCGCGACACAAAATTTTGCAAAATTTTACCACATACGAACATCACTCGACCTCCACGGAATTTATTTTCTCAAAATTCGAGGGTTCGAGATAGACGAGTTCTATCAAGGTGAATCGATAGAGCGTCGAAAATCGATGCAGTGTGATTTTTTAGCGATTTTTCGGTTTAAAATTCATGCTGAATCGACATATTTACGAAGCTGGAAATGACGTCCTGGCTTAAAGTAAAACCTATACCTTTCTTTAGTAAGAAAGGCAAAAAGTAAATCGTTCTAAAAATTGATCGGGATTGCCGATCGATGTCAAATTTGTTTCAGATGCTCACTCATGGTCTGTACTATGAATGTAGCAAGAAATTTCGAATAAAATCAGAAATGAAAAATGTTGGCGAAGGTCACCAGGTGGGCTTTTACCTTTTTTTAGGGATTTTGTTTCTTATGGTAGGTCAATCAAACGGCTCTAACTCCAGAACCATATTATGAATCTGGATGAAAATTTGGGAGGTTGTAGAGCTCGAAAAATGCAATTTTTGAGATAAATAAAAGATATGTAAATGAAAAAATTGGACCATATTTTCATTTGGAAACTGTGTATTTTCTGGAAAAGTCTGGCCGCATCCGAAAACAGATGGATAATTCGAAATTTGCGCGGCAACTCGCCCAGGTTCAGCACACTAGCTTTCATCTGCATTTAGGAAAATCGAAATCGGATTTATGGGAGCTGAGAACGGCGCGACACAAAATTTTGCAAAATTTTACCACATACGAACATCACTCGACCTCCACGGAATTTATTTTCTCAAAATTCGAGGGTTCGAGATAGACGAGTTCTATCAAGGTGAATCGATAGAGCGTCGAAAATCGATGCAGTGTGATTTTTTAGCGATTTTTCGGTTTAAAATTCATGCTGAATCGACATATTTACGAAGCTGGAAATGACGTCCTGGCTTAAAGTAAAACCTATACCTTTCTTTAGTAAGAAAGGCAAAAAGTAAATCGTTCTAAAAATTGATCGGGATTGCCGATCGATGTCAAATTTGTTTCAGATGCTCACTCATGGTCTGTACTATGAATGTAGCAAGAAATTTCGAATAAAATCAGAAATGAAAAATGTTGGCGAAGGTCACCAGGTGGGCTTTTACCTTTTTTTAGGGATTTTGTTTCTTATGGTAGGTCAATCAAACGGCTCTAACTCCAGAACCATATTATGAATCTGGATGAAAATTTGGGAGGTTGTAGAGCTCGAAAAATGCAATTTTTGAGATAAATAAAAGATATGTAAATGAAAAAATTGGACCATATTTTCATTTGAAAACTGTGTATTTTCTGGAAAAGTCTAGACACATCCGAAAACAGATGGATATTTCGAAATTTGCGCGGCAACTCGCCCAGGTTCAGCACACTAGCTTTCATCTGCATTTAGGAAAATCGAAATCGGATTTATGGGAGCTGAGAACGGCGCGACACAAAATTTTGCAAAATTTTACCACATACGAACATCACTCGACCTCCACGGAATTTATTTTCTCAAAATTCGAGGGTTCGAGATAGACGAGTTCTATCAAGGTGAATCGATAGAGCGTCGAAAATCGATGCAGTGTGATTTTTTAGCGATTTTTCGGTTTAAAATTCATGCTGAATCGACATATTTACGAAGCTGGAAATGACGTCCTGGCTTAAAGTAAAACCTATACCTTTCTTTAGTAAGAAAGGCAAAAAGTAAATCGTTCTAAAAATTGATCGGGATTGCCGATCGATGTCAAATTTGTTTCAGATGCTCACTCATGGTCTGTACTATGAATGTAGCAAGAAATTTCGAATAAAATCAGAAATGAAAAATGTTGGCGAAGGTCACCAGGTGGGCTTTTACCTTTTTTTAGGGATTTTGTTTCTTATGGTAGGTCAATCAAACGGCTCTAACTCCAGAACCATATTATGAATCTGGATGAAAATTTGGGAGGTTGTAGAGCTCGAAAAATGCAATTTTTGAGATAAATAAAAGATATGTAAATGAAAAAATTGGACCATATTTTCATTTGGAAACTGTGTATTTTCTGGAAAAGTCTGGCCGCATCCGAAAACAGATGGATAATTCGAAATTTGCGCGGCAACTCGCCCAGGTTCAGCACACTAGCTTTCATCTGCATTTAGGAAAATCGAAATCGGATTTATGGGAGCTGAGAACGGCGCGACACAAAATTTTGCAAAATTTTACCACATACGAACATCACTCGACCTCCACGGAATTTATTTTCTCAAAATTCGAGGGTTCGAGATAGACGAGTTCTATCAAGGTGAATCGATAGAGCGTCGAAAATCGATGCAGTGTGATTTTTTAGCGATTTTTCGGTTTAAAATTCATGCTGAATCGACATATTTACGAAGCTGGAAATGACGTCCTGGCTTAAAGTAAAACCTATACCTTTCTTTAGTAAGAAAGGCAAAAAGTAAATCGTTCTAAAAATTGATCGGGATTGCCGATCGATGTCAAATTTGTTTCAGATGCTCACTCATGGTCTGTACTATGAATGTAGCAAGAAATTTCGAATAAAATCAGAAATGAAAAATGTTGGCGAAGGTCACCAGGTGGGCTTTTACCTTTTTTTAGGGATTTTGTTTCTTATGGTAGGTCAATCAAACGGCTCTAACTCCAGAACCATATTATGAATCTGGATGAAAATTTGGGAGGTTGTAGAGCTCGAAAAATGCAATTTTTGAGATAAATAAAAGATATGTAAATGAAAAAATTGGACCATATTTTCATTTGGAAACTGTGTATTTTCTGGAAAAGTCTGGCCGCATCCGAAAACAGATGGATAATTCGAAATTTGCGCGGCAACTCGCCCAGGTTCAGCACACTAGCTTTCATCTGCATTTAGGAAAATCGAAATCGGATTTATGGGAGCTGAGAACGGCGCGACACAAAATTTTGCAAAATTTTACCACATACGAACATCACTCGACCTCCACGGAATTTATTTTCTCAAAATTCGAGGGTTCGAGATAGACGAGTTCTATCAAGGTGAATCGATAGAGCGTCGAAAATCGATGCAGTGTGATTTTTTAGCGATTTTTCGGTTTAAAATTCATGCTGAATCGACATATTTACGAAGCTGGAAATGACGTCCTGGCTTAAAGTAAAACCTATACCTTTCTTTAGTAAGAAAGGCAAAAAGTAAATCGTTCTAAAAATTGATCGGGATTGCCGATCGATGTCAAATTTGTTTCAGATGCTCACTCATGGTCTGTACTATGAATGTAGCAAGAAATTTCGAATAAAATCAGAAATGAAAAATGTTGGCGAAGGTCACCAGGTGGGCTTTTACCTTTTTTTAGGGATTTTGTTTCTTATGGTAGGTCAATCAAACGGCTCTAACTCCAGAACCATATTATGAATCTGGATGAAAATTTGGGAGGTTGTAGAGCTCGAAAAATGCAATTTTTGAGATAAATAAAAGATATGTAAATGAAAAAATTGGACCATATTTTCATTTGAAAACTGTGTATTTTCTGGAAAAGTCTAGACACATCCGAAAACAGATGGATATTTCGAAATTTGCGCGGCAACTCGCCCAGGTTCAGCACACTAGCTTTCATCTGCATTTAGGAGAATCGAAATCGGATTTATGGAAGCTGAGAACGGCGCGACACAAAATTTTGCAAAATTTTACCACATACGAACATCACTCGACCTCCACGGAATTTATTTTCTCAAAATTCGAGGGTTCGAGATAGACGAGTTCTATCAAGGTGAATCGATAGAGCGTCGAAAATCGATGCAGTGTGATTTTTTAGCGATTTTTCGGTTTAAAATTCATGCTGAATCGACATATTTACGAAGCTGGAAATGACGTCCTGGCTTAAAGTAAAACCTATACCTTTCTTTAGTAAGAAAGGCAAAAAGTAAATCGTTCTAAAAATTGATCGGGATTGCCGATCGATGTCAAATTTGTTTCAGATGCTCACTCATGGTCTGTACTATGAATGTAGCAAGAAATTTCGAATAAAATCAGAAATGAAAAATGTTGGCGAAGGTCACCAGGTGGGCTTTTACCTTTTTTTAGGGATTTTGTTTCTTATGGTAGGTCAATCAAACGGCTCTAACTCCAGAACCATATTATGAATCTGGATGAAAATTTGGGAGGTTGTAGAGCTCGAAAAATGCAATTTTTGAGATAAATAAAAGATATGTAAATGAAAAAATTGGACCATATTTTCATTTGAAAACTGTGTATTTTCTGGAAAAGTCTAGACACATCCGAAAACAGATGGATATTTCGAAATTTGCGCGGCAACTCGCCCAGGTTCAGCACACTAGCTTTCATCTGCATTTAGGAGAATCGAAATCGGATTTATGGAAGCTGAGAACGGCGCGACACAAAATTTTGCAAAATTTTACCACATACGAACATCACTCGACCTCCACGGAATTTATTTTCTCAAAATTCGAGGGTTCGAGATAGACGAGTTCTATCAAGGTGAATCGATAGAGCGTCGAAAATCGATGCAGTGTGATTTTTTAGCGATTTTTCGGTTTAAAATTCATGCTGAATCGACATATTTACGAAGCTGGAAATGACGTCCTGGCTTAAAGTAAAACCTATACCTTTCTTTAGTAAGAAAGGCAAAAAGTAAATCGTTCTAAAAATTGATCGGGATTGCCGATCGATGTCAAATTTGTTTCAGATGCTCACTCATGGTCTGTACTATGAATGTAGCAAGAAATTTCGAATAAAATCAGAAATGAAAAATGTTGGCGAAGGTCACCAGGTGGGCTTTTACCTTTTTTTAGGGATTTTGTTTCTTATGGTAGGTCAATCAAACGGCTCTAACTCCAGAACCATATTATGAATCTGGATGAAAATTTGGGAGGTTGTAGAGCTCGAAAAATGCAATTTTTGAGATAAATAAAAGATATGTAAATGAAAAAATTGGACCATATTTTCATTTGGAAACTGTGTATTTTCTGGAAAAGTCTGGCCGCATCCGAAAACAGATGGATAATTCGAAATTTGCGCGGCAACTCGCCCAGGTTCAGCACACTAGCTTTCATCTGCATTTAGGAAAATCGAAATCGGATTTATGGGAGCTGAGAACGGCGCGACACAAAATTTTGCAAAATTTTACCACATACGAACATCACTCGACCTCCACGGAATTTATTTTCTCAAAATTCGAGGGTTCGAGATAGACGAGTTCTATCAAGGTGAATCGATAGAGCGTCGAAAATCGATGCAGTGTGATTTTTTAGCGATTTTTCGGTTTAAAATTCATGCTGAATCGACATATTTACGAAGCTGGAAATGACGTCCTGGCTTAAAGTAAAACCTATACCTTTCTTTAGTAAGAAAGGCAAAAAGTAAATCGTTCTAAAAATTGATCGGGATTGCCGATCGATGTCAAATTTGTTTCAGATGCTCACTCATGGTCTGTACTATGAATGTAGCAAGAAATTTCGAATAAAATCAGAAATGAAAAATGTTGGCGAAGGTCACCAGGTGGGCTTTTACCTTTTTTTAGGGATTTTGTTTCTTATGGTAGGTCAATCAAACGGCTCTAACTCCAGAACCATATTATGAATCTGGATGAAAATTTGGGAGGTTGTAGAGCTCGAAAAATGCAATTTTTGAGATAAATAAAAGATATGTAAATGAAAAAATTGGACCATATTTTCATTTGAAAACTGTGTATTTTCTGGAAAAGTCTAGACACATCCGAAAACAGATGGATATTTCGAAATTTGCGCGGCAACTCGCCCAGGTTCAGCACACTAGCTTTCATCTGCATTTAGGAGAATCGAAATCGGATTTATGGAAGCTGAGAACGGCGCGACACAAAATTTTGCAAAATTTTACCACATACGAACATCACTCGACCTCCACGGAATTTATTTTCTCAAAATTCGAGGGTTCGAGATAGACGAGTTCTATCAAGGTGAATCGATAGAGCGTCGAAAATCGATGCAGTGTGATTTTTTAGCGATTTTTCGGTTTAAAATTCATGCTGAATCGACATATTTACGAAGCTGGAAATGACGTCCTGGCTTAAAGTAAAACCTATACCTTTCTTTAGTAAGAAAGGCAAAAAGTAAATCGTTCTAAAAATTGATCGGGATTGCCGATCGATGTCAAATTTGTTTCAGATGCTCACTCATGGTCTGTACTATGAATGTAGCAAGAAATTTCGAATAAAATCAGAAATGAAAAATGTTGGCGAAGGTCACCAGGTGGGCTTTTACCTTTTTTTAGGGATTTTGTTTCTTATGGTAGGTCAATCAAACGGCTCTAACTCCAGAACCATATTATGAATCTGGATGAAAATTTGGGAGGTTGTAGAGCTCGAAAAATGCAATTTTTGAGATAAATAAAAGATATGTAAATGAAAAAATTGGACCATATTTTCATTTGGAAACTGTGTATTTTCTGGAAAAGTCTGGCCGCATCCGAAAACAGATGGATAATTCGAAATTTGCGCGGCAACTCGCCCAGGTTCAGCACACTAGCTTTCATCTGCATTTAGGAAAATCGAAATCGGATTTATGGGAGCTGAGAACGGCGCGACACAAAATTTTGCAAAATTTTACCACATACGAACATCACTCGACCTCCACGGAATTTATTTTCTCAAAATTCGAGGGTTCGAGATAGACGAGTTCTATCAAGGTGAATCGATAGAGCGTCGAAAATCGATGCAGTGTGATTTTTTAGCGATTTTTCGGTTTAAAATTCATGCTGAATCGACATATTTACGAAGCTGGAAATGACGTCCTGGCTTAAAGTAAAACCTATACCTTTCTTTAGTAAGAAAGGCAAAAAGTAAATCGTTCTAAAAATTGATCGGGATTGCCGATCGATGTCAAATTTGTTTCAGATGCTCACTCATGGTCTGTACTATGAATGTAGCAAGAAATTTCGAATAAAATCAGAAATGAAAAATGTTGGCGAAGGTCACCAGGTGGGCTTTTACCTTTTTTTAGGGATTTTGTTTCTTATGGTAGGTCAATCAAACGGCTCTAACTCCAGAACCATATTATGAATCTGGATGAAAATTTGGGAGGTTGTAGAGCTCGAAAAATGCAATTTTTGAGATAAATAAAAGATATGTAAATGAAAAAATTGGACCATATTTTCATTTGGAAACTGTGTATTTTCTGGAAAAGTCTGGCCGCATCCGAAAACAGATGGATAATTCGAAATTTGCGCGGCAACTCGCCCAGGTTCAGCACACTAGCTTTCATCTGCATTTAGGAAAATCGAAATCGGATTTATGGGAGCTGAGAACGGCGCGACACAAAATTTTGCAAAATTTTACCACATACGAACATCACTCGACCTCCACGGAATTTATTTTCTCAAAATTCGAGGGTTCGAGATAGACGAGTTCTATCAAGGTGAATCGATAGAGCGTCGAAAATCGATGCAGTGTGATTTTTTAGCGATTTTTCGGTTTAAAATTCATGCTGAATCGACATATTTACGAAGCTGGAAATGACGTCCTGGCTTAAAGTAAAACCTATACCTTTCTTTAGTAAGAAAGGCAAAAAGTAAATCGTTCTAAAAATTGATCGGGATTGCCGATCGATGTCAAATTTGTTTCAGATGCTCACTCATGGTCTGTACTATGAATGTAGCAAGAAATTTCGAATAAAATCAGAAATGAAAAATGTTGGCGAAGGTCACCAGGTGGGCTTTTACCTTTTTTTAGGGATTTTGTTTCTTATGGTAGGTCAATCAAACGGCTCTAACTCCAGAACCATATTATGAATCTGGATGAAAATTTGGGAGGTTGTAGAGCTCGAAAAATGCAATTTTTGAGATAAATAAAAGATATGTAAATGAAAAAATTGGACCATATTTTCATTTGAAAACTGTGTATTTTCTGGAAAAGTCTAGACACATCCGAAAACAGATGGATATTTCGAAATTTGCGCGGCAACTCGCCCAGGTTCAGCACACTAGCTTTCATCTGCATTTAGGAGAATCGAAATCGGATTTATGGAAGCTGAGAACGGCGCGACACAAAATTTTGCAAAATTTTACCACATACGAACATCACTCGACCTCCACGGAATTTATTTTCTCAAAATTCGAGGGTTCGAGATAGACGAGTTCTATCAAGGTGAATCGATAGAGCGTCGAAAATCGATGCAGTGTGATTTTTTAGCGATTTTTCGGTTTAAAATTCATGCTGAATCGACATATTTACGAAGCTGGAAATGACGTCCTGGCTTAAAGTAAAACCTATACCTTTCTTTAGTAAGAAAGGCAAAAAGTAAATCGTTCTAAAAATTGATCGGGATTGCCGATCGATGTCAAATTTGTTTCAGATGCTCACTCATGGTCTGTACTATGAATGTAGCAAGAAATTTCGAATAAAATCAGAAATGAAAAATGTTGGCGAAGGTCACCAGGTGGGCTTTTACCTTTTTTTAGGGATTTTGTTTCTTATGGTAGGTCAATCAAACGGCTCTAACTCCAGAACCATATTATGAATCTGGATGAAAATTTGGGAGGTTGTAGAGCTCGAAAAATGCAATTTTTGAGATAAATAAAAGATATGTAAATGAAAAAATTGGACCATATTTTCATTTGAAAACTGTGTATTTTCTGGAAAAGTCTAGACACATCCGAAAACAGATGGATATTTCGAAATTTGCGCGGCAACTCGCCCAGGTTCAGCACACTAGCTTTCATCTGCATTTAGGAGAATCGAAATCGGATTTATGGAAGCTGAGAACGGCGCGACACAAAATTTTGCAAAATTTTACCACATACGAACATCACTCGACCTCCACGGAATTTATTTTCTCAAAATTCGAGGGTTCGAGATAGACGAGTTCTATCAAGGTGAATCGATAGAGCGTCGAAAATCGATGCAGTGTGATTTTTTAGCGATTTTTCGGTTTAAAATTCATGCTGAATCGACATATTTACGAAGCTGGAAATGACGTCCTGGCTTAAAGTAAAACCTATACCTTTCTTTAGTAAGAAAGGCAAAAAGTAAATCGTTCTAAAAATTGATCCGGATTGCCGATCGATGTCAAATTTGTTTCAGATGCTCACTCATGGTCTGTACTATGAATGTAGCAAGAAATTTCGAATAAAATCAGAAATGAAAAATGTTGGCGAAGGTCACCAGGTGGGCTTTTACCTTTTTTTAGGGATTTTGTTTCTTATGGTAGGTCAATCAAACGGCTCTAACTCCAGAACCATATTATGAATCTGGATGAAAATTTGGGAGGTTGTAGAGCTCGAAAAATGCAATTTTTGAGATAAATAAAAGATATGTAAATGAAAAAATTGGACCATATTTTCATTTGGAAACTGTGTATTTTCTGGAAAAGTCTGGCCGCATCCGAAAACAGATGGATAATTCGAAATTTGCGCGGCAACTCGCCCAGGTTCAGCACACTAGCTTTCATCTGCATTTAGGAAAATCGAAATCGGATTTATGGGAGCTGAGAACGGCGCGACAC
This sequence comes from Culex pipiens pallens, assembly GCF_016801865.2. Classification (NCBI taxonomy): domain Eukaryota; kingdom Metazoa; phylum Arthropoda; class Insecta; order Diptera; family Culicidae; genus Culex; species Culex pipiens. The sequence continues at coordinate 87,035,888 of NC_068937.1, read as the reverse complement.
AAAATTTTGCAAAATTTTACCACATACGAACATCACTCGACCTCCACGGAATTTATTTTCTCAAAGTTCGAGGGTTCGAGATAGACGAGTTCTGTCAAGGTGAATCGATAGAGCGTCGAAAATCGATGCAGTGTGATTTTTTGGCGATTTTTCGGTTTAAAATTCATGCTGAATCGACATATTTACGAAGCTGGAAATGACGTCTTGGCTTAAAGTAAAACCTATACCTTTCTTTAGTAAGAAAGGCAAAAAGTAAATCGTTCTAAAAATTGATCCGGATTGCCGATCGATGTCAAATTTGTTTCAGATGCTCACTCATGGTCTGTACTATGAATGTAGCAAGAAATTTCGAATAAAATCAGAAATGAAAAATGTTGGCGAAGGTCACCAGGTGGGCTTTTACCTTTTTTTAGGTATTTTGTTTCTTATGGTAGGTCAATCAAACGGCTCTAACTCCAGAACCATATTATGAATCTGGATGAAAATTTGGGAGGTTGTAGGGCTCGAAAAATGCAATTTTTGAGATAAATAAAAGATATGTAAATGAAAAAATTGGACCATATTTTCATTTGGAAACTGTGTATTTTCTGGAAAAGTCTGGCCGCATCCGAAAACAGATGGATAATTCGAAATTTGCGCGGCAACTCGCCCAGGTTCAGCACACTAGCTTTCATCTGCATTTAGGAAAATCGAAATCGGATTTATGGGAGCTGAGAACGGCGCGACACAAAATTTTGCAAAATTTTACCACATACGAACATCACTCGACCTCCACGGAATTTATTTTCTCAAAATTCGAGGGTTCGAGATAGACGAGTTCTATCAAGGTGAATCGATAGAGCGTCGAAAATCGATGCAGTGTGATTTTTTAGCGATTTTTCGGTTTAAAATTCATGCTGAATCGACATATTTACGAAGCTGGAAATGACGTCCTGGCTTAAAGTAAAACCTATACCTTTCTTTAGTAAGAAAGGCAAAAAGTAAATCGTTCTAAAAATTGATCGGGATTGCCGATCGATGTCAAATTTGTTTCAGATGCTCACTCATGGTCTGTACTATGAATGTAGCAAGAAATTTCGAATAAAATCAGAAATGAAAAATGTTGGCGAAGGTCACCAGGTGGGCTTTTACCTTTTTTTAGGGATTTTGTTTCTTATGGTAGGTCAATCAAACGGCTCTAACTCCAGAACCATATTATGAATCTGGATGAAAATTTGGGAGGTTGTAGAGCTCGAAAAATGCAATTTTTGAGATAAATAAAAGATATGTAAATGAAAAAATTGGACCATATTTTCATTTGGAAACTGTGTATTTTCTGGAAAAGTCTGGCCGCATCCGAAAACAGATGGATAATTCGAAATTTGCGCGGCAACTCGCCCAGGTTCAGCACACTAGCTTTCATCTGCATTTAGGAAAATCGAAATCGGATTTATGGGAGCTGAGAACGGCGCGACACAAAATTTTGCAAAATTTTACCACATACGAACATCACTCGACCTCCACGGAATTTATTTTCTCAAAATTCGAGGGTTCGAGATAGACGAGTTCTATCAAGGTGAATCGATAGAGCGTCGAAAATCGATGCAGTGTGATTTTTTAGCGATTTTTCGGTTTAAAATTCATGCTGAATCGACATATTTACGAAGCTGGAAATGACGTCCTGGCTTAAAGTAAAACCTATACCTTTCTTTAGTAAGAAAGGCAAAAAGTAAATCGTTCTAAAAATTGATCGGGATTGCCGATCGATGTCAAATTTGTTTCAGATGCTCACTCATGGTCTGTACTATGAATGTAGCAAGAAATTTCGAATAAAATCAGAAATGAAAAATGTTGGCGAAGGTCACCAGGTGGGCTTTTACCTTTTTTTAGGGATTTTGTTTCTTATGGTAGGTCAATCAAACGGCTCTAACTCCAGAACCATATTATGAATCTGGATGAAAATTTGGGAGGTTGTAGAGCTCGAAAAATGCAATTTTTGAGATAAATAAAAGATATGTAAATGAAAAAATTGGACCATATTTTCATTTGGAAACTGTGTATTTTCTGGAAAAGTCTGGCCGCATCCGAAAACAGATGGATAATTCGAAATTTGCGCGGCAACTCGCCCAGGTTCAGCACACTAGCTTTCATCTGCATTTAGGAAAATCGAAATCGGATTTATGGGAGCTGAGAACGGCGCGACACAAAATTTTGCAAAATTTTACCACATACGAACATCACTCGACCTCCACGGAATTTATTTTCTCAAAATTCGAGGGTTCGAGATAGACGAGTTCTATCAAGGTGAATCGATAGAGCGTCGAAAATCGATGCAGTGTGATTTTTTAGCGATTTTTCGGTTTAAAATTCATGCTGAATCGACATATTTACGAAGCTGGAAATGACGTCCTGGCTTAAAGTAAAACCTATACCTTTCTTTAGTAAGAAAGGCAAAAAGTAAATCGTTCTAAAAATTGATCGGGATTGCCGATCGATGTCAAATTTGTTTCAGATGCTCACTCATGGTCTGTACTATGAATGTAGCAAGAAATTTCGAATAAAATCAGAAATGAAAAATGTTGGCGAAGGTCACCAGGTGGGCTTTTACCTTTTTTTAGGGATTTTGTTTCTTATGGTAGGTCAATCAAACGGCTCTAACTCCAGAACCATATTATGAATCTGGATGAAAATTTGGGAGGTTGTAGAGCTCGAAAAATGCAATTTTTGAGATAAATAAAAGATATGTAAATGAAAAAATTGGACCATATTTTCATTTGAAAACTGTGTATTTTCTGGAAAAGTCTAGACACATCCGAAAACAGATGGATATTTCGAAATTTGCGCGGCAACTCGCCCAGGTTCAGCACACTAGCTTTCATCTGCATTTAGGAGAATCGAAATCGGATTTATGGAAGCTGAGAACGGCGCGACACAAAATTTTGCAAAATTTTACCACATACGAACATCACTCGACCTCCACGGAATTTATTTTCTCAAAATTCGAGGGTTCGAGATAGACGAGTTCTATCAAGGTGAATCGATAGAGCGTCGAAAATCGATGCAGTGTGATTTTTTAGCGATTTTTCGGTTTAAAATTCATGCTGAATCGACATATTTACGAAGCTGGAAATGACGTCCTGGCTTAAAGTAAAACCTATACCTTTCTTTAGTAAGAAAGGCAAAAAGTAAATCGTTCTAAAAATTGATCGGGATTGCCGATCGATGTCAAATTTGTTTCAGATGCTCACTCATGGTCTGTACTATGAATGTAGCAAGAAATTTCGAATAAAATCAGAAATGAAAAATGTTGGCGAAGGTCACCAGGTGGGCTTTTACCTTTTTTTAGGGATTTTGTTTCTTATGGTAGGTCAATCAAACGGCTCTAACTCCAGAACCATATTATGAATCTGGATGAAAATTTGGGAGGTTGTAGAGCTCGAAAAATGCAATTTTTGAGATAAATAAAAGATATGTAAATGAAAAAATTGGACCATATTTTCATTTGGAAACTGTGTATTTTCTGGAAAAGTCTGGCCGCATCCGAAAACAGATGGATAATTCGAAATTTGCGCGGCAACTCGCCCAGGTTCAGCACACTAGCTTTCATCTGCATTTAGGAAAATCGAAATCGGATTTATGGGAGCTGAGAACGGCGCGACACAAAATTTTGCAAAATTTTACCACATACGAACATCACTCGACCTCCACGGAATTTATTTTCTCAAAATTCGAGGGTTCGAGATAGACGAGTTCTATCAAGGTGAATCGATAGAGCGTCGAAAATCGATGCAGTGTGATTTTTTAGCGATTTTTCGGTTTAAAATTCATGCTGAATCGACATATTTACGAAGCTGGAAATGACGTCCTGGCTTAAAGTAAAACCTATACCTTTCTTTAGTAAGAAAGGCAAAAAGTAAATCGTTCTAAAAATTGATCGGGATTGCCGATCGATGTCAAATTTGTTTCAGATGCTCACTCATGGTCTGTACTATGAATGTAGCAAGAAATTTCGAATAAAATCAGAAATGAAAAATGTTGGCGAAGGTCACCAGGTGGGCTTTTACCTTTTTTTAGGGATTTTGTTTCTTATGGTAGGTCAATCAAACGGCTCTAACTCCAGAACCATATTATGAATCTGGATGAAAATTTGGGAGGTTGTAGAGCTCGAAAAATGCAATTTTTGAGATAAATAAAAGATATGTAAATGAAAAAATTGGACCATATTTTCATTTGGAAACTGTGTATTTTCTGGAAAAGTCTGGCCGCATCCGAAAACAGATGGATAATTCGAAATTTGCGCGGCAACTCGCCCAGGTTCAGCACACTAGCTTTCATCTGCATTTAGGAAAATCGAAATCGGATTTATGGGAGCTGAGAACGGCGCGACACAAAATTTTGCAAAATTTTACCACATACGAACATCACTCGACCTCCACGGAATTTATTTTCTCAAAATTCGAGGGTTCGAGATAGACGAGTTCTATCAAGGTGAATCGATAGAGCGTCGAAAATCGATGCAGTGTGATTTTTTAGCGATTTTTCGGTTTAAAATTCATGCTGAATCGACATATTTACGAAGCTGGAAATGACGTCCTGGCTTAAAGTAAAACCTATACCTTTCTTTAGTAAGAAAGGCAAAAAGTAAATCGTTCTAAAAATTGATCGGGATTGCCGATCGATGTCAAATTTGTTTCAGATGCTCACTCATGGTCTGTACTATGAATGTAGCAAGAAATTTCGAATAAAATCAGAAATGAAAAATGTTGGCGAAGGTCACCAGGTGGGCTTTTACCTTTTTTTAGGGATTTTGTTTCTTATGGTAGGTCAATCAAACGGCTCTAACTCCAGAACCATATTATGAATCTGGATGAAAATTTGGGAGGTTGTAGAGCTCGAAAAATGCAATTTTTGAGATAAATAAAAGATATGTAAATGAAAAAATTGGACCATATTTTCATTTGAAAACTGTGTATTTTCTGGAAAAGTCTAGACACATCCGAAAACAGATGGATATTTCGAAATTTGCGCGGCAACTCGCCCAGGTTCAGCACACTAGCTTTCATCTGCATTTAGGAGAATCGAAATCGGATTTATGGAAGCTGAGAACGGCGCGACACAAAATTTTGCAAAATTTTACCACATACGAACATCACTCGACCTCCACGGAATTTATTTTCTCAAAATTCGAGGGTTCGAGATAGACGAGTTCTATCAAGGTGAATCGATAGAGCGTCGAAAATCGATGCAGTGTGATTTTTTAGCGATTTTTCGGTTTAAAATTCATGCTGAATCGACATATTTACGAAGCTGGAAATGACGTCCTGGCTTAAAGTAAAACCTATACCTTTCTTTAGTAAGAAAGGCAAAAAGTAAATCGTTCTAAAAATTGATCGGGATTGCCGATCGATGTCAAATTTGTTTCAGATGCTCACTCATGGTCTGTACTATGAATGTAGCAAGAAATTTCGAATAAAATCAGAAATGAAAAATGTTGGCGAAGGTCACCAGGTGGGCTTTTACCTTTTTTTAGGGATTTTGTTTCTTATGGTAGGTCAATCAAACGGCTCTAACTCCAGAACCATATTATGAATCTGGATGAAAATTTGGGAGGTTGTAGAGCTCGAAAAATGCAATTTTTGAGATAAATAAAAGATATGTAAATGAAAAAATTGGACCATATTTTCATTTGGAAACTGTGTATTTTCTGGAAAAGTCTGGCCGCATCCGAAAACAGATGGATAATTCGAAATTTGCGCGGCAACTCGCCCAGGTTCAGCACACTAGCTTTCATCTGCATTTAGGAAAATCGAAATCGGATTTATGGGAGCTGAGAACGGCGCGACACAAAATTTTGCAAAATTTTACCACATACGAACATCACTCGACCTCCACGGAATTTATTTTCTCAAAATTCGAGGGTTCGAGATAGACGAGTTCTGTCAAGGTGAATCGATAGAGCGTCGAAAATCGATGCAGTGTGATTTTTTAGCGATTTTTCGGTTTAAAATTCATGCTGAATCGACATATTTACGAAGCTGGAAATGACGTCCTGGCTTAAAGTAAAACCTATACCTTTCTTTAGTAAGAAAGGCAAAAAGTAAATTGTTCTAAAAATTGATCGGGATTGCCGATCGATGTCGAATTTGTTTCAGATGCTCACTCATGGTCTGTACTATGAATGTAGCAAGAAATTTCGAATAAAATCAGAAATGAAAAATGTTGGCGAAGGTCACCAGGTGGGCTTTTACCTTTTTTTAGGGATTTTGTTTCTTATGGTAGGTCAATCAAACGGCTCTAACTCCAGAACCATATTATGAATCTGGATGAAAATTTGGGAGGTTGTAGAGCTCGAAAAATGCAATTTTTGAGATAAGTAAAAGATATGAAAATGAAAAAATTGGACCATATTTTCATTTGGAAACTGTGTATTTTCTGGAAAAGTCTGGCCGCATCCGAAAACAGATGGATAATTCGAAATTTGCGCGGCAACTCGCCCAGGTTCAACACACTAGCTTTCATCTGCATTTAGGAGAATCGAAATCGGATTTATGGGAGCTGAGAACGGCGCGACACAAAATTTTGCAAAATTTTACCACATACGAACATCACTCGACCTCCACGGAATTTATTTTCTCAAAATTCGAGGGTTCGAGATAGACGAGTTCTATCAAGGTGAATCGATAGAGCGTCGAAAATCGATGCAGTGTGATTTTTTAGCGATTTTTCGGTTTAAAATTCATGCTGAATCGACATATTTACGAAGCTGGAAATGACGTCCTGGCTTAAAGTAAAACCTATACCTTTCTTTAGTAAGAAAGGCAAAAAGTAAATCGTTCTAAAAATTGATCGGGATTGCCGATCGATGTCGAATTTGTTTCAGATGCTCACTCATGGTCTGTACTGTGAATGTAGCAAGAAATTTCGAATAAAATCAGAAATGAAAAATGTTGGCGAAGGTCACCAGGTGGGCTTTTACCTTTTTTTAGGGATTTTGTTTCTTATGGTAGGTCAATCAAACGGCTCTAACTCCAGAACCATATTATGAATCTGGATGAAAATTTGGGAGGTTGTAGAGCTCGAAAAATGCAATTTTTGAGATAAATAAAAGATATGTAAATGAAAAAATTGGACCATATTTTCATTTGGAAACTGTGTATTTTCTGGAAAAGTCTGGCCGCATCCGAAAACAGATGGATAATTCGAAATTTGCGCGGCAACTCGCCCAGGTTCAGCACACTAGCTTTCATCTGCATTTAGGAGAATCGAAATCGGATTTATGGAAGCTGAGAACGGCGCGACACAAAATTTTGCAAAATTTTACCACATACGAACATCACTCGACCTCCACGGAATTTATTTTCTCAAAATTCGAGGGTTCGAGATAGACGAGTTCTGTCAAGGTGAATCGATAGAGCGTCGAAAATCGATGCAGTGTGATTTTTTAGCGATTTTTCGGTTTAAAATTCATGCTGAATCGACATATTTACGAAGCTGGAAATGACGTCCTGGCTTAAAGTAAAACCTATACCTTTCTTTAGTAAGAAAGGCAATAAGAAAGGCAAAAAGTAAATCGTTCTAAAAATTGATCGGGATTGCCGATCGATGTCAAATTTGTTTCAGATGCTCACTCATGGTCTGTACTATGAATGTAGCAAGAAATTTCGAATAAAATCAGAAATGAAAAATGTTGGCGAAGGTCACCAGGTGGGCTTTTACCTTTTTTTAGGGATTTTGTTTCTTATGGTAGGTCAATCAAACGGCTCTAACTCCAGAACCATATTATGAATCTGGATGAAAATTTGGGAGGTTGTAGAGCTCGAAAAATGCAATTTTTGAGATAAATAAAAGATATGTAAATGAAAAAATTGGACCATATTTTCATTTGGAAACTGTGTATTTTCTGGAAAAGTCTGGCCGCATCCGAAAACAGATGGATAATTCGAAATTTGCGCGGCAACTCGCCCAGGTTCAGCACACTAGCTTTCATCTGCATTTAGGAAAATCGAAATCGGATTTATGGGAGCTGAGAACGGCGCGACACAAAATTTTGCAAAATTTTACCACATACGAACATCACTCGACCTCCACGGAATTTATTTTCTCAAAATTCGAGGGTTCGAGATAGACGAGTTCTATCAAGGTGAATCGATAGAGCGTCGAAAATCGATGCAGTGTGATTTTTTAGCGATTTTTCGGTTTAAAATTCATGCTGAATCGACATATTTACGAAGCTGGAAATGACGTCCTGGCTTAAAGTAAAACCTATACCTTTCTTTAGTAAGAAAGGCAAAATGTAAAAAAATGGGGAATTGGGGCAAAATGGACCCTTTGCCATTTCGTGCGGTGGATGAAACCATCACCAATCGATTCCCCCGAGTTTTTTACATAAGAAACACTATTTTTCATACCAGGGAACCAGCCGCGTTCAATTAAGTCCGATTTTGGGTTCCATTTCGCCCACTGTGCATTGCCTTGGCGTTCTCGATTGCGAGATTCCTACTCGAAACTAAGTGTCCGAAGGCTTGATTTTTAAGGCAATTGCAAACCTCTTTTTACACCTTAGCTCTCATCCATCCAGGGATTCGAACTGACGTCCTTTGGATTGTTAGTCCAACTGCCTACCAGCGATTCCACCGAGACAGGACCCAGAGAGACGACTCCTACACCTGGACTGAGCTAACGACCTAACCTCTAGGTTAGTCCGGGCCAACATTTACTTCCCGTCCGACGGAAGGCGTGATCAGGCAAATCTCGTCTCGAAAAATGCCACCGGGACCTTCTGGGATTGAACCCAGGCCGACTGGGTGAGAGGCAACCACGCTTACCCCTACACCACGGGTCCCGGCTACTCTTTGTCAAAAGAAGCCATTTTACATTAATGATTTTTTTCATATCATTTATTTTCTTACAGTGCCTAATAACGTCATGCTTCGAAACCCGGACACTTTATCTTGTTTTATCAAATATTTGGATATAAGTTCGCATAATAAGTGTCAAAACTTTGTTATTTGAGGAATTCTATCATAAACATTCATTTCAAATTTGTTTGAACGCTGTAGTCAATGTCCTAACAATTAAATAAAATAAAAATATGAGTTGTATTGTTAATTTGATTTTTGTTTACCGCGGTGGATTTTCTTGAAATAATTCGTTGGCGTCGAACTGTCAAAAATTGATCGCGGTAGATCGTGGTGGATACATTTCTACCACAGTTTTTTGTGTAACCAATGTGGTAGATGCTTTGGAGGATTTTTGACAGTTTGAATTATTTCAAGAAAATCCACCGCGGTTAACCAAAATCAAATGAACATTGCAACTATGAGTTTAGAAAAAATGTGGAACATTTCACTGGAATATTTCATAGGCGTCTGAAGCACCGGGAAGGCAAAGCAGAAATTTATGGTTCAGATTTCGTTAAATTCTAGCAAATTTTTAAACATTTTTTTTTTGTTTTGATGTTAACAGCTTATTTGAGACCTTTGAATGCACTAAAATTTCAGTCCAAATTGTGAGTGCGATTCATAAGTAAAGTAAAAATGGTAAGAAAATACATATTTTGCATGAATTCTCTTAAAATTGACTGCTTGCTGATATTTCTACATGTCCAACATATGTATGTTTTTTGCCAGTTATAACAAAAATGATATGCTACTAAGTGTCTAGATTTCAAATTACGACGTTAATAATAACGCATTTATCATTTTGTCGTCGTCGCACAGTCAGATACGCAGAAACAGTCAGAAACGGGCAGCAGGTATTTAATTGTTCTTAGGTAGCCTCCGGTTCCGTAAACATTGTCATTTCCGAGAAATGAAATGGTTCGGACAACTACTGCGCCATCTGCAGGTAAAAATAGAAACAGTTGCTTTTCTCCATACATTTCAACAATTTTTTTCATACCAACTTCAAGGGTTTACAGGAAGGATTACCGTGTTCTGAATGAACTCAAATTTAGCTTAGGGTCAATCTTTGATTCCAGGGGATAGCATCAGGGGGTACCCGGATTTGGACCATCCTACTGGTCATGACAAAAAGGCATGTGAGTATTTGAAAATCTGTATCTGTATCTGTATCTATGCGATTTTCTGATCGATTTGGTGTCTTGTGCAAAGGTGTAGGTCAGATAAGGATTTCATTGATGGAATCGGTTCTCATATTACTAGTGAACATAACTTTGAGAAAAGTTTGAATAAATATGGTTCATTTTACCTCAAACGTACACAGCATTCGAAATCAACATTTTACGATCAACCTCAAATTAGGTGGGGCTGTTAATACCATCAGAACAAGAAAGAATCTCGATTTTGGTCCAAATCGAACCACCCCCTCCTTTCACCTTCTTCGCAAAAAAGTTAAGAACCTCAATTTTTTAACTGCGATATCTTTGCAACTGCAAGCCGTACAAAATTGAGCCATGACTCATTTTAATGAAAAATGTACGTTGTTAATTTTCACATTGAGAGCATATTTTAATAGATGTTTCGATATCACCATCGTGTACCTAAAAAAAAATACATGTATTTTCCAATTGGGTTCAATGTTTTAGTTTTAGTTCACGAGATATTTAATTTTGAATGATATAGATTAGGCTGGTAAAAAAATAATTTAAAGTTTTTGTGCACTGAAAACTGGTGATATTTAAAAAAAATATTTTCAAACAAAACAAATTCAAATTAAATGTCAAATACAATATCAAATTTGCAATCCAAAATTACTTCACACATTTTTTTATTAAGTGCACCGTTTTCAAGCATTTCAGGGTGGAAATTATCAAAAAATGTTCGGTTTTTTCTAATTAAAAAAAACTCCATGAAAGATAAGCAACCTTAATTTGAAATTCACAAAGAAACCCTTCGAAACGATGAGCGCCACGCGGTGGTGGCCGGTGGGAGGCTTCAGGGCATATGAATTCCACAGGATTGCGGTTTGCATGGCGGAACGATCACAAAGCTGCTACTACGGAATGAAAGCAAAGGATGAGGCAGAGTTCCCGCTGAGACGGATATGGTGAGGAGGGATGCTGCTGGGGCAGACAAAGTGAATTTTATTATTATGCATAGCGCTCTTGAGACTGTTGTGCTTTTGTGTTTATGTTTGAAATTCACGTCCCCCAGCTCGTTTTTTGTACAACGCAAGCAAAGCCAAAGCGCTTGTGATACGGAGATTTCTTGCGAAAAGACAAACAGCTCCTGAATGGTGCAAACTTTCTCGTCGTGTCATCGCCATTCTGTCAGGCCATGCTGCTGCTACTTGGCGCCATTGTAGAAAATTTGTCGACGAAAATTCAAGAAGGATTATAAATCTCTTATCATACAAAACGCTTGACGGTTTTTAATCGCAGCCCGGTTTGTCTGCCTACGGCTTGCCTAATCAGCCGTAGCTGTGACAGGACAGGCCGTGTGTTGGCTGAGCGTTTCCAGGGTAAAAAATATGTTCACATGAAATATAAATTTAAAAGCCTTACCCGACAAACTTCATTCTGCCTTTTTCGTTTGTTGACGTTTTTTGATTTTTTGCCTATTCAGCCTCCTGTGATCAAAATATGATTTTACGTAACTTTCTCCATACAATTTGCCGATGCTCCGGAATCGGTTCCAGAGTGGCCAAAGTGTCAATTAGTTAGCGTAAGAACCTTCCTTGGGCTTATACGAACCCAACGCAACAAAGAGCGCTCCGATCCGACTTTCCGTTATCAACTGATGCGCGTTCGAACAAAACCGTCGAAATTTTTTATATATATAGAAGATTACGGAAATTGCTTTCCGCATAATTGATCGACGCCACCAACATCGTCAGCATACCCGACAACAGTAACCCAAACTGCGAACAAAGCTAAACTTCGTTTACCTCGCCGCGTTTCAAGCAAGTAACTCGATTAATGCTCACTAAGCAAAACCGCAGTACCTCATGTGTGAGGCTCTGGGGGACTTTTCGACGACAATAAAATCAGAACGTTTTGGACCGTCAAACTCAACACTTTGGAGTAATTAATTAAAAGAAACCACCCTTTCATAATGGACGTTTAATAACTTATATATAGAAGATTTCTTCCTGGCGAACCAACATTACCTAAAAATTATTCACATTGCTGAGTACATCTTTATGTAACTGGAATAACATATCTTTTTCGATAGCCGATCTACATCCAGCAAATTACTTTTGAATGTCTTAGGATGTCTTAAGATGCTTAAATATATGACCAATCTTTGACCTCTAATTAAATGTTGTTGTTGGTCGGACCCAAATTTACCAGATTTCTAGCTTTATTTGAACTTAACCTTAAATTAAAATTGGATGAACCATGACGATATTGGCCGGATACAAATTTGATCATTAGACCCCGAGCATCATTAAAAAAATATTTTTTTGGGTTCAAAAGATATTAAATTTCAAATTTATTATTTTTTATACAGTTAAATAATTACTAGAAATATATATATATATATATATATATATATATATATATATATATATATATATATATATATATATATATATATATATATATATATATATATATATTATATATATATATATATATATATATATATATATATATATATATATATATATATATATATATATATATATATATATATATATATATATATATATATATATATATATATATTTAAGACTGTTACATCTCAAGGCAGAAGAAAAATAAAAATGAATTAAATTTTCTATACCTTAAAGCTTACGCTCAAAACAACAAGCTCCTGCCACAAAATGGATACGTCAATTTTGACCCCCTCCCCTTAGCCACCTTCCAGGCCCATTTTCACTCCTGCTCCCAGCTGCGCATTGGCCTAAAAAACACCACCATCATTAAAATCCTGTTATACTTCCTGTTTAATTTTGTAACGGCTAATTGGAAACATGAGTGAGCGAAAATAGCCTTCCTCCTGGCCAGCTACAAAAACACGCTTTTATTGACCGACCACCCCGAGGCCACCAACCATGGCCAAGCTGGGGTCCTCCGGTGTCCATGGACACGGGGCCCAGTTGAGTGGAAGAGAGGTGCAGCGGGTAATGAAAACGTGAGAGTGGGAGCGCCATAAACACACCGTTTTGTTGTATTGTTGTTTGCTGGAAAATTTTGAATGCGTTTCGTGTGTGTGTGTTCAGTACAGCTCCAAAGCCTACATTTTACCGTATTGTATCATGTGGTTCTTTTCCACAAAATTTTGCGTACAGGAAAAATGATCACGTATTGTTGAGCCGCCTTTTTCAGAATACACATTCACATCACCAAATAAAGAACAATTGTTACATTCAAAAGAAATATTAAAAAGAATGAAACTGCACAACCAAGCACTAAATCGAGAACAAGTTAAAGCCATGGTTTGTTGGCGTTCGTCCGGTTTGGAAATCTGAAAGAACCTTTAAAAAAACAACAACACAAAATTAACGAGAAAGATCGTGATGATGTTTCATTTGGAAAATTCGCTGTATTCCGTCGATTCCCGCTGATAGGCAGGTCCACACCACATTAAATCGATTTTGCTTTTGGCTTTGCTTTGCAGAAGGGAAAATATCGCATCGTGTGGAGTCATTTTTCCTGTGCGTGATTTTCCTTTATGGGCGCTGTGAGCCACTCAACGTTTAACAATTTTATTTACAAGCACACTCTCGAACAGCATCAGCCCCAGTCTTTGAGCTGTGTGAAATTATACACAAAAAAATACACTGGCTATTGGGTGCCAACATTGGAAAACAAGAACAAGCTGGTTGAACTTCGTTGTAATATCACACTCAGAAGAGCAGTAAATTAATTAATAATGTTAAACAGGGGTACTTAAGAGTTGAGAGTATTGTAAATGGTCAGCGCCAGTTTGGTGAATCGAAAATTGTAAACATGCGGAAAATAAAAATTCTACACAGAAAATTCAGTCTCCTTTGGGCAAGATAATGCAATTCGCAAAAAAAAACTAAGTAAAGCTATAGCTTGTGATTTTGTTTTTCTCAATTTGATTTATGAACTCAGATTATCAGATCGTTGATTTTTTTTTTAAATTAAATATGTCCTTATTGAACTTTCTTATAATAATTACATTTCTTTTACATGCTAAGTGGTATGGCCTAATGCTCTTCATCTTTGTTGTATTTTTCGTGTTATTATTAACTGTTCAGATTCATTTATTTACTTCAAATTGTTTTACATTTTTGCATTGAATCGAATACATTTGGGTAAAAAAGAAAAAAAAATCACTTTAACAACTAATCCTAACTTAAAACTAAAAAATAAATTCATTGAAATATTCAAAATCATTAGAACGAGTAAACTACGAACTGTATTTTAAGATGAATGCTCCAAGGGTTCTTAATTGTTCCTGGCGAGTTTTGTACCCACGCAGAGTTGTTGTCATCTCGATGAAAATGTTCAGAAGTTCTTGTGGAGAAAACAGGTCACTACTGCCTACACCAGTTGATCCTGGTTGGTTTTCCCTCGGTTGCTGACTGAAGCCTGGAGGTGTTGTATTCTCTGCAACATTTTCCCGCTGATTCAACGGCAATGGCTGCCGATTTGGAACCACTCGAACAGATCCCACTCCTGGTGACGCCAAAGCAGGAAAATCCACGTCCGTGAATGCTGGTGGTGTTTTGCGACGATTTGGTTGGTGCCTCGTCGTCGCTTGCTGCCGAATTTTTACAGTCCGTAATGGGCAGCTTTGATTCTTGGTCGAATGGTCGCCACCGCAATTGAAGCATTTGGCTTCGAAGTTCTCGTTGATTGTGTTGCAAGCTTGAGTGTTGTGCGCACCTCCGCAGGTTGCACAACGACTCTTGATGAAACAGTTCCTTCCACCATGCCCAAACTGCAAGCAGTTCGAACATTGCGTCACGTCACGGTGCACTGGGCGATAACGTTCCCAAGTCACGATGATGTTGAAAATTGCCCGAACTGCTTTCAGCTCAGACGGCGTTGTTTTTAGCAATTTCAATTTATTAATCAAATATTATAGTTTTCGCTAGGCAGTGATTTGAAGTTAAGGAGGTCCTACATTTACAAAAGGGTTAACTTAAAACAATCTTACAAACTATATAGAGAGCGGATCAATGCATCTGAAGACTGCAATGATTTTGTCGAAATGCATCATATATCTTGTTGGACATAACGTCTGAAGAAAAAGGTCAGATTAGTCTGTAAGAAAGTGGGAGGAATAAAGAGAAGTGTAGAGAGAGAGAGAATAAAGTGTGTAGAGTTTTGGACCGCACACCTAGAGTTTTACATTGGACATCACAAGCATTCCCCAGCTGCGCGACTTGACTAAAGGCGTGCCGACCCTGAGGGCCTTGAACTCTGGGAGTCTCTGTGACGCTCAGTAGTCGGACAACCCCTTAAGTTACAACTATCAATGTGATCCTTGTAAGTCAGGTTTTTAATAAAGCAAGTAAAGATATTTCAATTGATCCTCCCACACTAAATTTACCTCATTCATCTTTATATTGTGATGACTTTTAGGATTGAGAAAATCAGCCCTTGGTTCATGAGGAAGCAAAAACATTGTATAAAATTGGACTCAAAATTCTACCTTAAAGGACACCAGCACGTACAGGTAGTTGATCAGATTTGCTGTTCTGATAACATTCCTGCAGAGTACGATTTTCACAATATGAATTGGAAAATTAAACATTTTCAATTTTGCAATCAAACCTTTATGCCAAACACTGTCAAATGCTTTTTTCTATGTCTAGAAGAGCAGTGCCAGTGAATAGCCCTCAGATTTGTTGCTTCGAATTAAAATTGAAACTCTCAACAACTGATGAGTAATTGAATGCAAAATGCGAAATCCAAACTGCTCATCTGAGGAAATTGAAGTTCATTAATGTTCGTCATCATTCTATTAAGGATTATTCTTTCAAATAATTCATTGAACGGTCAGTTTCATACAAGACTCAGTCGTTGGAAACGACCGTCTGCTCAACTGCATTCGAATGAGCGGATCCAAATTCGCTAATTGGAACGACTGACAGCTGTCAAAAGCTTGAAACCACGTGTTCGGAATTTGTCGAACAATGGTGTTGAAACGCCAACATCAGTTTGAAAACTGGTTTTGACAGTTGAGTGCTTTTGAATTCGAATACGTTCGAATTAGCGGACATTCCAAATAGCTAATTTCGAATTATAGAATTCTCTGTACAGGGAAAATATGCCAAATCAAAACATTGGTTGACATTTTTAACAACTTACTTAAAGTGGCTTCTGGTAAAGCATGGCCTTGGCGTTCTCTATTGCGAAATTCTTACTAGAAACTAGGTGTCCGAAGGTCCACGTCTTGATTGTGACATCTAAAAAAAGATTTTGGAAGCAAGCGAGTTAAAAATGCTGTGCTTAAAACTATCAAGCATAATCTTCGCAAAAGTCAGAGAGCAAATCTGTTTTCAGATTTTCCGTTTAAGCAAAGCTAGTCGTCAAAATGAAAAACTGTCACGTTTAAACTTTATTATTCATAAATAAATTTTGTAGCAGAAGCTCGCTCCCCAGTGCACCACCAATCATAACTTTATTACGAGAAAAACCACCACCACGTTACAGCATCACTCTCCTCCTCCACTTGCACCGGTCGGCATTCTGGAACGCCAGTGTAACTCCGAGGGAAATTATACACCGTTTCTTCCTCGATTCCCCAAACAACTTTGAACATTCATTTAACTCTTGTTTGCACCCACCTCTTCCCGAGCATGGGTAAATAACAAGGGAAATGCGTAATAATACCTTTCTCTGGTATCAATACCAAATTTTGGTATTCCTGGACCCTTAAAAATTTGTCTTAAGGATTATGCAAGAGCAAAATGTGGTATCATACCAATTTAAGGTATTGTTTTGATATTGCAAAATTGCAGAATTTGTCAATGGTCGAACACCACATTTTGGTATTATTTTGGTATTAAAGTGTTTTATCAAATTCCTCTGAAACTATGGGAAAATTTTGACCAATTTTGACAAAATAATTAATTTTGCGCTAAAACGAGGTCTCAAAGCGAATGCTTTCATTGAAAACCGGAAATTTCAAACTTGATTTTAAACATTTTTGATATACCCCCTACAGAAATGACTTGAAATTGTGGAAAATTTTCTAAGTCAGGATGGCACATTTTGGTATTATTTTGGTATTAAGGTGCTTTATCAATTTCCTCTGAAACTATGGGAAAATTTTGACCAATTTTGACAAAATAATTAATTTTGCGCTAAAATGATGTCTCAAAGCGAATGCTTTCATTGAAAACCGGAAATTTCAAACTTGATTTTAAACATTTTTGATATACCCCCTACAGAAATGACTTGATATTGTGGAAAAATTTCTAAGTCAGGATGCCACATTTTGGTATTATTTTAGTATTAAAGTGTTTTATCAAATTCCTCTGAAACTATGGGAAAATTTTGACCAATTTTGACAAAATAATTAATTTTGCGCTAAAATGATGTCTCAAAGCGAATGCTTTCATTGAAAACCGGAAATTTCAAACTTGATTTTAAACATTTTTGATATACCCCCTACAGAAATGACTTAAAATTGTGAAAAATTTTCTAAGTCAGGATGGCACATTTTGGTATTATTTTGGTATTAAGGTGTTTTATCAATTTCCTCTGAAACTATGGGAAAATTTTGACCAATTTTGACAAAATAATTAATTTTGCGCTAAAATGATGTCTCAAAGCGAATGCTTTCATTGAAAACCGAAAATTTCAAACTTGATTTTAAACATTTTTGATATACCCCCTACAGAAATGACTTGAAATTGTGGAAAATTTTCTAAGTCAGGATGGCACATTTTGGTATTATTTTGGTATTAAAGTGTTTTATCAAATTCTTCTCAAACTATGGGAAAATTTTGACCAATTTTGACAAAATAATTAATTTTGCGCTAAAACGAGGTCTCAAAGCGAATGCTTTCATTGAAAACCGGAAATTTCAAACTTGATTTTAAACATTTTTGATATACCCCCTACAGAAATGACTTAAAATTGTGAAAAATTTTCTAAGTCAGGATGGCACATTTTGGTATTATTTTGGTATTAAGGTGTTTTATCAATTTCCTCTGAAACTATGGGAAAATTTTGACCAATTTTGACAAAATAATTAATTTTGCGCTAAAATGATGTCTCAAAGCGAATGCTTTCATTGAAAACCGAAAATTTCAAACTTGATTTTAAACATTTTTGATATACCCCCTACAGAAATGACTTGAAATTGTGGAAAATTTTCTAAGTCAGGATGGCACATTTTGGTATTATTTTGGTATTAAAGTGTTTTATCAAATTCTTCTCAAACTATGGGAAAATTTTGACCAATTTTGACAAAATAATTAATTTTGCGCTAAAATGATGTCTCAAAGCGAATGCTTTCATTGAAAACCGAAAATTTCAAACTTGATTTTAAACATTTTTGATATACCCCCTACAGAAATGACTTGAAATTGTGGAAAATTTTCTAAGTCAGGATGGCACATTTTGGTATTATTTTGGTATTAAGGTGCTTTATCAATTTCCTCTGAAACTATGGGAAAATTTTGACCAATTTTGACAAAATAATTAATTTTGCGCTAAAATGATGTCTCAAAGCGAATGCTTTCATTGAAAACCGGAAATTTCAAACTTGATTTTAAACATTTTTGATATACCCCCTACAGAAATGACTTAAAATTGTGAAAAATTTTCTAAGTCAGGATGGCACATTTTGGTATTATTTTGGTATTAAGGTGTTTTATCAATTTCCTCTGAAACTATGGGAAAATTTTGACCAATTTTGACAAAATAATTAATTTTGCGCTAAAATGATGTCTCAAAGCGAATGCTTTCATTGAAAACCGAAAATTTCAAACTTGATTTTAAACATTTTTGATATACCCCCTACAGAAATGACTTGAAATTGTGGAAAATTTTCTAAGTCAGGATGGCACATTTTGGTATTATTTTGGTATTAAAGTGTTTTATCAAATTCTTCTCAAACTATGGGAAAATTTTGACCAATTTTGACAAAATAATTAATTTTGCGCTAAAACGAGGTCTCAAAGCGAATGCTTTCATTGAAAACCGGAAATTTCAAACTTGATTTTAAACATTTTTGATATACCCCCTACAGAAATGACTTGAAATTGTGGAAAATTTTCTAAGTCAGGATGGCACATTTTGGTATTATTTTGGTATTAAGGTGCTTTATCAATTTCCTCTGAAACTATGGGAAAATTTTGACCAATTTTGACAAAATAATTAATTTTGCGCTAAAATGATGTCTCAAAGCGAATGCTTTCATTGAAAACCGGAAATTTCAAACTTGATTTTAAACATTTTTGATATACCCCCTACAGAAATGACTTGATATTGTGGAAAAATTTCTAAGTCAGGATGCCACATTTTGGTATTATTTTGGTATTGAAAGGTTTCATCAATTTTCTCTGAAACTATGGATTTTTTTAAATTTTTGACGAGATAATTAATTTTGCGCTAACTTGACTTGAAACCCAAAAATGTTAAAGCTGATTTAAATTTTTTTTTTGTGATATACCCACTAATATTTTTTTCAAAAACGTTGAAATTTTTCTAAGTTGGGATAACCAAATACTTTGAAAAACGAGTCAATCAACAGATTATTGAATTTTGGTGAATTTCAATCCAGTTTCATTTTAATAATACTTATTTTTCAATCTTGTTTTTTTTTCAGAAGCTTCAAGAACTTCAAGTACAGCCGTTCATCAATGACAAATGCATTCGGTGTGGTGAAGAATATCACTAAAAACAACATGGAATCATCAGGTGAGTAGATTTGGTTGTTGCATAAGGATCATTTACGTTTTTTTCACTAACTGCAACTGCTGCACTAAAAATGGTATGAAAATAGCAAATTTTGGTATTACTTGTGCAAATACCAGCGACCGAAATGTGCTCTTGGTTGCCCAGTAATAGATGGTAAAATACCATGAAATCAAACCAATATCATGTTTGTGGAAGACCACAGGAATACCAAAATATGATTTTCCAAGGGCGCGGGAATACCTAAAATTAAAACCATGACAATACCAAGTTTTGGTATTCAAGCAATGTTCAAAAATCCAGAAGACCTCAACTTGGTATTGAAATGATTTTATTTTGTGGTATTATTTTACCTTTGTAATAACATGGTATGGTATTGTTGTGCCCTTCCACATACAAGCTTTTGGTATGATTTCATGGTATTTTACCATCTATTACTGGGCAACCAAGGGCACATTTTGGTCGCTGTTATTTGCCCAAGTAATACCAAAATTTGATATTCCCGTGTTATTTACCCCTGCTCGGGTTGTGCCTTCTGCCACCCCAGCCCTGGCAAAGGAGTTTCTCCGAAAAATGGTCGGAAAATCGTCGTTGGCCTGAGAGCGCTATCGCCCCCACAAATGATGCCCCCGGCCAGGAAGGCTCTCCTATAGCTTAGAATGAGAATGTCAGGACAGACAGGAACTGCTGCCTGCCTGCCGGCTCCCAGTCGTGACAACCATCTTGTTAGTTATAGTGCAAAGTTATTCCAGCGAGAGTAATTAGTCGGTTACGGCTTGACTCACTCGAAATCTGGCTTCCAGTTGCCAGTCGGAAGAAAGTCTTCGTCTTGCTCCTCATTGCATTGCATTGAAAGTGGTGTCTTTTTTGAGGAAGGATTCACCCAAACTAGTGCCAAAGTCTTCATCGTCTCAGCTGCTGCTGCTGCTGCGTAGAGCAGTTAGTCAGATAGTTTAACACGATGATAAATCCCAAAGCAGTTTTCGTTCCTGCCATCATCGTACACGACCTCCATCGACAATTACTGCGATGACGAGGACGAAGATGATGACGACCCAGGCTTTGGAACCCTCTCGTGTTCCTTTCCCATTCCTTGGCAGAGATTTAATTGGCACAACAGCGGTGATGATGACGGCTCGGAGGGAGCTTTGAAACAGAGTTTATTCATAGCTCTCGTGAAGTTATACTCGTAGGAGAGAGAAAGTTTGCTGATCAATTTGGGAAATGACATAATCTGATGGCATCATATTATGAAGCGAAATGAGAGTTTAAAACAAATAATGACCTACCATTAGATGATGGAATTATTGATACAATTTAGGCTTAGAACGTTAATTAAACTGCGCAGAAATTAAGGTTTTTGCTTTTGATTTAGCAATCTAAGAAAAATATTGTTTGAAGTTTATGTTCTCAACTTTAACCAAAGTCGAGGGGGGAGGGGACAAAAAATAATAAAAAGTATAAAAAATAAATAACAAGCCATAATTTCAACATTTCAATTTAAAAGGTGATTTAAAATGCATTTTATACCGGTCCAGTTGTTTTGCAATCATAAGTTAACAACAAATCTAAGTACATCTAAAGTTATAAAAAAATAATCTAAATATTATTTTTAAAGCAGAAAAATGCAATTTACAGTATGTAAAAAAAGTATTTACACCCCTTGGGCACTATGCACATTTTGTGATGAAACATGTAGCAATTTAAAGTTTGACAGAAACCTAGTACTACGTTTTGTTCAGAAACTCATGCCGAACATTTTGCTAAAAAAAAGCTCATGAAAAGATGTCTTCTATCTACAAAAATAAAAAAGGTGCAAAAAAAGTTTGAACACCTTTCGAAAAATTAACATAAATAAAGTTATTTGTTGCCTAGGTATTTAAAAACGTGGGTTTTATAGAAAACCTAGATGTATGGGTATCAAAAGATCGGAAATTTTATGCCACATAGGTTGACATGTGAATTGTGGACCGGTTCGGATGCCGGCGGATTTTCCGACGACGTAATTCCGGGTTGGTACGAAATTCCAACGAAAAATCTATTCTAGCGATACAAAGACCCTCAAAACGGTGTTATACCCACTCCAGAATGTTTATTTAGCAATTCTATGGTAATATATTGACATTTAGTTAAATTGGAAGTTTGCAAAATTAAGTTTAGATATAGAATATATATAGAATTTCCAGAGTGATATAATTTTTATACTGCAGCGACCTCAAATTTAAATCATTTAATTTGTCCATTTTTCGAACCTCACCATCGTTCTGACCATGCGCGCTTACGCAAGCATTAAATAATTTTACCCGTCGACTCGCGTTGCGCGACAAATAATTAAGCTTATGTACAGGTGTGGATCATGAGTCATCCTCACCTGAAAAGCCCTTTATTAAATTTCGCCAATTGTTAGGCAATCAAAAAAATGGTTAAGCTTTCAATTATGAATGTGCGATGTTATTTCACAGGGGAAATTGAGGGTGTGGCTTAACCAAATTCATTGGCATGTTTGTTCAATGGAGAATTCGACCTTCTCATTTTTGACCAACATTTTTGAGAATGTTTTAGGAACATAATTTTGATATTCCAATAACATAATTTAAAGTTTCACGACAATGGTTCGAACCCATGACTTCCGATTTTGAGGTGTACTCACTACACCATACGGAAAGTCATGAAGAATTGCAGAGGTCTGCATAATTGAATTCATGAGGTTCATCGATGCTTCTCATCGAAACGGACCACTTTTAGTAGAACAAAATTTAGTAGAGTTTTCGGGGACTGACTATAAAAAACCCCAAAATTCTTGAGGAGGGCAGTTAGTTCCAGTTAGTTCCAGTTAGTTCCAGTCAGTTCCAGCCAGTTCAAGCCCAGTCCAGTTCCAGATCCTGAAGAAGCCCCAGACCAGCCGGACCCGCCAGCAGCCACCAGTAGCAGAGGCCCCAGTCCAGCCGGACTTAGCGGTGGAGGCCGCAGTCCGCCGGGACTTAGCCGCTGTGAAGAGTCCGCCGGGACTTAGCCGCTGTGAAGAGTCCGCCGGGACTTAGCCGCTGGGAAGAGTCCGCCGGGACTTAGCCGCCGTGGAGTCAACCAGGGACGTAGCAGAGTTCGGGTCTGGCATGGCTCGGCGAAGAGGTCTGGAGGACAAGTCTGGCTTCAACGTAGAGAACTGGTTCGACGAAAATCTCAATGCAAAGTGATGTGATCGTGCGCGTAAAAGTTGAAAGTGTTACCGCAAAAATGTAATCTTCAAAAAGTGTAATATACAGATAAGTGTAGTTTACTGATCTGTTTTGACTCTACGAGTAAATATCACAAAAATCCTGAAAGCCTAAACCGCTAGGGCCGTTCAGGTGGTGACTAGCGGAAAGCAACGCTGTGTGTGTTTGGACACGCCATTATGATTGGACAAAACCGAGAATTGAAAATGTGACTATGTGTGAAAGTTAATGAACAAAATGATTTCGCGAAGTAACAAACAGTTAAAATAGTGTAAAAAAAAAAAAAACGTTAAATTGAAGAAAATGTTATGTGAGGAGTTCTAAGATGGAAGCAAATGTGCAGCAGTACGAGATGGAACCAAAACGGGCTCGACCAATGGCAGAAGCATCGAAAATTTCAAAACCGGCCAACGATGGACAACACTAGGGATTCAACAATGACGAGATCATCTGGATCAACTGGAGACGAAATTCAGCCGCATCAAACACCCAAGAAGACGACCATGGAAATCTGGCAGTTTAGGGTGAGTAAACAAAAGTTATACCGAAATTTGATGTAAATAGTTAAAAACACGCTTAAAAGGGTGCACAGCAACCAAGGAAGTTGATGTCTTCTTATGCCAAAATTGACAAACTTACGGACCCAATCCTGCACAAATCTGATTGTAAAAACAGGCAAATTTTGTTGTAAATCACTTAGTAGACAGTACTTTAGGGGATGAATAAAACATTATATCGATAGTTCCCGTAGTTTCGAAAATACTAAAATATCTGTAACAAAAATCTTGGTGCAAAAGCTCTTGTTGATGTGCACCGTTAAAGATGGCGAATTTGGAGATGACGGATTTAATCCAGCTTATTCCACAATTTGATGGGTCATTAGACTCACTGGACCAATTTTTAATGTTAACAGATTATTATGCTGATCAAATTCCTGAAGGCGAAGATCAGAGTAAATTTTTAAATATTGTTTTTATGAAACTAAAATTTAAAGCAGCAGCTCGTATTAAACGAATTTATGCAAACACTTGGGAAGAAACCAAGGCAAATTTAATTAGAGAGTTTGGTATTAAAACTACTTTTGGTAGTATAATTGAACAAATTGAAACTCTGAAACAAGGACGGGATGAAACATTTAAATCATATGCAAGTAGAGTTCTTGACATAAATTACGAAATCATAAAAATTGATCAAAGTTACAATGAAAATTCATTTACAGCTTATAGCTTAAAAAGCCACTTTATAGTTGGAATTATAAATAATGAAATCAAAGAAATTGCCACGAATAACCGTCATATGAAGTTGGAAAATTTGCTAGAATTTTTAGAAAATGAACGAATTGACAGAGAGTCTTTAAGAACTCTCGAACAAAGGTTACTTGCTAGTACTGAAAATTCAAACCATAATTTTGACAGAAATTTCAGATACAATAAAAATACAAATTTTTATCAACGAAATAATTATCAAGCTAACAAATTTTATGAATGTTATAAAACGAATACTGCAAAGAGCACTTTAAAACGAACTTATACAAATAGTCGACGCAATAAAAATCAAATTCCAAATAATTTTAAAATTCAATTTAACGAATACATTCCACCACATGAAACGTTAAAAATCAATTTCAATAATGATTCAATATTTTATGCAAATATTGCTACCTTGGCAAGGCCAACAAAATTTCACAAATTTATAATTGATTCCGCATCATGTAACAATTTTGTAAGATGGGATGTGGTAATATGCGTTTAACTAACATTGATTTCAACGATAGAATTTCCATTAGAGGGGTTCATGGAATAGCAGAAGATACAGTTGGATCTGTAAATATGATTTTATTGATAGGAAATTCAAAATACGAGGAAAAGTTTTACATTTTGAAGCATTTCGCTGATGTTGCAATTCTTGGAGCACATTTTCTAAAGAAATACACCTTATATATTAGTCAAAGTTTCGACAACATAGTTTTACGAACGCCTGACACAAATAAAATGCAATATAATAATCATGAAATGACCAATTTATTTAGAATCAATGACATTGAAAATATAAACAAAGTAAATATGGCAGGTATTGAAGCAAATAGTTATGACAATTTTAATACAAATTATGATGAAAATAATGGAAATAATTATGATAATGACAATGGCTGCAATGGCAGAATCCAACCATGCATTAAAGAGTATTATGACGATCAAATTGAAATTGATGATGATAACCAAGATTACCCAAAAGAGATGAATTTAGAAAACGATCGGGATTATGATGTGATTGAAAACATGAAGCATGAGAAACTTACAGGCAACCAAAGAATGAGAAAAATTTATGAATTGGTTAAAACAGACCACTTGAAAGGTAATATCAATCAAGAAATTAATAATATTTTGAATGATTTTAATGAAATATTTTATTTAGAGGGTGACGAGTTGACTTATACCAATTTAACCATGCACGATATAGAGACAACAACTGAAATTCCAATTAATAAAAGACAATATAGATTTCCTGAAGCTACCAAGAAACACGTAGAAGAACAAGTGGAAGAAATGCTTAAATTAGGGATAATACGCCCAAGTAAAAGTCCGTGGAATGCACCGGTATTATGCATCCCAAAGAAAGACTTAGACGCCGAAGGCAACAAACGCTACAGAATTGTAGTGGATTTTCGAGACCTAAATACAATTACTAAACCATTTGTGTATCCTATACCGCTTATTAGCGAAATTTTGGACAGTATCGGAGATGCTCGATATTTCTCAACCATTGACTTGAAATCAGGATTTTATCAAATCCCAATTAACCCAAAGGATGCTGCGAAAACCGCTTTTTCAACGTTTCTAGGACATTATGAATTTTTAAGAATGCCAATGGGACTGAAAAATAGTCCATCAACATTTCAAAAATTTACATTCACACTTATTTATGAAATACAACCAGTTAATGCGTTTGTATACTTGGATGATATTATTGTATTCGGTAGAACTATCGAAGAACACAATGAAAATTTATATAAAGTTTTGAATGCATTGCATGAACATAATTTAAAAGTTGAACCATCAAAATGTAAAATTTTACACAAAGAAGTCAGATATTTGGGGCATATTATTAATGAAGAAGGTATTCGACCAACTAGTGAAAATATTGATACAATCAAAAACATGAAAAGGCCGCAGACGATTAAAAATGTGAGATCATTTTTGGGAACTGTTAATTTTTATGGAAAATTTATTCCAAACATTGCAGATAAACGTAAGCCACTTAATGCATTATTAAAGAAAAATGTGAAATTTATTTGGACAGAAGAATGTGAAATTGCTTTTGAAGAATTAAAAAACTATTTAATTTCAGAACCAGTTTTAGTTAGACCGAACTACAATGACAAATTTGTTTTGACAACTGATGCTAGCGATTATGCTATCGGAGCAGTTCTTACTAATGAGAAGTCAAATGATCACCCCATCGCTTACGCAAGTCGTGCGCTTATCGGGGCTGAAAGAAATTATTTTACTATTGAGAAAGAACTACTAGCTATTGTTTGGGCAGTAGACCACTTCAAACATTTTATTTATAACCAAGATTTTATCGTTTACACAGATCATAGACCATTGGTAGCTCTATGGCATTTGAAGGAAACTTCACCAACTTTGACAAAACTTCGTTTGAAAATCCAAGGCATTGGATGTGAAATTCGTTACAAGCAAGGAAAGGAAAATGTGGTAGCTGATTTTCTCTCACGTTTAAATAATGATGAAATTCATGCAGATGATAAACAGACATCAAAATTAGTAGCAATTACAACTCGTCAACAAGCAAAACAAAATAGACAAAATATTTCAGATAATCAAAACTCAACAAATACTCCAAACAGACAGAATTCATCTAGAAATAATACTAATTGGAATAATAATATGAATGGACTTCAACAAATTGACATAAATTTAGATAATGACGATGATAGCAACGATAAAACATTTACCTACAAGGATTTTCAAGATACAGATATCGATTTTAACGTTTTAAAATTTTCTAAAAATATTATACCATTTGAACAAGCCGAAGCTACATTTATGATATTAAACAGTGTTACGGTACACAAAGAATTGAGTAAATACATTGACCTTCCACATGGTATTAAGGATTACACCAATGAAAATATATTTGTATTCCCGCAAAAGAAAATTTGGGGTTTAATTTTGAATGGAACATATCGTTCAGCAGTTAAAAATGAAGAATTTTTTGATGGTTTATCAAAAAGCTTTAAAGATTATCCTGATTTTGCTAAAGATGCATCAGTTATACAAATTATTTCTCATAGAATATTTAAAACAGAGTTGGAACTAAACTTATTACGATTTTTTGCAATGAAACTTTCAAAGCCATTTACACTATATGCAACAGAAAATGAACGAATTTATGTAAAGCCAGAAGATAGAGATCAAGTGCTTAAAGATTTTCACGACGCACCGTTGGGTGGTCATGTCGGAGGTAAACGAATGATTAAAAGAATGAGTCCTCTATTTACATGGGAAAATATGCGAAGAGATGTTTTGAATTATGTAAAGCAATGTGATTCCTGTCAAAAGAATAAAATATGGCCAGCAAATAAGATGCCAATGAAAATTACGACAACATCGTATGAACCCTTTGATAAAATTTATATGGATGTGGTTATGTTACCCATTTCTAATAATGGAAATAATTGTGGACTTGTGATACAAGATGATTTGACAAGATTTTTGATTGTAGCTCCCATGGAAAACCAAGAAAGTACTACTGTTGCTAGAACTTTTGTTGAAAACTTTGTTTGTAAATTTGGTGCTCCTAAAGAAGTTGTAACCGATCGAGGTACAAACTTTGTAAGCAAATTATTGCAACATACATGCAAAATATTACACATTAAAAAGATCGTCACAAGTGCATATCATCCTCAAGCTAATTTAGTTGAGAGATCAAATAGAGAGTTAAAAATTTATTTACGAAATTTTATTGGCAAAGATCCACAATGTTGGGATGAATTGATACCATATTTTATGTTTGAATACAATACTACAGAAAATTCATCAACTGGATATTCTCCCTATGAACTTTTGTATGGAGGAAAAGCTACTATACCAAGCACAATTTATAAAATCAATGATTCAGATTTAAATTATGACGACTATATTTGTTCAATGAAAGATATATTCAAGGATGCTCATGAAACTGCTAGAAACAACTTAATATTGTCAAAAGAAAAGAGAAAGGAAATTTATGACAAAAAGACAAATGATTGGGTACCAATGTGGGGAGATAGAGTTTTGGTACAAATGGTACAGACAGGAATTGGTCAAAAGTTACAAAATAAGTGGCGAGGCCCTTACGATATCGTTAAATTTAACAGCGATCAAACGACCACTATTAAAAATGGCAACAAATTTGAAGATGTACATAATAATAGACTAAGAAAATATAATAATTAAAATAACACTAAATGATAGTTCACAATGTACCCGTATTAAAATACATTTAAATTTTTTTTTAACAATATACATTTAACATAATTTAAATTTAAAATTAAATGCTCCAATACAAGAAAAATATTTTGAAATGACAATTACAGTACAATTAAAATAAAGAAAAAATAAGCGATTTATACAATGAATGACTTAGTATCATAAACGATTAATATCAAAAGACTACAATGAATGAAAATATTTATTTTAAACACGGGATTATTTATGTATATTGAACAAAAAAATAAAAAAAAAAAACTTATTGAATTGATATGATTGATGAATTAGAAAAAAACGAGTGTTATCAAGAGAATTAAATGAATCAAACAAATGTGTTACAAATACTGATTTTTATATAGAAAAATAAAAATGAAAAAAAATAATATATGATTGATTTGATATGATAAATGAATTAATGTTGAGTTAAACAAAATATGAACGATTATTATCAAAAAAAAAATGCGCAAACAAGAATGTTATGAATTGGGGATGAAAGATAATTTTTATAAATGATTGAATTGATGGGGTTTAAACAAGAAACAGATTAAGAAAAATACCAGTACTGAGTTTATACATATTTTTTTTTTAAACACGTGAAGCGATTATGATCAAATATAAACATAACAATGAAGCAGTGATGAAACACGTTAAAACAATTAAGAAGCTGTTGGGTTGCAATTTTGGGAATATACTTAATTGAGCTTAAATGGGTTAACAGGGTTTTAGAAAAACAATTACGCAATTTTTAACTACAAATAAAAACAAATCAAACGGACTGAACAATAATGAAATTTCAACGACAAGCAAATGAAGATGGTGTGATTATTAAATGTTCCAAAACAATATGTATGCAAGTAAGAATGTGTGTGAGAATAATTGGACAAGGGACTGCAGCCCAGAATGATTGTGGAATGTAAACATGTGTTTTATAATTTACTTAACAAAATATTAAGAATATATTTTCAGAATGTCAAACGCTTACACGAAGGATTTACAGGAAACCATTGGAAAACAATCAAGAAGACAACAATATCAGCAAGGACGCTTGCAAAGACGAATATGGACTACAGCTCAAGAAAGGGTTAAATTTGTGAGTACATCGTGGGGAATCTAAAAAGATCGGAAAGGATGATAAAAGTTCCGATCTAGGGATACATAAACTGATAAAGCAACGTCAAAGGGATTAAAAAGTAGACAATTATACTCTATGGGGAGAGTTTTTATGTTGAATATAGCTTCAAAACAGTTGTAATCCATGGGGGGATTCAATATGTTAAAACGTTTCAAAACATTTGCACTTTACGGGGATAGTCAAATGATAATTGAAAGGAATGGATAAATAATGCTTCAAGGGAAAATCAAGGGATAAATAATGCTTCAATGGATTTTCAAGGGATAAAATAATGCTTCAAGGGAAAAAACACCTTTAAACTGATAAAATTCAGAGGGAAAAAAAAATCATAATGATTCAGCATTTTATTGCGAATTGCTCAAATAAACAAATTAATTGAATGGATTTGACAAATCTGAAAACACAAAGTGACAGACAAGTTTCATAAAAAGTTGATATAACAGAAAGGATATTTTAACATGCGCAGTTTTGACAAGATGATAGGATGTATAGATCAATGAAAAACTTTAAAGAGTTATTTTTTATTCAAGTATAAAAACAATAGTCAATTAGAACTGATTTTTTTTTTCAGTATCAGTATATCAAGAAGATGTATAAAATTGTATAAGTAAATTTGAATTCAATTTTGCACATAAATTGAATGATAGATTCCTGAAAAATATTGTTCATGCGAAGAAAACAAGTAAGAAATTTTTGTGGGAGAAACGAAACTAAAAACTGAAGTAAAATATGGCAGAGACGGGAGACGAAACACAAGGATGATCGACGCGTTCGTATGCTGAGAGGTTCTACGCGTTCGTATACAGAAGTTTGTGATGGCAAGATGGTGAGTGGCAAAGTCATGCGGGAGGTTGTACAGGTAACGGTGTTGATGTTGTTGTTAAAGGTCATATCAATGAGGATCAAGTCGAATTAAAACGCAAGTTTAGTAACGAGACATTCACGTAAAACAAATTACTAAATCGAAATGTGGAATTAAGCGAAGTAAAGATGATTGAAATGCGAAACATCAATTATGGAACAAAAATGCAAGTTGAGATCATACTGCACGTCTGAAACTATTGAAAAGGAGAAGAGCATGATAAACAAATGATAACATCATCCGATGTCATTAATTTACAATAGCCAAAGTTGTAAATTACACGAAATGACAATTTCGGACAAACAACACGTCCTAAACATTTGGAAAGAATTGCATCAACCGATGTAAATTATTCGAGAAAGTCAAATGTGCAAATTAACTGGAAAAGTCCAATTTTGAAAAAAAAAAATTGGATTTACGATCAATTCCGCAATACTCAGCAAGTAAGAAGTCAATGCACTCTCAAAATTGACCACAGTCAACTCACAGTTGGGTTATGAAGCATAATTCATGATGGAAACGACAATTGCACTAATCGACGAAATTCAACACCTTAGCCTCGAAAACTGACCAATTGACCAAGTCACTGTGGAATGAATAGCCTCACGATAAACAAGATTTTTGATGGAAGATGACGACGATAACAACCAGCCGATCAACAAAGTTCTACAACAACAACAAATTTTGCTTACAGTGGGAAAAATGCAATTATTTTTTTAGGAGAGATAATGAAAATTAATTTCAAATGCAAGTTTATTTAAATCAGTTTCAACGAAAATATTTTTACAAGAGAAGTTCAAAACAGTAATTCAAGTAATTTAACAGGACAGAAGATCAAAAGAGTAATGAAAATAATTTTACAGTAGAAAAATCAAAAGAGCAATTATAATTATAAAGCAATTTACAAGAAAGCACAAGAAGAACAAATTGTAAACCGCACGATCACTACACCCGACAATATTCTTTCCATAGATGATCATTTCTTTCAGACGATCATCTAGCTGATAAGTGTGGGGGAGATTAACCGAACCAATTTTTTTTTTAAATCAGTTTTTTATAGCCAGCCATTTATATTTTTTATGATTTTTTGCAAAGTATTTTTTTCACAAATCAAATTATTAATTTTGGGAATATTCTTTCAACCTACAAATAACTTTCGATAGATGTTCTTAATGCTTTTCAAGAATACAAACATCTAGCTGGTAAGTGTGGGGGAATGCAGCGACATCAAATTTAAATCATTTAATTTGTCCATTTTTCGAACCTCACCATCGTTCTGACCATGCGCGCTTACGCAAGCATTAAATAATTTTACCCGTCGACTCGCGTTGCGCGACAAATAATTAAGCTTATGTACAGGTGTGGATCATGAGTCATCCTCACCTGAAAAGCCCTTTATTAAATTTCGCCAATTGTTAGGCAATCAAAAAAATGGTTAAGCTTTCAATTATGAATGTGCGATGTTATTTCACAGGGGAAATTGAGGGTGTGGCTTAACCAAATTCATTGGCATGTTTGTTCAATGGAGAATTCGACCTTCTCATTTTTGACCAACATTTTTGAGAATGTTTTAGGAACATAATTTTGATATTCCAATAACATAATTTAAAGTTTCACGACAATGGTTCGAACCCATGACTTCCGATTTTGAGGTGTACTCACTACACCATACGGAAAGTCATGAAGAATTGCAGAGGTCTGCATAATTGAATTCATGAGGTTCATCGATGCTTCTCATCGAAACGGACCACTTTTAGTAGAACAAAATTTAGTAGAGTTTTCGGGGACTGACTATAAAAAACCCCAAAATTCTTGAGGAGGGCAGTTAGTTCCAGTTAGTTCCAGTTAGTTCCAGTCAGTTCCAGCCAGTTCAAGCCCAGTCCAGTTCCAGATCCTGAAGAAGCCCCAGACCAGCCGGACCCGCCAGCAGCCACCAGTAGCAGAGGCCCCAGTCCAGCCGGACTTAGCGGTGGAGGCCGCAGTCCGCCGGGACTTAGCCGCTGTGAAGAGTCCGCCGGGACTTAGCCGCTGTGAAGAGTCCGCCGGGACTTAGCCGCTGGGAAGAGTCCGCCGGGACTTAGCCGCCGTGGAGTCAACCAGGGACGTAGCAGAGTTCGGGTCTGGCATGGCTCGGCGAAGAGGTCTGGAGGACAAGTCTGGCTTCAACGTAGAGAACTGGTTCGACGAAAATCTCAATGCAAAGTGATGTGATCGTGCGCGTAAAAGTTGAAAGTGTTACCGCAAAAATGTAATCTTCAAAAAGTGTAATATACAGATAAGTGTAGTTTACTGATCTGTTTTGACTCTACGAGTAAATATCACAAAAATCCTGAAAGCCTAAACCGCTCGGGCCGTTCAATACTAAGTAATTAGTAAACTTTATATTCAATCCAAATTATTTTTTTAATCAGTCAAGGATGCCTATTTGGAGTTGGGAGACTAGGTTTATGGTGATTTGTCAACAAATAACTTTATTTATGTTAATTTTTCGAAAGGTGTACAAACTTTTTTTGCACCTTTTTTGATTTTTGTAATAGTATTTGTTATATAACTTTTTATAGAAATCATCTTTTCATGAGCTTTTTGTAGCAAAATGTTCGGCATGAGTTTCTGAACAAAACGTTGTACTTGGTTTATGTCAAACTTTAAATTGCTTACATGTTTCATCACAAAATGTGCATAGTGCCCAAGGGGTGTAAATACTTTTTTTACATACTGTGAAGTGTTTTCAGTTGATTTGACTTCTAATTCCATTAAAATTTTGAAGTTTTTTGAAACAATATTTTTTTCACCCCCTGATTTTTCGGGCCGTTTTTGAAGTGGGGGGGGGGGGGGGACATAAACTGTCTAAAATTTTTGCAACGGCCTTATTTATTTATAAGCTATTCTTTTATTTTATAACAAAAAAAAATCAAGCTCAAAATTAAAACCCGAATTAATCCCACCTGGGGTGAGAAAAACGCAATTTTCACCAAAAGAATATTTGTAATGTTACATATTCCGGGAACCGTGGTGTAGGGGTAAGCGTAATTACCTCTCACCCAGTCGGCCTGGGTTCGATCCCAGACGGTCCCGGTGGCATTTTTCGAGACGAGATTTGTCTGATCACGCCTTCCGTCGGACGGGAAGTAAATGTTGGCCCCGGACTAACCTAAACAGGTTAGGTCGTTAGCTCAGTCCAGGTGTAGGAATCGTCTCCCTGGGTCCTGCCTCGGTGGATTCGCTGGTAGGCAGTTGGACTAACAATCCAAAGGTCGTCAGTTCGAATCCCGGGGTGGATGGAAGCTAAGGTGTAAAAAGAGGTTTGCAATTGCCTCAACAATCAAGCCTTCGAACACCTAGTTTCGAGTAGGAATCTCGCAATCGAGAACGCCAAGGCAATGCTGTAGAGCGAATAATTTGATTTGATTTTGACAATCAAACAAGAGTTTATGACAAACGCGAGCATAGCAAGCTTCCCATGCGTCAGTGACAACGCACACCGCGGTTTTGGTTTTCTAGCTTCGATACGAGCCCTTTTGTGTGTTGGTATTTTGGTTCATCGTACCATCGTACCGAACAAAGCAGGCGTAAAGAAGGTACAAATGTACCGCGTGTGCCGCACGGTGCAGGAAAGATAGCCATTCAACTTCTACAAAAGTGAAAGAGTCAGAGATAGCTATTTTTACAACCGCACCACTACACACTCAATCGCGAGTACCTTAGGTACACACCAATTTATCATTACTGAATTCAGTTGAATTTACTGAAATCTGCACTACTAAAATTTTCAGTAAACTAAAACTTGATTAAATTTCAGAAAACTTTTACAGCTCCATACAAATTAAAACTGATGTTAAGCGAAAAACTAACTGAAAATGTCAGTAGTGCAGTTTTCAGTAAATATTAACTGAAAACGAACATCAGAATTTGCTGTGTAGAAAGCCATTGGCGTCGCCAGCATTGGGAATTTTGGAAACGATATAAACGATGAAAAGCTTAGAAAGCTTCTATTGGAATCCAATGAACCGTGTTAAATAAACTTACGAAATCGCGAAAAAAATAAAGTCTACTTTAAGGCGATTTAAGGAGCCCACGGGAAACAAATTGATTGTAGCCGGATGAATGTCCTATGTCACAACAGTTTTTGCATAAACATTGGAAAGTTATGCAAAAATGAACAGGGCAAAAGAAACCGAAAAGCTACGATATTTTACATGTTGTAGGAAACATCGGTAGACAAGCTACTACAAAACGAGTATAAGTCGAGCCACAGAATATATGCGCCAGCATTCTCGCGCCAGTATTCGAAGCTCAACTTGACAACTTGTCGACTTGGCGACGAAGCGTCGAAAATCGATGCAGTGTGATTTTTTGACGATTTTTCCGATTAAAATTCATGCTTAATCGACATATTTACGAAGATGAAAAAGACGTCCAGCCTTAAAGTAAAACCTATACCTTTCTTTAGTAAGAAAGGCAAAAAGTAAATCGTTCTAAAAATTGATCCGGATTGCCGATAGATGTCGAATTTGTTTCAGATGCTCACTCATGGTCTGTACTATGAATGTAGAAAGAAATTTTGGATAAAATCGGAAATGAAAAGTGTTGGCGAAGGTCACCAGGTGGACTTTTACCTTTTTTTATGGATTTTTTTTTCTTTTGGTAGGTTAATCAAACGGCTCTAACTCCAGAACCAGATTATGGATCTGGATGAAAATTTGGGAGGTTGTAGAGCTTGAAAAATGCAATTTTTGAGATAAATAAAAGATATGAAAATGAAAAAAATTAACCATATTTTCATTTGAAAACTGTGTTTTTTGTTGAAAAGTCTGGCCGCATCCGAAAACAGATGGATATTTCGAAATTCGGTCTCAAAATGACCCTTGTTTAGCACATCAGCTTTCAAATGCACTTGGAACAATCAAAATCGAAAATAGGGGAGCCGAGAACTACGCGACACAAAATTTGGCAAACATTTTACCACACACGGACATCACTCGAACTCCACGGAATTTATTTTCTCAAAATTCGAGGGTTGGAGATAGACGAGTTATGTCAAGGTGAATCGATAGAGCGTCGAAAATCGATGCAGTGTGATTTTTTGACGATTTTTCCGATTAAAATTCATGCTAAATCAACATATTTACGAAGATGAAAATGACGTCCAGCCTTAAAGTAAAACCTATACCTTTCTTTAGTAAGAAAGGCAAAAATGTTCAATTAGTAAACTAGCTTTTGTTTGATATTTTCAATGAAATATTTTTTTTAAGGTTTTATTGTTTTTTTGTTACATAAGATCAATGAACTCTTCAAACCTGTTATTTATATCAGGGTGACTTCCTAGAAGAAAAATCCGGAAACCCGGCAAAAATATGACATGTTTGACCTTTGTTTTTTGCTCAAAAACCAAATTATGCAAAATTTATAATTCGGGAAAACTATCTTTGACATTGCCGCTTGATTTGTGTTTTTTTTCTATTAATTATCCCATGCTATTTTTTAAACTAGTGAACTTGATTTTTCAAAATAAATGTTGAATAAAACAATACCTTTAACATGTTTCGGAGATATGACTTTTTGAAAATAATAACTGAGTTTCTCGACGCGCCGCGCGCATAAACGGGTAAAAATCTACTTTTTTTTCACTTAAACTGCGATAACTTGGATTTGGATATTCGCAATTTTTGGATATGTTATGTAAAATATTACAAGGAATCAGGGAAAAATATTTTCAGATATGAGCTCTTTGATCCCGAGACCTTCAAATTAGCAAATGAAATTTTCATAGGACCTTTTCAAAGTTTCATCTAGGTTTTTCGATCCTCCATATATATTTTCCTTAAAAGCTAAACTTATAACCTTTCTGTTGGAACGTGGCGCTTTAAAATTGGTTCAGCCGTTCCGGAGATATGATTTTTTGAAAAATGTATTTTTTTTTTTATAGGAGACCGTAATCGCCAAACAAAAATACGGGTCTTATTTTTTGGGTCAAAGAACCCCCACTCCAGATTTGAGCCATATATCGGAGCACTTTTGATTTGTAGACTTTCTATTTGACTTGGAATGGCTGAAATTTTGAATAAAATCATGATAAAACATCAAAATTAATTATATACAGTCAAACCTCTTTTTACGCGACCTCCTTTTACGCGAAATTTTTTTTACGCGGTTTTATTTACGCGAAGAATTCAAAATAACGCGAACTCAATTTACGCGAAAAATTCAAAATAACGCGGTCCGATTCTAAACTGTCGGAGATCTTAACCATTATGGTCATATCTTCCTGTTCAACGGGGACCACAATCAAGGTTTTTACCATCAGTAGCTTCGGTATACTCTACATCATATTGGGATGTTCTGGACAACTAAGAACATCCGGAAGTCACGAATAGAATATCTATCTGTTCAACGGGTGTTTGTACCGGTGTATCCACCATCGATATAGCTTCAGGTAGCTTCAGTGAGCCACGATGGACTCTCTGCGATCTGTTAGAATGTACGAGGTTATCCAGGAACTTCCGGAAGTCATGGCATGGATGTCTACCTGATCAACGGGGGTCTGTATGGCTATATTAACCATTGGTATAGCTTCAGGTAGCTTCAGCGGACCACGATGGACTCTCTGCGATCTGTTAGAATGTACGAGGTCATTCAGGAACTCCCGGAAGTCATGACCTGGATATCTACCTGATCAACGGGAGTCTATATGGCTATATTAACCATCGGTATAGCTTCAGGTAGCTTCAGCGGACCACGATGGACTCTCTGCGATCTGTTAGAATGTACGAGGTCATTCAGGAACTCCCGGAAGTCATGACCTGGATATCTACCTGATCAACGGGAGTCTATATGGCTATATTAACTATCGGTATAGCTTCAGGTAGCTTCAGCGGACCACGATGGACTCTCTGCGATCTGTTAGAATGTACGAGGTTATCCAGGAACTTCCGGAAGTCATGGCCTGGATATCTACCTAATCAACGGGGGTCTGTATGGCTATATTAACCATCGGTATAGCTTCAGGTAGCTTCAGCGGACCACGATGAACACTCTGCGGCATGTTGGATTGTTTTGGGTCATCCAGGAACTCCCGGATGTCATGGCCTGGATATCTACCGGATCAACGGGGGTCTATATGGGTGAATAAACTATCGGTATAGCTTCAGATAGCTTCAGTGGACCACGATGGACATCCTGTGGCATGTTGGATTGTTTTGGGTCATCCAAGAACTCCCGGAAGTTATGGCCTGGATATCTGCTGGATCAACGGGGGTCTATATGGGTGAATTAACCATCGGTTTAGCTACAGATAGCTTCAGCGGACCACGATGGACACTCTGCGGCATGTTGGATTGTTTTGGGTCATCCAGGAACTCCCGGATGTCATGGCCTGGATATCTACCGGATCAACGGGGGTCTATATGGGTGAATTAACCATCGGTATAGCTTCAGGTACCTTAAGTGGCCCACGATGGACAATTTGTGACATGTTAGATTGTGTAGAGACATCCAGGAACTCGTCCTCAAATACGAATGCTAGTTCTAATGGGACATTTATGCGTTGATCAGGTAGATATCCAGGCCATGACTTCCGAGAGTTCCTGGATGACCCAAAACAATCCAACAAGCCACAGAGTGTCCACCGTGGTCGACTGAAGCTACCTGAAGCTATACCGCTGGTTAATATGGCCATACACACCCCCGTTGAACAGGTAGATATCCAGGCCATGATTCCGGGAGTTTTTGGATGACCTCGTACATTCTAACAGATCGCAGAGAGTCCATCGTGGCTCACTGAAGCTACCTGAAGCTATACCGATGGTTAATTCACCCATATAGACCCCCGTTGATCCGGTAGATATCCAGGCCATGACATCCGGGAGTTCCTGGATGACCCAAAACAATCCAACATGCCGCAGAGTGTCCATCGTGGTCCGCTGAAGCTATCTGAAGCTAAACCGATGGTTAATTCACCCATATAGACCCCCGTTGATCCAGCAGATATCCAGGTCATAACTTCCGGGAGTTCTTGGATGACCCAAAACAATCCAACATGCCACAGGATGTCCATCGTGGTCCACTGAAGCTATCTGAAACTATACCGATAGTTTATTCACCCATATAGACCCCCGTTGATCCGGTAGATATCCAGGCCATGACATCCGGGAGTTCCTGGATGACCCAAAACAATCCAACATGCCGCAGAGTGTTCATCGTGGTCCGCTGAAGCTACCTGAAGCTATACCGATGGTTAATATAGCCATACAGACCCCCGTTGATCAGGTAGATATCCAGGCCATGACTTCCGGGAGTTCCTGGATGACCTCGTACATTCTAACAGATCGCAGAGAGTCCATCGTGGCTCACTGAAGCTACCTGAAGCTATATCGATGGTGGATACACCGGTACAAACACCCGTTGAACAGATAGATATCCTGGCCATGACTTCCGGGAGTTCCTGGATGACCCAAAACAATCGAACATGCCGCAGGATGTGCATCGTGGTCCACTGAAGTTATCTGAAGCTATATCGATGGTTAATTCTCCCATATAGACCCCCGTTGATCCGGTAGATATCCAGGCCATGACATCCGGGAGTTCCTGGATGACCCAAAACAATCCAACATGCCGCAGAGTGTTCATCGTGGTCCGCTGAAGCTACCTGAAGCTATACCGATGGTTAATATAGCCATACAGACCCCCGTTGAGCAGGTAGATATCCAGGCCATGACTTCCGGGAGTTCCTTGATGACCTCGTACATTCTAACAGATCGCAGAAAGTCCATCGTGGCTCACTGAAGCTACCTGAAGCTATATCGATGGTGGATACACCGGTACAAACACCCGTTGAACAGATAGATATCCTGGCCATGACTTCCGGGAGTTCCTGGATGACCCAAAACAATCCAACATGCCGCAGAGTGTCCATCGTGGTCCGCTGAAGCTATCTGTAGCTAAACCGATGGTTAATTCACCCATATAGACCCCCGTTGATCCAGCAGATATCCAGGCCATAACTTCCGGGAGTTCTTGGATGACCCAAAACAATCCAACATGCCACAGGATGTCCATCGTGGTCCACTGAAGCTATCTGAAGCTATACCGATAGTTTATTCACCCATATAGACCCCCGTTGATCCGGTAGATATC
This sequence comes from Culex pipiens pallens, assembly GCF_016801865.2. Taxonomy (NCBI): domain Eukaryota; kingdom Metazoa; phylum Arthropoda; class Insecta; order Diptera; family Culicidae; genus Culex; species Culex pipiens. Next base: position 86,996,320 of record NC_068937.1, on the reverse strand, counting down.
CAGGCCATGACATCCGGGAGTTCCTGGATGACCCAAAACAATCCAACATGCCGCAGAGTGTTCATCGTGGTCCGCTGAAGCTATTTGAAGCTATATCGATGGTTAATTCACCCATATAGACCCACGTTGATCCGGTAGATATCCTGGCCATGACATCCGAGAGTTCCTGGATGACCCAAAACAATCCAACATGCCACAGAATGTCCATCGTGGTCCACTGAAGCTATCTGAAGCTATACCGATGGTTAATATGGGCATACAGATCCCCGTTGATCAGGTATATATCCAGGCCATAACTTCCGGGAGTTCTTGGATGACCTAGTACATTCTAACAGATCACAAGGTAACCATCGTAGGTCACGGAAGCTACCTGCAATTATTACGATGGTGGATACACTGGTACAGACCCTTGTTGAACAGGTAGATAATCAGTTCATTACTTCCGGAAGTTCTTGGATAACCCAGAACATCCCAACCTGCTGTAGAATATACAGCGCAGGTCACTGTTGCTATTTGAATAACCTGGAATTACACTATTATTATTAAAAAAATATAATACTTTATAAAACTAAAAAATACTGAAAACTCTTTTTGCGCGAGCAATTCAAAATAGCGCGAACTTTTTTTACGCGAAAAATTCAAAATTACGCGAACTTTTTTTACGCGATTTTTTTTTACGCGAGAACCAAAATTCGCGTAAAAAGAGGTTTGACTGTATGTATATCTACCAACTCACACGAAATCGGGAAAAGTTGCCCCGACCCCTCTTCGATTTGCGTGAAACTTTGTCCTAAGGGGTAACTTTTGTCCCTGATCACGAATCCGAGGTCCGTTTTTTGATATCTCATGACGGAGGGGCGGTACGACCCCTTTCATTTTTGAACATGCGAAAAAAGAGGTGTTTTTCAATAATTTGCAGCCTGAAACGGTGATGAGATAGAAATTTGGTGTCAAAGGGACTTTTATGTAAAATTAGACGCCCGATTTGATGGCGTACTCAGAATTCCGAAAAAACGCATGTTTCATCGAAAAAAACACTAAAAAAAATTTAAAAATTCTCCCATTTTCCGTTACTTGACTGTAAAAAAATTTGCAACATGTCATTTTATGGGAAATTCAATGTACTTTTTGAATCTACATTGACCCAGAAGGGTCATTTTTTCATTTAGAACAAAATTTTTCATTTTAAAATTTTGTGTTTTTTCTAACTTTGCCGGGTTATTTTTTAGAGTGTAACCATGTTCTACAAAATTGTAGAGCAGATTACAAAAATTTTGATATATAGACATAAGGGGTTTGCTTATAAACATCACGAGTTATCACGATTTTACGAAAAAAAGTTTTGAAAAAGTTCAGATTAGGGGTAGGTATGAATCCACAGTGAGAAATGTAGTAAAAGATCATTGCTTGACTTTCACAAGTTTCATCACCAATGTAAATAGGAAAGTTTCTTCACCCGCCTGGTTATGAATGGCTTGGTTTACACACTTACCTCCACCACATTCAACAGTTAAACTGTGCTTACTTTCATCCAACAAGTTTTAATCCTTCGCACAAGTTAGGTGTGTATGTGTGCGCGTGTGTGTGTGTGTGCGCGTGTGTGTGTGTGTTGTTCATTTGGTGCATCGGGAAACGTACGAGTTTGAGCAGCCGCAGATTATCTTGTGTAAATAAATCAAAGCTCAAACGGTGCTAGCTGCGGCTCTTGTTTGATTGCCACAACAAGACAAATGAAGGATCAGAGTGGTGTCGGTCTTCCGAGTTGTTTGCTGTTCTGCAGCACTCGTGAAAAGTTGTACGTGGGACTGTACGTGTGTGCGCGGTGCGTGTTTGCGATTATGTGCAAAGGTCTTTCGGACTAAATCTGCCATGAATCAAGAACGAAAGAGATGAGATCGAAAATAAAAGTAAGTGGGAAAACTTCGTTCACTTTTCCTAACGATGTTTGATTGCATATAGCTTCTAATGGAGTTTGGGAGGACCAGCAGCAGCAGCAAAAGTGGTCAAGCTTGATGTGGTAGAAAATCAACAGTGTGTTACACGCTTTCGTTCGCTCTGGTGCCTTCACGGGATGGTACTAGGGCACACACGCACACACACACGGTGTCTGAACACTTTCATCGGGTACCTTCTCGGAAAGAACTTTGCTTTGATGGGACCTGAGTGCGAAATGTGTACTAAAGCAAACCAAACTCAGTTAACGCCTTTTTTCGTACTCAGTGCTCTCTAGCATCATCGAGGACAAGCATGGAGGAAAAACAAGCAACACAACAAGAAAGATGTTGCCGATGATAAAAGTGTGTGGTTTTTTATCTCATCCTTTGAGAAAAAAAAACCCTTCGACAACTCCTAAACCTAACACTCTTGGTCTGCGTTGGTCGTCTCTTACGTGAGGGGCACATTAAATCTAGAACAAAGAAACAAAGTCTTATGATCAGATGTGAAGGAAAAGTTGATGATGACCATTAAAGCACGGCAATAAACATTAAATCTGATGAGCTGGGAATGGTCCAGCGATGGAAGGAGTGAGATTAATGACTGCCTGGACGCTGTGAATTGTGAGGTTGTGAGGTTATTTATCTTGCTGTCAGCAGTGGGGAGATGTTGAAAGGATGATGCTATATACTGCCATTGTTGCGTTTGCTTCGGAAGTCTTGTTGTTTTTTACCACGGTTCTAGCAACTCGCCACAGTATGAAAGAATTGAGATAACATTTGTATTTTCATTTTAACCTTTAAAATATACTCTGCTCTTTTTTGATAATTTTGTGTTGTTTCCCATGCAAATTTTACTCTCTAAAATACAACCCGAATTATTGAATTTAGTGTCAGTAAACGCTTCTTTTTTGTCTTAGTATATTATAGTTGGGCCCCCTGAGCTTCAATCGACAGAATAGGCATGAACAAACTTACAATATTTGTCTTACTAAAGAAACAATAATTATATAAACGGAAATGCGCTAAAAAATTCTTAAATGTTTTTTTTTTTATTACTGAAAATGCGATTTTTTGTGTCTTCACACAAGATGGTCAACATTCTTCGCCGTCGTGCTAACTTGTCGCACGTGCATTTTGGGCCAAATTGAGTTAAGAACGCCATTTTGTGCTGCTAACAATGGCTCACCTTTTGACCTTCACAGATCCCCAAAATTCGATTTCAATCCTGAGATATTCAATGAAATTCGAAAAAACTCCGTGCATTTTTGTCACTTTACATATGAAAGAAGTTTCAATCTTGTCGTGCTATCTTGTCACTCCCTGAAAATTGATGTAAGTGCGTCAATTGGCTAGAGGAATTTCAGGTCAGAACGCGTTTGTCGCACGTACAAGTTAGACTACCGTAAACATTTGTAATTATAACTCGGGACTCCAGCAACCAATTTCAACCAAACTTCGGGACAATGCACAGAATGGTCAGCCAAACAAAACGTGTTTGTTATTGTTTACATTGCGTGCTCTAATTTTTGTTTATTCAAGGTCAAACATTAGAACGCGTTTTTCTCGGAACGCCGAAATGGCGGGTGCGACAAGATAGCACGACGACGTCGAAATGATCATGCCTCAAAAACTTGTTTTCCAAAATATTAAGATGATTTCTCTAAACTCAAAATAAAAAATAAAAAAAATCAATAAAATAGTATCGAAATTTTACTGATGTTTTTTACTATTTCTTAGGAATCAGAATGATGAATACTCACGTTTTGTTAGGTACTTCAATGTTGACTGTTTCATAAATGATTATTTTTAAAATATCTTAAGTACGAAGTATTTCAGAATTTTTAAATGTAATAGAAAAAAAAAGATATGGGTAATTCTCCGCCAACTCACACAGCAGTTGCCTCGACCCCTCTTCGATTTGCGTGAAACTTTGTTCTAAGGGGTAACTTTTGTCCCTGATCACGAATCCGAGGTCCGTTTTTTGATATCTCGTGACGTAGGGGCAGTACGACCCCTTCCATTTTTGAACATGCGAAAAAAGAGGTGTTTTTCAATAATTTGCAGCCTGAAACGGTGATGAGATAGAAATTTGGTGTCAAAGGGACTTTTATGTAAAATTAGACGCCCGATTTGATGGCGTACTCAGAATTCCGAAAAAACGTATTTTTCATCGAAAAAAACACTAAAATAGTTTTAAAAATTCTCCCATTTTCCGTTACTCGACTGTAAAAATTTTTGGAACATGTCATTTTATGGGAAATTCAATGTACTTTCCGAATCTACATTGACCCAGAAGGGTCATTTTTTCATTTAGAACAACATTTTTCATTTTAAAATTTTGTGTTTTTTCTAACTTTGCAGGGTTATTTTTTAGAGTGTAACAATGTTCTACAAAGTTGTAGAACAGACAATTACAAAAATTTTGATATATAGACATAAGGGGTTTGCTTATAAACATCACGAGTTATCGCGATTTTACGAAAAAAAGTTTTGAAAAAGTTGGTCGTCATCGATCATAACCGTTCATGGTCACCCGCGACAGAAACGGACGACGAAACAAAGAAAAACGCAAAAAGTAACTTTTTCAACACTTTTTTTTCGTAAAATCGCGATAACTCTTGATTTTTATAAGCAAACCCCTAATGTCTATAAATCAAAATTTTTGTAATTGTCTGCTCTACAACTTTGTAGAACATTGTTACACTCTAAAAAATAACCCGGCAAAGTTAGAAAAAACACAAAATTTTAAAATGAAAAATTTTGTTCTAAATGAAAAATGACCCTTCTGGGTCAATGTAGATTCGAAAAGTACATTAAATTTCCCTAAAATGACATGTTGCAAATTTTTTTACAGTCGAGTAACGGAAAATGGGAGAATTTTTTAAATTTTTTTAGTGTTTTTTTCGATGAAAAATACGTTTTTTCGGGATTCTGAGTATGCCATCAAATCGGGCGTCTAATTTTACATAAAAGTCCCTTTGACACCAAATTTCTATCTCATCACCGTTTCAGGCTGCAAATTATTGAAAAACACCTCTTTTTTCGCATGTTCAAAAATGGAAGGGGTCGTACCGCCCCTCCGTCATGAGATATCAAAAAACGGACCTCGGATTCGTGATCAGGGACAAAAGTTACCCCTTAGGACAAAGTTTCACGCAAATCGAAGAGGGGTCGGGGCAACTTTTCCCGATATCGTGTGAGTTGGTAGAGAATTACCCAAAAAAGTTTTCAACTGAAATCGAGTGATAAATATAGCATAATAGAAAGTGAGCAAGCTAGTTTATCCCAACAGTTTCACGAAATAAGTTTTTTAATTAGTGAAAATCAGCCAATTGGATGGCAACTTCAACCTGAAAAACTAACTTAATCCACGCATGTGGTTGGAGCCTTCCTCACTCATTACCAAAAATGGCTGTACACAAATTTGATCTATTTTTTAAATCCGGAATAAAAAGTACATAAATATCACTTAAGGGTGCACAGCAACGAAGGAAGTTGTTGTCTTATTTTTCCAAAATTGTCAAACTTACGGACCCAATCCTGCAACAATGTGATTGTAAAAATAGTCAAACTTTGTTGTAAATTACTTTGTGGACAGTACTTTAGGGGATGAATAAAAATATATTTCGGTAGTACACGTAGTTTTGAAGATACTAAAATATCTGTAACAAAAATCTGGGTGCAAAAACTCTGGTTGACGTGCATCGTTAAGTGGCCATATCTCGAGACAGGGTTGCCAGATCTTCAATGTTTTAGACTCATTAGAAAGGTCTTTTGATAACCTAACCAACGATGGGTCGGATGGTAGATCCGGACATAGTTTACATACATTTAAGTGAGATCCGGCTTCCAAAAAATACATCAATATCACTTAAGGGGCCATATCTCGAGACAGGGTTGCCAGATCTTCACTGTTTTGGACTCGTTGAAAAGGTCTTTTGATAATCTAACCAACGATGGGTCGGATGGTAGATCCGGACATAGTTTACATACATTTAAGTGAGATCCGGCTTCCAAAAAATACATCAATATCACCTGAGAGGCCATATCTCGAGACAGGGTTGCCAGATCTTCACTGTTTTGGACTCGTTGGATAGGTCTTTTGATAATCTAACCAACAATGGGTCGGATGGTGGATCCGGACATAGTTTACATACATTTAAGTGAGCTCCGGCTTCCAAAAAGGAAATCAATACCACCTGAGAGGCCATATCTCGAGACAGGGTTGCCAGATCTTCTATGTTTTGGACTCGTTGGAAAGGTCTTTTGATAACCTAACCAACGATGGGTCGGATGATGGACCCGGACATAGTTTACATACATTTAAGTGAGAACCGGCTTCCAAAAAGTACATCAATATCACTTAAGGGGCCATATCTCGAGACAGGGTTGCCAGATCTTCAATGTTCTGGACTCGTTGGATAGGTCTTTTGATAACCTAACCAACGATGGGTCGGATGGTGGATCCGGACATAGTTTACATACATTTAAGTGAGATCCGGCTTCCAAAAAGGACATCAATATCACCTGAGGGGCCATATCTCGAGACAGGGTTGCCAGATCTTCAATGTTTTAGACTCGTTGGAAAGGTCTTTTGATAACTAACCAACCATGGGTCGGATGGTGGACCCGGACATAGTTTACATACATTTAAGTGAGATCCGGCTTCCAAAAAGTACATCAATATCACATAAGGGGCCATATCTCGAGCCAGGGTTGCCAGATCTTCACTGTTTTGGACTCGTTGAAAAGGTCTTTTGATAATCTAACCAACGATGGGTCGGATGGTAGATCCGGACATAGTTTACATACATTTAAGTGAGATCCGGCTTCCAAAAAATACATCAATATCACTTAAGGGACCATATCTCGAGACAGGGTTGCCAGATCTTCAATGTTTTGGACTCGTTGGATAGGACTTTTGATAATCTAACCAACGATGGGTCGGATGGTGGATCCGGACATAGTTTACATACATTTAAGTGAGCTCCGGCTTCCAAAAAGGACATCAATACCACCTGAGAGGCCATATCTCGAGACAGGGTTGCCAGATCTTCTATGTTTTGGACTCGTTGGAAAGGTCTTTTGATAACCTAACCAACGATGGGTCGGATGGTAGATCCGGACATAGTTTACATACATTTAAGTGAGATCCGGCTTCCAAAAAGTACATCAATATCACTTAAGGGGCCATATCTCGAGACAGGGTTGCCAGATCTTCAATGTTCTGGACTCGTTGGATAGGTCTTTTGATAACCTAACCAACGATGGGTCGGATGGTAGATCCGGACATAGTTTACATACATTTAAGTGAGCTCCGGCTTCCAAAAAGGACATCAATACCACCTGAGAGGCCATATCTCGAGACAGGGTTGCCAGATCTTCTATGTTTTGGACTCGTTGGAAAGGTCTTTTGATAACCTAACCAACGATGGGTCGGATGATGGACCCGGACATAGTTTACATACATTTAAGTGAGATCCGGCTTCCAAAAAGTACATCAATATCACTTAAGGGGCCATATCTCGAGACAGGGTTGCCAGATCTTCAATGTTCTGGACTCGTTGGATAGGTCTTTTGATAACCTAACCAACGATGGGTCGGATGGTAGATCCGGACATAGTTTACATACATTTAAGTGAGCTCCGGCTTCCAAAAAGGACATCAATACCACCTGAGAGGCCATATCTCGAGACAGGGTTGCCAGATCTTCTATGTTTTGGACTCGTTGGAAAGGTCTTTTGATAACCTAACCAACGATGGGTCGGATGATGGACCCGGACATAGTTTACATACATTTAAGTGAGATCCGGCTTCCAAAAAGTACATCAATATCACTTAAGGGGCCATATCTCGAGACAGGGTTGCCAGATCTTCAATGTTCTGGACTCGTTGGATAGGTCTTTTGATAACCTAACCAACGATGGGTCGGATGGTGGATCCGGACATAGTTTACATACATTTAAGTGAGATCCGGCTTCCAAAAAGGACATCAATACCACCTGAGAGGCCATATCTCGAGCCAGGGTTGCCAGATCTTCAATGTTTTGGACTCGTTGGAAAGGTCTTTTGATAATCTAACCAACGATGGGTCGGATGGTGGATCCGGACATAGTTTACATACATTTAAGTGAGCTCCGGCTTCCAAAAAGGACATCAATACCACCTGAGAGGCCATATCTCGAGACAGGGTTGCCAGATCTTCTATGTTTTGGACTCGTTGGAAAGGTCTTTTCAGGGCTGTGGAGTCGGAGTCGGAGTCGGAGCCGGAGTTGGTGGAGTCGGGTCTCTTTGGGGACCTGGAGTCGGAGTCGGAGTCGGAGTCGTCAAAACTCGAATAGCTGGAGTCGGAGTCGGCTAAATTTCATGAGCTGGAGTCGGAGTCGGAGCCGGAGTCGACAATTTCTGATAAACCCGGAGTCGGAGCTGGAGTCGGAGTTATCTTAAATTCAATAAAATTTATTAACTTTTTTATTGTTCAGATTTTGTTATAGTGCAAATTAATTTACAAAACTTTTAAATGCCTATTTTTTTAAACCTCGTATTGATTTTTTTCAGTTTATTTATGTGTTGATTCAATAGATGTATCAGATGCCATTATGTTTTTGTAACATTTTCAATTTGATTGGATTGCTCTGACTTTCTTATTTCACTTTGATCTTTAAATGATACATTTTCTCTCATTTACCCATGTTTGTAGTATCATAACTCATAAAATTATAGTCAATTTTGGTTGTGCAGGCATTTTTATTTATATTCAGTTGATGCTTGACTACCTCCTTTTGCTCCTTTCAATTTATATTTCACAAAATTTAAAAACAAAGGATCACTATCAGTACTTAAAACATTGGTAAGATTGACCATTAAATTATCAACTATTAGGTATATCAATATATTACACTCAAACCCCGATGGTTTGACACCAACTGTTGTCAAACGAACGGGGTCACGTTTTAGTTTGACACCCCTTTTACACGGAGTCACACACACTGCTAAACGTTTGTTTTGATAGTGTGCGTGAGCACCGTGTAAAATGTGACAGTTCGTCACTTTTTAGTTTGACTTTGACCAACCAACGGGGTACAAACTAAAAAAGTGTCAAACGAAAAAGTGACCAACCACCGGGGGTTGAGTGTACTTGGAACTCAACATGCTTATTTTGTATATAAATAAAAAAAATCAAAGGGTCGTGTTGTAAATATTTGAAACTGACAAAAAATATCAAAAATAAGTTGCAACTAATTTTGACATCATCATTGAATATATTAAATATATCGATTTCCTTAATGTTTACTATTTCTTTACAAAAATCTGAAAGTGTGGATCCATAAAAATATCGTTGAACAAATCTAACAAATAATTCTTTTTAAATGACATAAACCAGGGTAACATTGATAAAACTTGAAAAAACGGACGGATTTTATCATGATTTATATGTTTAAAACCATGTACTGGGCCGAGTCACAAAATGTCCATGTATGTATTTTTAAATGAATTCAATAAAGCTTTTCAAAATAGTTACACAGCTAAAAAAGAAGTAATCCAGCTGCGTGTAAAAGGCCTGGGTGTAAAATAAATATTGCATTATTTTATGCAATTTTATGTGATTTTACACCCTGAAACATGTAGCCCATCAGTATGGGAAACCTACTTGACCGGAATGTCAAGCTCATATATGCGTTTATCCTTACAGCTTTTCATCGGTCTGATGGAAGAGAGGGCTAAGGCGCCAGTCCTTACTGTTGGCGCTGGGTTCGAATCCCGTCGGTTGCAACTTTTTTATTGTATGCAAAAATTGTACATGCAGTGTGTTAAGTGTTTATTTTGACGAAGGTGATGTGCATGCTTTTGCATGCGATTTTACCATCGGATTTTATGCTGTGTACGTAAACTGTTTATTTCAATACCAGCGTGACTTTGATAACACTTTGTTTCTTACAAATTTCAGCCTAAATGTAAGCAAAATGATTTTATATATCATATCAAATCGATTATGAAGGCTAGGTCACTTTTTTTAAATAACAATTAAATATTTGTTTAACTAGTTTATAAACTTTTAAATAAAGGTAATATAAATTTCGGGGAAATTTAATAAATAATCCCATTATTCTAAAAGCAGAATCCGATTTTACTTCTTTACTTTACTATTTTACAGAGTACCTCAGATTTTGCAAAATCATATTGTTAAAAAAAATTCAACTTATCAATGTCACCCGAGGGCTTTTGTTAATTTGATTATTATCCACCGGTGTCTACCGCGGTAAATGAAATACTTCACTTTGACATTTCCAGATACATTTTTGTGTAGCATGTTTGGGGCGTGTTCACCGCTCTTGATGTCGCACATGGGGCGTGTTCAACGTTGTTGATGTCGCAGCACTCTGTGAACGCATCCCAAAAATCTGTCAGTCTGACATTTGACTTTTGAAGTTGTTGATGTTTTCCTTCCTCTTGATGTTTCGCAAAATAAATGTCTCGGAATATTTTATATCACAGTTCTGCGTAAATTTTGCTTTTAGAAAGCGGTCCAGCAGAAAATGGTTTTTAAATCGTGGTATTATTAGCGTCAAATTGTGGATGTTTTCTGCGAGTACTTATAGTTTGATTGGAATTTTTCAGGTTCCGGTGCAAAGGCATCGCATCAACTTCCGGCGGGAAGTGAACGTTTCGGGTGTGAGGGACCTTCGGATCGAGGCGATGCGGACAAAGTGAACCAGTGTGTTGCAGATTGACGAAGCTTTACGGAAGAACAACATGGTGGTCAACGCGAAGAAGCCGCTTCCGGTTGTGATGCAGTGATGTTGTGATGACGTCCCAAACTACGATGAAAGGCTTTCGGGAGAAATCTGGTCCAAATACAAGCGTGGAGAAATTACCAGAATGCTGCTTCAGGGGACCTTCGATCAGTCTACCACACTTGGAGCGCTGCAGTTTTGCTTCCTGCTGTCGATCATGGTAGGAGTAGAAGTTTGGCCACGACAGAAGCAGTCACCATCTTAGCATCGAATTAGACTCGATCGAAGAGCGTGTTCTAATGGTCGTCAAGCTAAAAATAATGTTGACCACTATCCGGAATGTGTAGTAAGGGCGCCAACTTTACCAAACAAAAGTTGGACGATATTCTGCGGTTTGGTACGGAGGAACTGTTCAAGGAAGACTGCAAGGATAACCACGATTTCAAGAGCGTTGAGGCGAAAAGTTACCACCAAGAAAAAAGTGAAGATCATCTAGCAAGCCGCGGACAGTTCCGATCCCGCGTACTCCGTCATCACTTTCAACAGAAGCAGGAAGGCATGTCACGCCAAGAGCTTTCTCAGGGGGTACTGGAAGACAAACCACAAACGAAACAAACCTAAATATTTTGAACAAAATAAATAACGCAATTCAAATTCCGCTGAGCATAAGTTATTTTCCTAACAAAAAGAATCGTACAAACTTAGGACCCAATTCAAAGAACAAGCTTTGCTGGCTCAAAAATTAAAAAATGACAATTTCATAAATTTTTTTCCAGTTTACGATAACCGAACACCTCAACCAATTTCCAACAGCTTTTTTAATTTCAAGTTCTTATAACAAGCATTTCTGTTATAAAAACTATTATTAGGTACTTATAATAGTAGTTTATGCAACAAGTTGCAAAAAGAGGATTTTTTCAGCACGAGTCGTACATTTATCCAACGAGGTTCACCGAGTTGGATAAATACGAAGAGTGCTGAAAAAATCAAGTTTTGCAACGAGTTCCATACTAGGTTCCATACAACATTTTTGCAATTCCAAAAAACACCCATTGAGTGAAATTTTAAGTCAAATTTTCATGTATTTTGTCAATAAATCGTTTAAATCAAAAAAATGTTGAAAAGTGCTACTTTTCGAAACAAGTGCTTTATTCATTTATTCAGCATTTATTTTGGAAAAAGTTGCTATTCGATTCTGTTATTTTTGGTACAGAAAAGTAGGCTATTTCGTCGTTCAATAATGACAGGAAAAGTAAGTAGTTTCACGACGGAATTGAAAAAAAAATATTTCAGTTTAGTTCGATTAAAAAGTTTATGTTTGGTAATTTTTAAAAATAAACCATGAGTATTACAATAGTATTATTAAGATCATGGTTATTTGTTATAGTTTGATTTTTTTATGTTTTCTCTATCTCTGTTTTCATACAAATATAGGAGCAGTACAAATAATACAAATGATATGTGAAAAGCTTGAAAAAAATTGTATCTTATATATTTTAAACAATCAAATCATATAAAAATAAAGGTTCTATGATGTTCTTGTTTCTAAAAAAAAATACAAATTATTTTCGAAAACATGCAACAAAATCAAAAAAATAAGAGCAAAAAAAAAACAAAACGAAAAACTAAAAGCAACAATAAAAAACAAACAAAAATAAAAAAAAAACACAAAAAAGAAACGACAAACAAAAATCCAAAAACAGAACACAAAACCCAGAAATAAAAAAAAAATACCAAAAACAGAAAACAAAAATCAAAAAATATATGCAAAGCACAAACACACAAAAAACCAAAACAAAAAAAAACACAGAAAACAACAAACAAAAAACCAAATAAGAAAAAATTAACAGAATACAGAAAACAAAACAGAAAAAAAAACAAAACAAGAAACTAAAAGCAGAAAACAAAAAACCACACATAAATATAATAAATTCTTAACTTTGTTAAATTCTTAAATTCTTAAATTCTTATATTCTTATATTATTTTATTCTTATATTCTTATATTCTTATATTCTTATATTCTTATATTCTTATATTTTATATTCTTATATTCTTATATTCTTATATTCTTATATTCTTATATTCTTATATTCTTATATTCTTATATTCTTATATTCTTATAGTCTTATAGTCTTATATTCTTATATTCTTATATTCTTATATTCTTATATTCTTATATTCTTATATTCTTATATTCTTATATTCTTATATTCTTATATTCTTATATTCTTATATTCTTATATTCTTATATTCTTATATTCTTATATTCTTATATTCTTATATTCTTATATTCTTATATTCTTATATTCTTATATTCTTATATTCTTATATTCTTATATTCTTATATTCTTATATTCTTATATTCTTATATTCTTATATTCTTATATTCTTATATTCTTATATTCTTATATTCTTATATTCTTATATTCTTATATTCTTATATTCTTATATTCTTATATTCTTATATTCTTATATTCTTATATTCTTATATTCTTATATTCTTATATTCTTATATTCTTATATTCTTATATTCTTATATTCTTATATTCTTATATTCTTATATTCTTATATTCTTATATTCTTATATTCTTATATTCTTATATTCTTATGTTCTTATATTCTTATATTCTTATATTCTTATGTTCTTATATTCTTATATTCTTATATTCTTATATTCTTATATTCTTATATTCTTATATTCTTATATTCTTATATTCTTATATTCTTATATTCTTATATTCTTATATTCTTATATTCTTATATTCTTATATTCTTATATTCTTATATTCTTATATTCTTATATTCTTAAATTCGGTTTCGGCGATTGTTCACGCTCAATACAAAAATGATTTTTTTTTGTATGAAAATTTGTCCACATTTCCAAAAAAAGTGTCCACGTGGTTTATGGATGGTCCCTTCCAAAGTTTTTTTTCTTATTTTTGTTTTCCAAATGTTTAATTGTTTATGTATTTAACCCCTTCCCGCCCAGAGCTGAATCGAGATTTTTTACGTTTTTCGCCATTACTTGGAACTGGATCGGCCAATCTGGATGAATTTTCAACGGTTATATGTTAACATTCTATATAAACTAACGTATGTCAAACCAAGTTGAAAAAATGTATGGTTGCAGAGAAATTTAATTTTGAAAGCAAAAATTAGTGGTGCTCTGGTGTAACCATGGGCGTTAGAGGGTTAAGAATTATAATTTATATGAATTTTTCAACTGTTCAATTGTTAAATAATTGAATTGTGATGATGATTTAAAAAAAAAGATTTGCTAAATTTTTACATTTGAATTATTTTTGGAATTATAGTTGATGAGAATTTTTAAATTATAGAATTGTTAAATATTTGATTTTTTGATGTTCTTGAAATTTCAAATTTTTAAATTTTTGACATTTTGTTTTTATATAATTTTTGATATTTTACTTTTAAATTTTTGAATTTGTAAAATAATTACAAATTTTAATATTTTGGATTATTTAGATGTCTGATGCTTTGAATTTGTGATTTATTAATTTTTTTAGTTACTGTTTATTTACTCTTATTTTTTTTAATTTATAATAATGGTTTTTTTAAATATGCATTTTTATTTTTGAACTTCTTATTCCATTTCTGAGTTCCCATATTTCTGTGTTGCCAAATTTTAGAGTTGGTAATCCACTCAATTTAAAGAAAAAATCTACCAGAAAATTTGGACTTTTCCTTTGATTCACTTAATTTCCATCCTTTTAATCAAGATACTGCATTTGAGTTTTGGCTTTTATATTTATTATTATATCAAATACAAAATTATTCATTCGTTTGTAAATTTCAATCGCATTCAAATAAGCAAATTCAAATTATTTGATTTTTTTTTTCAATTAAAACATATTGCAAACAGGCATAGTACAAAGGAATGTCAAACGCCATTTTCCGTTTCTGTTTTTTATCAGCTGCGTATGTACTGCTTAAAGGCTAGTATGCAGATCGGAAGGAAAGGGGTCAAGAAATAGCTTTACGAACAGCAGAACAAAGGAGAGGGAATGATTTCTTGGGGCTTTTCTTCACCCTCTCTGGCTTGCTTTCGCTACCACTGCTGCCCATTTGATTTTTTTCTTGACCGGTTCCTTCCGAAGTGCGTATATCGCTTAAAAAAATCTTTTCGTGACCCTTCCGCTTTTGTTTTTTTTATAAGGAGTCTTGCGTTCCTTTCGAGCTCCGTATCAACCTAAATTGTAAAAACTACACAACACAACAAAAATACTTATTTTTGCTTAAAATATAGGAAATGGTTGTAAAAGTCAAAAATAACTCCTGAAAATCAATACATTTAAAAAACATTGGAAAAGTCTAATAAAACAAGTCAAACTTCAAATAGTTCTTCTTTCCAATGCTTGTTGAAGATCATAATTGGAGACAATAAAAATAATTACACACAGCTCAAAATTTAATTTAATTTTTTTCGCTTTTGGGCAGTTAACGAATTTTGAATTTTTGAACTACAGATCGGTGGTAGGCGTAACAGTTTTGGGATTTTTTTTTCATGAATTCATTGTTGTTTTTGCACATTTTGATAGTAGAATAACTGTAATAGTAATGTATAAAGCAGCGCAGATGAACATTTCAATTATTTTTTAATGTAACACGCCCCTAGAGCCGGTGCTCAAATTATTACTCCTGCTTGACCAGTTCGGTCTAACGAAGGCGAAGTATCTTCCGGATGAGTATTGGTCCGCTGGCGTTGGCGTCAAGCGAAATCAGCACTGAGTTGCCTGGCGGGTAGCGCTGATGAAGTGTTTGTTCCGTGAGCAACTTGACCTGGAAGCGGCCCGGCACAAGAACAATTTTCATGATCGCCGCCATTTAGTTGTGCTGTATCAATCAGCCCACCTTGTTGATCTTGTAGATGTTCTGCTCCATCTTTTTATTGTTCAATCGTGCATGGCCGATTCGACATTCCGTAAATCTAAAAGCAAAATGGAAATCTTCAATTCTGAGCAAAATTTTACAAAAAAAAAAACAACCTACTGTTCAGTAGACACATTGGATTCCAAGCTGGACAGAAGTTGGAAACGTCATCGAATCGACCAAGAATGAGCCTGAAGACAGCGGCCACGGAGGGTTGACGTGCAACTGGAGCCATTCCTGGACAAGTGGATGACCGCACAACACCGGTCGCCAAGCAAATTTTGCGAGGAACAGACAACTACAGGAACAACCGGATCGATTTTGGCTCGAACAAACACCTACTTGGACAGCGAGTTGTCATGCTGCACCCGGTACTCGATGATGGCCAAACAGGAGCTGAAGTTGGCCAGCAGATTCTCCGAGCCCAGCGTCATCAGCTGGCTCGTGTGACTGTGGATGAGGGCCTTGAGCCAGCAAACAGCCGTTACGACACTGTTAACAAAACCGAAGTTTTCCTGTATGGCGGCATCTTTTCAAGCGAACAAAATTAAAAACTTATGCACACTGTCCTGCTTCATCAGCATGGAAATCTCCCCCGGCAGCACCGAAATGCTGTCTGCTGAATCAGCTCCTGCCCGTTCATGCTGAACACGCTGCGCCGAATTTCTGCGTCAAGCAAATGGGCCATATTCTTCTGACTCATCCCGGAAGACTTCCCCCTCTCCAGCCGGTCCTCCATCGGAATCTCCACCGTCTTGAGTGCCTTCTTGCCTGCATTGAACGGGTTCAAAAATTCCACCGACGCGCTGTCCACCGTCGGCGTTCGTTTCTTGAGCTGCAACTCTTCCTGCTCCTTGCGCTGGAACGAGGCGGCCACTTCCACCAGGTTGGGTGAGAATTCCAAGCTGGCGGCGAAGATGGGAAGGCGGCCGACAACCTTGGAACCGGTTTCCTTTGAGGATGATCTTCGACAGGACGACATTTGAAGCCACCTCTCAGTCAGTAGTTGTAGTAGGTAGAATGCGGGCCGGCGCTAGAACTGCTTACTCAGGTCAGCTACAACCGGATCGACTTTGGCTCGAACAAACACCTACTTGGACACCGAGTTGGCATGCTGCACCCGATACTCGATGATGCCCAGACTGAAGATGCTGGCCAGCAGATTCTCCGAGCCCAGCGCTATCAGCTGGCTCGTGTGACTGCGAATGAGGGCCTTGAGCCAGCAAACGGCCGTTGCGACACTGTGAACAAAAACGAAGTTTTCATGTGCTCCCATCTATCTTATAAAATGAACAAAATTCAAAACTTACTGCACAGTTTTCTGCTGCATCTGCGTGAAATCTCCACCAGCAGCGCCGAAATATATTGCTCCGGAATGCGGCCCGCTGAATCAGATCCGGCTCGTTCCTGCTGAACACGCTGCGCTGAATTTCCGCGTCCTTGCTGTGAAGTCTCGGAAGACTTTTTCCCGTCCCCTGCAACCCCCGTTAGCGTCAAGTCCTCCATCGAAATCTCCGCCGTCTTGACTGTCCGCCGTTGGACTTCGCGTCTTGAGCTGCAACTCTTCCTGCTCCTTGCGCTGGGACGAGGCGGCCGGTTCGCGCACAATCACGACCTGCTTCTTACCCCTCAACGATTCCTTCTTGGGCTGCTCGAACTTGAGACCGTACGCGATCAGCATTTCCGGCAGGTTGGGCGAGAATTCCAAGCTGGCGGCGAAGATGGAAAGGCGACCGACCACCAAAATACAACAAAACAAACAGCTGTCAAAAATCTACCGCTTTGGTGAGCTGCTGCACCCAGGTTTTTGTGTGGTGAGCCTGGTCAATGTTTTGGTGGAATTTCAGCAGAGAAATGTTTCATTTGAAATATTCTGAAATGTGTCATGCGACACCCGCGCGTCGCATGAAGTATTTCAAGAAAATCCACCGCGGTTAACCGCACTCAAATTAACAAAAACCCTCCGGTTTACAGGCAACGCGCAAGTGTGAGCTGAACATGTGAGTGATGTTATTATTACTTTTCATTAAATTTAATTTATTTCGTTGTTTAAGCATTACTTGTGTGAAGTTATTTTAAGCTGAGATGTGGACTACCTTTGAACAGCTGATTAATTCAAAGTTGGGAACAGAGTTTGAGGGTGCTTAAAGAATCGACTATGTCTACAGAAGGAAAGTTACAAAATAACCTTCAAAATAGCTAATAGGTGAGGAGAGTTAAAGGAAGGGAGATTTTATTTAAACATTTTTTATATTTTCTTAATACTGAGTTAGTGCTGGAGTCGGAGTCGGAGTCGGAGTCAACAATTTGTTAGAAGCAGGAGTCGGAGTCGGAGTTGGAGTCTGCTAAAGTTGGCAGGCCGGAGTAGGAGTCGGAGCCGGAGTCGTATGAATCTGAAAGCCGGAGCTGGAGTCGGAGTCGGAGTCGGCTTAACTCAGAAAGCCGGAGTCGGAATCGGAGTCGGAGTCGTCTAAAATATGACCCGACTCCGCAGCCCTGGGTCTTTTGATAACCTAACCAACGATGGGTCGGATGATGGACCCGGACATAGTTTACATACATTTAAGTGAGAACCGGCTTCCAAAAAGTACATCAATATCACTTAAGGGGCCATATCTCGAGACAGGGTTGCCAGATCTTCACTGTTTTAGGCTCGTTGGAAAGGTTTTTTGATAATCTAACCAACGATGGGTCGGATGGTGGATCCGGACATAGTTTGCATACATTTAAGTGAGATCCGGCTTCCAAAAAGTACATCAATATCACTTAAGGTGCCATATCTCGAGACAGGGTTGCCAGATCTTCACTGTTTTAGGCTCGTTGGAAAGTTTTTTTTGATAATCTAACCAACGATGGGTCGGATAGTGGATCTGGACATAGTTTGCATACATTTAAGTGAGATCCGACTTCCTAAAAGTACATCAATATCACTTAAGTGGGCATATCTCGAGACAGGGTTGCCAGATCTTCAATGTTTTGGACTCGTTGGAAAGGTCTTTTGATAACCTAACCAACGATGGGTCGGATGATGGACCCGGACTTAGTTTACATACATTTAAGTGAGATCCGGATATATGTGAAAACACATTTTTATACAGCACTTTTGAACTACTTATCGAAACCTCAATCTGTATAAAACTCGATCTATGGGACCCTAAACCAAGTCGAATGCAACAAGTTCGGGTCAAATCGGTTCAGCCAGTGCCGAGAAACATGAGCTAGTTTGTTGGTCACATACATACATACACACACACATACACACACACACATACACACACACATACACACAGACATTTGTTCAGTTTTCGATTCTGAGTCGATATGTATACATGAAGGTGGGTCTACGAAGTTTTTATACAAAGTTCATTTTTAGAGCAGGATTATAGCCTTACCTCAGTGAGGAAGGCAAAACATACAAGAATTTCCCCTATTTCATTTTGTTGGCTAAATCCATTTTGCCTTCCTCACTGAGGTAAGGCTATAATCCTGCTCTAAAAATAAACTTTGAATCAAAACGTCGTAGACCCACCTTCATGTGTACATATCGACTCAGAATCGAAAACTGAACAAATGTCTGTGTGTATGTGTGTGTGTGTATGTGTGTGTGTATGTATGTATGTGACCAACAAACTAGCTCATGTTTCTCGGCACTGGCTGAACCGATTTGACCCGAACTTGTTGCATTCGACTTGGTTTAGGGTCCCATAGATCGAGTTTTATACAGATTGAGGTTTCGATAAGTAGTTCAAAAGTTATGTATAAAAATGTGTTTTCACATATATCCGGATCTCACTTAAATGTATGTAAACTAAGTCCGGGTCCATCATCCGACCCATCGTTGGTTAGGTTATCAAAAGACCTTTCCAACGAGTCCAAAACATTGAAGATCTGGCAACCCTGTCTCGAGATATGGCACCTTAAGTGATATTGATGTACTTTTTGGAAGCCGGATCTCACTTAAATGTTTGCAAACTATGTCCGGATCCACCATCCAACCCATCGTTGGTTAGGTTATCAAAAGACCTTTCCAACGAGCCTAAAATATTGAGGATCTGGCAACCCTGTCTCGAGATATGTCCACTTAAGTGATATTGATGTACTTTTTGGAAGCCGGATCTCACTTAAATGTATGTAAACTATGTCCGGATCCATCATCCAATCCATCGTTGGTTAGGTTATCAAAAGACCTGTCGAACGAGTCTAAAATATTGAGGATCTGGCAACCCTGTCTAGAGATATGTCCACTTAAGTGATATTGATGTACTTTTTGGAAGCCGGATCTCACTTAAATGTATGTAAACTATGTCTGGATCCACTATCCGACCTATCGTTGGTTAGGTTATCAAAAGACCTTTCCATCGAGTCCTAAATATTGAGGATCTGGCAACCCTGTCTCGAGATATGGCCACTTTAGTGATATTTATGTTCTTTTTTAATCCAGATCTAAAAAATAGATGAAATTTGTGTACAGTCATTGATGGTAATGAGTGAGGTAGGCTCCAACCACATAGGTGGATTAAGTTAGTTTTTAATTTAAGAACTAATGTGTTCAAATGCAAAATTCAACATCGTCATTTATTTAATAGTTCTAAACTACTTTTTCAAAACAACCAACGCGTCATAGGGGGATGGCGTCGCTATTTTTAGACCACGTTTTCCACTTTTTCTCATCGAAACCGACTACTTTATCGACTTCATTTTGCTGGACGAGATAGGACGCCGTCTATTTTTAGACGATGACTCAGCACTTTTCCACTCTTGCGCTTAAAAAAACCAGATGGCAGCACGATGTAACGCCACGTCCCTATGGGTTTCCTCTGAACATAGGAAAAAATGTGTGTGTGTGCAACCAACCAAACGGGACCACGCGGCCACTTCTTGCAAATTGAGTTGTTTCCATGTATTTTTAGATCTACATTCTATACATGTAAATAACTCGCGTAGGCATTTGGAAGGTGTTAGCTCTGTCGAGCTTCGGAGACCCATTTCTACGCTGGCTAGCCAAGCGCGAGGTACCTTAGCTTCAATCGACAAGCCCCGCCCTGAAGAACGTTTGCACCAATCGAATTCAAACGTTATTTAGATTTTCCGAACCTTTGTCAAATGGACAAGGACCCAGCGCGTAAATAGTTGATAGTAACAGTATTACTAATTCTAGCCATAGCTCACCAAGCCGTGATGGCCTAGTGGTTAGCATTTTTGCTTACCAATCCAAAGGACGGGGGATCGAACCACGACTCGAGCGACTTTGACTTTTTCGTTCTTGTTCAGAGTTTCAAGATTAATATTTCCTATACTTTCTCGTTGGGAGCAGATGGGAATCGAACCCAGAACCATTCGCTTACAAAGCGAACACCGTAACCAGTCAGCCACGGCCGCTCCCCTCCTCTGAACATAGGAAAAAATATGCGTAAATTAAAAAAATATCCCGAGTTTCAAAACATCACTTTAGTGCTTTATAAACAGGTTGTTTGAATCTCAATCTATTCTCATCGCTGCAAAAGTGTTTCGCCTAACTATCCAAAGACCGGTCCCAAATCATTTTAAAACACAACAACTTCAGGTACTTTTTTTCGATTCTGAACCGACTAGAGTAGTTCAAATTTGACATTTCGCCGACCATTGCAGGGCTGAATTGTATGAGAGAATTTTTCAGGTACTTTTTTATTTGACCATCTCCGCTTTCAATGAAACTATTTAAACATGTTATCCTATATATTTGTGTTAATGACACATTCTGCCGTGACGTTACAACGGTTTGACTTATCTTTTGCCTTTCTTACAAAAGAAAGGTGTAAGGTTTGCTTTTGGAATAACGCTTTTCTCAGAAATCTTAAAAAATTCGTACACGGCAAGGATTGGTCCCAGGAAAAAATCCTTTTACTAAATTGAAGGTTTAGATGTGCTCTTTCGATTGAATTGATTAGCTCTTAAAAATTTGTGTCTTCCATCATTGGAAAACCGCTCGTAAAACCCACAATTTTTATATTTCAGATCTGGAGCCGTGGGGTCAGAGACGAACATTTTATTTTTCGATTCACAATTTTCGACCAGCAAATATGGTCAAAGCCATTTTTAGAGGTATTTTTTGGACTATTTTACAGATAACACAATCAAATTAAAAGAATTCAGTTTCAAATAAAAAGCCATTCGAAAACATGCGCCATAAACTGCTTGAGCCCAAAATTTGAAGCTTTTCCAAAATGTATTTCCAGAGATAATGCCATATTAGTGTTTTTCGTCTTATTTTTACCCTATTTTTTCCTATTAAATTTTTGGTTTTATACAGAATCATATACTGAACATCAAATTCGAAGTGGAGAGTGAGTGGACGGAGCACAGGGCTGAGAATGGAAGGACGTTCTACTGGAACGCGGCCTTGAGAAAAAGTGTGTGGGAGAAACCGGACGGGTTTCAACCCAAGACGCAGGCGGCGACGGGCATGGAGGTGGAATACTCCGAAGGAGGAGGAGAGGACGGGGGCGAATTTCGTCCCGTGGTCAAGGTTCGCCGCAGGAAGGCTAAGGAGGAGATCAACGTCGGCGATGGCGGCAACGACGGCGATGTGGAGAAACTGCTCAGCAACAACAAGTTCAGCCCGCTAGCGGAGGAGAGCAACAACAACAACAATGCGAACCCAGCAGCAGAAAAAACCATCCCCGTGGTACCAGCAACCGGCAAGTCGGCCGGGGAGAAGAAGCAGCCGCCGCTGGTGGTGAAAGACACGAGCTTCGCCCGCCTTGCGAAGGTGATGTCGTCATGTGATGTCCAGCCGGAACACAAACTGACGCGGTACGGCACCAAAATTACGTGCTTCTCGAGCGACGACTTCGACACGGTGCAAGCCCACCTGACGAAGAACAAGGTGCAGTTCTACACGCACGGAAAGCGCAGTGCGAGACCGCACCGGGTAGTAATGCGAGGTCTCCCGAACGTGGAACCGGATTACATCAAGGAGCTGCTCAAGACGGAACATCAGCTGGACGTCTTGGCAGTACACGCCATCAGGCGGAAGCAGCTTCCCGCCATCGATGAGACGCCTTTCATCGTGCTCTTCCCCAAGGGGCACACCAGTCTGAAGGAGTTGAGTAGCAAGGTAAAGAAAGTGGGACCAGTCGTCGTCCGGTGGGTGGCCTACCGGAACAAAGAACCGCACGTGACCCAGTGCAAGAACTGCTTGCAGTTCGGTCACGGAACCAGTAACTGCCATCTCAAGCCCAGGTGCAGCAGCTGTGGGGGTGCCCACAGCACGGAAAAGTGCAAAGCAGAAGAAACGGAAGCCAAGAAGTGTGTCAACTGCTCTGGATCTCACGAGGGTCTGGACCGCAGCTGTCCCAAACGTGCGCAGTTCATCCAGTCGAGGCAGCAGGCGTCCACGCCGAAGCCGCCAGCATGGAAGAAGGACAAACAGACTCCGACAGGAGCCGCGTTCACCGCGGCGGATTTTCCTCCGCTACCTGGAGCGGTGCCGTCCGTCGGGACGGAAGATAAACATCCTCGTCCCGCAGGAAGAAGTCGAGAAAATACTGGCGCCGGCGCCGGTGCAACCCCGAAGGAGCAACAAGGTGAACGGAAGCTGTACAGCGAGTCGGAGCTGTGGACCATTTACCGGGAATACAGAGTTCGCTTGAGCCAGTGCAAGACACCCGAGGAACAGATTGACGTGATCGCACACTTGCTGACACATGGCACGAGAAAAT
Source organism: Culex pipiens pallens (assembly GCF_016801865.2). NCBI lineage: Eukaryota > Metazoa > Arthropoda > Insecta > Diptera > Culicidae > Culex > Culex pipiens. Next base: position 86,973,057 of record NC_068937.1, on the reverse strand, counting down.
AATCATCTTATTTACGGTTTTTTATTTTATTATTTATTATTTTTGTACTATTGATCCTCGGTCCTAACCTGGTCACAGCACCTAAAAGGACCTAATAAAAATAAGTTATGAGGAAAAAGGTGCAGGTGGTTATGTTACACATGACCAGTATGACAAAGAACTTTGCTAGATGATTGTTGAAATTTTCGATTAGAACGTCCGATCCAAATTTCCCCATGATTCCCTTATAATTACACAAGACAACTCTTTTGTGGTCTATTTCGTGGCTCTGAAACAGGCTGTTTGATTTGTAAAGTTTTAAGGCATAATATCAACGTCCTATCGAACTAAGGGGATGAAAATTGCAAGTGGAGCTGAACTGCCCTATTCAGGGCTCTAATTGATTACGAAATAGTTATTCTAAATTTCCAGAAACAGATTTCAGAAGTTTAACAGTCATTTTTCCCCAACTCTTATGGTTCGGCAAATGTCCCCCCATCGGAACATCCCCGGGGCGTCCGGCCACTCCGGATTGTGGCCACTACTGCTGAAATATCAAATTTCATGTCCAGTATCAAAATCCATAAAGTTTGATACCCATATTGCCCCAACTCTTATGGTTCCGCAAATGTCCCCCCATCGGAACATCCGCGGGGCCCTCCGGATTGTGGCCACTACTGCTGAAATGTCAAATTTCATGTTCAGTATCAAAAACCTTAAAGTTTGATACCCATATTGCCCCAACTCTTATGGTTCGGCAAATGTCCCCCTATCGGAACATCCCCGGGGCCTCCGGCCACTCCAGGTGGTGGCCACTTCTGCCAAAATGTCAAATTTCATATCCAGTATCAAAACCCTACAGTTTGATACCCATATTGCCCCAACTCTTATGGTTCGGCAAATGTCCCCCCATCGGAACATCCCCGGGGCGTCCGACCACTCCAGATTGTGGCCACTACTGCTGAAATATCAAATTTCATGTCCAGTATCAAAATCCATAAAGTTTGATACCCATATTGCCCCAACTCTTATGGTTCCGCAAATGTCCCCCCATCGGAACATCCGCGGGGCCCTCCGGATTGTGGCCACTACTGCTGAAATGTCAAATTTCATGTTCAGTATCAAAAACCTTAAAGTTTCATACCCATATTGCCCCATCTCTTATGGTTCGGAAAATGTCCCCCTATCGGAACATCCCCGGGGCCTCCGGCCACTCCAGGTGGTGGCCACTACTGCCAAAATAATAAATTTCATGTGCAGTATCAAAAACCCTACAGTTTGATACCCATATTGCCCCAACTCTTATGGTTCCGCAAATGTCCCCCCATCGGAACTTCCGCGGGGCCTCCGGCCACTCCAGGTGGTGGTCACTACTGCCAAAATAATAAATTTCATGTGCAGTATCAAAAACCCTACAGTTTGATACCCATATTGCCCCAACTCTTATGGTTCCGCAAATGTCCCCCCATCGGAACTTCCGCGGGGCCTCCGGCCACTCCAGGTGGTGGCCACTACTGCCGAAATGTCAAATTTCATATCCAGTATCAAAAACCCTACAGTTTGATACCCATATTGCCCCAACTCTTATGGTTCGGCAAATGTCCCCCCATCGGAACATCCGCGGGGCCTCCGGCCACTCCAGATTGTGGCCACTACTGCCGAAATGTCAAATTTCATGTCCAGTATCAAAAACCCTAAAGTTTGATACCCATATTGCCCCAACACTTATGGTTCGGCAAATGTCCCCCCATCGGAACATCCCCAGGGCCTCCGGCCACTCCGGATTGTGGCCACTACTGCCGAAATGTCAAATTTCATATCCAGTATCAAAAACCCTAAAGTTTGATACCCATATTGCCCCAACTCTTATGGTTCCGCAAATGTCCCCCCATCGGAACATCCGCGGGGCCTCCGGCCACTCCGGATTGTGGCCACTACTGCCGAAATGTCCAATTTCATATCCAGTATCAAAAACCCTACAGTTTGATACCCATATTGCCCCAACTCTTATGGTTCCGCAAATGTCCCCCCATCGGAACATCCGCGGGGCCTCCGGCCACTCCGGATTGTGGCCACTACTGCCGAAATGTCCAATTTCATATCCAGTATCAAAAACCCTAAAGTTTGATACCCATATTGCCCCAACTCTTATGGTTCGGCAAATGTCCCCCCATCGGAACATCCCCGGCGCCTCCGGCCACTCCAGGTGGTGGCCACTACTGCCGAAATGTCCAATTTCATATCCAGTATCAAAAACCCTACAGTTTGATACCCATATTGCCCCAACTCTTATGGTTCGGCAAATGTCCCCCCATCAGAACATCCCCGGGGCCTCCGGCCACTCCGGATTGTGGCCACTACTGCCGAAATGTCCAATTTCATATCCAGTATCAAAAACCCTACAGTTTGTTACCCATATTGCCCCAACTCTTATGGTTCGGCAAATGTCCCCCCATCGGAACATCCGCGGGGCCTCCGGCCACTCCAGGTGGTGGCCACTACTGCCAAAATGTCCAATTTCATATCCAGTATCAAAAACCCTAAAGTTTGATACCCATATTGCCCCAACTCTTATGGTTCAGCAAATGTCCCCCCATCGGAACATCCCCGGGGCCTCCGGCCACTTCAGGTGGTGGCCACTACTGCCGAAATGTCCAATTTCATATCCAGTATCAAAACCCCTAAAGTTTGATACCCATATTGCCCCAACTCTTATGGTTCCGCAAATGTCCCCCCATCGGAACATCCGCGGGGCCTCCGGCCACTCCGGATTGTGGCCACTACTGCCGAAATGTCCAATTTCATATCCAGTATCAAAAACCCTAAAGTTTGATACCCATATTGCCCCAACTCTTATGGTTCGGCAAATGTCCCCCCATCGGAACATCCCCGGGGCCTCCGGCCACTCCAGGTGGTGGCCACTACTGCCGAAATGTCCAATTTCATATCCAGTATCAAAAACCCTAAAGTTTGATACCCATATTGCCCCAACTCTTATGGTTCCGCAAATGTCCCCCCATCGGAACATCCGCGGGGCCTCCGGCCACTCCGGATTGTGGCCACTACTGCCGAAATGTCCAATTTCATATCCAGTATCAAAAACCCTAATGTTTGATACCCATATTGCCCCAACTCTTATGGTTCGGCAAATGTCCCCCCATCGGAACATCCCCGGGGCCTCCGGCCACTTCAGGTGGTGGCCACTACTGCCGAAATGTCCAATTTCATATCCAGTATCAAAAACCCTAAAGTTTGATACCCATATTGCCCCAACTCTTATGGTTCCGCAAATGTCCCCCCATCGGAACATCCGCGGGGCCTCCGGCCACTCCGGATTGTGGCCACTACTGCCGAAATGTCCAATTTCATATCCAGTATCAAAAACCCTAAAGTTTGATACCCATATTGCCCCAACTCTTATGGTTCGGCAAATGTCCCCCCATCAGAACATCCCCGGGGCCTCCGGCCACTCCAGGTGGTGGCCACTACTGCCGAAATGTCCAATTTCATATCCAGTATCAAAAACCCTAAAGTTTGATACCCATATTGCCCCAACTCTTATGGTTCAGCAAATGTCCCCCCATCGGAACATCCCCGGGGCCTCCGGCCACTTCAGGTGGTGGCCACTACTGCCGAAATGTCCAATTTCATATCCAGTATCAAAAACCCTAATGTTTGATACCCATATTGCCCCAACTCTTATGGTTCGGCAAATGTCCCCCCATCGGAACATCCCCGGGGCCTCCGGCCACTCCAGGTGGTGGCCACTACTGACGAAATGTCCAATTTCATATCCAGTATCAAAAACCCTAATGTTTGATACCCATATTGCCCCAACTCTTATGGTTCCGCAAATGTCCCCCCATCGGAACATCCGCGGGGCCTCCGGCCACTCCGGATTGTGGCCACTACTGCCGAAATGTCCAATTTCATATCCAGTATCAAAAACCCTAAAGTTTGATACCCATATTGCCCCAACTCTTATGGTTCGGCAAATGTCCCCCCATCAGAACATCCCCGGGGCCTCCGGCCACTCCAGGTGGTGGCCACTACTGCCGAAATGTCCAATTTCATATCCAGTATCAAAAACCCTAAAGTTTGATACCCATATTGCCCCAACTCTTATGGTTCAGCAAATGTCCCCCCATCGGAACATCCCCGGGGCCTCCGGCCACTTCAGGTGGTGGAAACTACTGCCGAAATGTCCAATTTCATATCCAGTATCAAAAACCCTAATGTTTGATACCCATATTGCCCCAACTCTTATGGTTCGGCAAATGTCCCCCCATCGGAACATCCCCGGGGCCTCCGGCCACTCCAGGTGGTGGCCACTACTGCCGAAATGTCCAATTTCATATCCAGTATCAAAAACCCTAAAGTTTGATACCCATATTGCCCCAACTCTTATGGTTCCGCAAATGTCCCCCCATCAGAACATCCCCGGGGCCTCCGGCCACTCCAGGTGGTGGCCACTACTGCCGAAATGTGGTGGCCGATTCCAATTCCCGCTCATGCCGGCTGACATGTCTTGGCGTGTCCATGCCTCCAGGCTATCTGCTCCCGGGCCTCCAGGCCGTCTGCAAACGGGCCACCAGGCCATCTGCTCCTGATGTGTTCTCGTCGACGGCCAGCAACAGACTGAATTTTCGGGACCGACCGAGCCCGAGTTTTGTTAATTTAGATCGGGGACGTATGCCCCGCCTTTTTGCACCCATTCTCCTACATCTCCTTATTCGCTTTTTGCCGCGTCGACGATCCGAAAATTATGAGGTAGAGTGGGGGTGATTTTAGATACATCAATCTCACGTCTCTATATTGACTGATTGGGAAACGTTTGTTCAACCAACCAGCGTGCACCAAAAAGAGGGGAAATTGGCCGAGAGGGGAATTCGTCACGTAACGTTTTCGCTTCGCGAAAATTTTGGATTGACACCCCGTATAGAAACCTTAGGACAAAGTTCTTTGTCAAAAAAAAAATCAAATTCGAAGTCCCGGCACGTTCTTGCTCGAAAGATCGACAAGTCGTCAAGGCGAAGCATAAACGCCAGCACATTTACGCTTGCGCATTTTACGCTGCGCGTGAAAGTGTGCTTTCTGGCTTCTCATAATAGATCGACAAAGTGCAATATCGATATATATTTTTTTCAAGTTAATCATAGACTAAAATTAAAGACTGAGTACCCTTTATTTTTTTTTTCTAATAATGTCAATCCAATAAGTTTTTCTTAATTAAATATAATTATCTTGCGACCTCTGAAATTTAAAAAAATGGCATTCGAGGTTCAGCCTAAAAAGATTCGAAGCTTTAGGTCAAATTCTCACTGGGTGGTATCATTATGTTTCTGAAAAATTAATTGCACCAATATATTTTTCGGAGTTTCATCATTTCGTAAGAAAGGCTCTATTTCACCTCTGGTGATATTAAATCGGGTTTTTTTCAGTTCTGTTGCTGTAACTCGGAAATTTCAAAGAAAACACCTCAATATTTTTACGAAAGTACGTTAAATTTGCCATAAGAATCAATTTTTGGCTTAGGATTTAACGTTTTGGTTGCTGTTCTACGAGAGAATGTAGTGTGACGTTACAACGGTGGGGAATTTTGATCCTTCGATATTTTTTAGAGAAGACTGTGGTTCTACTCTGATAATCAACATAAATTTGACTTTTTTATGTTCTTAACGTAAAATTGACTACTGAATTGAATGCCATCATTGGTTTTTGAAAAACAGTTACGCTATTTTTTTTGCAGCCGCTGTACATTTCGTGACGTTACAACGCAGACAAAAAGGGTGTTTAGCTTGCTTTCTAACGTCACGGAAATTCTCAATGTTGTATCTTTGCGAAAAATTGACCAATTTCGATCTACCCAGTTGCATTCGACGGAAATTTATCCTATTTTCAGAATATGATCAGCTTTGGAAAAATGGTTCCTGACCACCGGAGATATTTCGGGTTTCCGGAGGTGGTTTTGAGGTGTTTTTTTTTGCTGATTGAGGTGCCTGAAAACACGAAATTTTGGTTTATTTGCCGTTTTCACTTCACTTGCGTCAAAATTCAAGGTTATAAATCTTTTAATGTTTGTAAAAGCAATTCCACGTCAAACCAGTTGACTTTCATTGCAGAGTTTTATTGTTTAACGGATTTTGATCCACCGCGGTAGATTTTCTTGAAATAATTGGCGTTGGCGATGAATTGTTTTTTTTCGTCGATGAATTGTCAAAAATTAATCACGATAGATCGCGGTGGACACTTTCTACCACAGTGTTTTGTTTGATCAGAATGGTAGATACTTTGATGGATTTTGACGGTCAGGTATCCGGCATGGTTTTCTTTGTGTTGTTTGAAGAAGCATTTTACACACAGTGATTATTTTTTCATTTCAATTTACTATTCCTGGATCCTGAATTCAGAACCATCATTGCCAGTCATTGCCCCGAGAGTGGAAGACACCATCTACCTTAATTGATCTGGTTTACAGAGTCCAGATTCCAGTTATTGTTCACAATAATAAAGCTTATTTCCCTGAGTACAATGACTCTTTCTACGTTTGCAATGGATTTAAAATAGATATTTAAATCAACTTTAAAAAATAACATCGCGACCCTTCTTAACAGAAAAGGTCCTACTTGACAGCTCGTTCCAAGGGGACCACAATTGAAACAATGTTGTACATATTATAAATTTTTTTTTGCATTAAAATGAAAAAAGGTGATCGGAAATGATTTTTAATCGTGTTTTTTTTTTACCGTTGTACATAAACATTTACATAGGGCTTTAGGACCCTATTTTGAGCTTGATTGGATGCAGGTTTTGAGCTTTTGTAGCTTTTGTAGGAAAGGCTTTAAGGGACCATCCTTAAACCACGTGGACACTTTTTTTTGGAATCTGTTACCCCCCCCCCCCCGGAGACTCGGTGTGCCTTTGTGTGGTTCGGTTCGGATCGACGTCGGGCGTAGTTAGAATAGTTTTTATGTGTGAATTATGCAGAGTTTCGGCTAAAAATCGTGCAGAAGTGTTTCCTTATATAATCCTCCATGCATTAGTAATGGAGTTTTCGCGAAATTCACATTGTCTTAGTGATTAAAACGTGTTTTAATTTGAGCAAGAACTGATTTTTCAGAAGCAGCCATGTTTTTTTTCATTTCTCGAGCTCTTGCAGTTTGTTAGAAAGAGAGAGTTCTCTCTTCGTGCGCGAGTCTCATTTGGTGGTGTTGGAGCTGCCAGAATGTTGTTTTGTGTGTGTAACATGTGCATTGTGACAGAAGGTGGTTGGGGTAGCAAGGAGTGATGTAGTGTTCCTTCTCGATCTATTTTGAAGATTTTCCACGATTTGTGTTCCGGTTTGTGCAAGGCGGTTGTGTTCGTGCACGGTGCTCACAGGAATACAGTAGTAACGATGACGGATCGTTGCCGTTGCGTGTGTGCGAGGGAGAGGGTGAGAGAGATTGTGTGTGGGAGAGTGTTGATGCCGCACATAGTCGTGGGTGAGGAGGAGAGTGTTTTGCATACTGAAGGTGTGTGTGTGTGTGTGCTGGGAGAAACGTGAAGTTTTAGGAGCTGTTCCGTGCTGCGGTGCGGTGTCGTGGCTGTCATTCAAGTGACGTCATTGGCCGGCTTCTTCGACAATGCCGTGCTGCGTTGCTGGCTGAGGTGTGGGTGCTCGTCCCTCCAACGGCGCAGCCTACTAGCACCTCGAAGGCAATGGATTTGGACGGCGCATGAGGAACTCGGTGAGCTCGTTCTGATTTTGTGTTGGTGTTGGTTTTTATGTGTAGTATGAATGCGAATATGAGAGTGAGAGAGTGTGGTTGGTTGAACCTTTGCTGTCACTTGATTGGATGATGGTTTTTATTTTTTTTCGTTGTGGCAAGGTTGGCTTGGTTCGAAACTTGTGTGGTGTGATTGTGTTATACAATAGTTCAAATTTTTAGAAACTTAGGAAAAAATCTGCAATTGATATACAAAAGGACGCGTATCTCACTCGAATCTGATATATTTTGTAGGTCGTTTAACCGAAATGCTTGTTCTTTCACTCACTGCAATTGCAAATAAGAGTTAGTAGAATTGATCAATTATTATTGTTAAAATACTTAACACGACACGCGTCACGTTTATTGAATTCAATGTTTGCGCAATGACGACATAAATTTTATTTAATTTTTATGTTTTGTATTCATAACTTCATCGCTTCCGTACACGTAAAAATGAATCGTATTGGAATAAATGATGATTGAAATTTAGGCGCATGGATCTTATCTTTCCACAGCCGGCTGTCTAAGATTAGATCTCAAACAAATATTCGCGTCGGGATTAAAATATAAAATACACTGAAATAATAATAACACTTTCTCAGCAGCAGCATCCGACTGTTTGCTTTGAGAATAAATTTTCAATCCTGTTAAAATAATAAACTTTACTTAATCTAAACGGGAATTGTCTCAACAGCAGCATCCGATTGCTTGCCTTGAGAATAAAAATCTAACAGTTAACTCCATTTATGCCAATGGTCGTATCGCTTGCTCAGGGCGAATCCCAGACCTTTACCCATCACAACTACCAACTCCACGCGACATTTACGCATCCTTGTTGTTTAAATTCGATTAAATTTGATCAAATGATCAGTTTGATCGAGTTCCACAATAAGGTTGGGAAAAAGAGCCTGCGGTTTCGCTACCTTTTTCTAAGTAAGTTCAGCATCAACACTTCCCGTGCTCCAAATCCTTATTCCTCTCCCGGTGAATGGTGGAGATGGGAGCGGCCGGCAATGGATGGCTTTCATGGTGCTACCTGTCCTGTTCTGGTAGAATTGGTTTTAATTCCCTCTAATCAATTTCTAAGCAACCTGGGCTGGACAATTATCACACATACATGACGAAATCCAGTCTGCAACCCGCTAAGATCACCATCTCCATGCGAATGCGAATGCGAATGCGAATGCGAATCTGTTACCCCCCCCCCCCCCCCCCCACCCTCCCTCGTGGACAATAACCTTGCGGTTTCGTCAACGGATTCACAGGCGTGTATCGTTCTTTTGCGACAAGACTCCGCCTCCAGGGTCTCCTAAGTGTGAAGGTATGGCACGGGGAGAGGGCACCGAATACCTATATTTACACTTAGATTTTTTTTGCGTCGTGGAAAATTGTCCTTACAAAAAAAACTTTTTTGCATGGAACGTGGACAATCGCCATAACCCCCCCTCCCCCCCCCTAAAGTTTCCACGTTGTTTATGGATGGTCCCTAAAATCACTCGAAAAATAAACTTCTTAATTCGACACCTTAGACCAACCTTCACGTATACATATCAACTCAGAATCAAGTACCAGAACAAATGTCTGGAGAAGAAAGATATTTAAAAGACCTTTCCAGCGAGTTCAAAAGATTAAAGAACTGACTACCCTATCAAAAGTTTTTTTTTCTATTCATAACTTATTTATATTAGGTCCTATTAGGTGCTGTGACCAGGTTGGGACCGAGGATCGTTAAATAACTAATATATAGCAAAAAAAAAAAACAACAACTCCTTAAACTCCATACTGAGAGATCATGTAACTGACGAGGGTTACTTGGTCCAAGCGGGTCTTGCAGGTCTTGAACCTGCCGATGTACTCGGAGAAAATGCCCCACAGCTCAGCCGAACTGTAGAAAACCTCCCCGGCTTCCTCCTTCGTGGCTCCACCGTCTCGGGAGCTACTGCTTCCTTGGCTTTTTCCTGCGGGGCGAGGGCGATCCTTCGATTTTCCGTGCGGAACAATGCCCGGCAGCGGAGGGAACTCCGCTGGCGTGAACGCCGGAACTGCTGGACTCTGCTTCTCCGACTTCCTTGCCGGCGGTTTCGGTTTCGACGCCTGCTGGCGCCTCTGGATGAAGTCCGCACGCTTGGGGCAGCTGCGGTCCGTGGCTTCGTGAGCTCCAGAAAAGTTGGCACACCGCTTCGACTCTGCTTCTTGGACTTTGCACTCGTCTGTCTTGTGGGGACCCCCACAGTTGTTGCACCTCCCCTTGAGGTGACAGATCCTGGTTCCATGACCCAGCTGCAAGCATTTCCTGCACTGGGTCACGTTCGGCTGCTTGTTCCGGTAGGCCTCCCACCGGATGATAGTGCTTGCCACAACATTCATTGCAGAGAGCTTCTTCAGATTGGTGTATCCCTTGGGGAAGACCACAATGTACGGAGTTTCGTCCACGGTGGACTTTTCCTTCCGCTTGATGACATGCACCTCCAGCGCGTCCAGCTTGAGATCCCTCTTCAGCAGGTACTTGACCTCATCCGGTTTCAGTTGATCAGGTAAACCACGAACAACGACCCGGTGAAATCGTTCGCTTCTTCGGCCGTGGGTGTAAAATTCCACTTTCTTCCTCTGGAGAAGCTCCTGCAACTTGTCAAAATCTTTGACAGAGAAGCAGGTCACCTTGGTTCCAAATCGGGTCAGTTTGTAAATAGGATCGAAACCAAATTTACAACTTTCCACTATCGCCACGAACTTGTAAAAATTCGTGGTGTTCTTCACCACAAAAGGCGGTTGCTTTTGTTTACCTGCCGACTGGTCGAGTGGTAGAACCGCTGGGACGTCTCCTCCTCCTGCTGGGCTGGCATTGTTGTTGTTTTTGTTCCCCTATCAAAAGTTATAAGCATTTAAGTGTGTGATATTTTAATGAAAAAAATGTCCGGATCTGTCATGCGACCCATCGTTGGATGAGTTATCGAGAGACCTCTACGCGTCCAAAGTATGAAGAATGATGCAATAGGGTGTAATAACAAACCCGATTTTCCAGCACAGCAATTTTTCAGTTCCTTGTGGGGTCCTAAACAACTCCCCAAAGTTTGAGAACGATTGGTTCGTCACTTTGCGCAAAGCGATTAAATTTTCCATATAAATTTGTATGGGAAAAATCATTTTTTTGAATTTTTATATTTGAAAAATCCACGTTTTACGCTATATCAAAACCGGACTCATATTCGGATGCTCTGGAAGGTGCCCTACAACTTTCCCGAAGAGAGTATGGTCCAAAAAATGGTTTTCCCCATACAAATTTATTTGGAAAATTTAATCGCTTTGCGCAAAGTGGGGACTTAACCAATCGTTCCCAAACTTTAGGGAGTTGTTAAGGACCCCAAAAGGAACTGAAAAGTTGCTGTGCTCACTAAATTTTGACAACTTTATTTTTTTCCATACAACCATATTACACCCTAATGATGGAGTTCTGACTTAATGTATTCACTATATGAATGTGAGGAAGGCACCAACAACCTTAAGGATGATTGAGTAACTTTTTTTTAAACAAAATCTGCTCCAACAAAATCAAATGGTTTCGGAGAAGTACGGGCGGTACGACGGTATGATGGATTCTGGTATAATCAATCGAGCTAAAGGTACCATGTGTTTCCATAGGAATGAACTCTTAGTAATTTTTTCTGGAGGCTTAATTTACCAAATTCCAAACCCGAATAATTGGATTTTTTGCGAAAATCGTCGAAACACATATTTTTTTGACCTCCTCATTTCAGATAGGACCTCCCTAATCGAATCGCAATAGCTGTTATATGTTTTCCCATTTAATTTTCATAATCACCACGCGTCTCCATTAAAACTATCCTTTTCAATCAAACGCGTTCTGTTCAATGGGTTAAGTTTGCGTTTAACACCAGCAGTTGAATCCATCGGAATTAAAAAAAAAAATCCCACACGATTCCGGGGCCCGTGGTTAAAGGTTAAGCAAAAGTGCACCCAGTCAGTGTGGGTGGTGGTAGTGGGGGTACTTACAATGAATCCTAAGTGAGACCGGTGCACTCTGGCTTTCGCCCTGCTCGTTGGCGGCCGAACAGGCGTACATCCCGGAATGGTACCGGCCGACCCGTTGCAGAACCAGCGAGCGCGTCGAAATAATCACCCCCGACGTCACATTCTGTGTCACTGGCGAACCCTTTCATTAGTCGATTCCCGGGTTTGCGGAAGAGTCAGCGTTGCCAGTGTTGCCAGGCCAGATGAGTATGTTTTTTTTCATACCCCGATGCATTCCGTGTGAGAACCGTCGTTGTCATTATTTTCAAGAGGATGGCGTCGTTTTTTTTGTGCACCAGCGTTGGCGGTGGTGGTTTCCGTTGTAGGGAGCCCCCACAAGAATGCATTCCGTGTGTGACACCGTGGTCGGGTGGGTTGGGTTGGGTCCGCAAGTGCATCCGCCGCCGGCAGCACGTTGGCAAAGTGTTAATCCATCCAGAAATTGTTAAATAGCGTCCAGATGTACGTTGTTATGGCAGGGCAGAGAATGGAAAAGAATAAGAGGAAATGGAATTAGTTTTTCGTGTTCCCGACTCTTATGCAGTTGCTGCTGAACTGTTGACCTGATTGTGGTAAGTTTTTTTTTCTTTCTTTTTTTGTGGAGTTACAGAGATCGTTGACCAGAGGGCATTAGTTGATAGTGGAAGGACTTAACCGGGAACAAGGATGTAAATTTCGTTTATTCAGCAAATGTGTGTTAAGGGAAAATACCAGGAATAGTGCAGTTTAAATTATTGAAGAGCTTGCATTTTGCTACACTGCTCTTCATATTTATATTCTCTAGATTCGTAACCAAATGTTATGAATTAAAAGTGTGCATTAAACATCAGGGTGGGTACAGTTTTCCAAAAGTTCTCAAAACAGGTGGTTTTTTTTATTCAGTATATCGATTCATTGATTCTGGTTTAATCTCAACGGAAAAAAAAACTCGCGGTCACCGGAATCACAATTTTCCTCTGAAAAGTATTAATTTCTCCTTATTTTGTAAACAAAAATTGACGTCACACAATCCCCTCCCCAACTTTGAGCACTTTTTCCAATCTTGCATAAGGAATTTCTGACATTATTTGATCATTCATTAAATCCTCATCAACATTTTAATTTGTCAGTAAAGTTTGTTACTAGTCTGGATAAAAAACCTCCATTATTACTTTAGCAATTCAATAAAACTTCATCTTGATGTGCTCCTGCTTAGATACAAACTCTATTACTCAGATTTAATTTATATTTAAATACTCTCCATCTCATGCACAGGGGTCACCACATGAAGACACCCTTCCGGCAGTGATACTCCAGCATCGAGCATACTGATGTTCTATTAACACTAGGTTGGGCTCTATACATAAAACATTGGCAAGTGTGGCACCTCGTAGTCCTGTGTTGCCTTAACTACCCCGGATCCAGTTGCCACACTGACATCAAAGATGAAGAACCATCCTGGCCAAACATTTGATTGGTCCCTCCGTCGTAGTTCGTTGCTCATGCTACCGGTGGTCCGTTTGTAAACAAGAAATCTCAACCCGAATGCTCTTTTGCTCAATTTGGATGGAACCTGGTGAACTCACAAATTGAATCAGAAGAGCCGTTTGCGCTCTTTCTGTTTTCCCCCGATTGATCGTTTGTACACAGTAACAACTTGTGTAAATTCAGAAGGTGTAATTTTGGTTCCATTCCTTACATGAACCACGTGGACTTTTTTTTGAATCTCGAGAAGAGATTTGCCTGACCACGCCTTCTATCGGATGGGGAATTAAAACGTCGGTCCATTTGCATCAAAGAGGTTTTGGGTGACTCACCACTAGGGTGCCCAGAAAAAATGACCCCCTGCTCCACAAGCGGAAAACGGTTTTTTGGGTTATTTTAAGCATCTGTGTAAATTTTGGGCAAAATTGGTTGAGATTAACCCATTGATACCCGAGCTTGAAGTTGGTGAAAAAAATGTTTTTCATACAAAAATGACTTTTTTAAATCGCTAATAACTTTTCAGAATCAAGTTTTACAGCTTTGGTCTGTTCTACAAAGTGGTAGAGCATTAAATTTCCAATAAGTATCTCACTCTTGGGAATATTTGGATGGAAGTAGCGCACCGTGCAGGTCAAACCGTAAGAAAGTTGAGTTTTCTATACATTTTTTTCATTTTTTCCCATATAAACTTCACCTTCGGGTAAATGTTGACCAATCTGATCATTCAATTATGTTCCATCAGTGCCAGCGGATGGTTGTGTTTGTATACGAAGTAAAAAAAAAACAGGATTGTGCAGAGTCCGATTTGCGATGCGATCTCCGTCGGGAGAATTTTCGCGTCCATCGCTGTGTGTTTTTCGTTTTTTCCGCGTGCGTGTGTGTGTGTGAAGGTACGGCTGGCACTGGTTGTCCCGATGACAGCTAGCCAGTCCGATTTGCGATGCCTTTCCGTCGGGTCGCAAGATTTTTCGCGTCCGTCGTGGCGTGCAACAACAACAAACCCCTATCATGCCATTTCATCTCGATAAACATCGTAACTCGTCGTTCGCAAAGTTAATCAGTACCTCACTAAATATAAATCTTTTAAAACTCGTGAAATCATCTCAAGTTAAAAATTACACTGTTTAACCCTTTAGTTTTAATTACAAATGATTTTGGTTCTATCTTTCCACAGCCGGCTGTCTAAGATTAAACCAATTCATTTCAAATTTAACAACCGATAAACGGGAAATGTCTCATCCGCAGCATCCGATTGCTTGCCTTGAGAATAATATATAATACCTTTCAACAAACACTATGATTTTGGGTCGCATCATCATCTTCTATGATGAATCCTGACCAAGCACCCTATCCTACTAACAAATTTTCAGGTTCCTGGCGCTTGTGGGGTGTAAGCACAGAGTAAATCAGCTGCCCTAGTAGCAACCTGCGCTAACTAACATTCCCGTCCCTTAAAATCGAGGTCTACAAACTGACATGGCGGGCGCCGTTGGTGGCCAATGAATGTTACCGCAACTGATCTAGCTTTAGCAATCATGGTGTTTTATCTTTTCAGCGCATTCATACATGCTGTTGATAAGGGAAACACCACGGAATCGTCGAAGCCTATGATCAGTATTGCTGAAAGGATATTACGGTTCTGTTCAGCAACGGAGGGGCAACCATGGGTGGTCTCTCATGCTCATGCTCATGCTCCTTCGGGTAAATGTTGACCAATTTTGCTCATATTTGACCCAGAGTCATAAAATAGCTCAAGGAACAATAATCAGCTTGTGGAGCGAGGTTTTGAGAAAAAGTCCCATATTCTGGGCACCCTATTCACCACACATAACCTTCGGATGCCTAGAAATGAGCAGAAACTTGCAACAGAGACCACAAAAGACCCGGGGGTCGTTAAAGTGGATTGCTTTGCTATATGTTTAAAATGTCTAGTTTTGCAACGAGTTGCATGCAAAATTCTGATAAAAACGTTACTTAATCCACTTTTAGGTGATTGGTGCCTTCCTCTCATTTATAGAGTGATTCCAACCCCTGTAAAGTGTCCACATGGTTTATGGATCGCCCCTAACGTGATCACAGCACCTAAGAGGTCCTAATAAAGATAAGTGATGAGTAAAAAAAAACAGACTACCTACAGACTTTTTGTCAAGATTAGGGGAGAATGGGGAGACTTGATCCCCTTTTTTTGTATCGCACATAACTCTGTCAATTTCTCACAAAACTATAAACTTTTTGCATGAATTGAAAGCTTAAACATTCATCTATGTTTGGCTTATAAGGATATTTCATCAGATGAACTCTTCGAATCATGCCAAGCGTTTTAAAAAATATTTTAAACCGGCATTTTAAAAATGTTAGGGGTAACTTGATCCCCCTTTCAACATTTTGAAGAAATCTTAACCAAAATGTTTCTTATTCATCGAAACTTTTAATTTTCTATAAGTTACAGCAATTTCACATAAAACCTGTACGTTTGTGTTCAAAATATAACAAGTTTATTATGTTAAATATTTAAAAACTTAAAATATTATTTTTTAGACCAAAATTAAGCATGTTAACAAAAGCTGGAAATTTTTGTTTACGAAACTTTTGAAAAATGGTTCAAACTGCAGTAAGTTATGTACAACTATACTAAAGGAAACTATGTATGAAAACCCAGCTCAATTAATTAATCTTGAGGCTATTTACAGTGACTATAAAAATGCAGGGATCAAGTCTACCTAAACGCACTTTTTTAAACAATTGATTGTAAAAATAGTATGACGATAAATTTAACATCAAATGCGTAAGGGTTTTGGAGTTGATAAGTTTATCAAACAATTCATGTATAAAAAATATTTTTTTTGAATAATTTTTGAGTGTTTTCTATACATATCAATATAAAGAAAAAAAGATCTCTTGGAAGTTTTTTGCAGCTCGTTTTAGAAAAATGTGTGTAACTGAATCTAAACATTTTTTAATTTTTTTTCTTTGTTTTCTACAATGAGTTTTAGTTAATTTCGCACAACTTTCTAGAACAAAGCTAATTGTTTTACCCACATGCTGACGAGATACAGGCTTGGGATCAAGTGTCCCCGGGGATCAAGTCTCCCCACTCTCCCCTATACAAACACCGCATTTGAGGAAAATGGCATCCCTCTACTGTGGGGAAATGGATTGAGGTTATGTAAATTAAGACCATTTTTCAAACTGCTTGTTATTTTAGATAGGTAAGTCAGATCTTAAAAATACTTAATCCACAAGAAAGGTTATTTCAGAACCTTTATAAAAATATATAATATGACTGGTTTTCATGCAAAAACCACCCTTTTTTGCAAATTGTGAAATTAATATGCAGCAGTTTTTTAAGCATAACTTTTGATGTGCTTTAATAAATCTTATACATTTCAATAGGAACCTATGGGACCTCAAGACTAATCGAATGAGGCCAATAGGGTCAAAATCGGCTCAGGCAGACATTGATTCGGTACACATGTCTACATACAGCCGTGGCAGTGCGTGGCCGAATTGTTACGCTGTCCGCTTTGTAAGCGGATGATTCTGGGTTCGATTCCCATCTGCTGCAACCTTCCATCGGATGAGGAAGTAAAATGTCGGTCCCGGCCTTGGTTGTTAGGCCGTTAAGTCATTCCAGGTGTAGGAGTCATCTCCATGCCATAAGTACAAACAACACACCAAACCAAGCCTGCTCCGGTGGAATCGCTGGCGGCGATTGGACTCGCAATCCAAAGGTCGTCAGTTCAAACACTGGGGTGGAAGGTTCCTTGGAGTAGAAAGAGGTTTGGGTGCTCTCCCCATTCAAGCCTTCGGTCTCCTAGGTTCGAGCAGAAACTTGCAATAGAGACCACAAAAGACCCGGGGTCGTTAATGTGGATGGTTTGATTTTTGCCTTCCTCACTGAGGTAAGGCTATAATCCTGCTCTAAAAATGAACTTTTTATTTAAAGCTCGAAAACCCACCTTGATGTATACATATCGACTCAGAATCGAAAACTGAACAAATGTCTGTGTGTATGTGTGTGTGTATGTGTGTGTGTATGTGTGTGTATGTGTGTGTATGTGTGTGTGTATGTGTGTGTGTATGTGACCAATAATGTCACGCAGTTTTCTCAGCACTGGCTGAACCGATTTTGACCAAACCAGTTGCATTCGACTTGGTTTAGGGTCCCATACGGTGCTATTGAATTGTTTGAAGTTTCGATAAGTAGTTCAAAAGTTATGTATAAAAATGTGTTTTCGCATATTTTTGGAAGTTGAATAAATGGCAGTAAACTGAACCAAACATCATCATGTCATACATCGTTGAATAGGTAATTGAAAGACCTTTCCAACGAGTCCAAAACATTGATAATCTGGCAACCCTGTCTCGAGTTATAACCACTTTAGTGATATTTATGTACTTTTTTGTAGCAAGATCGCACTTAAATGTATGTAAACAATGTCCGGATCCATCAACCGACCCATTTTTGGTTAGGTAATCAAAAGACCTTTCCAACGAGTCTAAAACATTGAAGATCTGGCAACCCTGTCTCGAGTTCTGACCACTTAAGTGATATTTATGTACTTTTTTGTAGCCGGATCTCACTTAAATGTATGTAAACAATGTACGGATCCATCAACCGACCCATCGTTGAGTAGTTAATCGAAAGATTTTTTTAACGAGTCTAAAACATTGAAGATCTGGCAACCCTGTCTCGAGTTATGGCCACTTTAGTGATATTTATGTACTTTTTTGTAGCCAGATCTCACTTAAATGTATGTAAACAATGTCCGGATCCATCATCCGACCCATTGTTGGTTAGGTAATCGAAAGACCTTTCCAACGAGTCTAAAACATTGAAAATCTAGCAACCCTGCCTCAAGCTATGACCACCTAAGATGCCACTTATGAGCCCTTGAGTAATATGTGTGTTTTTGTATTCCAAAACTTAACGAAATTAGACGAAATTTGTGTCCAAACCCATCATATTACATATCACCCATTTTTGGAAAAGAGTGAGGAAGGCATCAACCACATAGGTGGATTAAGTTAGTTTTTTGATTTTTGTCTACATACAGCCAAACACACAGACATTTGCTCAGCTGGTGATTCTGAGTCGATATGTACAAATGAAGGTAGGTCTAGGAGGTCTAATCAAAAAGTTCATTTTTCGAGTGATTTTATAGCCTTTCCTCAGTAAGGTGAGGAAAGCAAAACAGCAAATTGATAATAATATCAGGATTAATTTTGAGTCTGCTAGAACAACACAATTGCGTATACAAATCTAATCAAATCTTGGAAAGTGTCTTTACCAGAAGTCAGTGTTATTGTAGATGCACTAAAGTCAAATTAAATTGCATTTTGATTTATTATCATGATGTAAAAATGGCCTTTGTTGCATGAATGCTGCTGGCAGATTCCATGAAGTAATCACTATTTGCAAGCAGATTTTTCATTTAATGCATACAGTCATCCCACATATTCGGAACACCCACAAATTCGGAACACTTTGATGATAATTTGTCAATAGCATGCCATAAGTAGCTTTTCTGTCGACCTTACTATTTTTAGAACCTTCATTTGGACATTATCTTGCTATTTTACTAGTAAAAGTAGTACATTTTGAACAAAAAAACTTCATTCCAAGACTATTTTGTGCAGAGCAGCAAAACACTGCCTCCAAATGGCCTGTTTCATAATTGTGGGATGTTATTGTGCCTCCCACAATTGTGGAACACCTGAATTTAACTGATATTTTCACAAAAAAAGTTATCAAACCATGTTTAAAACATCACTAAGCTTGAGTTTCATTGGTTTCAGTGTGTGAAGTCATTATTTGGTAATAAATATGTACTCCTGGAGAGATCCAAAGTTTGTTTACATTCGTAAGAAAAAAGTGTTCCGAATTTGTGGATTTCAAGGGTCAAAGTAATTCTTCAAAAACTTCATATAAAAGTTAAAATTTGCAGATGTTCGATACAGCATTCGAAAGATCGCAAAAACAGCTTTCAAATGAAGGCAAAAGCGAATCATTAAGTTCAATTATCGATTTGCTATGATTTTTTGAACATTGGCCGATCTGGAAACCGTTCCGAATATGTGGGATGACTGTACACAAGTAAGGCTTTTCTCTTTACACTTTGTTACGTCGAATTGATTCAATTTGTGATATATGTACATGACTTAATCTTGAGAAATGACAATAACTGTGAAGATGGATGCTGTTGGCAATATTGTATATCTGATTTCTTGTTTGAGTTGGAAAGTAAATTATGTGTCATTTGCCACATTGCTAGACTTTTAGTTTAGAAGAAAACACTCGAGCAATAATCGGTTTTTGATCATTTCATCTGAAGAAATACAATGCAATGGTCAAGCATAAATTTTAAATAATCGTAAATTTATATCATTCATAACAATATGTTACAAAATCTCTGTGCATGAAGTGCGAACAATCCTCTCAACTCTAATATCTCTCTAAACGAGAAAATGAAGCGAGCATCTCATCAGCCTTACTGAGGGCATGGAAAATCTCTTTAAAGTGGCAGCAGCCTGCAGAGATGAAAACTTGGCCACATTTTGCTTTCACTCCTTGCACACACAAACACACAGCAAAAGGTAGCCCCGGCAGGATACATATTAAAATCCCATTAAATTCACATCGAGAAAATATGATGCCATTATATTCCGTGGAGCAATTTATCTCTCTTAAGCTGATTTCATTCAATTTCGCATTCATCCCCTCTGCCAGTAGCAGCAGCAGCCAGATGACGAGGAAGACGCTTGCGATGTGGCGTCGCGACGCGTTGCTTTGACGACTTTTTCCACCGGCGTAGGTTCATCATGACGGGGAAAAGAGACCAAAAAATTCTTTCTCGCTTTCACGCGGTCCGCTGTGACGCGGCGATGAGCTGTTTTCCTAAACTTAGTTATAAATGGAAATCTTAACACCACTCAGCTGCTACCGTGGCGGTGGTGAAGGCCGAAAGCTGGGTGACACTGTTTGTAGGGCTTGTGGTTGGCTAAGCAATAAATTACGTAGACTTGGAGTTTCAAGTAAATTAACACTTTGAGCATGATAAAGGTCACTTTTGAATATTTATATCTTCACGAAAAGTGTTCAAAAATAAATAGCCCATGAACCAAAATCAATCATTCAAATATTATTTAATTTAGTGCATTTTAGTTGATACTGTAAAATGTGATTCGTAGGGCCAGCCGCTTTAATTTTGTTTTTTATTTTTCATCTCGGGTGTTCTTGGATGTGCAATCGTGAATACTGATAAGTGCTTGAGAAATTCAAATTAATGATAGGGGAAGTTCTCGTATGTTTGGCATCCAATTAGCTGATTTTCACTATTTCAACAACTAACTTGGTAAAATTATTGATAGCAACATGCTTGCTCACTTCCTATTGAGCTGATTATGACTTGATTTCAGTTGAAAACGCTTTTTATGAGCTGTAAATGAATGTCAAAGTGCTGATATGGCAACATTAGAGACACGCTTGAATTAGACGCTGTTCCCCTACTCTTATTTTTTTTGTTTGGCCATTAATGTGACCTATGCCATGTTAGGGTTGCCCAAAAAATTAAAATCATGACGTTTAACTAAACTTTTTAGGTCACCAAAAGTTGCGTCTTACAATTGAGTAATTCTCTACAAAATCGATCATTTTTTTAGAATTTTGTGGTGCTTTCGGAATGCCCAAAGAAACCATTTTGCATCATTAGTTTGTCCATATAATTTTCCATATAAATTTGGCAGCTGTCTATACAAAAATGATGTATGAAAATTCAAAAATCTGTACCTTTTGAAGGATTTTTTTGATCGATTTGGTGTCTTCGGCAAAGTTTTAGGTTTGGATAAAGGCTACACTGAAAAAATGATACACGGTAAAAAAAATTTTATGTTTTTTTTTTAACTTTTTGTCACTAAAACTTGATTTGCAAAAAAAAATCACTATTATTATTTTTTTATTTTCTGATATGATCTAGAAGACATCAAATGCCAACATTTCAGAAATTTCTAGGTAGTGCAAAAAATCTTTGACCGAATTTGGATTTTTGTAATCAATCAGTATTTTTTCAAAAAATCGAAATATTGGTCGCAAAAATTTTTCAACTTCATTTTTCGATGTAAAATCAAATTTGCAATCAAAAAGTACTTTAGCGATTTTTTGATAAAGTGCACCGTTTTCAAGTTATAGCCATTTTTAGGTAACTTTTCTGAAAATAGTTGCAGTTTTCCATTTTTTTTAATTAGTTCACTTGTTTGCCCATTTCTGAAAAAAATATTTTTGAAAAGCTGAGAAAATTCTCTAAATTTAGCTTTTATAACATTTTTGATACGACCCTTAGTTGCTGAAATATTGGCATGCAAGTTTTTGAAAACAGGAAAATTGATGTTCTCCAAGTCTCACCCAAACAACCCACTATTTTCTAATGTCAATATCTCAGCAACTAATGGTCCGATTTAAAAAAAAATCAAATCATTCGCTCTACAGCATTGCCTTAGCGTTCTCGATTGCAAGATTCCTACTCGAAACTAGGTGTTCGAAGGCTTGATTGTTGAGGCAATTGCAACCCTCTTTTTACACCTTAGCTTCCATCCACCCTGGGATTCGAACTGACGACCTTTGGATTGTTAGTCCATCTGCCTACCAGCGACTCCACCGAGACAGGACCCAGGGAGACGACTCCTACACATGGACTGAGCTATCGACCTAACCTCTAGGTTAGACCGGGACCAACATTTACTTCCCGTCCGACGGAAGGCGTGATCAGACAAATCTCGTCTCGAAAAATGCTACCGGGACCGTCTGGGATCGAACCCAGGCCGACTGGGTGAGAAGCAATCACGCTTACCCCTACACCACGGTTCCCGGTATGGTAATGGTCCGATTTACAATGTTAAAATATGAAACATTTGTGAAATTTTCCGATCTTTTCGAAAACAATATTGAAATAAAAATTAAATTAAGACTAACATTTCAAAAGGGCCAAACATTAAATATTACGCCCTTTTAAAATGTTAGTCTCGGTTTCAAAATTTTGAAAATATTTTTTCAAAGAGATCGGATAATTTCACGAATGTTTCATGTTTAAACATTGTAAATCGGACCATTAGTTGCTGAGATATCGACATTAGAAAATGATGGGTTGTTTGGGTGAGACTTAGCAAACATCAATTTTCCTGATTTTTAAACACTTGCATGGTAATATCTCAGCAACTAAGGGTCGTATCAACAAAGTTCAAAAAAGCAAAATATAGAGAATTTTCTCAGCTTTTCAAAAATATTTTTTTCAAGGGTGGGAAAACATGGGCACTTATTTAAAAAAAATGAAAAACTGCGACTATTTTCAAAAAAGTTACCTAAAAATGGCAATAACTAGAAAACGGTGTACTTTATCAAAAAATCACTAAAGTACTTTTGATTGCAAATTTGATTTTACACCGAAAAATGAAGTTGAAAAATTTTTGCGACCAAAAATGCGACGAAAAATGAAGTAGAAAATTTTTGCAACCAATATTTCGATTTTTTGAAAAAATCAGTATTGATTAAAAAATCATAACTCGGTCAAAGATTTTTTGCACAACCTGGAAATTTCTGAAAAAAGGCATTTCATGTCCCCTAGAACATATCAGAAAATAAAAAAAAATAAAAATAGTGTTGTTTTGCAAATCAAGTTTTAGTGACAAATAGTTAAATAAAAAATCACCAACATTTTTTTACCGTGTATATTTTTTTTTCAGTGTAGCCTTTATCCAAACCTACAACTTTGCCGAAGACACCAAATCGATCAAAAAAATCTTTCTAAAGATACTGATTTTTGAATTTTCATGCATCATTTTTCTATGGACAGCTGCCAAATTTGTATGGAAAAATATATGGACAAATTAACGATGCAAAATGGCTTCTTTGGGCATACCGAAGGCACCAAAAAAGTTTCAGCCGGATAAAAAAAAATTATGATATAAGAAAAAGACCGATTTCATAGAGAATTGCTCATACGTAAAAATTACCCTTAGACCCCTTACCCTTGTTGATTCGAAATGTGCATTAAGTTTTTCTTAAAATGACATATACAGAAAAAAAATAATGTAAATTTGAAAGCTGTAATTTTGGAAGGTTGAATATTACCTCTTTTATGATGTAATTTTACCTCAATTTAGACTGAAAAAGTGACATTACACCAGAAAAGTGGTAAAATTACACATTTCCAGAGGTAAAATTACACCTTTTTCTGACATAAAATATGTACCCCTTCCCAGATGTAATATACCATGATTTTTTTTTCTGTGTATTTAACAAAAAATACAGTTGAGTAACGAAAAACGGCAGAGTTTTTTTTTAACTTTTTAACGATGAAAAATACTTTTTATCGGAATTATGAGTACGCCATCAAAGATTTTACATAAAAGTCCCTTTGACATCACATTTCCATCTCATCCCATTTCAGGCTGCAAAATATTGGAAAACATGTTTTTTTTTCGCATGGAGGGGTTGTATCGCCCCTCCATCAAGAGGTATCAAAAAACGGACCTCGCATTCGTGATCAGGGACAAAAGTTACCCCTCAGGACAAAGGTCACGCGAATCGAATTTTAAAACATAGGCTCCCGAGACCTTCAAAACCGCTCTTAAAGTTTTCGTTCAAACCTTTCAAATGTCAGGCTAGATTTTTTTCAAATACATTAATACATACATTAAAACGGGAACCAGGAAGAACACTGTTCACTTTCATGGTGCAATGCACTATAAAAGTTGAACAGTTTTCTTCCTGGTTCCCGGTGGCATGAACTCTGTTTACATTTACACGAACTCATTTTTTGAGTGCAGCTATGTCCCGCCCGTGTGGATCAATCGGACCGCGCACTGGACTCCAATCCAGAGGTCGCCGGTTCGAATCCCGCGGCGGGCGCTCTAAAAATTCTTTGTGTAAATATGGGTATTCGGCGCCGTCGCTCCGTGCCATACTTTCATACACTTAGGAGCCCAGGGCGGCGAAGTCCTTGTAGATAAAAAGGAAGACACTAGTGGTTGGTACTAGCAATGGTGGCCGACAGCAATAAAGTCAACTTCGTTTTATGTCACAGCTACGTTACTGGCAAATGACCCCCTTCTACAATCAACGTAACGCCCACGACGAAGACGAATCTGATACTGCTTCAAACTAACTTCGTATCTTGTCTTCTCTCTTTCCATTTCCCATCAGAAAGAGACACGCAACGCCGCTGATGGGCAACACGAAATGGGCAAGGAAAATTAAATGAATTATCCCGTCCACTGTTCCACATTTTCTCGTTACGTCCACTTAATCTACGTCAGGCAGCAGCAGCAGCAGTCGGATAGCGCGAGGAAGACCGCGTCCAACTCAAAGACAGAGCTGCAACCTCAACGATCCGAACAGAGGGCAGGCAGTGAACCGGACACCCGGTCATCGCGTATACTTACATCGTGGGACCATGTAATGCGGTGCTCCCTCGGATTTGCCTTGATGTGACACTCGAAGTAGACATCGTCGCCCTCCTTAATGTCGTCCGGATTAAGCGTTGATCCGAGGGACAGCGTCACTTGCGGTGGATCTGGGTGTTTGCAGGTTGGAAAGTGAAATGGGAAGAAGAAAGGGATGTGAAAAGTTGACCTAACTAACTTGAAGGGTAGCCGGGGTGAATAATTCAGGAAGTTCAAACAACAAGTCACTTACAGAGAACGTTCATGATGACGGAATCTTCCAGCACTGAGTTTTGCAGCCTGGGATTGGAACCTTCACATTTAAGGACAGTTCCATCGTCTTCCGAGCTGGGTTGGAAGCTCAACACCGATGTCACAATCGAACTGTTGTTAACAGTTCTAATCTGAAAATGCACAAGGTTTAAAAAGCCTTTGTTGTGGTCAAAGTGAATTAGCAAGTGTTGCATGAAACTTATGTGGTTGATATCGAAAACCAGAACCAATCCAATTGGTACACAAAAATAGACACACGTATACGTACGCGCATACACACACATACAAGTTACGAAGAAATAAGACAAGACATGTACGTTAACTCACTTTTGCTTTGGTGAACGGGCGGTTGTTTTGCATCCATCTAATCTCGGTGTCGGGCACTGATCCTTCCACATCACAGGATACGCTGTAGTCCTGGCCTGAAATTAATTGCTTCGGCTTGGACGACATGGATGCCGACACTGGCTTCACTGGGAGTTGGAGAGCAGAGCAAAGAATAGAAACAGAAATGGAGAGAAAATCACTCAATCTTTATGTGAACATTATGATGAAGACGAGAATTGAAAACCGAGTACCATAAAGGGATTTGTTTAGAATTTGTTTTATTGATTTTACGCTTTGCAGTGCTCCTAGACAGAAGACTGATTTCCCCAGAGCTGGACATGCGAGGGGGAGGAAGGGAACAATAGCAGACAGCTTACAACACAGGCACTTTGAACATGGTTCCTGACAAACTGGAAACAAGAGACGAAAGGTGAGGCAGTTTGCAGCAGCAGCTCTCGTCTGGGAATGTTGCATCCTCCAAAGGCGAACCCTTTGAGGAACGACAAGGTATCGAAAGAAAATTCCCGGAATGTGTTGTCAGACATTGCAATCGTGTTTCGTCTGTATACAATGTATCGGTTGGGAGTTGAGGAATACTTGCAACTTCTGCACAAATTCAATAAAGTGTGACAATTTCTGTAATGCACTGGATTTTTGTATCAAGTTAAGCTTCTAAAGAAAGGAAAGATAGTTTTTAAAGTATGATGACGATTAGCCCTGAATGGTACGGTACGGGTGATGATGTGATGTTTTATCTTTTAAAGAACAATAACCTAAATAATAAAATTTTCCAAATCGTCGATTGTATACTATCTTGTGACTAAAACCATGTAGGCCAAAAATAGGGTAATGATGACGTTTTGTGATAATCAACACTGGATCACCCACCGCTTGTCCAACTTACACGGACGCCCGAGCCTCCTTAAAAAAAGTTGGAACGGTAACTTCAAATCGCTGGTCGCTTACTCAATCAATCGGGACGATTCTTTCTTCAGTGATTTGTGGTGATGTTTAGATGATCCAATTATCCAATTTTTTTATTTTAGCATTACAAAACATCGTTCAAAAATGTTCTTTCTAATTGCGGAATGATTTTCTTATTTTTCACAAATTAGTGCTGAGAGGGAATTCAATGCACACTTGAAAGGCGTAGTACATTTATCACTTTCAAAGCACGCCTGTGAAACGTGCTTTTCAGATTAGGTTTTTGTTCACGTTATTTACTGTATCATTCAACTGGTGTAACCAAATTAGATGAAACTTGAAACGTTTATTGAGCGATAGTATGCAAAACGATTGTTTTGAAAGTTTGACTCCTTGATTCATAGTTATGAAAATATTCATCACCTAACTATTAAAATCGATTTTCTCGAAAAGTGATAATAATGGTCATTGTCACAAGATAGCACACCACAGACGAAATAGTATCTTAAATATCAACATTTCATTCGTATCATCAACAGATTTTACAATCCA
Organism: Culex pipiens pallens; assembly: GCF_016801865.2. NCBI lineage: Eukaryota > Metazoa > Arthropoda > Insecta > Diptera > Culicidae > Culex > Culex pipiens. Next base: position 86,946,322 of record NC_068937.1, on the reverse strand, counting down.
AATGGCATAGAGGATATTTACAATCAAACTTTAGATAACATACTTAACTAGCACAATATACATAATAAAAACAAACATATTTATAAAATTAACTACAGAAGAAAACGTTACTTAATCCACCTTTAGGTGGTTGGAGCCTTCCTCACATTCATAAAGTTATTACACTACACAGCCTCTAAAAAGTGTATAAATTACACTTTGTTTATCAAAATATCTGAGATCCGGCCTAAAAAAAAGTGTATTTAAAGCACTAAAGTACTTATAACTTTTGATGGGTTTGTCAGATCTTCAATCTTTTGGGCTCGTTGGAAAGGTCTTTTGATTAACTAATCAACGATGGGATGCATGATAGATCCGGACACTTTTTTTATCAAAATATTTGGGATCCGGCCTCAAACAAGTATATTGATAACACTTAAGTGCTCATAACTTTTGATGGGGTTGTCAGATCTTCAATCTTTTGAAAGCGTTGGAAAGTTCTTTCAAATACCTTTTTACCAATATATTGCATGACGGGTTTTCTTACAAAACCCACTCTTTTGACAATCTTTCGAAGTTTAGCTAAACTCGTTTATTTAGCATAACTTTTGAAGTACTTATCTAAACTTCATAATATTAACTAGGGTCTTGTGGGACCCCAAGACGGATCGAATGAGACCAAAACGGTCCAAATCGGTTCAGCCAGTCCGGAGATAATCGTGTGCATATTTTGTGGTGCACGGACTTACAGACATACTCACGCACAGACATTTGTTCAGAATTTGATTTTATAGCCTTTCCTCATTGAGGTGAGGAAGGCAAAACCAGTCTTTGTTAAAACACTTCTTCTTTATTTGAGAAAAATGTATTTTGACAGACAACATACCGTCGCGCTAAATTGTCGTACGTGCATGTTGGGTCAAATTGAGTTAAGAACGCCATTTTGTGCAGCTTACAATGCCTCACCTTTTGACATCCACAGAACCTCAAAATTCGATTTGAATCCTGGTATATTCAATAAAAATAAAAATAAAACTGCGTGCATTTTTCTCGCTCTTCATATGAAAAAAGTCTCAAGCTTGTCGTGCTATCTTGACACACCCTGAAATTTGATGTGAGTGCAAAAACTGGCCAAAGGGATGCCAGGTTAAAACGCGTTTGACACAGGTACAAGCACGACTACCGTAAACAGTTGTAACCAAATTGAAAACTTCGGAAAAATACACAGAATGGTCCACCAAATAAAATGTGTTTGTTATTGTTAACATTGCGTGTTCCTGTTTTTGTTTATTCAAGGTCAGCCATTAAAACTAATTGTTCTTAAGACTTCAGAGTCGAATCCTAATATCAAAAATTAAAAAAATGACTGATTTTTAACTTTAAGGTGTTTGAGACGAGAGCACTGCACTTTATCAAACTATCACAAATGTAAGGAAGAAAGAGAAGGACAATTTTGTGCTGTTAATTAATACAATCCAAAATCTCCATGTTGATGATTAAGTTATATGTATATCCTGAATAACTCCTAATTTGTTGTTCATAGTTGGTATTTACGAGAAGGAATTATTCGTGAAAGGAAAAAAGTATCAAAATAACCTTTAAACGCGTGTTTTGGCGTTCCATACAAGTGCCCTTACAAAGTGTGTACAAAGTACATGTATTCGACTGCCAGTGGGTTAATATGTAAGTAACGCGAATTGATAACTTAGTTATCATGAGAAAAGATTAATGAATAAAGATGAGTGGGAAATTGGAAAACGAGACAAGAGTAAAGTGCAAATTCTGTGATAGAAAGGAAAACGATAACCCGAGCAGACGGCAATTACTTTGGAATAACATTTTTTTGATATTTTAAAAAATACTAGCCCAATAACATTTTATGTTATTTATAACATGATTTGTTATTCTTCGTTATGATTTATTTGTTATTGGAGTGTTATTAAATAACAGATTAATAACATATTTAGTTATTCTTCGAACAAATCTATGTTATTATTTTTTGTTATTTTAACAACTAATCCTATCATCCCAATAACAGAAGATATTCTTCCATAACAAAAAAAGTTATTCCAAAGTTGTCTTGGCCCCTATGCAAAAATTGATTTTTCAAGAAGATTCTATACCATTTTCTGTTATTTTAACAATATTTGTTATTGAAATCGCATGAATTTTGTTATTACCGTCTGCCCGGGAAATAAGAAATTAAAAACTCAAATAAACTGTTGACAAAAAAGCATATTGTTGGCCAACGGCAAACTATTTGGCCCATTTTAGGAGAAATTGTTGCACTCTAAAAACACCCCATGAACGATGTAAAGCTGCCAACGTTGCAGTAATTTATCCGTTCATGTACCTACATTTGACCCATGTGCAGTTTGCGGCAGCTGCAAGCGATGAACAAATGACGATTCATTTAGAGGACAACGTAGATTTACACCAGCAGCATGGAATGGCATGTCAACTGGCCATGTATCAAATGACTGCACCTGGATCTGACCCCCACCCCCTACCCTACCCCACCACCCAGTCCCCGATTCCGGGTACTTACGCAGCATTTCCACCCGGACGCTCCGTTCCGCCGGCGGCACCAGCACCGTGTTGGACGCCTGACATTTGTACGTGTTGTTCAGGGCGGTGCGTGTTATTTTGTGTATCTCCAGGCGATTCACAGTCACATGGCGGCCCATCGATACGCCGCCACCTGTTTGCATCACTTCGTCGCCGTTCAGCCATGTTACGGTCGGTTCCGGTCGACCTGCAATGAGTCAACAGGATTCACAGCGGGCGCCAGTGCCAGGATTCAGTTGATAGAGTAGAGGGGAAAAAAAGAAGAGGAAAAATACATGAGAAAAATACAGTCGGAAAAACGGCACCTGTTTCGTTTGGCCTCACACTAAAAAAAAAGGGAAGTGTACGATTCAAGTTGCAAGCGAAATCTACATGATAACGATGATGTTTGCATAGAGCTAAAGGAGGAGGGCATGGAGCGAGGACTCCGACAAAAATGAATCCAGTTTCCGCTCAAAAGCAAATACAGTTGCTGCAGGACGAATCCGGGTCCTACCACACTTATGGATGGTCCGGCCAAACCAAACTGACCGAACTGGTTCGGTTGCTCGAGGTCTCTGTACGTATCGGTGGATCAGTTCAGAGGAGGCAAGCTCCACACACACAGCCAGGAATTTATGATTTAAAAACTTCCGGCAAAAACGATTCCACCCTTGATCGCTTAATGGTACCGGTCGATAAGGGTTTTATTCCGGTCACTGTGGTAGGAGGTTTTTTCCTTGTAACTGCCTATTCAGTTGACTTACTTCTGTACAGTAGGGGAGAGTGGGGAGACTTGATCCCCTTTTTTTGTATCGCACATAACTCTGTCAATTTCTCACAAAACTATGATCTTTTTGCATGAATTGAAAGCTTAAACATTCAACTATGTTTGGCTTATAAGGGTATTTCATCAGATAAACTCTTAGAATAATGCCAAGCGTTTTAAAAAAATATTTTAAACCGGCATTTTCAAAATGTTGGGGGTAATTTGATCCCCCTTTCAACATTTTGAAGAAATCTTAAGCAAAATGTTTCTTATTCATCCAAACTTTTAATTTTCTATAAGATACAGCAATTTCACATTAAACCTGTACGTTTGTGTTCAAAATATAACAAGTTTAGCATGTGAAATATTTGAAAACTTAAAATTTTCTTTTTTAGACCAAAATTGAGCATGTTTACAAAAGCTGGTAATTTTTGTTTACAAAACTTTTGAAAAATGGTTCAAACTGCAGTTAGTTATGTACAACTATACTGAAGGAAACTATGTACGAAAACCCAGCCAAATTATTTAATCTTGAGGCTGATTCCAGTGACTGTAAAAATGCAGGGATCAAGTCTCCCTAAACGCACTTTTTTAAACAATTGATTGTAAAAATAGTATGACGATAAATTTAACGTCAAATGCGTAAGGGTTTTAGAGTTGATATGTTTATCGTACAATTCATGTATAAAAAATATTTTTTTGAATAATTTTTGAGTGTTTTCTATACTTATCAAAACAAAGAAAAAAGATCTCTTGGAAGTTTTTTGCAGCACTTCTTCGAAAAATGTGTGTAACTCAATCTAAACATTTTTTATTTTTTTTCTTTGTTTTCTACAATGAGTTTTAGTTAATTTCGCACAACTTTCTAGAACAAAGCTAATTGTTTTACCCACATGCTGACGAGATACAGGCTTGGGATCAAGTCTCCCCGGGGATCAAGTCTCCCCACTCTCCCCTACATAAAGTGTTTCTACTGGAATCAAAATGTTATTTCTTTTTATCTTCGTGCACAAAAAAAATCCTTTGATTTTATGGTCATTATTTTCAATAATATTGACAAAAACATTGAAAAAAAATGGTTTTTGTTGTTTGATCTTAGATTTTTGTTTTTATTACAACGCGACATGGGAGATTTCCACTCCACGTTCTCATTCTGACCTGTTAGATAAGATTTCAAGTTCAACCTTGAAGCATTCCGAGAACTTGCCTATTTTTTAAACTGGAATTCAACCCCCACGGCGGTGCTGATGGTGGCGCTGGTGATGTAATTCGCCTCACAGACACGCCGGAATGTCTGTGATGTAGAGAGCTTTTCATCTGGGGCGTTTCGTGTGTCTGGAAAAATCTCAGCTTACATAATTGTGCACAGCACAGAGAACCATTCAGCCACGGTACAGAGAACCACCAGCAGGAAGATTCACCCTCGACCAAATGTTCAGTTCAACAGTGGATGTGGTGTTTGCGTTGCGTTACGCATTACGCTGAAAAACATACGAACGGTGCGGTGCCGGGTAAAATTCCACCCACTTCAAATCATTCCATCACAGGTGAAATGTACCGAAAATGAAATGTTAACAATTTTCACTCTGAACGCACGCGCAATTCCGTGGAAAATGGGGTTTCGGGTTTAATTTCCTTCACCCAGCTATTGCTCTCTCAGAGTTGGGGCTGAAAAGGCAGCATTAAAAATTAACCATGCAAAAGGAGTTGAAGAGTACTGTGTCAGCACGGAGCTATCAGGCAATTAAGGAAATTATGGGAAAATTTATTTTCTTATTTTTTACAGCAATCAAATATAGCTTTCCGACATTTCTTAAAGCTTATGAATTTGCAAAGTGATAATTTTTTCAGCACGAGCCATTTTGTAACATCGGAATGACAGTTGGAAGTTTTGAACCGGAGTTGCAAAACACACTGTTATGCAATATACCGTAAAACGGGGTGACTTTGATAGCCGGGGTGTCTTTGATAGGTTTGCAATTTTTCCGCAAAATGAAGAGTACAATTAAAATACGTATGGAATGGTTTAGAAACATACTGACCGTGGTAGAGAAGTGTTCAAAGTACCTCAAGAAGAACTTTTCATAAAATTTTGAAAAGTTTAAAAAGTTAGTTAACTATAGTTAAGGAAATGTTGATGAAAGTCATGATTTTAAACTTCTCAAAGTGTCATGATTTTCTCAATGAGCATGATGTTTAATCGGAAAACGGAATGCATTTTCGGATTCTTTGGACAATTTTGCAATAGGAGAAGGTTAAAAAAGTTTGTAATTAATAAATAATATGTGTTTTTGAAACACAATTAAAAAAAATCACCAAATTTATAGGCAATTTCAGTTGAACAAATTTCATGTAAAATGTGAAAACTTGTGATTCATACTTCGAATTCAGTATAAAATGCAATATAAATCGATAATTTTATAAACAAAACTAGTTTTAACAAATTTCAGGCAAAATTCCGACTTTTTAACAATTTTACCTAAAATTTATATGTATTTTGCTAAAAAGTTTATACACTTAGTTAAATAAATACAAACAATGTTTTTTTTTTAAACTATATCATTTAGCGTACAAATAAATTTTGAACATCTTAAATATGATTTTAACAAGAAAAACTATGACTATCAAAGTCACCCCAGAATTAAAACTAAGAATTTTTAACGTACTTTTTTTTTAAAAACTTTTTTTTTGAAATAGTGCATGGACTTTGTGTGGTCTGCCCTAGTACATGTTTTAAAAATAATAATCTTGAGAAAAACCTTACCTGTTGGAAAATATTCTAGAAACAAATTGAAATCCTATCAAAGTCACCCCGGTTCACGGTACCAATGTGATCAACTGTTAATTACACCCCTGCATATAGAACCGTTTATTAATATACATCACCACTAACGCCACTTACACGCCTATTTCAACTAAGGGCACTAAAGACTTTCCACTTTAGTACATTACAATAACTGAGTGCTATAATTCGTGTTGTTTCGATTTTTCCCGTAAAGCCTGTTGATTTATTCAGTTAGTGGCGCTGTAACGGGAATTACAAACGTAATAAATAATCAATCCATCGTCGAACCACCATCACCACTACCACACGCCATACCAGTAGCTAAATTAACTATTGCTGCTCGCATGGTCCGGGAATTGCTAATAGAAAACATGAAATAATTCTCACGTGAGCTCCAGAACGTCAGACAGTGGACCCCGGGGGGGATGGATCCATTCTCAGTTCAAAATTGGTACCCAGCACAAGTGGCCTCTCATCGCCAAAAGGTTGGTGTACCGACCCCCAAAAAGGAAGGCCCGTCCAATTCCCGGTTCGCTCCCATCGCGGACGCGGCTGCCACTTTGCATAGCTGAAGGGGTTTGAATCATTTTGAAATGTAGATACCGAAACGCTAAGCTGAACAAATATGAAGCTCGAATCCCGATGATGCACTTGTGTGGATGCAATTTCAATTCTATTACCACAAAACAGAAAACACGATGAGGCCTATCGAAAATTCTGCCGGCTGCCTCGAATTCCGACTGACGGGCATCAGCAAACGGCCTGACGGATTGAAGGGGGCTGGCTGCTGCTGCAGCTCGAAATACCGACCTTCCTACCGACTCCCGCTGGAGCACATACAAACAGTGCAGCAGGAGGTTATTCGAACCGATTTGCCGCAAAGTTTTACTAACTAGCATTAGGTGTCCAAATAGAATTAGACCGCTCGCGCGGGCGGGCTCCCATCCTCTCCGGTCTAATCCAGCTTTGTCTGGGAGCACAAAGTGGGCTTCAAAACTGCACGCGAGGGGCTTGGAAAATGGAAAACGCTGGAAAACAATCAAACTATACTACACCGGGGAAGGCTCCCTCCACACGAGTTTTTGGCAGTGGAATTCATAACACACCCACAAAAAATAACATTGAAATAGTCGGGAGTCGCTTGTACCGCCCCGCTAGACGAATGAGTGACAGGTTAGCTGTGTTTCATGAATTATTAATTGAAAACAATAGTAATAATACTAGGAACGCCGGTTTAACGCTTGTACATTGTCATACGTTTAATTTGAAATTTCCGGTTTCTATTGAAAGTAAGCTTTCAATCAGGGGAAACATTTACAGGGAAAACTTTAAATTGACATGTCGATGCCTCTGTGCTCTCTTATGCTAACTTGAAAGGAAAACCAGCAACAAGAGTACAAAAGAGTACAAGAGAGAACAGAGGCATCGATGTATAGATATTACAATGTGACAAAATTAATCAATTTCACGGGAATAAATCCCTAGGTGTGCTAAGCTCAAATTTCAAATATTAACTTGATTGGTAGCGGCAGAAGTTGGCATTTCGTTTGAAGTTTGAAACGGTATTTTTATTCATTCGAGCGATTTTTTGCCGAAGAATGCAAAAATAATCATCTACTCTGAAGAATTTTATAGAATTTATAATATCTGGAGCAACACGAGAAAAGGGCGGATAAGCATTTTGACAGCTTGAACTATTTTGCCAATTCCGAGCCAACAGGTAACTTTTTCACAAAACTCGATTTGTTAAACAATAGCTGGCCTTCCCAGCTACCTTCTAACGCTGCGGAATTTTTTAAAAAGTTACCTGTTGTCTCTTAATTTTGTAAAATAGGCCATTTTATGAAGTTAATTATTCCTAACCTTTTGACCCTATCCTCAAAAATCGATGTCGGAGTCGGAGAAATTGGATCATTTTAAGAAACAAGAGTCAGTCAGCAAATTTTGAGACACCAGGGTCGGAGTCGAAGTTTGAACCGGCTAATTTTCAACAGGTAAGCACACCCACAGGAAAAAAATATGTATCAAAATCTGTCACAATGAATTTGCTTAAAAAAATAACAGATTTTGACGCAAGTCCGTATACCAATTTTGCCCTTGTGTAAACATGTCAGCGATCTGCAGTCCTCGCCAATACTCATATCTTCTGACAAATCAAAAAGAAGGACGTGTTTGTGCTCTGTGTTGGCGCCAACGCCAAAGTAGATTTGATTTGCCAAAGAAATGATTTTAATTTCAGAAGAAATAGTTTCCAACCGATGTGATTTTTCTAACAATGTCAGGTAGAGTAAATTTGCAAGCATAATCCATCCATTTCCACAGTGTCAGTTAACCATGTTTCTGTGTTAGTATTTGTATTTAAAGTAGAGCAGGGAGTAGGGATGAACGAAGGAAATGAATGGAAAGAAGAAGTGGCGTGTACATGGTTTAGGGAAAAAGGATTGCGCACTCGAAAGGAGATTAAATAACGAGAATAATTTTGTTGAAATAATGAAAAGAAGATTCGGAAAAATTGCCAAAGTTTTAGCTTTAAAAACCAAATGATTTTGTTAGTCCGTAAGCCAGTTTAAGCTTGACTCCCTGTTCAACTTTCGTTGGGTTTGGTCGTCTTTCGAGCTAGCTTAGCGCGTTTTTGACGGTGTTTTGTTAACTTTCGCCGACGGCCATGGCGGCGGCCGCGACGGTGGAGAGTGAGTGGACGGAGCACAGGGCTGAGAATGGAAGGACGTTCTACTGGAACGCGGCCTTGAGGAAAAGTATGTGGGAGAAACCGGACGGGTTTCAACCCAAGACGCAGGCGGCGACGGGCATGGAGGTGGAAGACTCCGAAGGAGGAGGAGAGGACGGGGGCGAATTTCGTCCCGTGGTCAAGGTTCGCCGCAGGAAGGCTAAGGAGGAGATCAACGTCGGCGATGGCGGCAACGACGGCGATGTGGAGAAACTGCTCAGCAACAACAAGTTCAGCCCGCTAGCGGAGGAGAGCAACAACAACAACAATGCGAACCCAGCAGCAGAAAAAACCATCCCCGTGGTACCAGCAACCGGCAAGTCGGCCGGGGAGAAGAAGCAGCCGCCGCTGGTGGTGAAAGAAATGAGCTTCGCCCGCCTTGCGAAGGTGATGTCGTCGTGTGATGTCCAGCCGGAACACAAACTGACGCGGTACGGCACAAAAATTACGTGCTTCTCGAGCGACGACTTCGACACGGTGCAAGCCCACCTGACGAAGAACAAGGTGCAGTTCTACACGCACGGAAAGCGCAGTGCGAGACCGCACCGGGTAGTAATGCGAGGTCTCCCGAACGTGGAACCGGATTACATCAAGGAGCTGCTCAAGACGGAACATCAGCTGGACGTCTTGGCAGTACACGCCATCAGGCGGAAGCAGCAGTTTCCCGCCATCGATGAGACGCCTTTCATCGTGCTCTTCCCCAAGGGGCACACCAGTCTGAAGGAGTTGAGTAGCAAGGTAAAGAAAGTGGGACCAGTCGTCGTCCGGTGGGTGGCCTACCGGAACAAAGAACCGCACGTGACCCAGTGCAAGAACTGCTTGCAGTTCGGTCACGGAACCAGTAACTGCCATCTCAAGCCCAGGTGCAGCAGCTGTGGGGGTCCCCACAACACAGAAAAGTGCAAAGCAGAAGAAACGCAAGCCAAGAAATGTGTCAACTGTTCTGGATCCCACGAGGGTCTGGACCGCAGCTGTCCCAAACGTGCGCAGTTCATCCAGTCGAGGCAGCAGGCGTCCAAGCCGAAGCCGCCAGCATGGAAGAAGGACAAACAGACTCCTGCAGGAGCCGTGTTTACCGCGGCGGATTTTCCTCCGCTACCTGGAGCGGTACCGGAAGATAAACATCCTCGTCCCGTAGGAAGAAGTCAAGGAAATACTGGCGCCGACGCCGGTGCAACCCCGAAGGAGCAACAAGGTGAACGGATGCTGTACAGCGAGTCGGAGCTGTGGGCCATTTACCGAGAATACAGAGTTCGCTTGAGGCAGTGCAAGACACCCGAGGAACAGATTGACGTGATCGCACACTTGCTGACACATGGCACGAGAAAATGATCATCTGATTCAGTTACGTTTTTTTTTATTATTTATTATTTGTTGTATTTTTGATCCTCGGTCCTAACCTGGTCGTAGCACCTAAAAGGACCTAATAAAAATAAGTTGTGAAGAAAAAAAAAAAGCCAGTTTAAGCTTGTAAATATAGCAGTAAACATCGTGAAACAAGCTGTTTTCTTGCATCCTGGCCAAAGGAGTCCACTGGAGGAAAAGTCGTCGTGAATACAGTCCACTCGCCGATTGTCGCCTTGAAGCTGTGTTGCACAAGTTAGAGTTGTGTCGTTGGTGAACGCTTGAGTGGCAAATCCGTCCTTTCCGGACATTAACGAAGAGTTAAGTTGAAAGCCCACAAGATAGCTGCCACGAAATTCCCTTCAACACAGTGGAAAGGTTGGACAGTCAAAAAGCCCTCCTGGAGCCGGGCCTAGCGCTCCTACACTCTGTCCCTCTCATTTAATCAAACGCTCCATGGCACGGTGGTTGCTTGAAGGGTCAACAACAAAGAAATTGATGGTTCAATCCTCGATCTGTTATGTTTTTTAAGTGCAATTCAGAGAAACCTCTTTTTACGCGGTAGCGTTACGTTTCTTATACCGTCGATTTCTCTAAAACCATACAATATTTTTAAAACATTCAAAAAGCGTTTTGAAGATCTGAACAAAACCTACAAATTGCTTTCAGAATATTGCAAAAATGTTGCATCGTACAATCTGTACCTTCAAACAGCCGTTGGTAATATCGATAATTATCGGTAACGGGCAAAAATATGGCTTTTTTTCAAAAACAAGTGCATTAAAATGAAAAAAAGTGTCATCAAATGGTTCATAGGACTTTAGACCCTATTGCCCTCTTAAGAAAAAATCTGTGTTTAGGTTGAGGTTTTCAATGCTTTCAATGCTAAATTTTCCAGGGAACACGATAGTGATAAAAACATTAAAAAAATGGCAAATTAGTCAAAACAACGTTTTAAAACATGCACTGAAAGGATTTAATATTGGGAGCCATTTGAGGGTCAAAATTTTATTTCTATCGCATTCCTTGAACAATTTTCTTTAAATGCAAATAGTAAAAATAATATTGGAACAGTGAATATACCTCTGGCAAATTCAGCGTTCTGAATGGCAAAGTATTGTAGAATAAATTTCATTTTTTTGTGTCTTCAAAAAAGATGTAATTGATAAGGATAAGGACTATCTTTTGAAGATCGATGCCATCGAACCATCCACTTTTACAACCCCCAGGTCTTTTGCATGTTTCTGCTCGATCATAGGAGTCCATAGGCTTGTATGAGGAGAGCATTCAAACCTCTTTGTTCTCCAAGTAACCTTCAACTCCAGGATTCGAACTGACGACCTTTGGATTGCGAGTCCAACCGCCACCAACGATTCCACCCGAGAAAGCTTGGTTTGGTGTGTTGTTTGTATTTATAGCATGGAGACGACACCTACATTTGGAAAAACTTGACGGCTTAACAACAACTAAGCCGGGACCGATCTTTTACTTCCCCATCCGATGGAAGGCTGGAGCACATAGGAATCGAACCCATGATCCCGCTTACAAAGCGGACAGCTTAACCATTCGGCCACGCCTCCTCCTGTGCTGTGAGAAGTCAATCCTAATTTGACAAAACTTTACGACGAGTTTAGTTCAACTTCCATGTCGTTCATGAAATAGTGACAATTGTAGTGCAAGGAAAGGTGTAATTTTCCCTCGCAAACAACAATTCATATTTATCAGAAGTCTTCAAATCAACACGAAAATGCTCGTTAAATCATAGTAATCACGTCGTCTCCATACGGGGTTTCCCTCACGTGTGATTGTGGGTGTTTGTGTGAGTGTGTGGACTTCGGAATTGTTAACTCTTCGTCGATGCAGACTCTCCCCTGATTGCATAGCTATTTTTGTGTGATGTATGTGTGTCTGCTTCCGCCGATTGATAATGCATCCCAATTTCGCCTTATATTGCTTGTTATCGCCCTGGCCCAGGTTCCAGAATCTACACGCCATGTTGGCCCTATTTTCGCCATTATCCTGTTGTTCGACCCCCTTCAACTGGCCCCTGATGCAACGGCTGCACTACGAGCGAATGTAAAGCAGGCAAATCTCGTATGATTATTACACAACACCTCACTAACACACACCCTTACATGGGACGGATCCTCATTAGGGTGACAACTTGGACCACTTTTGAAGTTTTTGACAAGTTTAATCAGAGGAATTCTATTTATAAATACACACTTCGAAAAAATCGTGTAATTTTCTGTCTTTTCGATGCACATAACTGGAGCGTCGTATAAGACAGAAAATTACATCTGATTTGAACAGTGTCTTGCGAACCTTCGTGGTGAACGGACACTAGAGCTGCGGTATTTTTTACTACCTAAGCTCAGAGTTATTTCAAACAAAATTCACAGTCTTTTTAAAGACTACCTGAGTTACTTTCCAAAATTCTAAACAGTCTTTTCAAGACTAACCCCACCTGAAATTTTGCTGTATTTTACAAACGAAGCCATCTTTTTAAGAGAACTTTGCATGCAAAATGCGTCAAAACAAAGGTAAACGCAAATCTTCTGAAGATTTGATCGTTACGTCGGTGAAGCGTTTGAACGCTAAACCGGCTAACGGAAACAGAAAAAGAAAACAGCCTCATCCGAGGTCTGATTCTGATTCTGAAAGTGAGGTTAATCCTCCAATCCCATTGGCAAATAGTTTCGGTGTTTTATCCGAAACTGTTGACAAGGATCCTTCTCCTCGTACTGAGCCTTCTGCCGTCGAGAAACGAGTAAAGGCTCCGCCAATTGTAGTGACTTCCGTTTCCGATTTGGCCAGCTTTCGAACGCAACTGAAGAATTGCAAGGAAACTTGCAATTTGAAGGTTTCGTTCCAGCTTGGTCGAAGAGGAGAATGTCGCTTGTTGACGGAATCTTTACAAGATCACCAAACTTTTGTTGGTTATTTGAAAAACCACAAACACAATTTCTACACGTATGAGACCAAGAATGCTCGTCCATTCAAGGCGGTCCTGAAAGGTCTCTCCAACGACTTGTCGGTGGATGAGATCAAAAACGAACTTAAGGTGTTGCTTGGCTTTGCCCCATCCCAAGTAATACCAATGAAGAAAAAATCAAACGGGAATATTTCTCGCTTTGGTTTGACTTCACAATTTTATCTGATTCATTTCAACAGAAATGAAATCAACAATTTGAAACTTTTGGACAAAGTTCAGTTTTTGTTCCATGTACGGGTAAAGTGGGAGCATTTTAAGAAACATGGCGGCAATGGCCAGAATCTGACCCAGTGCCGGCGTTGCCAGGCATTCGGTCACGGTACTGATCATTGCGCCATGGTTCCAAAATGCATGGTTTGCGGGGATTCTTCTCACGACAAGGACAATTGTCCCGTGAAAGAAGTCACCCAATTTAAATGTGCAAATTGTGGTGGAAATCACAAATCAAATTTCTGGGATTGCCCCATCAGAAAAAAGGTTTTGGATTCTCGTGCTAAGCATCAGCCGAAATCCAAACCGAAATTTTCTCAAAGTCAGGTTGTACCTGCATCTTTAAATCAAACGTTCGTGCTGTCTCACTCGAACAATACCCCTACCGTGGAAAAGTTAGGTAACAGCAATGGCATTTCTTATGCCAACGTCGTTTCGGGTTCGGGTTCATCCACGAATTTTAAATCCTCTACCAATTTTCAAATTGGGCAGGTACCTCAAATTTCATTTGAAAATTTTTCTGCTGGCAACGCTTTGGGATCTTCTGATCTCGGCGATGTTACGTTTGAAAAAATGTCTTTTTTGCAAAACTCACTGTTTGGTTTGATTCAAACAATGAGTAATGCTACATCCATGATGGAAGCTATCCAGATTGGATTAAAATTTGCGAATGATGTTGTTCTTACCCTGAAGTTTAATCATGGATCTAAGTAATTCCATCAATATTATGAATTTTAATGCTCGCTCTTTGAAAGCGAAAGAAAATGAATTTTTCAACTTTTTACGAGTTCATAACGTGCATGTTGCTGTTATAACCGAAACATTTTTAAAAACTGGCACTTATTTGAAAAGTGATCCAGATTATAAAGTTATAACCAATAACAGAATGAATCGAAATGGCGGTGGAGTTGCAATAGTTATCCACCGTAGTATGACTTATAGTACGTTACGTGACTTTAAGTTAAAAGTTATTGAAAGTTTGGGCATTGAACTTGAAACTTCTTTTGGGAAAATTATGATTGCAGCTGCATATTTGCCATTCCAATGCACTGGGGAAAATAAAAATTATTTCAAAGGGGATTTGAATAAACTTACTCGGCATAGATCTCGATTTTTGATCATCGGTGATTTTAATGCCAAACACCAATCTTGGAATAATTCAAAAGTAAATTCCAATGGTAAAATTCTATTCAGAGATTGCACTTCTGGTCTTTATTCGGTTTTATATCCGAATGGGCCAACTTGCTTTTCTTCTGTTAGAAATCCATCAACAATTGATTTGGTTTTGACAAATCAAAGTCAGTATTGTGATCCTTTAGTGACTCATGCTGATTTTGATTCTGATCATCTTCCAGTAACTTTTTCACTTTCTCATGAAGCAGTTACCAGACCCAATAGTTCTGTGTTTAATTACCACAAAGCTAATTGGGACAGGTATCAGCATTATATTGAGAATAATTTAAATCATGATTTTGTTTTAGAAACCAAAGCTGATATTGATTCAGCCTTGGAATCTTTAACTAATGCAATTTTGGATGCTAGGAATATTGCTATTCCTAAAGTCCAAGTCAAATTTGATTCTCCCATTATTGATGACGATCTTCAGCTTCTGATTCGTCTGAAAAATGTTCGCCGAAGACAGTATCAACGTTCTCGTGATCCTGCACTGAAGCGAATTCAAAAAGATTTGCAAAAGGTTATTGACCACAGATTCACTCTCCTGCGAAATGAAAAGTTCGCAAGAGATGTCGAACAAATTAAACCTTATTCCAAACCTTTTTGGAAACTTTCAAAGGTTCTTAAGAAACCTCAGAAACCAATCCCTTCTTTAAAAGATGGTGATAATATTTTATTAACTAATGGGGAGAAAGCTCAAAAACTTGCTCAGCAGTTTGAGAGTGCTCATAATTTCAACTTAAATGTTCTGAGTCCTAATGAAAATCAAATTTCAATAGAATTTCAGAATATTGTTGAACAACAGTTTTCATCAGATGATGTTTTTAATACGGATCTGAATGAAATAAAATCTATTATCAAAAAGTTTAAAAATATGAAAGCCCCTGGTGAAGATGGCATTTTTTACATTTTAATTAAAAAATTACCTGAAGCAACTTTAAGTAGCTTGGTCAAAATTTGCAACAAATGTTTTGATTTGGCATATTTTCCCAGTAGTTGGAAAAATGCCAAAGTAATTCCGATTTTAAAACCGGATAAAAATCCTGCTGAAGCCTCAAGCTATCGGCCCATTAGTTTGCTTTCATCTATTAGTAAATTATTCGAAAGAATAATTCTTAATAGAATGATGACACACATTAATGAAAATTCAATTTTTGCTGATGAGCAGTTTGGATTTCGCCTTGGGCATTCAACTACTCATCAGTTGTTGAGAGTTTCAAATTTAATTCGAAGCAACAAATCTGAGGGCTATTCTACTGGCGCTGCTCTTCTAGACATAGAAAAAGCATTTGACAGTGTTTGGCATAAAGGTTTGATTGCGAAATTAAAAAGGTTTAATTTTCCGATTTATATCGTGAAAATTATTCAAAATTATTTGACGGATCGTACTCTGCAGGTATGTTATCAGAACAGCAAATCTGATCAACTACCTGTACGTGCTGGCGTCCCTCAAGGAAGCATTTTGGGTCCAATTTTATACAATATTTTTACTTCTGACTTGCCTGATTTGCCCCCAGGATGTCAGAAATCACTTTTTGCTGATGATACAAGCATCTCCGCCAAAGGTAGAAGCCTTCGTGTCATCACAAGAAGATTACAAAAAAGCTTGGATATTTTCAATTCTTATTTGAAAGAATGGAAAATTACTCCAAATGCTGCAAAAACTCAACTTATTATTTTCCCTCACAAACCAAGGGCTGATTTTCTTAAACCAAAAAGTCATCACATTATAAAGATGAATGAGGTAAATTTAAAGTGGGAGGATCAAGTGAAATATCTTGGACTTGCTTTTGACAAAAACCTTACTTACAAGGATCACATTGAAAGTATCCAGGTTAAATGTAACAAATATATTAAATGTTTGTATCCACTTATAAACAGGAATTCTAGACTTTGTCTCAAGAATAAACTGTTAATTTATAAACAAATTTTCAGACCTGCCATGCTTTATGCTGTGCCGATCTGGACAAGCTGTTGCCTAACCAGGAAGAAAAAACTTCAGAGGATTCAGAACAAAATTCTGAAAATGATTCTGAAACTTCCTCCCTGGTTCAGCACCAGTGAACTTCATCAATTAGCCGAAGTTGACACTTTGGATGTTATGTCCAATAAGATAATTGATGCATTTCGACAAAAATCATTGCAGTCTTCAGCTGCATTGATCCGCTCTTTATATAGTTTATAAGTTAGTTTTAAGGTATCCCTTTTCCCTTTTGTACATGTAGGACATCCTACATTTGAAATCACTGAATAGCGAAAGCTAAATATTTCATGAATAAATGAAAGTTGCTAGTATTTAAAATTGAGGTGAAAAGTCATCGATTGTGATTGGACACTCAATAATATTTTAACTGAATGAATGTACATGGAAGAGAAAATCAAAATAAATATAAATTAAAAAAAAAAAAAAAAAAAAACATCTGATTTGAATATTACATGAGCCAACTATCAG
The DNA here is from genome assembly GCF_016801865.2 of Culex pipiens pallens. Lineage (NCBI taxonomy): Eukaryota > Metazoa > Arthropoda > Insecta > Diptera > Culicidae > Culex > Culex pipiens. The sequence goes on along the minus strand of NC_068937.1, from coordinate 86,929,337 downwards.
TCGATCTGGTAGTGTAAAATTACACTAAACGTCATTTTGGTTGGAAACAATTCCTATTAGAATTGAATTATTCGTATTAGAAACAGAAAATACATTAATACTGAACTTAATCATTTATTTGCACATTATCAAAATAAAAATAATTATTTTTCATGATTTTCGCGACACTTGACCATCACTTGGCCTGGTTCCTTCTAGCTCTCCGGTTCCGGTTTCGATGAACTCACTTCCTTGACGGCTTGCAAAACCCGAAACTGGACATCTTTCAGCAAACGAATTAAAGCAATTTGGCCACAAAGTTATTCCCATGCTGCTTCTGGTTCCGGATCTTTACGTGGTCCTGAAGCTTCTCCACCTGGGCATGTCACGATTCTTCGAGTTCACTTCCGCCAAGTCCTGTAGGATACCACGGTTCTAGGTGCTTCAAAAAGTGGTCGTGACACGTACTGATCTGGAACATTTCACCGTCCAGCAGGTCTTTCAACAAAGTTTTTTTTTTGTTGATAAAATGGCCTGAAACCAAAAAGAACACCTGTTATATTCCTGGATATTGTAGGAATCTAACCCTGGTCAACACTGGCTGACAGATCAACTATGGTTGACGTCTAGAGATGAGAAGAGTTAGTGAGTGACAATCAGAGTGTACCGCGGTCGGACACGCGAGTGGTGGCGGCAATAAATGTTATTAGCCGCCAGTGATGTGTTTTATTAATAATCCGCGTCTTCCTCTGGCCCAACGTCTACATTGGCGACGAGGAAAAAATATCCAGTGAAAGTGGAAGTGTCTCAGGAAATCTTAGGTAGTGTACGGTAATTTTTGTGAAGAGGTGGAGGAGGAATTATAAGAACAACAATCTGTAAGTATGTAAGCGGGTGCGTGAGATTGTGAAAGCAGTAAGAGTGTATGCGTGTACACGTAAGCGGTGGCAGTTGAATGAAAAATATCACATTGTGCATTTGTTTACATAGTTACACGGCTAATGAGGGTCAGTTAGGTTTGACTTGATTTTCAGTTTTGTACTCAGTTTTGGGTCCTCTTAAAAGTCTTCGTTTTGGATAACAAACGGCCGTAATTTAAGTTTTAAATAGCATCTTTTTTTTGTGTTATAAAGGTCAGAGGAGTCGGGACACGTGGTGTGGAGTAAGCGTAGTTTCCTCTCACTCAGTTGGCTTGAGTTCGATCCCAGAAGGTCCCGGTGGCATTTTTCGAGACGTGATTTGTCTGATCAGTCCAGGGGTAGGAGTCGTTTCCCTGGGTCCTGTTTTGGTGGAGTCGCAAGTAGGCAGTTGGACGCCAAAGGTCATCAGTTCGAATGGAATGGAAGCTAAGGTGTAAAAATAGGGTTTGCAAATGCCTCAACGATCAAGCTTTCGGTAACCTAGTTTCGAGTAGGAATCTCGCAATCGAGAATGCCAGTCAGTCAGAGGAAAGTTGTCTTGATCTTATATCATTCAAATAGGGTCACTAGAGACAAGACGACAGGTTAATCTGGTATTTTGATTCATTTCTTCACTCGCAAAATGGAAAACAGTTGGTAGTCGGTTGAAGTGATTGGAATCTTGTGGGCATAATTCAAAGAGCGTTTCTATTGGTGCATTCGTTTGGAAGCTGGTTAGGCATGGTTGCCGCATTTCAGTTCAGCGCTTAATTCAGTTCAATCTGAAACTGACTCGGTTCTAAGGTTAGAAATTTGACAGCCCTTGTGAACTGTTTTTGCAAGCGTGTACTTAGGTAATTGTAATTTGTGCGTTTATTTATAACGATAACCTGTTAGTTAACAACTTTTTTATCAGGTCAAGGAAGTAACTGTAGGAACAATATAATTGATAGAAATAATCCATACAAACTGAGTACTGTAACTATTCGTTAAACTAAAATTAAGTAGAATCGATTGGTAAACCGTTCCAGCAGGTAGCTCCGTGAACCAGGACACTTTTTCCGCTTGAAGTGGTGTGTCTAGGGATGATGAAGCAGCGGGTTCGCTGCTGCTGACTGCGTTGCAGGTGTTGATGGATGTAGTCTGGTAGGTTGTCGTAGTCGGCTTGTCTAATGAAACTGCAGATCCTTAGGCGGTATTTCGATGGCAAGTCAATTCCAAGGATAGAGTTGCGGACAGCTGCTGTGGTATCACGTCGGCGAAGGTTGTGTACAAATCGTACGGCTGATTTGAAGCAACGATACAGTTGATCCTTCAGTGCAGCTGATATCTGGTGATCTTGTGCTAAAAAGTTATGGTTGGATTAGTGCCGAGGATTGGCTTAGTGCCGGGGGATGGCTTAGTGCCGAAGGTTGGCTTAGTGCCGGGGGATGGCTTAGTGCCGGAGGTTGGCTTAGTGCCGAGGGTTGGCTTAGTGCCGGAGGTTGGCTTAGTGCCGGGGGATGGCTTAGTGCCGGGGGATGGCTTAGTGCCGGGGGATGGCTTAGTGCTGGAGGTTGGCTTAGTGCCGAAGGTTGGCTTAGTGCCGGGGGTTGGCTTAGTGCCGAGGTTTGGCTTAGTGCCGGGGGATGGCTTAGTGCCGAAGGTTGGCTTAGTGCCGGGGGATGGCTTAGTGCCGGAGGTTGGCTTAGTGCCGAGGGTTGGCTTAGTGCCGGAGGTTGGCTTAGTGCCGGGGGTTGGCTTAGTGCCGGGGGATGGCTTAGTGCCGGGGGATGGCTTAGTGCTGGAGGTTGGCTTAGTGCCGAAGGTTGGCTTAGTGCCGGGGGTTGGCTTAGTGCCGAGGTTTGGCTTAGTGCCGGGGGATGGCTTAGTGCCGGGGGATGGCTTAGTGCCGGGGGATGGCTTAGTGCTGGAGGTTGGCTTAGTGCCGAAGGTTGGCTTAGTGCCGAAGGTTGGCTTAGTGCCGGGGGTTGGCTTAGTGCCGAGGGTTGGCTTAGTGCCGGAGGTTGGCTTAGTGCCGGGGGTTGGCTTAGTGCCGGGGGATGGCTTAGTGCCGGGGGATGGCTTAGTGCTGGAGGTTGGCTTAGTGCCGAAGGTTGGCTTAGTGCCGGGGGTTGGCTTAGTGCCGAGGTTTGGCTTAGTGCCGGGGGATGGCTTAGTGCCGAAGGTTGGCTTAGTGCCGGGGGATGGCTTAGTGCCGGAGGTTGGCTTAGTGCCGAGGGTTGGCTTAGTGCCGGAGGTTGGCTTAGTGCCGGGGGTTGGCTTAGTGCCGGGGGATGGCTTAGTGCCGGGGGATGGCTTAGTGCTGGAGGTTGGCTTAGTGCCGAAGGTTGGCTTAGTGCCGGGGGTTGGCTTAGTGCCGAGGTTTGGCTTAGTGCCGGGGGATGGCTTAGTGCCGAAGGTTGGCTTAGTGCCGGGGGATGACTTAGTGCCGGAGGTTGGCTTAGTGCCGAGGGTTGGCTTAGTGCCGGAGGTTGGCTTAGTGCCGGGGGATGGCTTAGTGCCGGGGGATGGCTTAGTGCCGGGGGATGGCTTAGTGCTGGAGGTTGGCTTAGTGCCGAAGGTTGGCTTAGTGCCGGGGGTTGGCTTAGTGCCGAGGTTTGGCTTAGTGCCGGGGGATGGCTTAGTGCCGAAGGTTGGCTTAGTGCCGGGGGATGGCTTAGTGCCGGAGGTTGGCTTAGTGCCGAGGGTTGGCTTAGTGCCGGAGGTTGGCTTAGTGCCGGGGGATGGCTTAGTGCCGGGGGATGGCTTAGTGCCGGGGGATGGCTTAGTGCTGGAGGTTGGCTTAGTGCCGAAGGTTGGCTTAGTGCCGGGGGTTGGCTTAGTGCCGAGGTTTGGCTTAGTGCCGGGGGATGGCTTAGTGCCGAAGGTTGGCTTAGTGCCGGGGGATGGCTTAGTGCCGGAGGTTGGCTTAGTGCCGAGGGTTGGCTTAGTGCCGGAGGTTGGCTTAGTGCCGGGGGTTGGCTTAGTGCCGGGGGATGGCTTAGTGCCGGAGGTTGGCTTAGTGCCGGGGGTTGGCTTAGTGCCGGGGGATGGCTTAGTGCCGTTGAGAGGCTGGTGGATGTTCACTCATGCCTGGTGGAGAGATGGCTCGTGAATATCTGCTGTAAGGCCTGGGGGAGAAGAGGCTTGTGATTGTCCACTCATGCCTGGTGGAGAGATGGCTTGTGGATGATTACATGGAAGCCTGGTGAAGAGGAGGCTGGTGGATGTTCACTCATGCCTGGTGGAGAGATGGCTCGTGAATATCTGCTGTAAGGCCTGGGGGAGAAGAGGCTTGTGATTGTCCACTCATGCCTGGTGGAGAGATGGCTTGTGGATGATTACGTGGAAGCCTGGTGAAGAGGAGGCTGGTAGATGTTCACTCATGCCTGGCGGAGAGATGACTCGTGAATATCTGCTGTAAGGCCTGGGGGATGAAGAGGCTTGTGATTGTTCACTCATGCCTGGGGGAGAGATGGCTTGCGGATAATTACACGGAAGCATGATGAAGAGGTGGCTTCTGGATTTTCGCTCTGCCTAGCGTATAGATGGCTTGTTAATATTTAGGTCTGGGGTAGGGGCTGCAGGTTTGTGTATGATCATCGAAAGGTGAAGTTAGAAAGATTTGTATTCTTCAACATTGTAACATTGCGTAAGTAACAGTTACTGTTAAAGTTAGGAATTCAAGGTACAAACTACAAGGATATTTTTAAGGAAGTTCAGTAGTGCCATTAGGGATCATTTTTGCACAAGTTAACAGTTGAAATGATTGAAAAGTGACAGGAAAGTTTAGGGTATTTGGTAATTCGTTTGGGTGCAGGCGTGGTCGAATGGTTACCCTGTTCGCGTTGTAAGCGGATGATCAAGGGTTCGTTTCCCATCTTCTATTGACTTCCATTCGGATGGGGAGTAAAACGCTGGTCTTCGCCCTTAGTTGTTGTTAGGCCGTAGAGTAATTCCAGGCGTAGAAGTCGTCTCCCTGATATACGAACAAACAACACACCAAACCAAACCTGCTCCGGTAGAGTCGCTGGTCGGCGGCTGGACTTGCAATCCAAAGATCGTCAGATCGAATCCGTGGGTGGAAGGAGTAAAAAGAGGTTTGGGTGCTCTTCCCATTCAAGCCTTCAGACTCCTAGGTGCGAGCAGAATCTTACAATAGGGGCCATACAAGATCTGGGAACGTTAAAGTGGAAGGTTTGTTTTGTTGGTTGTTTTAATTCGTTAAGGTTATGTACTCATCAAACGTATACAAGAGGCAAGATATTGTGTTCTAATAATGTAGAAGTTGTAAAGCCAAACTTTAACCTGCTCTTAAATACTATAACATAATCAGTGATTAAACCTACAAAATACTTTTTTTTTTATTACTGAGTTTCATTAGCAACAGGTCACAGGAGGAGGAGGTTTTGCCAGCACACGTAGTTCGTTCGGAGAGGTCTTACTGCGTTAGGCCGAATTCCGCGTGAACAACACACAGAGGAGAAGGATGAACCACGAGCTAGTGCAGCTCAACGGCAAACCGGGTTTTCAGAGAGTCACCTGGGTTTACCGGATCCTTTGGGTCGTGCGCATGGCAAGAGAGCCAGGCGGGCGGGGTGCCGACCTGGACGGAGTGTGTGTGGCCCGGAGCCGAGTTGGCTGGCGGCTCACCTGGAGACTGCTGATAAACTAAGGGATGTCCTTAAGATTTGAAGGAGGATGGTTGCAAGATAGGGTTCTGTTTGGGGGTGCGAAGTTGTCTTCGTATTCCAGAATTGTCAGGTTGACGGACCCAATTCCGTTATAATTTGATTGTACAAATAGTTAGGTGTTGTGGTAAGTAATTTTGGAGATACTTACAGCTACAAAATAATTCAGATACAATCATTGGACGAAATAAGTTCAGTAATTTCAATAAATTAAGCGAGAGCAGATAAAACTGTTTAAAACAACTGCTACTTTTGCTAGGGGAGAAGAAAAAGGATAGGAAAGCTTAAGTTTATATCACGGAAAATTTGTCAGTTAGTTAATTAAGGCTAAGACTTTAACTGCAGGGCATAGGTACTTTCCCATCAGCTCTTGCAGCGCAAAGAACTGCTCCAGCTTGTTTCCGCAAACAACTTATTTGAGCGACTGTTATTGTTTTAAGATATAGAATTGTGAAACGATAGTTGAGGATTATCTTTATTCATTCAAATCTACCGGACTCAAAACAAAGGGAACAAAAAAAAACAAGCCATTTTTTAGAAAGAGGCTGAAACAAGTGTCTTATAAAATCTAATATTATTTGCATTGGAATCTTAAAAAAAAAATACTATCTGAAAAATGCTGCGTACAAGATTTTAGACTCATTAATTTATTGACTAAATTTGCTCAAATTATAGGAAAATAGGGAAACGCTTAGCATTCTATTAACTTTAAATTAAATTGTTTTAAGTGAAGGAGGAGGTAGTACTGGATCGATTGGATAGCGGTTAACTGTAGTGAATTATGGATTTACAATTACAAGATTAATAAATGTGACGGTGCAACAATTAAATTGAACAGCTAAGAAAGGAGAGTGAAAGGACAAAACTTCATTGAGTGTAATGGCTTAGTTCAAAGTTCAAAGGACGTGACAAGAAATTATACTGTAAACATAAATGCTCGTTTGACTCAGCAAAAGATATAAGATTATAATACTATTGTTATCAACAAATACTAGATTAAAAATAAATCCACTCGTGTGTTCAGATCAGGGCAATTATGAGGACAATCTAGTTTGTTAAACTGTTAAATTATCAATTGTGAAGTATCTATCATTTTCAAGGAAGAGAGGGATGTAGGAATCTAACCCTGGTCAACACTGGCTGACAGATCAACTATGGTTGACGTCTAGAGATGAGAAGAGTTAGTGAGTGACAATCAGAGTGTACCGCGGTCGGACACGCGAGTGGTGGCGGCAATAAATGTTATTAGCCGCCAGTGATGTGTTTTATTAATAATCCGCGTCTTCCTCTGGCCCAACGTCTACAGATATTTCGCACACAATACTCCCACCTACCTTTGCTATCGTTCATTATGTCTGCTCAATGAAAAAATGATGGAATTCCCGGCCTAATCAAACAAAATTAAGACACACGGCGGCCTACAAAGATCGCAAACACAACAATCAACATGGCGGCCGTCGCGTTGCACGGTCAAGCGAGAAGCATCAAGAGTACGGGAAATTGAGTCAAATTACACAGAATATTACATCAAAAAACACGCTCCAGCTATGTGCATCTTATTAGATGTGAAATTAGGTTAATATTGATTTATAATTAGGTGTTCTTTGGTGTGTTGGCGACTTCATAGTTTTTCTTTGATATTAAGCGATTTTGGAGCAAAACACACGTAATTTTACATCGTGAACTGATTTACATGATGAAAAATTACGTCAGATTGGCAATTCCGTTTAATGTAATATTCATCATTTTTTAGTGTGTACTAACATTTTATCTGAAATTAATATTTCTGCAATCTCAAACACATAAGACCGATTCTTAGCACATGTTTACCAAGCAGTCATTTTTTCAAGTTGAACTTTGGATGGTTCTGATAATTTTCCATGTTTTCCAACTATTTGAACCACACAAAAAACATATTTCCACATCATAGTTCCTGTTCTAAACATATCTGTGAGCAGAAGTTGCAGAAGACTTAAATAATTGCTCAAACTAATGGATGGAATGCAGATATTTAATCATTCTAAACGGAATTTTATAGTTAAATGACTCTTTTATAAGCCCTTTTATTGACAAAAGCAGATTCTGTAGGTATAAAATTATACAGGACATTTAAAAAGGGGGTATATGGAAGCGTTGTCCCGTCACGAAAAATTACAATTGTTTAGTTTGCAATGGTTCGTGAAATCGGATTTGCATCATATTTTGGATTCTCTTCGTACTCAAAAAACCCTTTAAAATGCTTCTTAGAAATCGAAAATTGGTCAAAAGGAACCAGAGTTACGACTGACGCAAGTTTGCGTTGTCCCGTCACGCCAATTTTTTGGTCAAGGCACGAATTCAAAAAAAAGGTGCTCATTTCTCGTGTCTAGAAGCAAATCGTGTTACAGGTCAGTTTTTGATCGATCAAGACTAAGTCGACCCTCCTGAATCCAAATTTACCTGTTGATTTCCCTGAGTCTCAAAGGGAAGGAGATATTCAAGATGGCGTCTAATATGGGGGCTGAATGGAAAAACCACCATAAATGATTTTTAAGTTCAATCAACTAGTCAAATTTAATTAATTTGGGATCGCTGAACTCGGATACGACCTCTTGAATACTTCAAAGTATTCGGGAAATGTGAAATTCAAGATGGCGGCCAAGATGGCGAACCTAGAATATTGGAAATTTTTATACAGAAATGTAACAGGCAGTCAACAGGTCAAATTTAATTAATTTGGGGATGCTGAACTTGAATATAAGCCTTAGAATATTCAAAAGTCCTTAGAACAGTCTGTGCGGCATAATGCCGAAGACGGTGACAAATAAATAAATAAGTACTTAGGGTATGCAATTCAATTTTCTAGCTTCGCCACATTGGCCGCCATCTTGGATTGCACATTCCCTGAGTACTTTGGAGTATTCTATGGCTCATATTCGAGTTCAGTGACCCCAAATTAGTTAAATTTGACCCGTTGATTGCCTGTTACACTCCTGAAAAAAATCGAAATTTCTAGCTTTCTAGCGCCATGTTGGATGGCACATTACCTTAATACTTTGTAGTATTATAAGGCTCATTCAAGTTCAGCGACCCCAAAAAAGTTAAATTTGATCCGTTGATAGCCTGTTACACATCTGAAAAAAAATCAAATTTTCTACACTCAAAAAAAATGAGTTCGCGTAAACGTGAACTTTGTGTTTTTAAATGTTTGCTGGAGTGAATCTTATTCTTTCTAAATTTGTATAAATATTGGTACCTTTTCTCACAGATTTTAAAGTTATCAGCAAAAAACTAAAAACATATGCGTACAAACGTTGTCCCGTCACGAAAGAATCGGTCATAAATTTATGCTAGAATCACATAAGAAAAAAGTATAAATCTTGAACAATTTAGCAATTCATTATACAAAAGCTCAGTTTGACCTTCGAATTGTGGATTAATGGGTAAGTTAATTCTCTTAGACAATATTTTTTCTGGTCACCCTACTCCATGTGCACCTGGCTGCTTTGCGACACCGAGGTCAACTGTGGCAATCAACTCGCCATTTTTGGAACGACACTCACCATGCTGGAGGCAGCAGGACATGCCGTGTCCGTGTCGTCTACTGAGAGAGCTCTCCCCCGGACGACCAGCCAAGTTTTGAAACGAGTGAGGTAATGAATGAAAATCAGATACGTGTATAAAATTAACATGACCATTGCTTTTCCCCGAAATCGACCGTACGTTGCGGCTGACTCCCGCTCGCTATAATGCAGAACCGTGTCCTACGGTGAAAAGATTTCGTACTCTGGTCCTCCAGTTTGTCTGCGAGCTAGACAGACGGTGCAGTGTGTTGTATAGTGGAATTTCCAGCTTATGCACATTTTTCGTAATAAGGGCAGAAAATAAATCAGATTTGATGTGGCACGGGGCGGTGGTTGGTGGCCGGAGACATTGCTCCCCGGAGGATTACGGTCACGGAAGAATGTCGCCGAAAGGGTGATTTCCGGGTATTTTTCGTTCCTCAGCAAATGGGGAATAAATTAAACGGTTATGGAGGTTTTAGCTGACGGCAATTAATTGTTCAATTTGCTACCGGTTGAAATGAGAGAATGTTTCAAAAAGTCAGATTTCTTGCAAACCATGTTAGGATAAAATTTGCTGACAAGAAGTAAACCTGCCTAGATACGAAGCTGGAAACTAAAAAAAATAGTTCGATTTTACTAAAATTGAAAGTCACTTGTAAAATGTTCTCCAGCTGAAAAAAAATTTTCGTCCCGTAAATGCATGTTGCTAATTGAGCGTTCCACTAAAATAGGGGTGAAATCATCGCTTTCCATCATAAACGAGCCCAAGCTATTTGCATAAATTAATACAAATTATGCAATTATACTACAACATAATTATTTTTTTGCAATTCTGTCGTAAAACTATTTACTTTTCCTGTCATTTTTGAGCGACGAAACAGCCTACTTTTCTGTACCAAAAATAACAGAATCGAATAGTAACCCTTTTCAAAACAAATGCTGAAAAGTTCTACTTTTCAGCACTGAAATGGATGCTGAAAAGTTGAACTTTTCAGCACTTGTTAGGAAAAGTTATACTTTTCAACATTTTTTTTGATTTAAACGATTCATTGACTCAATGCATGGACATTTGTCCTATAATTCTGTTCAAAGGGTGTTTTTCGGAATTACAAAAATCGTTGTATGGAACTCGTTGCAAAACTTGATTTTTTCATCACTCGTCGTATTTATCCAACTCGGTGAACCTCGTTGGATAAATGTACGACTCGTGCTGAAAAAATCTTCTTTTTGCAACTTGTTGCATAAACTACTATTTTTAGCTAAATGGAAATGTTTGACGCTCAACATCAAAGCAACCGCTTTTCAACACGTTGTGTTGATCAGCCAGCACCCAGAAATCCCAAGCAACACACTTTGTCAGATAAACGTTTTTCCTAACTAGTTGTATAACCAATCCGCCTCGTTACCACAACTTGTTCTACAACTCCTGTGAACTGGAAAAAGCGCACTTTTTTCTGCTGCATAACTTGCAAGACAAAGATGCAAGTTATCAGAGTAAGTTGTACAAATGTATTTGACAACACTGTGCTATCTAACAAGAGATTCAACGAAAAAAGGGGGCGTGGTTTACGGCTGTGCTGTCAAATCAAAGCGCACACTGGAAAGGAAAGTTAGATTGAAAACAGCTGTCTAACCGTCGACTAACTTACATGTAAACAAACGTTTCTTATTAGAATTTCAAAGCTAATTTAAAAAAGTACGCTTGTTTCTGCCAGATTTATTGAAAATAATTCGAAATTGAATTAAAAAAAAGAAAAACAATCATGGCGCGCAGTCTACCTGTGATAAGTGTGAAATTCCCTGCATGGCGAACTTTTAGATTTTCCTTTTTTGATGAACTTCCTCTTTTCCAAGATTCGATCCGATGACTTCGACGATTTGTTGTTATCTCCACGGCAGGTCCAGGCGCGCTTCCACATCTCTCCACGGGGCTTCATAGTAAACAAGCTGGCCCAAGCGTCAATAAGAAGGCTGCTGTCTGTTTTGTTAGCTAAAGAACTCAACTCCAACGAAGGCTGTCATTGGAATTGAAGTATATAAGTTTGTTTCAAGACAGGTTTTATAACTCCACTATATAACTTTGTTATAACAAACCGTTTCAACTGTCATTTCGATTACCGTACCACGGAGTAATATTGAAAATCGGTATGATTATGATTTGTTGTTTTCTCTATCTTAAACTCTATAAGCTGATAATTTTTGTAGCTTTTACCAGCGATATGTTCACAAATTAATCGGTCAACAATCAAAATTATTGCAATCTTCAATAAATAAACATTATTGAAACTCTAAATCCCTCATGTACAAATTTACACCGCCTAACAACACGCAATGTCAAGTTGAATATGTATGTTGAGCATCAGTTATGTAATCTATTCTCCGAGAACATTTGTGTAACAAAGCGAGAAAACCTAAGGATTTATAGAATGGTTGGCCACGCCCATCTTTCAAAAGATGCCGTCACATGACAATGTTAGATAAGCAGTGAAACAAACAGTGCAATATTGTTTTTATTCAACAAACTGTTTTCGAGTAAACATTGCAGATGCGGGAACAGCATCTTGGCATATCAGCACTTTGACTTTCAATTACAGCTCATAAAAAGTGTTTTCAAGTGAAATAAAGTGATAAATAGCTCAATAGGAAGTGAGCAAGCAAGTTTCTATCAAAAGTGTTCCAAAATAAATTGTTTAAATAGTGAAAATCAGCAAATTGGATGGAGTTAGGAGTAAGTGCTTACCCTCCCAAAAATGTGAAAATATTCCCTATGTTGTGTGTTAAAGTTGGAAAAGTGTGATGTTGACTGTGTTTTAACACTTGTGTGGCGCAAATCTCAAGAGTTATATAAGTCAGTTATACAAGTAGTGAAACAAACAGTTATTTAACTAACGTTGACATTTTTTCACGTATGTTAATCAAAAACAGCTGTCTAACTATTATTCAACAGTCGACAAGTTATGAGTGCTACTTGGGATATGCTTCACCTAGAAAGCTAGTACACACATGCCTTGAAGCTAGTACATATAATTGCCGTCGTGAAGATCTTTTGTTTCAATAATTGAATAGTTAGATTTTTCGATAATATTTATGAAAGGATATTAAAGTAGAAGGAAAACTGGTATGCTTTTACAACTTGTGTTCAGGTTGAAAAAAAAAAATTATTGTAACTAGATTGTTGGTTGTTCGTGCCACTCCCACCCTTAACTAAATAAGGGTCACTCAAAAAATCTGAGAAAATAAAAAGTTCGATGTTTTAGACTCGATTGGAAGGTGTTTTCGGATCCAGACAAAATTTGTGTACAGAGAAGTGAGAAAGAAAATAAATGTCACTTAAGTGGCTAAAAACTGGGACTGAGTTGCCTGATCTTCAAGCTTTTGTTCTCGTTTGGAAGATTTTTTTTAAATTATCTTATATATCTTATATCTTATATAGCAAAGATTTGCCGAATGGTCGATCCTTACATAGTTTCCGTATACTGATCTGGCTTCAAAAAAGTACATGAATGTAACTTAATGTTGCCAGTTTTTATTACTTATTTGAAAGGTCCTTCAAATACATTCGAGTCGAATTATTGACCAAATGATAACATCCAGATTAATGCGAAATCACATTTTTATGCACAACTTTTGATTCAATAGGTTTGTATAGGAACCAAAACAGAATCGGATGCAACTGGTTTAACCAAAATTGGTACAGCCAAGAGCTGAGAAAACTGAGATTCTAAGTCGATACATAAACATGACGGTAGGTCTAAGAACTTTCTGTAAAAAGTCAACTCAAAAACCAAAATAATTTTGATACAAGTTCTGAAGAGTTGAACTTTTCAGCACTCAAATGAATGATCATTAGGGTGTAATATGGTTGTATGGAAAAAAATAAAGTAAAATAAATCCACGTTTCACGCTGTACTAAAACCGGATTCATATTCGGGTGCTCTGGAAGGTGTTCTGAAACTTTCCCGAAGAGAGTATGGTGCTAGCTTGCTCCTAAAAAAGGATACAGCGTGTTCAAAACTCGTCTAAAACGTGTTTTTTGCTCGAAAATCACGTTTTAGACAAGTTTTGAAGACGCTGTATCTTCTTTCAGGGACAAGCTAGCACCATACTCTCTTGAGGAAAGTTGTAGAGCACCTTCCAGAGCATCCGAATATGAATCCGGTTTTAGTACAGCGTGAAACGTGGATTTTATAAAAATCAAAATCCAAAAAATTGGTTTTCCCATACAAATTTATATGAAAAATTGAATCGCTTTGCGCAAAGTGAGGACTAAACCAATCGTTGCCAAAATTTGGGGAGTTATTTAGGACCCCAAAAGGAACTGAAAAATTGCTGTGCTGGAAAATCGATTTTGATATTACACCCTAATGATCATATGATATTTTCAAAGCTCTTATGTTTGGTAATGATAATAACGGGTTTTTTGTAAATTTGAAGCTATTTTTACCATTTTTTGAAAAAAAAAATTTGGAAACAAAACATTGTGTGGCCAAAAATTAAAATTTAGTCAAGATAGAATACCATCGACACTGGTTTTCCAATAAATGGTATCTGGGCGCCGCGCATGACAAAATGCTATTAAATTTTATTAGCAAACTAAAAGTCTACCTCCTTCAGACTGGCGTTTGTTTTGCGAGAATGATCATCGCGTGGCAAAGAGGGCCCATCGACGTAGTGTTCTCTCTTCACGTTTTTGAATTGACTGCTGTGATCCCGGAAACTAGAGTAAAGTGCTATAACTTTGGATTGAAATAATGTCATTGAAGTAAATTTTGAATTCCAATAACCCAACTTATTAATATCAGTGCTCCACTGACTGATCCTCCATAATGTCAAAATTAAGACCCTTTTCTTTACTTTTCAACCTGCCTGGGTAATAACAAAATTCATGCCATTTCGATAACAAATGCTGTTAAAATAACAAAAAGTGTTATGGAATATTCTTGCAATATCAATTTTTGCATAATAGTTTAATAACAGTTTATGTTATCATAACAAAATTTGTTATTGGTATGATATTGGTTGAAAGCTAGAACAACTTTGGAATATCAATTTTTGTTATGGAAAAATAACTATAACTGTTATTGGGATGATCGGATTAGTTGTTAAAATAATAAAAAATAATAACAAAGATTTGTTCGAAGAATAACTCAAAATGTTATTAGTCTGTTATTACAATAACAATCCGATAACAAAAAAATCATAACGGCGAATAACAAATCTTGTTATAAATAACAGAAAATGTTATTGCCCTAGTATTTTCAAATATCAAAAAATGTTATTCACACGTTATTTCCGTCTGCTCGGGTGAGCAATTCCAGCTCAAATCAGGAATTTTTCTGGTACTTTTGTACCCGACCCTCTCTGATTTCAATGAAACTTTGTAGACATGTAATGTTAGGCCTATATAAGCCATTTTTGTGTATATGGTGCCAATAGTACTCGAAAATAACATTTGAGAAGGGCGTAAGTTATTTAAATATTTATGTAATTCGTTTTTGGTGGTTTTTGGCAAATTCTATATGACAGACTTAATTTTTCAGTCTCATGAATATTTTTACCAGAAAGCTCGTCCAATTTCCCATAAGTTTGCCTTTGACAGCTTTGAAATTGGATTTATGGGCTTACAGATATAAGTTTGATTACATTACTCATAACTGAAAATAGAATTTTTTTTCAGTGTGGTAGAAACCTGGATAGTAAATAAGCTTACGTAAATATTAAAACGGGTCATATTGAAAAGCTGTCAAAGGCAAACTTATGGGAAATTGGACGAGCTTTCTGGTAAAAATATTTACGAGACAGAAAAATCAAGTCTGTCATATAGAATTTGCCAAAAACCCTATTTTTTCAACATTTTTATTTTTGAAACCGCTGTATCTTCCCATGGATTGGACTTAGGGCAGTAGCCAATATAGCGACTTTTATGTAAAATTGTCTGGGGAATCGATTCCCACTATCCGATTTTAAACATTTTGACGTTTAGACCACTTTTCAAAATACAGTTTTAGTAAATGATTTTTGTATTTTTTTATCAGAGACATTCCATCCTGCATGTTTCGTCAGTTTTTTTTTGTAAAATCTTAGGCTATTTCCTCAAAAATTTTGAACGAAAAAAAATCGTGACATCACCTTGAAATTTAATTTTTAAACTTAAAAATCAAAAAATCTCATAGAAGTGGCGTGTATTTTTGTTTCAGTGTATTTTTTTCAGAAAGCCCGTCCAATTTCCTATAAGTTTGTCTTTGACCACTTTTTGATACGATGCAACGGCTTCGAGATACAGAAATATTTAAATTGCGAATTACAAAAATAATTAAATAACTTACGCCCTTCTCAAATGTTATTTTCGAGTACTATCGGCTCCATATACACAAAAATGGCTTATATAGGCCTAGGATAACATGTCTACAAAGTTTCATTGAAATCGGAGAGGGTCGGGTACAAAAGTACCAGAAAAATTCCTGATTTGAGCTGGAGTTGCTCACCTTTATTTTCCATTATCTTCCCAAGGAGGTGAGTGCTGTATTTCGAAAAGACGCTCGACAAGCTGGCAAATGACGTTTAATTTCCAGACAATTATAACATCCTTCAGAAGAAAAAATGGATCTCGCCGGGATCATTGAGCGATATAGATGGAACTTTCACCAGTTGGTAAGGTACGCACGTTGTTTCTGCTCGAGTTTGTTGTGTAGGGAAGGATTTGCACGCAAATTGTACGGAAATTAACTTGATGTTTATTGCCGAAGAACAGGTCATGTATAAATAGAACTCACAGAACAAACTAAAATAAAGTAAAAAAAGTCTTGAGCAAAACTGTGTGTGTGCAACCAACCAAACGGGACCACGCGGTCACTTCTTACAAATTGAGTTGTTTCCATGTATTTTTAGATCTACATTCTATACATGCAAATAACTCGCATAGGCATTTGAAAGGTGTTAGCTCTGCCGAGCTTCGGTGACCCATTTCTACGCTGGCTAGCCGAGCGCGAGGTACTTTAGCTTTATCGACAAGCCCCGCCCTGAAGAACGTTTGCACCAATCGGGTTCAAACGTTATTTAGAACTTCCGAACCCTTGTCAAATGGACAAGGACCCAGCGCGTATATAGTTGATAATAACAGTATTCCTAATTCCAGTCATAGCACAACAAGCCGTGATGGCCTAGTGGTTAGCATTTTTGCTTACCGATCCAAAGGACGGGGGATCGAACCCGGACTCGAGCGACTTTGATTTTTCGTTCATGTTCAGAGTTTCAAGATTTATATTTCCTATACTTTCTCGTTGGGAGCAGATGGGAATCGAACCCAGGACCATTCGCTTACAAAGCGAACACCGTAACCAGTAAGCCACGGCCGCTCGTCAAAAAAAAAAAAAAAAAATCTTGAGCAAAACTGTTCTCAAGATGAGTTGAAAATCATCATGTTTGAGGCACTTTTTTAATAATCACGTCTGATCAAATAAAATTATTCCCTCAACAACTTGTATTTGTCTTGATAGTCTCTATTGCAAGATTCCTACTCGGATCTTTTTTTTTCACAACTTATTTGTATTAGGTCCTTTTAGGTGGCAGTGCGTGGCCGAATGGTTACGCTGTCCGCTTTGTAAGCGGATGATTCTGGGTTCGATTCCCATCTGCTCCAACCTTCCATCGGATGAGGAAGTAAAATGTCGGTCCCGGCCTTGGTTGTTAGGCCGTTAAGTCATTCCAGGTGTAGGAGTCGTCTCCATGCCATAAGTACAAACAACACACCAAACCAAGCCTACTCCGGTGGAATCGCTGGCGGCGGTTGGACTCGCAATCCAAAGGTCGTCAGTTCAAACACTGGGGTGGAAGGTTCCTTGGAGTAGAAAGAGGTTTGGGTGCTCTCCCCATTCAAGCCGTCGGACTCCTAGGTTCGAGCAGAAACTTGCAATAGAGACCACAAAAGACCCGGGGGTCGTTAATGTGGATGGTTTGATTTTTTGATTGAGGTGCTGCGACCAGGTTAGGACCGAGGATCAAAAGTACAACAAATAATAAATAATAAAATAAAAAAAACTGTAACTGAATTAGATGATCATTTTCTCGTGCCATGTGTCAGCAAGTGTGCGATCACGTCAATCTGTTCCTCGGGTGTCTTGCACCTACTCGGATCTTGATATACAGCAATTCCATTTTAAAAGAGCCTAAACCGAAAAAAAATTCTCCGATCGGGCTCAAAATTTTTCTGGGAGTTCCTTGGCCAAAATAATTAGACCAGTATATTTTTGTTTGGCCATTAGAGTGACCTACATCGTGCTAGAGTGGTTCAAAAAATGGCAATTTTAGTCATTTTTCGCAAAAACCTCTTTTTTCGAAAAATCATATCTCCGCGCCATTTCATCCGATTTTAGCTGCCTTAGACGAAAAAGAAAGGTGATGAGTTTGGCTATTTGGGAAGAATAGTAAGAAGTTTCAAAAATCTAGATTACCATTTGAAAAAGTCGCATGAAAACTTAAAATGGCGTTTTGACCGTGTCTGGACCAAAGAGCCTACGTCTGAAAATATTTTTATCGGATTCCTCGGAAAATTTCAAGTATAACATCAAAAATTGGCGATGTTGAACCGTACGTTTCGTAGATATGATTTTTTGAAAATAAAAACTGAGTTTTTCGACGCGCCACGCGCAAAAACGGGAAAATGACGAAATCGGCAAAAAATCATTTTTTTCCACTAAAACTGCGATAACTTTAAAATTTCATCGATGACCTATAGATGTAATGGTACCAAAAGTTGCGTCTTTCAATTACGAAAATGTTTATACTCAAGTTATTTTTGATATTTAATTTGAAATTTTCCGAGGAATCCGATAAAAATATTTTCAAACATAGGCTCTTTGGTCCAGACACGGTCAAAACGCCATTTTAAGTTTTCATGCGACTTTTTCAAATTGTAAGCTAGATTTTTGAAACTTATTATTTTTTTTCCCATATAGCCAAACTCATCACCTTTCTTTTGCGTCTAAGACAGCTAAAATCGAATGAAATGGCGCGGAGATATGATTTTTTGAAAAAAGAGGTTTGGGACAATGTCAGCCAAACAAAACGTGTTTGTTATTGTATACATTGCGTGATCTAGTTTTTGTTTATTCAAGGTCAAACATTAAAACGTGTTTCTCCTGGAACGTCGAAATGGCGGGTGTGACAAGCTATCACGTTATTATCTTGACGTGGTTGTGCTTTTTAGCCACAAGTTTCAAAATGACAAGCTTCAAGAAGAAGAACACTTTGGGTTTTGTTATATAGTTACCTTTTGTATCAGAATTAGCAAAATAGTTCTAGCTGTCAAAATGCTTGCCCTTTTCAAAAGTTGCTCCAGAAGTGACAAACGAGTCTGTCAGCCTGACAGTTATGAGCTATTTGCTGAAATTGGTTGGACTGGGTTTCAAGAAATCTGGAGTTTTTTTTTTTTTGAAAAGGTCCAATAAACCAAATTTTCAGGTTTTGCTTTTTGAGAGTTTTTTAATACCCCTGACTCAAGGTGGTTTCAAAAACACCCAAAAAAGCAAAAACTGGAAATTTGGTTTATTGGACTTTTTCAAAAAAAAAAAAAATCCAGAAGTCATGAATAACAACAAAAAAACCTAAACTGTAATGATTTGTTGCATGAAAGGGTGGAAAACTCCCTTGCAATTAGAGGGTGACGATTCTCGAGATTTTCAATTTCCCGGGAATCGAGAGTTGAATTAGGCCATTTCCCGGGAATTCCCGGGACCCGGGAGTTTTTTTAACTATGCTAATAGTGGCAAAATTTAACAAGAAAAGTATTAAATTTGTTATTTAATCGTTAAATTAGGTACCGTAATCTGGGGTGAATCGGGACTACAGTCTGAATAGGGACAGCAGTTTTTAGAGCACCTAATGCTTTTAAATTTGGAAATGGATGTACACATTTTGTTGGCCTGAGTCTGTTCTAACTGAAACCAACCAGAAAAATCAAAATATTGTGCTACATCATGGTTAAACTGCTGTCCCAATTCACCCTTAAGTGTCCCGATTGACCCCAGTTTACGGTATCCTCATAATTTTGAGGAACTATAAAGTTTACTATAATTGTTTTAAAATGTTTACGAATCACAATTCGCAATGAATGACTTTTCAAACGTTGCACAAACTTGTTCCATGAACTTCTTATTATTAATTTTTTGTGAAGTAAAAACATAGCTATTATATAATTTCCCAGTATCGAGATTTTTGCAATATGACTCAAAACAACAATTTAAACTTTTTTCATCCTTTTTAAGGTCAACTGAAAATTTTAATTTAAGATATATCTACAGTAGGGTGCCCAGAAAAAATGACACCCTGTTCCACAAGTGGAAAACGGTTTTTTTGGTTATTTTAAGCATCTGTGTAAATTTTGAGCGAAATTGGATAAGATAAACCCATTGATACCCGAGCCTAAAGTTGGTGAAAAAAATGTTTTTCATACAAAAATGACTTTTTTAAATCGCTAATAACTTTTCAGGATCGAGTTTTACAGCTTTGATATGCTCTACAAAGTTGTAGAGCTTTAAATTTTCAATAAGAATCTCACGTTTGGAAATATTTGGATGGAAGTAGCGCACCGTGCAGACCAAACAGTAAGAAACTTGGGTTTTCCATACATTTTTTCGACTTTCCCCATACAAACTTCACCTCCGAGTATTAATGGGTAAATGATGACCGATTTTGCTCATATTTGTTCCAGAGTCCTAAAATAGCTCAAGGAACAATATTCAGCTTGTGGAGCGAGGTTTTGAGAAAAAGTCCCATATTCTGGGCACCCTAATCTACAGTTATCAGGAAAACCGGTGTATTCACAATTGGTGAACCTTAACTTTACAAAGATTACCACTCCAGAGTTTTTTTTTCCAAAATATAATTTAATATTGAATAATACTTCTAGAGTTTTTTCATAACGCCCTATAAACACTCTGGATTTATAAAAAAAGAAAACATTAAATTTCATTTCTGGGGAGTAACTGCAGAGTATGTTTTAAGGTAAAATTTGGGGTCCACATTGTTTTGGCTTCTCTCGATTATAGTTATTGGAATTTTTGACAAGTTAAAATTTAAAAAATAAAAAAAAATATGAATAGGAAGATTAGAGAAGCATTGGTTCATTTGAATTTGAACATCGAACATTAAACATCCAATGTTCCAAAAAATTTTGAATTTTTCAAATAATTCTTGATTAGTTTATATAATTTTGCTTCAATATTTATAAGTTTAAAATTTCCCGGGAGTCTCGACCGAATTTCCCGGGAATCGAGAGGTCCAAAAATGGTCGATTTCCCGGGAAATTTTTCCCGGGAATTCCCGCTCGTCACCCTCTACTTGCAATAAATACTGTCAACTCGTTAAACAACTTGATTTTCGCCGGATTGAGAAATCGTCTTTTTGCCACTTGTTATTTAAACTACTATTTTAAAGTTTGCATGAATATTAGTATGTCATCAAATTAAAAAGGACAAAAATTCTAAATTTATATTTTAACATTACAACAACAGTTGAATTGGGCGTTAGTCCACTCAGGTTTTTAAATTATGAAGGATACAACTATAGCAAACTTGGCACATCCATTATTTAATTTCCATCAGCAAACACCTAAATCGTTTCCAGAGAGCTCATAATTAAAGTCGGTGAGAAGATTAGTTACTCAAACATGTTTGAACAAGCTTGCCCTTCCTTTTGTTTGTCCAAAAATGGGATAACTTATGTGTGTACTTTAACTGCTGACGGCAACAAGCAGCTCCAGGAATTTACAGGAAGCAGAGGGAAACGCTAAGAGTGGGATGTGGCTGTGTATGTGGGAAACCGGTATTGGGAAAATGCTCAATTTATTGGCAAATAAATTACGTAAGAACATTCACAACACAATGCACACCCACTTACAAACATCGAGAGCTAGCACTGGCCAAGGAGGAGGACGATTCAAGGAAAACAAAAGAACGGATGAAAGAGTAAATTAAGCTCTGATCTACTTTCCGACGGAGCCTGGCTGTGCAAGTTACGGTTCCGGCAAGGCATTGCCTTTGTAGTAGCTTAGACGGAAAGGAACATATTTTGTGCCAAGACTGTTGAGTGAATTTGTGCTTTTCCTAGCACCGTTTTATGCCCCTAAAGTTCTTCAAGCCGCTACAGGAGACTTCATGGGAAGTTTGTTTTCTTTTCTTCTGTAAGACGAATTTATTTTTTTTTCTGTGGGGAGGAAATTTATTCGAAATGTTTACGAATCCAGAAAATTGAGTAAAGAACTCGTCTTTTCGTGAAGCAAAGACACGGTTTGTCTTGTTTACTTGACGGCGACAAAAAAAAACTGTCTTTTCATAGGAATCATTTGAGATGATGATGTGTTTTGGCTGGTGAGTGGGGTGTGCTGGTACGTGTAAGTCAAAGCAACACTTTTCACATCTCAAAGTAAATTGAGAATCATCCAAGGCTGGCGTAAACAAACTTCGAGCCTTAGAGTGAATTTGTTCGCGGTGTGATTGTGTCAGTTTTCCATGAATATCTGACTACAATATTACAAGCAAATCTGCAAACAAAAATGTGACACAGGAAAAGTACGTTCTTGTTTGAAGTTTTTTGCAGTTGTTTTTTAACTGGTTTTTTTTTCATGCAAGATCAGATCAAAAAATCTTTTCAAATTGTTTTTTTAGGTAATCAGATATTTTACTAACATTTGTAAACAAAAAATCAGTCTTCTAAACTCAGGGGCCACAAACCACGTAGACACTTTTATGGTAACTCTGTTCTCACCCTTTGTGAACAATTATTCTCCATGGCTCAAATTTGACCCACTCGTGAACACGCTGTTAGTAAAAAAACAAGACCGAAAAATCATAGTTCTTTTTTTCAGTACAAATCAGGTTCTTAGATTTTAGATCTACAAAAATATCACACCCACAACAGCTTCACTTTTCGTGAAAACATTTACAGCTTACGTGAAGCGTGCGTAGCTGAAAAAGATAAAGCATGTTTCTTACGAGGTAGCATCCCTTGACTCCTCGTCCGGAATCCGGCCTTGGTTTGGCTGAGAGCTTCTTTCGTATTCTTTACTAGGCATCCTGACAAACACCGTGCTGCCATAATTGCTGTCGTCAACGGCGGAGCTGTTGCTCTCCCGGAGTGTCGGACAGAGTTGCTTCCACCCCTTTGGCAAAGGGGAACTTTGAACGCGTCTTCCAGAGGAGTGGGAGGTAGTGCAACCGCAATGGTCTTGGTTTTTCCTTCGTTTTTCATGCTTTTCCCTTTTGGCCAGCGCAGATCCTTAAAACGTGGTAATGATGGCAGCATGGTTCAAAACACCAGAAAACTTTCTTCATAAAATTTTGTTACGGGTACCGAGTTGGTTGGTCGCTCGTGGTGGTATTTGCGTTATTATTTTTTTTTTTTTTTTTGGCTGAGAACTTTGAGTTGGTTGAAGCAGTTTAACTAGAAGCGAACCGGACAGCAAGAAGAACCGGTGAAGAACAACATAATAAAGTGCAAAACCAGACCCGGTACGAAGGGGTTAATTTTCGTGACAGTCAAGTTCATGCGGAAAAAAGCGCCGGCAATAAAAGCTGACTGGTGAACAATTTTGACCTAGGGCCGTAAAACTGTGTTCAACAGTTTTGATTTAACGACGGTCGGGGCTCGTAGCATTCAGGATAGAGACGGTTTGACGGACGAGTTCCTTCCGCACAAGTTCGTTTTAAAGGTGGCACGATGCCGCCAACAAAAAGACACCTCCGGATGTTCATAATTAATGTTATCGCATCGTTGATCGACAGCACAGAACGAGGCACATCGGCAATGTTTTCACCCCGGTTGAACAAATTGTTCATTTCCGTCACTGGTCAGTTTAGTTATACTGTTATAAAAAGCTTGGGAAGCGCCTCGCCGTTAGAGTGCTTTCTGAGCTGGAAAACTTAATCAAAAGTGAGCAATGATCATACTCAGTATGGGGTTGCTAATTTTGGACTTGATGTTCACGCTCGCCGGAGACTTACCGCCACCGAGAAGAGACGCCGACTATCCACCGGCGTATGCACTTGAATTTATGCAGCAGCCCCACCGGGAGTGCGTGGCCGAGACCGGCGTTAGTGAGGCTGCCATCAAACGGTTCAGTGATGTGGAAATTTTTGACGACGATGAAAAGCTCAAGTGCTATATGGGCTGTCTGTTTGTAAAGGCCGGCGTTTCGGATGTCAACGGGGAACTGCACTTAGGCAAGGTGTTGGAGCTGATACCGAAGGAGTTCGAAGATATTGCGCTGAAGATGGGAAGCAGATGCCTGAAGCCGAAGGGGAAAACTCAGTGCGAACGAGCGTTTTGGTTCAACAAATGCTGGAAATTGGCCGACCCAGTGGTGAGTGTGTTGCAATAAAAAAATTACTTAATCCACTTGAGACAAGGTTGACAGATCTTCAAGATTTTAAACGTTAGGTCGGATCAATTTTCCAGACATAGTTTCTTTACAGATAAGTGAGACATTGCTTCAGAAAAGAACATACATGACACTTAAGTGGTCATAACATGAGACAGGGTTGCCAGATCTTCAAAATTTTAGACACGTTTGAACAACATAAAGAAACTTTAACCAATTCAAAAGAGACGTTCGGGACCCTAGTGGTTTAGCTTGTGCTGAGAAAACTGAGTGACATAATTGGTCACATACACACCAAAAAGGTTCGCCATTAGAGTGACTTACACCTACAGGGTGGTCCCAAAAATGTTAATATTCACTCCAGCCACATTTTTCAAACAATCATAACTCCACACAATTTTAGCTGTCTTGGACGCAAATTAAAGGTGATTAGTTGGCCTTTCAAAGAAAAACAGTCTAAAGACCGAAAAATCTAGCCCAACATTTGAAAAGGTAGAATGAAACTTTGAATTGCCGTTTTGACGGTGTCTGGACCAAAGAGCCTATTTCGTGAAACTAATTACTAATCCTGTCATTCTTGAACGACGAAACAGCCTACTTTTCTATACCAAAAATAACAGAATCGAATTGTAACCCTTTTCAAAACAAATGCTGAAAAGTTCTGCTTTTCAGCACTGAAATGGATGCTGAAAAGTTGAACTTTTCAGCACTTGTTTCGAAAAGTTATACTTTTCAACATTTTTTTTAATTAAACGATTCATTGACTCAATGCATGGACATTTGTCCTATAATTCTGTTCAAAGGGTGTTTTCGGAATTGCAAAAAACGTTGTATGGAACTCGCTGCAAAACTTGATTTTTTCATCATTCGTCGTATTAATCCAACTAGGTGAACCTCGTTGGATAAATGTTCGACTCGTGCTGAAAAAATCCTCTTTTCGCAATTTATTGCATAAACTACTATTATCGGATTCCTTGGACAATTTTACATACTCAAAAACTGGAGGTGTTCATTACCAGGGTTCCGAAATATGATTTTTTGAAAACAAAAACTAGGATTTTGGCGCGCCGAGCGCAAAATTGAGAAAATGACGAAAATGGGGAAAAATCAACTTTTTACACTAAAACTGCGATATCTTATAATTTGACCTATACATGTTTGCGTCTTTTAATATCAAAAATGTTGGTACTCAAACAAGTTTTTTTTTCTTGTTTTCGTCATTTTTCCGTTCCTGCGTGCGGCGCACCGAAAAACCAGTCTTATTTTCAAAAAATCATATCTCGGAATTCTGTCAATGAACACCTCCAGATTTGAGTATGTTACGTTAAATTTTTCGAGGAGTCTGATAACAATATTTTTGCAATTCCGTCGTGAAACTACTAACTTTTTCTGTCATTCTTGAACGACGAAATAGCCTACTTTTCTGTGCCAAAAATAACAGAATCGAATAGCAACACTTTTCAAAATAAATGCTGAAAAGTTCTACTTTTCAGCACTGAAATGGGTGCTGAAAAGTTGAACTTTTCAGCACTTGTTTCGAAAAGTAACACTTTTCAACATTTTTTTGATTTAAACGATTTATTGACAAAATACATGAAAATTTGACTTAAAATTTCACTCAATGGGTGTTTTTCGGAATTGCAAAAAATGTTGTATGGAACTCGTTGCAAAACTTGATTTTTTCAGCACTCTTCGTATTTATCCAACTCGGTGAACCTCGTTGGATAAATGTACGACTCGTGGTGAAAAAATCCTCTTTTTGCAACTTGTTGCATAAACTACTATTTCGGACATAGGCTCTTTGGTCCAGACACGGCCAAAACGCCATTTTAAGATTTCATACGCCTTATCCAATGTTTGGCTAGTTTTTTCGGTCCTCAAAAAGGCCAACTAACCACATTTCGTTTGCATCTAAGACAGCTAAAATCGGTTGTAATGGTGTGGAGTTATGATTTTTAAGAAAAATTTGGTTCTTGCGAAAATTGACGAAAATTGCCATTTTTGGGACCACCCCAGCATTGTTTTTCGGATTGAGCCCTTTTTCAAATGAAATGCTGTATAGACGTATCGAATTTCCTACAAGAATCTTATTCTTGGGAAATTTTGGGTCAGACTCGCGCTACCTGGCATAAAAAATATTGAAACGATGTTTTTCTGCATTTTTTTTTTTTTTGCAATTTTCCTCATATAAACTTCAATGAAAAAAGCGACCCTTAAACCTCAACCGATTCGGCTCAAAATTGGCCCAGATACTTATTTTTGCCTATGGAATCCAGTCGGTTAGCAAGATTAAACACAGCAAAAAAAAGTATTAATCCAGCTGCGTGTAAAAGGCCTGGGTGTAACATAATTTTTAAACTATTTTATGAAATTTTATGTTTTATTTTTCACTCCTTAAATTTGCAGCCCATCAGTATTGTTATCCTGCTTCGCCGAAATGACAAGCTCATGCATGCATTTATCCTTTCCATTCTTCATCGGTCTGATGGCAAAGCCGGCTAAGGTAACAGTCCTTACTGCTGGTGCTGGGTTTGAATCCCGTGCAGTTCAAAAAAGAACAACACCAAACCAGAATAGATATAGTTTTCCAAGAACAAAAGTTCCTCAGGTTTACCTCAGTTAGACATTAGAATACATGGAATACAATAGTAGTTTATGCAACAAGTTGCAAAATGAGGATTTTTTCAGCACGAGTCGTACATTTATCCAACGAGGTTCACCGAGTTGGATAAATACGACGAGTGCTGAAAAAATCAAGTTTTGCAACGAGTTCCATACAACATTTTTTGCGATTTCTAAAAACACCCATTGAGTGAAATTTTAAGTCGAATTTTCATGTATTTTGTCAATATATCGTTTAAATCAAAAAAATGTTGAAAAGTGTTACTTTTCGAAACAAGTACTGAAAAGTTCATCTTTTCAGCACCCATTTCAGTGCTGAAAAGTAGAACTTTTCAGCATTTATTTTGAAAAGTGTTGCTATTCGATTCTGTTATTTTTGATACAGAAAAGTAGGCTATTTCGTCGTTCAAGAATGACAGGAAAAGTAAGTAGTTAAACGACGGAATTGCAAAAAGGCACTACTTTTATGTACCAAAAATAACAGAATCGAATAGCAACACTTTTCAAAATAAATGCTGAAAAGTTCTACTTTTCAGCACTGAAATGGGTGCTGAAAAGTTGAACTTTTCAGCACTTGTTTCGAAAAGTAACACTTTTCAACATTTTTTTGATTTAAACGATTTATTGACAAAATACATGAAAATTCGACTTAAAATTTCACTCAATGGGTGTTTTTCGAAATTGCAAAAAATGTTGTATGGAACTCGTTGCAAAACTTGATTTTTTCAGCACTCGTCGTATTTATCCAACTCGGTGAACCTCGTTGGATAAATGTACGACTCGTGCTGAAAAAATCCTCTTTTTGCAACTTGTTGCATAAACTACTATTAAAACACTTATCTGGAATGTTAAAAAAATACATATGTAATGTATTTAATTAAAATTTCCACAGCCATAACAATCAGTGACTTCCGACTACATCAAAAGAGTTCGGTTAAGCATTGTTCTGCTTGAAAGCCACATATTTCAATATGAACGAAAAAAAAAAATCGTTTTACCGTTCGATATTCAAATATGATGATAATATGGTCGGCTTGACGTTTGCATGGCAATTCTTTTCCTATAAAAATAATTCAATCAGAACAGCTTTTTTCTAATCGTAATTAGGCTTCAATTTGAGAGCAACCGGTGCTGACCCAGTCTAGAGCATCCTGTATCTTTAGACTTGCATTATCTAACTGTTAACTTTTCACATTTTATTTCAGCACTACTACCTTGCGTGATGACCATCATTTGCAGGAAATTGTCTCTCTGTCGCACCAATTACGCAGTGTGTGTTTTACCTAGAAAGCAATAAATTGCAAACCTAATCGCTAGACTCGCGTTTTATTTCATTTCCAATTGCCACTTTGACAATGTTGACTAATTATAGGAGCTTGAATCATCTTCCGGTTTGATAGAACAAAATAAGCTCAGACTTGATTCCATTTGGTTGTTTAGTGTGATCATAGCGTTTAGAGATGTCGTACAAGTTGCTTGTGCTAGCCATTGGCCTTGTTCAGCTCATTAGAAGTGCTGAATGTGGGCGAAATCTGACGGAGCTTCGAGCGGCTAATTATCCTCCTGATTTCTTGATGGATTTATTTAAAAACGAGTCAGCAGTTTGTCACAACGAAACCTATGTGTCGGAGGAGACAATAGTTCGATTTCGTGACGACGAGGACTTCGAGGGAACGCAAGAGCTGGGATGCTATTTGTTTTGCATTTTTCGGGAAAAGAACTTTTGGATCAACTCGAGGAACGAGCTGCACCTGACTAAAGCGTTGGAAATTGTACCAGTTGATTTTGAGCAGCAAGCATTGAAAATGGGATTAAAGTGCCTCAAAGTTAAAGGAGATGATAACTGCGCCCGGGCTTTGTGGTACCATAACTGCTGGAAGAAAAGCAGTCCAGCTGTGAGTATTATTGTGTCTGTTACGGTGATAACAAAAGTTGATTTTTTTATATTTCAGCATTATTTTCTCATTTGAGCTGAGCTGACAATTAATAGCCAATTAAAATTAAAATAATAAAAATTAAACATTGGAAATATGAAAATTTTATAACGAATAAATTTACGATTTAAAAAAACTTTTCTTGGCATCCTGAAATTTGTCTGACTTCTACTTTACTGTGACTTACTAACTGGATGACGCTATAAAGCCATTTGTTGCCAAACCAACCTTGATGCTGTGGGCATTGTCGAAGGTGAACAGGTTTTCTATATGCCGAAATTTCATCAAATAAGTGTAACCTGTGGTATTTGCATCCCAAGATTAGTGCGATCGTTTGTTCCGCGGCACGTTACGGAGGGAGCACTTGCGAAGGCTTGCGGGCAGAACGACCTACTAGCGTAGCTGTCCAGCCCCTACGGACGCTACCAACGCTGCACCGCTAGTTGCGCTAGTCAGGAGCGACGGGGCGCACGAGATCATCGCAAACGCCCGCCTTGGGTAGCGGCGATGATCAGGACGATGGGACAAAGGAGTTCAGAAGGGGGAGGTTGAGGATCGCTGGGAAAACCCCGCCATTGCAACGGTCACTTTGCCTGGTATTTTGTAGAAGAACGGTCGATACCCGTAATATCACCGTTTCAAAAGTGAAGTTTCGGAAATGAAGTGGAAGTAGATCCGGTAGACGCCATCCCGGAGGAAAGCCGTCCGACGATCTGGAGATCCGGACGCAAGCAGGAGGAGTCTGCGTTGATTTGTGGACATCCAGGTAAATGTCGTTGCTTCCCCGATCTATCGCCGTCCAACCTCCCTCCGCCATCGCTAATTTCCGTCCCATTGTGCCCACAGAACCCCTCGGTGTTCGTACGCTTCGCGTACAGGCCGGCGCAGACGCATCCGTCCGCCGTAAGCCACCCGACACCCGCGGTATTCCCCGCGCAGTACCCAGTACCGCCGAGCACGATCGCTCACGCACGAGGATCGCCCGCGACACCGTTCCGGTGTGGGAAACGCCCTCGCGATGCCGCCATTTTGGTCTGCGGACCGACCGTCGCGAGATAAGACGCCAGCCTCGCCAGCCGTTACACCAACCGATGCCGGAATCCAGGCAGACCGGTGGATTCGTCCGCCGTAGTCCCAGAGACCGTCAACACACTCGGGAACGTCGAGGCAGGTGGCGCAGAAGAGGGTCGCGTACGAGAACAGTAGCTGACCGCCCATAGTGGTCGCCGAACGTGAGAGGAAGACGTGTCCCGCCCGGTTGACCGAGTCCCGGAGGTCGGTGGAGGCGTGTAGCCGTTGTTTCAGGAACGTGAGCTGAGAGTGGAGAGAAAGCGGAAGCAGCAGTTCCGGAAAGGGCCCGAAGAAGAAGGAAGAAGGACGTGTGAGGTAGGATTAGATAGTAAGGAAGTGGGGGATCGAGGAACGAAGAACGCGCAGCTTGAGTCTGCCGAATAAAACACGAGTTTCCGGAATAAAGTGGGTTTGTTTTGTCCGTTGGTCCAATCGAGTGTTTCCCTTTCCGATTCCGGATTAACATGCCGACCCTGAGGCAAAGAGGGGGGTCTCACTGATGCTGGGGTAGCCCACCATTTGTTACATAAGCATGAACGATTGGTCGCAAAGGTACCAGAACATGGGAAACTGCCATCCCGTTTGCTTTGTTTGACTTGCCACTCGATTGTTGGGTGAAAACTTTTCTACCGGTTACTTGCTTGCTTGTTGTTACCTCGTTTGTTCATTGCTTTGTGTGTGTTTACTCAAGGGATTTCATCCGTTATTACAGTTGCTTCCCGTTATCCAGAAGAAACTTTATGAAACAAACAAAAACGCGTCGTCCAGTATTCTCCTACATTTTCTATATTTTTTTGTTTTTTTTTTGTTCCACCAGCAGCACTACCGGTAAATAGTTTCTACCTGAAACTGCAACACAATGTTGCAAAACATTTCTGCTGGAACACGACAAAGCACATTTAGCAGAATAATACGAACGAAACGAAACAATTTCCTTCGCTTTAATACTCGACGAAAAACGCCAGCGTAAACATATGGTCGATGAGCTGAAGCACCAACTACGTGCCGAGAAAAGGAAAAGTTTAGAGTGCATCATAAAGTGGGTTGCGGGTTTTTCCGCTCACACACACTACACGTGTTGGGGGAGCTGCATGGGCGGCTGCATTGTCAAGAGTGTAAGGAAAAAGGAAGGGATTGCGGCCCCTGTAGATGAAGGTGTACTTGAAAACATCAATTTCAACCTTCATTACAACGACGTGGGCCCGGGAAGACCGGAGCAGCACCTGTAGGTACACAACGTACGGTCCGAGTACAAGAGGTTTTGTGGAGATACGGTTTCAACAAGGATTGTAGAATTAATTTTGTTTAAAAGAAATATTTTTATGTAATGTTTAAAAAGAGTTAACTGCTGAATTTCATTTTTTTTTGCATTCAGTAGTTTTTGTTTACTTTTAATTTATTGATTTCTATTTTACTAATTTACTAATTTCTGTTAATATGCATAAGTGTTTCTAGATTTTTCTTGATGAAAACTTCACGAAAAAGGAATTTAAAAAATAAATACCGTTTCATATGTGTTTTCGATTCACATACCATACTAAGATTGCAAACAAAACAATAATTTGAATGGGACTATTATTTTTAAATTTTACATAGGAATTTTGTTTTCCACTAATTACTTCTGCTACAACTCAATATTATAATTGCAACGACCCTTTGAAAAATATTCAAACAACTGAAACCACTGTTCTGTTTCCATGCAATCAATGCAACTTACTCATGCAAGCATAGCATCATACAGCCTCATTTGCGTCGTTTGTGGCGGTATGGTTCAAAGTCGGCAAAGTTTTCAACTTCACTTTTCTTCCAGTTTCGCTATTACTGTTGGAGAGCTTACACACAGCACACACACCTACTAAATTTCCAACGATTTCCCCAGCCAGCAGTGGGCGAGAGAACAAGTTTGAACGGCTCAGCTGGTAATTTTAACGATGTAGCAAAAAGTGAAGTTTCCGAACCTGCCAAACGACACTTTTGGCCTTGCAATTTGATGGTACCTGCAAGGATTTGCTTTTCTTCTTTTTTCAGAAACTTTCGGGAAAGTTGTCAAAGTACAGTACATTGTTCGGGGATCAAGGAAATGTTTATATTTTCGTTATAGTTTTTTTATGACCAAATCATTGGATTTGTCCCTAAAATTCAGCAATTAATCAAATACTTGTTAAAGTTGATCTGACCAGTATACGATATGAATAAAAGAAACCATGCTGCTCAAAAAAGCTTCAAATATGCAACTTCCTAACTATTTTAAAGTTTCATTTAAAAATGCACTCTGAAAGAGCACAAAAAAACGAACTGCTGTGTCCATCCTGTTCATTTAGTTTTTCTACCATGCTCGATAAGGGAATGGAATGTTCCAAATCATGCACACACACACAACTGACAAACTCGCTTGGACCCGAAAAAAAAGTTAAACTCTATAACCGGGTGAGGTCCCCGTGGAACGGATGGCCACAAAGTTTTGCAATAAATTTTACATCACAGTAGCGGTGTTTTTTTTTCTGCCACAAGAATGGTTTAACAAATGTTCTAAATTATTTGGAGGGTATTTTTTTTCTGAGAAAGTTGTTGTAACGCTGGAAAAGAATTTAATTATAACGTTCAAAAGAGCATTTCGTTTTTAATATGGAAGTGACCAACGGTAAAAGCCAATAAAGTCGGGAAAAATCAAATTAATTAACTTTATATTAAAGTCAACTGGTTGATTTTAGTTTCCCAGCGACAAATTTTTCTTTCTCCTGTGAAGAAAGCTCGCAAGTGAAAATAATTTGTTTGCGATTACTCCATCCCTGGTTGCTAGTATAGTTTAAAAAAAAAACAATGTGTATATTAAGTTGATTAAGTTTTATAAGCTTTTCAACTAAATACATATCTTGACTTTTTTTTGATAAGGTCCTATAAACAAATGTAAACATTGAGTGTATCCCTTTCACACCTTATGTCAAAGTCCATCGGAGTAAGCGGGATATACTCAATGTTTACATTTGTTTATAGGACCTTATCAAAAAAAAGTCAAGATATGAATTTTAGGTAAAATTGTTAAATTGTCGGAAATTTTCCAGAAATTTGTTGAAACCAGTTTTCTTTATAAAATTATCAATTCATATTGCATTTCAAACTGAATTCGATTATCTTCTTCTAAAGAATCCGAAAATGCATTCCGTTTTCCGATTCAAAATCATTTTGATAGAGAAAATCATGACACTTTGACAATGTTAAAATAAAACTATTCATGAACATTTTCTAAATTACAGTTAACTAACTGTTTAAACTTGTCAACATTTTATGAAAATTTCTTCTAGTAGTACTTTGAACACTTCTCTGCCACGGTCAGTATGAATCCATTTCATTCCGTACGTGTTTAATTTGTACTCTTCATTTGGCGAAAAAATCTCAAAATTATCAAAGTCACCCCGGTTTACGGTACCACAAAAATTTGACTAATATGAAGTTCCTCAACTCGAATTTGATGTTAAAATATGATAATAAAAAAACACAGAAATGTTTAAACATTTTTTCATTATAAGTGAACAAGCCAGAAATATGCTTTGTAATGTTGCTAAACTAATCGGTTTATTTCGATACGTCAACAAATCTTTAACAAAATCGAAAAGATGCCATTTATGGACATGAATAATGTTATTAGAAGATGTGAGTAAATATGATGTTACATCCATCACTCTGCAACATATTTGCCACCAGCAGTCAGCTCAAAACAGGTAATAGTGCTGCAAAAAAAATAAAAACAAAAACAAATTTCAGACAAATTGTTCCACTTTGTCCCCCTCTGCTAGCTGTAGCACCACAGGCAAAATTGCGGAGTTACTTACGACCGGATCGTTCTGCTTCCAGCATTTGTGGTGAGAAAAGGCCCGCTCGCAGAGGGTCGACCCCTCGACAACGTCCCGGCACTTGTTGTACACCTTCAGCGTGACGCTGTTGTACTCCTTCGGAATGGCATGATAGAGCTCAATCATGTCCACATCGCCTGTGTCCGGCTTGGTGACGTTGAACTGGCGAAACATGCAATCCATGTAGCACTTGAGCCGTTCGTCATCGTCGAAAACTTTCGGCTCGTTGTTGAACCGGGCAATGGAGTCCTCGGTGACACCGGTCTCGTCAACGCATACCTTGCGGCTGGCCACGGTCAGTTCAATTAGCGAGGCCGGTGGAAAATCGGGCGCCCTCTGCTGTGGGGCTGCCCTAATCAGCACTGGAGAAGATAACCAGGTGGCCACCGTCATCATCGCCAAAACTGACGAAATTGTTTCACCGTAGGACCTCATTTTCGTGAAATTAGCTCCTCAACACAGCCCAACGAACCTCTTTTTGAGCGCTCAGTCAACCTTGCGAATCGGTTTTATGGGGCGCTATTTCCGATAAGCTGCCAATTGCGCAGCCTGGGGGAAATTTGTACTGAATGGTGAACGGTGATGGACATGTTAATAACTGCCTTTCATGTGGACGAACCGCACCCTGCAAGCATCGGCCCGTGATCGATTATAAGCTGAAAGGTGACACGAGTCAACAACAAACGTGTAATTTGATTTTTCCGACTGAGCGCACTCCGCTCTCAGCGATTATCAGCTTCATCATCAACATCATGCTGTTTGCCTCGTCGGGTGACGGCAAGCAGCAACAACATAAACTTT
The DNA here is from genome assembly GCF_016801865.2 of Culex pipiens pallens. Lineage (NCBI taxonomy): Eukaryota > Metazoa > Arthropoda > Insecta > Diptera > Culicidae > Culex > Culex pipiens. The sequence goes on along the minus strand of NC_068937.1, from coordinate 86,895,588 downwards.
TGTTTCGTTCCATCGTCGGAAAATTCCTTGAACGCGTTGATGAATGGTTCGTACCTCTCAGAAGTCGTCGTCGTTCGAAATCGAAATATTTGCACACCACTCATTCTGGCTCGCGCTGAAGCTGGCGCTGCTGCTATTTACATTACGCAATATAAATTGGTCTGAAAAGTTAAATTGCATTTAGATTAGTTATGATAAAGTGAACAAGCTTTGATAAGCATCGTTCTGAAGAATTTTCCCCTCGTTTTGAGCAAATCCCCATCTCACCCCCCTTCTTCAAAGATATAGAAAAGTTATTTACCAAAGTTTGAAACATAAATAGGCACTTTTTACGCGGCAGCAAATGTCGTTTGCTATTTTCTTTTCCTGTGCCACCCTCGTGCGACAAGGGTGTCAAAATCGTATGGCAGCAGCATATTTAAATTATGATTTCTCTTAATCGCACGTGGCACTGATTTCAGATAAATGGTTTGCTTTTTTGTATTTGAGTAACGTTAAATTATGAAATCAAGTTTTTTCTTATGTTGATTCATCAGAATAAGTTTGTACACCTTTCGAAATATTACAAAAATAAAATTATTTGTTGATAAATCACCATTACTCCAGTGTCCAAAATTTCATCTTTCACTAGATTGAAAGAATTTGGAATGAATGTAATGTTTTCCACTTACTTATCTAAACTTAATTTCGCAAACTTAAAAGAAAAACGACTAAATGTTAATAAATTACTATAGAATTGTTAATAGGACCGGTTCGGATGCCAATTATTTTTCCAACGACGTAATTCCGAGTTGCTACGAAATTTCAAAAATCAGTTCTCCAAAGGCCTTTGCAATAAAATTTAAAATGGCCTTTTTTTACTTTTCTTTATTAAGTATTTCATCCAACTAAACAAGTTGCTTTGGAGAATCAATATTTTTACTAAATTTGTTGTTTCATTCCAAATCAAAAATCATACATTTGGCCTAATACTTGGAGAATTTTATAATGCGCTACTGTTCCTACGAAACGATGACGTAAATTCTGATCTCTTCTTTCCAATTCTGGTGATTTTTTTTACCCACCGATTTTTTTTCTGGATCAAAGCCAACAAATTTCTACGGTCGTGGCATCTATCGCAAGTGATATAAATGGCTAATTTATGGTGCACCATTTTTTTCTCTCATTTTCCCCCTAAAAACCGTGGGAGGATCTCATAAAATTTTGCTTTCCTGAGTCATCAGCTGCAACTGACTCCCAACCGAAGGCATAAATATTAGCTCTGGTCATCACGAGTGCCAGAGCAGTGTGCTATCGATGGCTTTCTGGGCTTTGCCATTTGGCCTACGCTGTTCAGGGTGTTAAACGGGAGGATTTTACCGTACGTGTTAGCAAAACCAGCAGAGTCTGGCCACATCGACTTAGTCTGGTGGTGGTGGTCTCTGGTCAGCACTTGTCCGTCGTTTAGCTCCCAGGTCATTCTCTTGAACACGACGGGGTCGGCTTAGCCACGGTATTCCGCAAAGTGCATTATGAAAGTTCTGGGGATGGCTTATTGCCTCGGCTCAAAATAGAACCAAATATAGATTATCCAGCTAGCGGCTTTCGAAAGACAGCTCTGACTGGATTGGGTTTCCTGAAAGAATTCGCCAACGGAAGAGGGGAACTAAGCTAACAGCTTTCATTAATTGAAGAGCCAACGACCATAGTGGGTGCTCTGATGAACACATTACGATCACCTGCCGTTTTCGATTACAGATTATAAATATGTAATTTATGAGCCCTGAGAGATATTGTTTGCTGGGTAATAATTCAGTTAAAATTTAAATGATACTCGTTACAAGCCAGAAGCTTGGCATTCTTTATTTCTAAATTTATCCTTTTTAACAATGGGATTTGAACTTAGGATTGCGATTTCAAAGAAAAATTAAGAGCAAAATTGTCGTACTACATCCCTGTTTTTTGCGCAGTTGAAACCTTAAAAAGGTATCTAACTTACCACCTCTAACTTCACACGTAAGAACTAGGCTGTCGTCCTCTTGCAGCGGGCCTATCGCACCGGCAACGTCTCTTCCGGACGCATCGTAAACAAGTATCTGATGAGGCGGCACTGAAAAGAAAAGAAAGCAAACGTTACGTACAATGTATATTTTCAAACGTTTATTAAAGTCGGAACAAAATTATTCAAAAAAAAAATGATTCTTTATGTTTTCATTTGACTGTGTTAATTCCTTTAGTGCCATCCGAAAACATTTCAATACTTTAAACAAATTATAATTGAACATTGCTTTTCAGCTCCACTTTTACTTTTTTCCTAAAATAGCCCCATACACTCTCAAAAAGCCCTCTACACAAATACCAAATTATTGAAATAACATCAGCCAAAGTAGGTATAACGACGCTTATCGAGGGCTAGAATCGCTTTATGTGTGTCCGTCCGGGTCCGGAATTTCCTGCTTTACCCCTTCCTCCCCCTAAACATTCACACACACACACAGCCACATTCTTCACTTGGCGTTCTTTCTACTCTTCCAATCAAGGTCTTCCTGTGACTTCCTGTGACCGTCCGTCCGTTGCAGTACACCAACCATATGAAACGAGACTGGAGACCTGCCATAGCTGCTGCTGCTGCCTGGTGCTGGTTTAAAAAAAGGAGCCAAAAAACCCAACAACACTTTGGCCAGTCATCAATTGAATGAACGGAAAAATGGAAAATTCAGAACAGAGAAAAAAAAACTTTTCTTCTTTGGTTTGTTAGAAGGGATCATTTTTTAAAAATAAATAAAGGTAACAAACAAAAATCTCCTTTTGTATTCAAAATATCGTCGCTTGTGTGCTTTCATGTGACTTTTTAAAGCAGACGTGTCACAAGATAGCACACGAGCGACGATATGTTGATTTCATCATACAACTAACTTAATATACATTCATGGTTGAGGCTTTCATAACTCCTTTTTAGGCCTGAATTTAATTTAAAAAAAATAGTTAATGATGGGAAAATGATCCTGAATGAATGGAAATTTCAAATTTTGAGTAATATATGACCCATCAGGCCTGAGTGGGTTAATTTATTAAATCTTAACTCTGAAATAAGTTTAACAAACCTTAAAACGCCTTGACTGAGTTCTTCTTAAAACCTTTCAAAAGACAGGTTGCATGATCCAGACAATTTCATGAGATCTCGCTGATACAAATATTTTTTTTTTTTGTCAACTCGCTCAAAATCGGGAAAGAGTAATCTTGATATTCATATATTTTTCATGGACTTTGTTCTAAAAAATTTACAAGTGATGGTCCTTGATCACGAATCCGAAGTCCATTATTAAATTATTAATCTTTTTTTAACATTTTTACTTGCTGAGTGTAGTATATTATTAATTTCCGGAGTTAGTATCGTCAATCGGAGCGGATCAAGACTACAGTCTGAATAGGAACAGTAATTTAGAGCACTTAAAAGCTTACAATTTGGAAAACTATGCTCTATGTTAGTTGTTTTGTGTCTGTTCTGCCTCATGCGTCATGATTCGCCCCAGAAGACTGAGACAATTCCTGCAAGGTTACAAAAAAAAAGTCTTTTGCTCTGAATGACAAAAAAACTTTCTGTGCTATTGGAAAACAAGAAGCTAAATTTCCATGTCCTACTTTTTTACAGTTTAGTAGAAAAATAGCTGAGGTTTAACACTGCACATCAACCAGAGCTTTTGCTCCCAGATTTTTGTTACAGACATTTTAGTATCTTCATAACTAAAGGAACAAACGATATGATTTTTCATTCATTAACTATAGTACTCCACAAAGTAAATCACAACAAAGTTTGACTAATTTTACAATCTCTTTGTTGCGGGATTGGGTCTATAAGTTTGACAATTTTGGAATAATAAGACAACAATTTCTTTCTTTGCTGTGCACCCTTAAACATTATATTTTTTGAACAGCTGTGTGAGTTGGTGGAAAATAAGTCAGTTAACACTCCTCCGTCCAAGGCATATTTCACTTACACGGACGACCAAGCCTCCGAAACAGTTGCTTCTCTAAATTCAACTCGCTCGCATTTGGCTCCATTTCAACCAATCTTGATCGTTCTTGCAGCATTCGAACCGGTAGGATTTCAAGATTTATCTAAAACAAGAACGAACCTGATCCGACTAACCTGCTAGTCACACCGACTAAATTCGTCGAAGTAACTCTTTTTAGGCGCTCGTTTTAGGGAACACGTCATGGCCAAATCAACAAGAAAGCATTAAAATTTGAAATCAACCATTCAAATTTAACTAATTTGGGGTCGCTGAACACGAATATGACACTTAGAATATTCCAAAGTATTCAGAAATCCAGAAATCCAAGATGGCGGCCAATATGGCACCTGTAGTATATTGGGAACATATATTTGAGGGTGTAATAGTGATTCAACCACTCAAATCTAACTAATTTGAGGTCGCTGAACAAGAATATGACACATAGAATACTCCAAAGTATTCAGAAATCCAGAAATCCAAGATGGCGGCTAATATGGCGCCTGTAGTATATTGGGAATATTTTTTTGAGGTTGTAATAGTGATTCAACCACTCAAATCTAACTAATTTGGGGTCGCTGAACACGAATATGACACTTGGTATATTCCAAAGTATTATGAAATTCAGAAATCCAAGATGGCGGCCAATATGGCGCCTGTAGTATATTGGGAATATTTATTTGAGGTTGTAATAGTGATTCAACCACTCAAATCTAACTAATTTGAGGTCGTTGAACACGAATATGACACTTAGAATATTCCAAAAATTCAGAAATCCAGAAATCCAAGATGGCAGCCAATATGGCGCCTGTAGAATTTTGGGAATATTTATTTGAGAGTGTAAAAGCCATTCAACCACTCAAATCTTACTTATTTGGGGTCGCTGAACATGAATATGACACTTGGTATATTCCAAAGTATTATGAAATTCAGAAATCCAAGATGGCGGCCAATATGGCGGCTGTAGAATTTTGGGAATATTTATTTGAGGGTGTAATAGCCATTCAACCACTCAAATATAACTAATTTGGGGTCGCTGAACACGAATATGACACTTGGTATATTCCAAAGTATTATGAAATTCAGAAATCCAAGATGGAGGCTAACACATGGCAGACCTTCTTCAAATTAACGGTGTTACAAACGAGAACAACTCGATCCTCGACCTATGTCTCATCAGCAGCGATATCGTGGGAAGGTCCAAAATCTGCAGAGCCCCAGAACCTCTCGTCAAGGAAGTCAGACATCATCCCCCATTACACCTGTGCATCGATGATTGTCAGCCGCTTGAGTTTTCCGATGTCAATGCAAAAACCTACTACGACTACAAGAATGCTGATTTCCAACGCATGAACATCTTTTTTAACACCATTAACTGGGACGCTACCATCTCCAGCAGCGATGTGCACTCTGCAGCGTTGAAGCTATCCCATGTGCTTCTGTACGCAGTCGACCAATTTGTTCCTAAAAAGACCCACATTCCTCCTGCCACTCCCGAATGGTCTACCCCAGCCCTCAAAAAGCTGAAATCCTCCAAGAGAGCTGCCTTGAAAAAGTTTTCCAAGTGCCCTATTAGTGTCAATCGCTTAAATTTGAATCAGATCAGCAACGACTACAGGCGGTTGAATAAGTCACTGTTCCTCGCTCACCAATCTCGTGTTCAGAACCGCCTCAAACAAAACCCTAAAGGCTTCTGGAAGTTCGTAAACGAGCAACGAAAGGAGTCTGGTCTTCCGTCAACTATGATCCGTGACGGGGTGGAAGTCTCAACCTCATCTGAGATTTGTGATGCCTTCCGTGTCCAATTTTCGAGCGTTTTTGCTGACAACAACCTAAGCGACCCTGATGTTGCTGCGGCAGCTGACTCGGTTCCTGATTCCGGTCTTGTCTGCTCCGACCTTCAAGTCTCTCGGGAGGACTTTAACGCAGCGTGTTCGAAATTAAAAAGTTCCACGTCTCCCGGACCTGACGGAGTTCCCGCTATCGTTATCAAAAAGTGTGCAAATAGCCTCTCGGAGCCACTCCTTCGAATCTTTAATTTATCACTTTCTCTTGGAGTTTTCCCCAATAACTGGAAGGAGTCATATGTGTTCCCAGTGTTTAAGAAGGGTTGCAAGCAAGACGTTAAAAACTATCGCGGTATTGCCGCCCTCTGTGCCGTCTCCAAGTTGTTTGAAGTGATTGTTTTGGAGTTTCTTCGCCACAACTTATCGCACGTCGTCTCCGATGACCAACACGGGTTCTTCCCTAAACGTTCCACCAATACGAATCTTGTCACTTACATTTCCAAGATCCAACGTGCGATTAGCGATGGCTATCAAGTCGACGCCATCTATACTGACCTTTCTGCGGCATTTGACAAGATTAACCACCGTATAGCAATTGCGAAACTTCGCCGTGTTGGCCTACACGGTTCTTTGCTTACGTGGGTTAACTCCTACCTGACCGGAAGAACTATGTTGGTTAAAATAGCCGATAACTTGTCTTTACCATTTTCTGTTACCTCGGGTGTTCCACAGGGAAGTCATTTAGGGCCGTTTCTTTTCCTGTTGTATATCAATGATGTCAATTTCCTGCTTCGCTGTCCAAAACTATGCTACGCTGACGATTTTAAATTGTATGCTATAATTAAGAGGCCTACTGACATGGAAGATTTGCAAGCTCAGGTTGATTTATTTGCTGACTGGTGCCGCTTGAATCAGATGGTTCTCAATCCTTCTAAATGTTCGACAATTACATTCACCCGTAAACGCTGCCCAACGTTTTTCAGTTACAAAATTCTTGGTAACCCACTTACTCGTGACTCTTTTGTCAAGGATTTAGGCGTGTTGTTGGATTCGAAGCTTTCTTTTAAAAACCACATTTCCTATTTGTGCTCGAAGGCTTCTAAACAGCTAGGAATGATTTTTAGAATGACCAAATATTTTCGCGACGTCAATTGCCTAAAAATTCTCTATCTTTCCTTAGTTCGCTCCACCCTAGAGTACGGTTCAGTTGTGTGGGCTCCTTATTACCATAATGACATTGGACGAATCGAAGCGATCCAACGTAAATTTACAAGATTTGCTTTAAGACATCTTGGTGAGTGTCCAAATTACGAAACTCGTTGCTCTATGCTCCACCTTGATCCTTTGAGTGTTCGTAGAGAAGCTGCTAAAGCCTTTTTTGTTGCTGACCTTTTCCGATCAAACATCAACTGTCCTTTTCTAACGAGTGAACTGAACGTCAACATTAGACGCCGGGTGCTTCGCTCACACTCTTTTCTCGTTATACCTGGAGCCCGTACAAATTATGCCTTCAATGAACCTGTTTCTAGTATGTGCAGGGTTTTTGAACGTTGTTACCCCTTTTTCGATTTCCATTTGTCTCGTCCCCGTCTGAAGCACGATATTTTTAATTTTCTCAGGGAAACATATGTGTTTTGACAAAGGTTTAGACCGGTTTATTTTTAGTTAGCTTTATTTATTTATTTATTTATTTATTTATTTATTTTTTACATTGTGCTAGTTTAGTTTGTTAGCTTAAGTTTGATTGTATATATCCTCTATGTCATTTGGATTGTAAAATCTGTTGATAATAAAAAAGTAAGAGGTTTTGTGCCTATTTGAGAAGGACCCATCGGTAGGCGTTCCACTCAAACGGGCTTTTCCCTCATATAAAACATAAAACATAAAACATAAAACAATATGGCGCCTGTAGTATATTGGGAATATTGATTTGAGGTTGTAATAGTAATTCAACATCTTAAATCTAAATAATTTGAAGTCACTGAACACGAATATGACACTTGGAATATCCCAAAGTATTCAGAAATCCAGAAATCTAAGATGGCTGCCAAAATGGCGCCTGTAGTATGTTGGGAATAATTTTTATTATTTTTTCTGGATTTCTAAATACTTTGGGATCTTCTTAGTGTCATATTCGTGTTCAGCGACACCAAATTAGTTGGATTTGAGTGGTTGAATGGCTATTACACCCTCAAATAAATATTCCCAATATACTACAGGCGCCATATTGGCCTCCATCTTGGATTTCTGAATTTCATAATACTTTGGAATATACCAAGTGTTATATTCGTGTTCAGCGACCCCAAATTAGTTAGATTTGAATGGTTGAATGGCTATTACACCCTCAAATAAATATTCCCAATATTCTACAGGCGCCATATTGGCCGCCATCTTGGATTTCTGAATTTCATAATACTTTGGAATATACCAAGTGTCATATTCGTTTTCAGCGACTCCAAATTAGTTGGATTTGAGTGGTTGAATGGCTATTACACCCTCAAATAAATATTCCCAATATTCTACAAGCGCCATATTGGCCGCCATCTTGGATTTCTGAATTTCATAATACTTTGGAATATACCAAGTGTCATATTCGTGTTCAGCGACCCCAAATTAGTTGGATTTGAGTGGTTGAATGGCTATTACACCCTCAAATAGATATTCCCAATATACTACAGGCGCCATATTGCCCGCCATCTTGGAATTCTGAATTTCTGAACACTTTGGAATATACCAAGTGTCATATTCGTGTTCAGCGACCCCAAATTAGTAAGATTTGAGTGGTTGAATGGCTATTACACCCTCAAATAAATATTCCCAATATTCTACAGGCGCCATATTGGCCGCCATCTTGGATTTCTGAATTTCATAATACTTTGGAATATACCAAGTGTCATATTCGTTTTCAGCGACCCCAAATTAGTTGGATTTTTGTGGTTGAATGGCTATTACACCCTCAAATAAATATTCCCAATATTCTACAAGCGCCATATTGGCCGCCATCTGGGATTTCTGAATTTCTGAACACTTTGGAATATACCAAGTGTCATATTCGTGTTCAGCGACCCCAAATTAGTTGGATTTTTGTGGTTGAATGGCTATTACACCCTCAAATAAATATTCCCAATATTCTACAGGCGCCATATTAGCCGCCATCTTGGATTTCTGGATTTCTGAATACTTTGGAGTATTCTATGTGTCATATTCTTGTTCAGCGACCTCAAATTAGTTAGATTTGAGTGGTTGAATCACTATTACACCCTCAAATATATGTTCCCAATATACTACAGGTGCCATATTGGCCGCCATCTTGGATTTCTGGATTTCTGAATACTTTGGAATATTCTAAGTGTCATATTCGTGTTCAGCGACCCCAAATTAGTTAAATTTGAATGGTTGATTTCAAATTTTAATGCTTTCTTGTTGATTTGGCCATGACGTGTTCCCTAAAACGAGCGCCTAAAAAGAGTTGCTTCGACGAATTTAGTCGGTGTGACTAGCAGGTTAGTCGGATCAAGTTCGTTCTTGTTTCAGATGAATCTTGAAATCCTACCGGTTCGAATGCTGCAAGAATGATCAAGATTGGTTGAAATGGGGCCAAATGCGAGCGAGTTGAAATTAGCGAAGCAACGGTTTCGGAGGCTTGGACGGAGGAGTGTTAAATAAGCAAAAAAACAACGACATATTTTTTTTTTCAAAATTCATTGTAACATTTTTTTTCTGGTTTAAAAAACTTAACCCTCTACAACCCAAATCCGCCTCTAGACGGGTTTCGATCTAAAAATTCACCAAAAATCCATTTTTCAACCAATTTTAAATCTTTAAAAAGCATTGGAAAGAAGAGAATCTTAAAATTTAAGAAAATTCTAAGGTAAGAAGTGTGACTTGTTTTATGTGACTGGCAAAGTCACATTGGCAAAACGTTTAAAAAAAATTTTTTTTTTCAGGGCTGTGTTTTTTTTACTAACATTTCCTCTAAATTATGTGAAAATAAGTATGCAGCAATTTTTGTAGTGTAGTGCCTATAAGCATTTTTTTACAATTTAAATGGTAATGGTATCGTTCTATAGTATAAAAAAGCCTTGACATATTATAAAATGATTTGTAGAAGCCTCAACATAATATTTGTAAAGTTGTTAAATAAACAAACTCATATGGACGATAATCAAAAACTATAATTTATAATAAGCCATAAGAAATGTTTAATTCAAACCCCTGATCCACCCTAACTTCAACTCGAGGTGTGTATGGAGGAAGACGTAAAAGAAAGCATCGCCTAAATTTGGTGCAGCAGAAAAGGTGCGGAAAATAAAGCAGCAATAAAAATTGTATGTAAACCACAACCTGGTTAAAAATGAGTTTTCGGCATTTTCCTGTGACTTTTAAGAAGGAGTCGGCCCAGACCTAACTGACCCATACCTCAAAATCGAGGGGAAGAAAGCATGCGGACCAGGTGGTAGCTTGGTGGGGACGGTTGCCTCATAACAATGTTAATTTTTTATCCGCTCTCACCCTTCAAAGCAGGCCACGGTGGCCGATGGAAAACTTCAACCCTATCGTAGTTGGCCACGGCTTGGGCGAGAAGGAAATGCCTTCTTTGGTGGGTTCGGTCTTGGCTGGAATTTTCAACGGAAAGTGGGCTCTTTGCTCTACTTGGCCAAAACCAATCTCATTATTGTGCTGCTAGGAATGTGGCACTGCGGTTTTTTTTCTTTTCTGTGTTCAGAATCTCCCATGAATGCATTTAGCGTGAGTGGGGTGAAAGCATTCCGGAAGCCAAAACTCGTGTTTCCGGTTGAGGTAATCTTTTCCAGTGGAATGATGATGGATGAGCAATTTTAGACTTCAACATCGTTGCAAGATTTATGCATCATTTTGGCGGAAAGTGCTTCCATTGTTCGATTCAAGAGAGGGCATTTTTTGTGGGTGCATTGCTAAGAATAGGACCTGATGCTGATTTGTTTTGGTTCCAGGTAGTCGTTAAAATAAATAAAAATACAAACCAATAAAATGCACTAATCAATTTAAAAATGTTTGTTTAAGGGCTCAAATGTATTTTGCAATTAAATAATATTGTATAACGAAAAGTTGAAAAATTCTTGGATTTTGACACGTAACCACTTTGAACGACTTTGAAGCACTAACTGTTTGAAGTTTTCAAACGCTGTGAAATTCTAGGAGATGGAGCTTGGAAGTTCGATCATCACTCTGCAATATTCCCACCCCCGCTTTCACCACCCGGATGTTTTTGCTAAACGCACTGAAAGGAGATTGGGTTACATCGAGCAGAAAACATTTAATATTCCCGGAGATAATCAAGAAGTTTTTCACCGGGCGATTAAACGTAAATTGCAAAGCTTTTATTTGCGTGTGACTTGCCTGCCGCGGCATTCGCGATTGGGATCGGGATCTGCTCCGGGAAGGGAGAGATGACTGAGTGGGGAACCGTGAAGCCGTTTCCCGATGATGGTCTCCCAAGGTACAACCAACAAAACAGCGCTCATTAGATAAAAAGTTATAAAATCTTTCGGGAAAATTGCTGCCTGCCTAGCAAGTCTCTTCCCACCCACCGAGCGCCATCGTTTATCTTTGAACAATTCAACATTATTGTTTTAATAAGGCGTAATTTATTTTAAAAAATCTATAAAATAAAAACAAATGCAATTTTTTTAACCAAATGACCTGCTATTATTTATTGGAGATTACGACACTTTGAAAAATTATTGCTAAATTTCCTCAACGAACGCGAATGCGCGGGATTGAAAAAGCGGCAAACCTGGTGTGATGTCGTGGCTTTGTTCCATCGAGAACCAAACCCCGTTCGACGTTTTTAAGCACCGAGGCTCCACCAGCCATTAGGATTAAAGAGCGCAACTTTTTTAATGAGGGGAAAATCTTTTTCAAACATTTTCCTTTCATGTTCGCCGTGAATGTGTTTTAATTATGGGCTTTAGAACATTCCGTAATTATCTTGTAACGTCAATTGGATGATTACTTCGGGCGATTTTAAACGGTCTTTTGTTTCGTAACTTTGCCCGATTGGAGCCCGCCCAGGTATCTTTGCACGGTGGAAAGTCTTATCATAAAATCGAATCTGCTCTGGCGCGAGGGGACTTACCTGTCACGGTGAGATTTATCCGGTGGTTTCTCGTTGGTGAATTCTGAAAATCCACCCGACAGCGGTAGACCTGGAGAAAAAAAATAGATATTCTGTGTAATTAACTGTTTGTAATAAAATCACTGGAAGCAATTAAGGTTGAAACTACCATTGATCGTAACATCAATAGACAGGCAGTACTAATTACTTTAGTGCGTTGATTTGACTGATTGATTGATTTTAGAATTAAAATTAAAAATGAAATAATTGAGAATTTTCATTAAATCAATTTGACGGAACTTCTCGAACTCACAGCATGCAAATCAGCTAGTTATTGAAACGCGGATTTGTTTGTATTGAAATCCTAATTAGAAGCCCTCTTTCGTCTCAGTCATAGAATCAATCTCATAGTTCGATTTCACTGCGTGGACCGACAGTATCACGTACTGTCCTATACGCACATGCACATTATCTGTGACAAAACAGGATGGACCCCGGGACTTACCCCTTCGTCGTCCAGCTGGATGTTGTCCACCGTGAGTGCCGCCGGTTTCGACACCGTCACGAAGTAGGCCCGCGGACCGAACGCCGCCGATTCCGACCAGTAGAGGGCTTTCGTGTACTGTCTCCCTCGGACGTCATAGCTGAAAAACGCAAGCAAGAGAGCAGAAAAAAAGGTATCAGTTAATTAGAAATTTAATAAATTCTCGTTTTAGGCCGCCCGGGAAAAGGTCTGGACGGTCGGTCTTCTCTCGTTCTGTGCGTCCAGTGGAGTCTAGATGATAGGGTGGGTTGGGGTGAGTTGAATTAGTAAGCAGAAAAGATTAAAGTACTTCTTTGGCAGTGTGAGAGAACGTTTAAATTTCTTTGGATGTTTTAAGGTTTGGAGCCTTAACAAGGCAATCGGTCATTATCACTCCTGAGAATTATAATAACAAAAAAACTCTAGCAAACCCAACCTTCCTCCACAAAATCAGCCTTCCAACAAGAGCCAGAAAAAAATCATTACTAGCTCCTGCTAAATGTAGCTCACGTTCAACGCAAAACGTAAAACTTTTAATTATCATCGCAGCATGTTTCATAATTCACTCAACGCTTTTTATCTTTTCGCGTGTTTTTGATTTTGCCACCGGTTTGTAGAACCCGCATCCAGCTAAACTGCGTCAACGGCCGCGACATAGATGTCGTTTTGTTCCGTCGACCACACAGTAAAACATTGTGTAAAATTGGAAGGTTTAATTTTGGCTGGTTGAATATTACCTCTTTTATGATGTAATTTTACCTCAATTTAGACTGGAAAAGATACATTACATCAGATTAGTGGTAAAATAACACATTTTTTTTCTGACATAAAAGATGTACCCCTTCCCAGATGAAATATTACCATGATTTTTTCACTGTGCAGCCAACGCTCCGGGACAAGAGCTGAGCTGATGGTGGGGATGGGTTATGGGAGGAATCTCGGTCGAACAAGCACCTTCTCGCCGATTGGTGTCGTGCTCGAGGGGGTTGTTCATAACAAGCGTTTTCTTTTTTGCCATGAGTGCGAAATTCACTTCACAATAAAAAAGGGATCATTGAATAAAACAATCCGAATAAAAAGTTACGTATTCCATGTGTGACCCCAGAAGACCACAAGGATAACACGCCCTAGTCACCATTCAGAATGACAAGTTAGGGTAGCTATAATTAGCCTGCTGGAGAGCTGCGAAGTGACAATCGTGCGTTGAATGAGCTGGTGATTGTCATTTGCCAGCCCATTATAACACTCTGGGCAACCGTTGAGGCGAGGGTAGGAGTAAAATTGTTGGAAAAATACCACGACTTATAAGTTGTGAGTTTAACCACAAAGTGTTTGAGATGATTTTTTCTGCTAATAGGGGAAATATACCCTTTCTAATCAAACACCAATCTTCGTCATATGGAGAGTTTGATGCTCGATTAAAGCTCCAAAAATACTATTTAGGCTATAAACTTACCAGAAACAGCACCGCCTCGAGTAAGCACGCAAATTTATGCCATTTACTGGCCAAAAAGATCAAATTTAATGCACATTTGATCATAATTACGATTTTGCGAGACCATTTCTCGTCATTTTGGTGGCACACACATCCACACGCAAGATAACCAGCTCCGTGGCTTAATGGTTACGGCTTCTGTCTCCCAAGCAGAAGGTTCAGGGATCTAAACCCGGTCGGTAGTTTTGAAATTTGGAATCAGGAATTTGAATATGAATAAAAACTCAAATGAAATCAGGTGGGATTCGAACTCACACCTTTGGATTGGTGGATTGGTTTACACTCTAGCAGTGAATTCCAGAGCAACATTTGAAAGGGGCGGTACGACATTGCTCTTACGGCCTTTCATTACACGCGTTTAAATGGGACGAAAGGCCGTAAGAGCAATGTCGTACCGCCCCTTTCAAATGTTGCTCCAGAATTGATCCGTAGTGTTGAAACATGTTATCTTCTCATATTAAATACGCGCTGATCCCTGATTTGCCTGACGGGATTGGAAGTCTAAATATAGATCGAGTTTCCTTCAGATGCTTGCTTCTATGTTTAGGCGGGGCCGAACAATGCCCAGCAACCTCGGAATTGGACCGCAAGGAGCTCTGTCATTCTGAAATGGGTCGTTGGAAGCAGCGCGAGGGCTGTCACCACCTAATACCCGGGACTGAGATAAGAGGGCTTTTGTTAATTTGATTTGGTTAACCGCGGTGGATTTTCTTGAAATAATTCGAACTGTCAAAAATCCACCAAAGCATCTAGGGGAAGGTGGGGCAAGACGACCATATGGGGCAAGAGGAACAATCACCCGTACGGCCGTAATTTTTACAATTTTGATTATTTCCGGTATGAGGAATTGTTGCTAGCAATGCAATTGGCTGATTCTACTACCACATAACCGCCAAAACGGCGTAAACGCCAAGGGGCATAAGATTAAATGAAGTTTTTTTCAAAACCTTTGTTTTCTTATAAAATTGGATGGTACAAAATAAGGCTTAGGGTTTGTTTTAAGGCTCATTTTATCAAAATGCTATTTTTCCTAGATCAGTTGTGTCCCTACCAATGATTTGCACCTATTATAAAGTATGATTTAACTTTTGGTTATTTTTGTAGAGAGCTTTTAAAAAATCTTGTTTAGGTGGGGCAAGTGTACCATATGGATTTTTAGTATGGAAAAAATTACGAATTGCTGCAACAACATATTTTATTGGGAAATAAATACATGAAAGTACTTAAAAACTGATAAACAATTGTTAAAAAAAAAGTCCATACAAAATATAGTGATATTATGAAAATTTACTATTTATCATCTAAGTAATTTTTTTTTTCGTAAAATCAATAAATTTTTTAGATAAATATTATTTTTTAATCTAAAAATGGGAGAAACTTTTCAAATACATTCTAATCTGATGTATCTAAGTGATAACAGTTCAATTGTTATCAAATTAATATGTTTTTTCATGCATTGTTCACCTTGCCCCAACGGGTTGTTCGTCTTTCCCCACTAGTTAAGTAGAACGTACGGAAAATCAAAAATTTTAAAATCAATTTTTTACATTAAAAAACAGAATTTTTTAAAAACTTGTTCTAACAAAGTCTTAGTCAAGACCTATAATAAGATGATTATAATAAAATCCGACAGATTTTTTTAACTTTTTACTGGGTTATAACGAGCATTTCCTTAGCTTGTTACACTTGCCCCACTTTCCCCTACCACATTGATCGCACAAAAATCTGTGGTAGAAAAGTATCCACCGGTAGATGCTTTGGTGGATTTTTGACAGTTCGAATTATTTCAAGAAAATCCACCGTGGTTAACCAAATCAAATTAACAAAAGCCCTAAGCTGTATCAGCATTCGGCGGCATATACACAACCTGATACAAATTATACTTTCCCATAATTTCGCTACCGGTTAGCGGGTATTGGATTGGACAACACACACACACACACACACACATCCACACGCAAGATCAGAGGTTAACTGCTTAACGAAAGTCGCCATCAATATCTTTTCACTTGCGCTAACGATTTCAAAGCGCTTAAGATATAAAATTGCTTCCAACTACCGGCAACATGTTCTTTTGCACATTAGTTAGTCACTCACTTGAAAAATAATCCCAAAAAATGTAAATAATTAGCAAGCGCCATCAAAAAACAAACGCGCTAAGTCTTTTGACGTTTCAATTTTGACCACCCATTCCAATCGAAGGCTGAAGAAAACCGAGCGAGAAGCGAAGGCAAATAAAGAACAAAGGATGGCCACCAACACCACCAACATGCTGGTGCAGCGCCTGTTGGAGTGAGCAAGTGCTGCCAGGAAACTTTCGCTATAAATGCTACTTTTCGTGAGTGTTCGCTTAAAATTTCATCAATTTTGGCAGCACTAAGCAGACTCAAAAGAGCGCTGGAAGATAAAAAGAACTAAGCTGAAAATAGAAAAATGGGCGTGGCCCACTGCACACGACTGATTAGAATGCATTTTTGAAATATTTTTTTTTAAATGCTAGTAAAAGGAATAACATAACTTTCAAAAAAAGTGAAAATAAACAGAAATGTTCACAAAAAGTTGCTCTACTCGCTGGTGTACTTGGTTTCAGTGAATTTCAAGGAACAATCCAGATTATCCAGCATCATTCAAACACGACCGCTTATTAGGCTTAAAATGGGCATATTTCCCAAAAAAATAATTTATTCAAGTTTAATTTTAATGTTATTTCCAATGAAGATGAACAAATCGTAAGTGTTTATTGCATTTTTTTCAAATAAATCAACCAAAAGCGTTACATTGAAAAAAAACAAACTTGAATCTCGTGCGCGCGCGCGCTTGTGTGTGTGTGTATGTGTGTGAGATAGAGAGAGAGAGATAGAGAGAGAGAGAGAGAGAGAGAGAGAGAGATCGAGAGAGAGAGAGAGTGTTTAACTAGATTGTTCACCACATAACGTAGTTAATTTATCGTTCCACATTCAAACCCGCAAAACGATCCGAGTTAACCCAGACAGTTTCCCTGACTCGGGACAGTCCTCCCAACAAGCTCCAGAAAGAATTACCGAAGCTCATTCAATTTTTGAGGGCCTCGTGGCGCGGTGGTTAGCGGCTTCGGCAGCCGATCCCTAAGTTGTTATGGGGCGCGGGTTTGATTCCCGTCTTATCCTCCTGGCCTCCAATCGGATGGGGAAGTAAAACGTCGGTCCATTTGCGTAGAAGAGTGTAACCGTTGGTCACATTTCTTGACGAAGGAAAGTATCACTTCAGTATTTTTATTACCATCTCACTACACTTAACAGTGGGATGGGGCAAATCTTTCAGTGTATGCGAAGCTGAAGCCCACCAATTTCCCGGTGGGGTGTCCTGACAGCGCAGCTGTTGACACATTGGGAATTGGTGGGAAAATGGACTCGGGAAAACGAAAAGGAAAGCTCGATCTGGGGAAGATCGGTCTCTTGTATTCAGGCTTCCGAGCGGACTGGTCGCGCTCCAAGTGGCGGTAGTCAAGCGCCCCCACAACGGCGGAACCCGGAGGTTCCACGAGTGCAAGTCCGTCTCGGATTGGTCGGCCTAGGCAGTGTGAGTCGCCTGCGCTTCTGCCTACGTCTAACCGTAGTAGGACCACCCCCGTCATCAACGCCAAGGACGACAGCTCTCAGGCCGCTGGTCTTAATCGTTAAGGAGAGTCCCCTCTCGGCAGCTCGAATCAGTGGACTCTGGGACTGCCGATTCGCCAACGAGGGAAGAAGCCTGCCCGACGAATCCAGCAACGCCCGCTGTGCGTCCAACCGACCCGGCACGAAGTCCGGAGACCACCGTACCGGCCGTGAAGGCCGTAGAACCGCTGCATCCGGCGCCGAAGAACGGACAACCGCTGCGCAGAACAAGCCACCGTCAGCCAGCAGAACAAGCCCCCCCCCCCTCCCCCCCCCCCACGAGCGGGCAGTTCCAGCCGCGGAGTGTGAGCGAAGGAGCTCCTCCGGCGGCGACCATCCGGGCACGAGAACCAGCTGAGCTGCGCGTTAAGAGTGCCTCAAACCACCTACACTTCACACAACCCACACCCACACCATACAAATCACCCAATAAAGTGCTGAAGTGGAATAGAAATCGTGTTTTTTCTGTGTGATGAAAGTCTAACTTGAATCTGCCTAGTAGTAATGCCGACCCTGAGTGATGAGTAGTCAGTAGCTTTGGTCTACGACTACTTGGGAAACGGTCTCAGCCCTGAAAAGGACTTGAGCTTGTAACCGACTGTTACAATTTCCTCAGGTTTTCTTCTTTTTAATGTGTAAATGTTATTTGTACCAGTATTTTCTATGGTCATTTGTGTTACATGTTAGTAGGGTTTAGCTTTTGAAAGCAATATACATCAATTTAATAAATAAATAAATAAATAAATAAATAAATAAATAAATAAATAAATAAATAAATAAATAAATAAATAAATAAATAAATAAATAAATAAATAAATAAATAAATAAATAAATAAATAAATAAATAAATAAATAAATAAATAAATAAATAAATAAATAAATAAATAAATAAATAAATAAATAAATAAATAAATAAATAAATAAATAAATAAATAAATAAATAAATAAATAAATAAATAAATAAATAAATAAATAAATAAATAAATAAATAAATAAATAAATAAATAAATAAATAAATAAATAAATAAATAAATAAATAAATAAATAAATAAATAAATAAATAAATAAATAAATAAATAAATAAATAAATAAATAAATAAATAAATAAATAAATAAATAAATAAATAAATAAATAAATAAATAAATAAATAAATAAATAAATAAATAAATAAATAAATAAATAAATAAATAAATAAATAAATAAATAAATAAATAAATAAATAAATAAATAAATAAATAAATAAATAAATAAATAAATAAATAAATAAATAAATAAATAAATAAATAAATAAATAAATAAATAAATAAATAAATAAATAAATAAATAAATAAATAAATAAATAAATAAATAAATAAATAAATAAATAAATAAATAAATAAATAAATAAATAAATAAATAAATATTGTTAAAAGTAGATTAGTAGGGTAGAGTCATGCAGGAGATTACTAATTGTTAACACACTGAACAACACAACGGGGTTACACACAGTGGGTACAACGCATCTGAGTAATTCTCGCTGAAAGTGGACCACTATTTACACAAGGTGCTCAAAAATCAAAAGCAATGTACTTTTCCAATAGCCCCCACCAAGTTATGAAAGAAACCATGTTTGGTTGGTTAAATTTGTCCTCACCTCGGCGCCACGAAGCTAAAACATTTTTTTTAATTGGTAATTTTTTGACTTAGGCGCGCCTACAAAATTGCTAATAACTTTGCAAAACTTCAATGAACCCTTGATGTTTAGGGGTGTTTTGGAAAGGAAATGAGCAGAGCTTTCGAATGCACTTGTCAGAAAAATACCGTTTCATACATTTTTTAGCCACAAAACACCAATGTATTTTTAAAAGTCATTTTTGAAGGCCGGCGCCCCGCTTTATCGAAAAACTGACAAATCCATTCGAAAGCTGAGACGATTTCACATAAAGGACCAATAAATCTAAGGTGTATGTTCCTCCTATCTTTTTTAATCTAATTTTGATTCTGCGAGCGCAGTGCTCCGTTCGCATTTCGGGCACCCAAAATGTTGCAATTTGCTTGCCCCATTTTAAGGTTTTGTCAAAAAATATAGGTGCTCACTTTTTAAATGATAGTTTATTGTCCAAGGGTCAAAATGCACTTTCGATAATTGACCAATATTTATGTTTTTGGGTTCTTCCAGGCAATTTAATGTCGAAAAATTGTTTTTTTTTACTTTTTTTTTGTAAAATACTCACTTACAATTGGGTGGATTTTTTTTTTCAGTAGAACTAATGAATGTAGCTTGTAGGAAATTTCACCACGAACATTTTTCTCTAAAAGAAAATGTAATTTCGATACTCCAGTGCCAAGATATTTTAGTTTTATCGATATTGAAGGGACCGTCGAGAGCGGGAGGTATCAAATTATAGAACGAAAAATCAAAGCAATCTGTTTGGAGGAACTGAAAAATTTATTGACAGCTGGAGCAATATTGATAACGAGAAGATCGACAGCCAGAGAATCACTGTAATTTCTCAGAATTAACAAGCACGGCCTATTATTTACATGCATGCGCCGTTTTGGAGGCCAGAATATGGTTTATTATAGTTATTTTGGTAGCTGAATTCGGATCTGGAATCAAATTTCAGATAAACAGTTAAATTTGGAGCCACGCCCAAAACTTATTTGCGGTAATATGCTGTAATTTTAATCGCTAGTGAAATCGGTCATTTTTCATCTTTCGCTCACCTTTAATTGATATTTTACTCACGGATTTTTTTATGGAGATTGTTTTTTTCAACTTTTGATTGTTTTGAGAGGCCTCGTGGCGCGGTGGTTAGCGGCTTCGGCTGCCGATCCCTAAGTGGCTATGGGGAATACACGCAAAAAATATTTGAGCGTGGTTAAAATATCACTGTTCACTGTTTATCTGAAATTTGATTCAAGATCCAAATTCAGTGACCAAAATAACTATAAGAAACCATACTCTGGCCTCCAAAACATATACCGCATGTAAATAATAGGCCGTGCTTGTTAATTCTGAGAAATTTGTAAAATTGGCACTTTTTTTTCTCACTTAAATTAAAATATCTTGGCACTGTAGTATCGAAATTACGTTTCTTTTAGAGAAAAATGTTCGTGGTGAAATTTCCTACAAGCTTCATTCATTAGTTCTACTGAAAAAAAAATCCACCCAATTGTAAGTGAGTATTTTACAAAAAAAAAAGTAAAAAAAACAATTTTTCGACATTAAATTGCCTGGAAGAACCCAAAAACATAAATATTGGTCAATTATCGAAAGTGCATTTTGACCCTTGGACAATAAACTATCATTTAAAAAGTGAGCACCTATATTTTTTGACAAAACCTTAAAATGGGGCAAGCAAATTGCAACATTTTGGGTGCCCGAAATGCGAACGGAGCGCTGCGCTCGCAGAATCAAAATTAGATTAAAAAAGATAGGAGGAACATACACCTTAGATTTATTGGTCCTTTATGTGAAATCGTCTCAGCTTTCGAATGGATTTGTCAGTTTTTCGATAAAGCGGGGCGCCGGCCTTCAAAAATGACTTTTAAAAATACATTGGTGTTTTGTGGCTGAAAAATTTATGAAACGGTATTTTTCTGACAAGTGCATTCGAAAGCTCTGCTCATTTCCTTTCCAAAACACTCCTAAACATCAAGGGTTCATTGAAGTTTTGCAAAGTTATTAGCAATTTTGTAGGCGCGCCTAAGTAAAAAAATTACCAATTAAAAAAAATGTTTTAGCTTCGTGGCGCCGAGGTGAGGACAAATTTAACCAACCAAACATGGTTTCTTTCATAACTTGGTGGGGGCTATTGGAAAAGTACATTGCTTTTGATTTTTGAGCACCTTGTGTAAATAGTGGTCCACTTTCAGCGAGAATTACTCATCTTCAACATCTCTCGCCCCCTTGGTGATGAGAAGGAGAAGTGGAAAGGGTATGGGGGTGGCACCTAAAGCCAAAAGGAGGGTTCGAGGACATGTTGAAGACCGCCACCGGTCACTTAGTCCCAGGCGTTCGTGTGCCCAACACCAAAAAGTTAAAGTGGAGTTTAAAGGTTTAAAGTCCAGTGAGAGAAGTGGATCCAGAACCTGTGTGTTAGATCCAGGTCAATCAGGTGAAACCATCGTCGGGGTGGTATCTTACGCTAACTTAACCTACTGACTAGAAATGGTTAGTACGGCTGGACTAATTCCCTGATTTCCTCCCAGGACCTTGTAAAAGACGTAAAATTTGTACGCGAGTGGTTGGTATCCGTGCCCTTGGAACCGCCATTTTGAGTTCCGACCGACGCGGTCGATCGGAACGGGCACACGAGTCGGCCCAGCCGGTGTGAATGCCGTGAAGCTTTCCGGTTGCGTCTTACCGTAAAAGACCTACCGCGCTCTGGCCTGCGGGCCATCATCGTTAAGGAGCGATCTCTCGGGCAAGAACTGCCCTAATTCCCAAGGAGAGACCCCTCTCCCTGCTGTCTCTCCGGCCTTGCCTGGACAGTGGGGATCGCGCCAATGAGGGAGGACGCCTTAATAAACCCAAAATCTACTCCACGCCACCCCGAACCCCCAATCCGACAATCCGGACCCTGTCGGTCCACCCAAGTTCGTGCACCGGAAGTGCGAGGCCACGTGTGCGGCCACTGCGTCGGCGAAGCCGGCCAGGATCTCGAGTTCCAGGCCGTTGTAGCAGTGGCGAGCGCTCGCCAAAACCTCCCATCCGCAGCAGAAAAAGAAATCGTCCAGCAGCAGCAGCAGCAGAAATCGTACCGGTACGTTCCCCAATAACCCCCCCCCCCACACACACACTTAACACGTCGTTTCAATAAAGATCCCCCCCCCTTAAGTTGCTTTAGTTTTCCTTCAATAAAATCTTGGTTTTCTTACATAATTAAAATAGTTTTTCTTGTCTGGTTAGAACAGTGACACAATTTCCCATAGCCCAAAAGTTCTGGTACGATTTGTCGTTGTTGCGCCATCACCCCGAGCCTAGTAGTACGCCGACCCTTGGGATTTTCCCGGAGTCTTGGCCTCCAAACTGAGAAGCTGGACAACCCCATAAGTGTCCAATCTGCCGTATAGCTGTTTTTGTATGACTTAAAATAAAGTAGTTATAAGCTAGCCTCAAACCCCTTGATACTGAAGGTCAGTTAGTTTCAAGAGGTTTTGAGTGACCCATCACTAGGGGGGTGCCCAGAATATGGGACTTTTTTCTTAAAACCACGCTCCACAAGCTGAAAATTGTTCCTTGACCTATTTTAGGACTCGAGGCCAAATATGAGCAGAATCGGTCAACATTTACCCATTGATACTCGAAGGTGAAGTTTGTATGGAAAAAATCGAAAAAATGTATGGAAAACCCAATTTTCTTACGGTTTGGTCTGCAGGGTGCGCAACTTTCATCCAAATATTCTCAAAAGTGAGATTATCATTGAAAATTTAATGCTCTACAGCTTTGTAGAACAAACCAAAGCTCTGAAACTCGATCCTGAAAAGTTATTAGCGATTTTAAAAAGTCAATTTTGTATGAAAAATCTTTTTTTAACCAACTTTAGGCTCGGGTATCAATGGGTTAACCTCAACCAATTTCGCTAAAAAATTTCACAAAAGCTTAAAATAACTCATTTTTCATGGGCACCCTACTCACCACACATAACCTTCGGACGCCTAGAAATGAGCAGAAACTTACAACAGAGACTACAAAAGACCCGGGGTTCGTTAAAGTGGATTGCTTTTCTTTTTTTTTATTCAGGTTTTGTAAAAATAACCTTTCACGGTGTATTTTTCCGAGAACATTAAGATAAACAATTCGGCAAGTCTGATATTTGGCACCATGAAAGAAGGGCTCTTTCCCGACATTTGGCGGGGTCCGGCGAAATATTTCGTCGGGGGGTCTAGAGCAACATTTTTTGAAGATTTTTTTTTCGATTTAATAGGATTTTTCTTCAGAAAAGTCGATGGAAATCGATGGGTTCATGTTCATATCCATCAAATTTCTTATGAATGTGCCTCAAGCGACTTTAAATTACATATTTGACCTCAAATCAAAAGTTTCCAACCCAAATTTACCAGATTTCTAGCTTTCTTTGAAATAACCCCAACATCCAAGCTGGAAACCTCAAAACGACCGAATAAAAATCTTTTCTTTGTACAATTTGTCATGAAAATACAGCAACAGATTGCCCGGATACAAATTCGAGCTTAAACCATTGCTAAACTTAGAGTATTTCAGCTATTTATTACCCAAAAGGTGACCAACATTATTTTTTCAATCCTCTGGTATACAACACTTAAATATTTTCTCCAAAATTTGTTGATTTAATTCCCATTCAAACGATGGACACTGCCTACTATGACATTTTTTAAGGATGAAAACATTTTGCTGAAACATAAAACTCATATAAAATTTTGATGAAATTTATGTAGGACGATCGAGGCACCCCTCGGTTCCAAACCCGAGGTCAAGAGAGAAAATTTTGTGCTGCTCTCGGCAGTTAGCACTCGACCGCGTACCGACGTAGACGTGCAATAAACCGCAGTTAATCGAACAAATAAAGCTACGTTTCTATTTTCCATTAATTCTAAACTCTTCCCTTTTCTACATGGGGGCTCGTCCGGGAAGCGAGTTAATGTGAAAATTACGCGAAGTGCGCGAAATCGTTACAAAATTCGCGAAAAAAGACTTTAAAAAGTGACGCCAGCCGAACGACAAGATGGCGACCGTCGTGGAGTTGTGTGAAAATTTCACCAAGATTGGCCTTGTGCGCGAGTGCGAAAGACTAGGCTTGCCGACGAACGGCAGCAAGAACGAGATGGCGCAACGAATCATCGATCATCAAGCGGCTGCAAACGGAGAGGACGACGATGATGACGGCAGCCAACGCGACGACGATGATGGTTCGGTCCACGACGAAAACGAGAGCGACGCTGATGAGAACGACGACTCACACGCCGACAGTGACGACGCCACCGTGAGAGGAAACGACGCGAACGATGAAAGAGAGGCACGACGAAACACACACCAACGACCGCAGGTGTATTCGTTTCGCGACATGGAAGAGAGCATCGAAAGTTTCGGTGCCGAAGACGGCGAAGATGTGAAAGTGTGGTTGCAGCAGCTCGAAACAGTTGCGGAGTCGGCTCGTTGGACTGGCGAGCATAAAATGATTATGCTTCGCAAGAAATTGACCGGCACGGCGCGTCGGTTTGTGTTCTCTCTTCGGGACGTCAGCAGCTACGCCAAGTTGAAAAAGGCGCTCATCGATGAGTTTGCTCCGTTCGTGCGGGCGAGCGACGTCCACCGCACACTGGGAAATCGGAAGAAGAAGCCGACGGAGACGACGCGAGACTACATCTACGAGATGCAGAGAATCGCGCTGGCCATTGACCTCGATGAGCCAAGCCTGTGTGAGTACATCGTGGATGGAATCACCGACGACGAGTTTCATCGCTCTCTGCTGTACGAGGCACAAACCATCCGCCACCTGAAGGAGAAGCTGCTGAACTACGAGAAGGTGACGAAGAACTCCCGCAAGAAGACGAAGCCGGACGAAAAGAGAGAGAAGCTGCGCACGGAGAACAAAGCAAGCGCCAAAAGTGACTCGAAGAAGCACTGCTTCAACTGCGGCGACGCCTCGCACGTCGCATCAGAGTGCCCACAGAAGAGCGACGGACCGAAATGCTTCAACTGCAACGCTTTTGGTCATCTGTCGAAGGATTGCCCGAAGAATAAGACGAAGCAGAAGGAGAAAAAAGTGAACGTGGTGGAGAAAGTGAACGGCGACAAACCGGGCATTTTGCTGAACCTGTTCGGGCGCGAGTTTTCGGCAATCGTCGACACGGGAGCAGAAATTTCGTTGATTCGGAAGGATCTGTGGACGGATCTCGCGGAGAACGGCGTCCAGATGAGAAAGTCGACGATGAAAGTGCGCGGATTCGGCGGTGACGTTCGTGTTGTGTGTGGTGAGGTTGCTCTCACAGCAACGATCGGTGAGGAAGAGTTCCCGATTCGCTTTTACGTCGTGCCAAACGAAGCGATCGACATGCAGGTGTTGATCGGCATGGACTTTCTCAGCGGCGTTGATTATTCGATCAGTCCGGGAGAAGTGCGTGTGAAGAAGTATCGGCCCAGCGACGCCGAACCGGCCGACGTCGACGTGAAGTGGATTCGTCGCGTTGCGGAGTACGTCGCGGAAGACGAGGTGACGGTACCGTACCAATACCGCGAAGAAGTGCTAGAACTCATTGAGAACTACACGCCGGAGAAGCCAGTGGTTGCCGCAAATCAGCTGACGATAACGTTGTCGGACAACGACGTTGTTTGTGAAAATCCGCGACGTCTGGCCCAGCTGGAGAAGGAAGTTGTGAAGAAGCAGATCAGTGAGTGGCTCGATGAGGGGATCATCCAGCAGTCAGAAAGTGAATACGCGAGTCCAGTCGTAGTGGTTCCGAAGAAGGACGGATCGTACCGTGTGTGTGTTGATTACCGGGAGATCAACAAGAAAGTAGTGCGCGATAAGTTCCCGATGCCGAACGTGGAAGAGCAGATCGACCAACTGTCCGAAGCCCGCGTGTACACAACGCTGGACCTGAAGAACTCGTACTTTCACGTGCCTGTCGAAGAGAAAAGCCGGAAGTACACAGCGTTTGTGACAAGTTGCGGGCAGTACGAGTTTTTGCGTGCGCCGTTCGGGTTGTGCACCAGTGGAAATGGATTTGGACGATTCATAAGTGTAGTGTTGAAAGAGTTCATCCACGACGGAAGTGTGATGGCGTTTGTGGACGACATCATAATTCCAACGGGATCCGAGGAAGATGGACTAAAAGTGCTAAAACGAGTGCTCGAAGTGGCTGCGAAGGCAGGGCTGCTATTCAACTGGAAGAAGTGTGTGTTCCTGCAACGTCGTGTGGAGTACCTCGGCTACACGATCTACGACGGCCGAGTGGAACCAGCACCAGCGAAGATCGAGAAGTTGAAGCAGTTCCCGCAGCCGACGACGGCGAAGCAGTTGCAGCGATTCTACGGGCTGGCCAGCTACTTCCGAAAGTTCGTTCCGTCGTTCGCTGGCATTGCCCGCCCCCTGTCCGATCTCCTGAAGAAGGATAAGTTTGCCCAGTTCGACGACGCCGCGGTTTACTCGTTCAACCGCATCAAAGAGATCCTGGCAAGCTACCCAGTGTTGAGGATCTTCCGACCGGACGGTGACGTGGAGGTGCACACAGACGCCAGCAAGACGGCCCTCGCTGGTATCCTGATGCAACGCGCAGAAGACGATGGCAAGTTCCACCCGTGCTATTACTTCAGCCGACTGACGAGTGGTGCGGAGAAGAATTACAATTCGTTCGAGTTGGAGGCGTTGGCTGTTGTCGAGTCGGTTAAGATGTTCCGTTGTTACTTGCTCGGCCGGCCATTCAAGATCATCACCGACTGTATGGCGTTCAAGGATGCGGTGAAAAAGAAGAAGCTCAACACACGGATCGCCAAGTACGTCGTTGCCCTGTCTGAGTTCCGGTACCTGATCGATCACCGCCCTGGAGAAAAGCTGCCACACGTTGATGCGCTGTCGAGAGCGGATGTTTTGGTTGTGTCTGCACCCATCGTCGCCAAAATCCGTGCAGCACAACAAGAGGATGACCGAGGCAAAGCTCTCCTGGCAGCGTTGCAGCAGAGCGATTCCGTCGACGGGTTCACCACGAGCAACGGTATTCTCTACGAAGGCGAGGCTGAATCGCGACGACTGTACGTGCCCGAGTCGATGGAAACGGAGATCATCCGGTCTGCTCACGAGCAAGGCCATTTCGGAGTCCGGAAGACGAAGGAGCGGATCAAGGCGGACTACTACATCTCTGGCTTGGAGGACAAGATTAAACGCTGCATCGCCACGTGTGTTCCCTGCATTGTCGGCGAGAAGAAACGAGGAAAGCCGGAAGGTGAGCTGTGTCCGATCCCGAAAGGAGACGTTCCGCTGGATACGCTGCACGTGGACCATCTAGGACCGATGCCCTCAACGAGGAAGTCGTACGGGTACATCCTAACAGTCATCGACGCTTTCACCAAGTTTGTTTGGCTGTTCGCGACGAAGTCAACCACCGCAGAGGAGGCCGTGAAGAAGTTACGGGTGATCACAGACACGTTCGGAAACCCACGACGGATCATCTGTGATCGGGGAGCAGCTTTCACGTCGGGATACTTCGCCAAGTTCTGCGACGAAGAAGGCATCGAGCTACACACGATTGTCACGGGGGTTCCTCGTGGCAACGGGCAAGTCGAACGAGTGCATCGCGTCATTATCCCGATGATCACCAAGTTGTCTGTGGACAACCCGGAGGAATGGTTCAAGCACGTCGCCGTGGTCCAAAAGTGTTTGAATAACAGCTGGCAGCGAGCGATCAACATGACCCCGTTCGAACTGTTGACCGGTGTTAAGATGCGAACCAAAGAAGACGCCGTGCTCCACGAGTTGCTGCTGAAGGAGGTCCAAGACAGTTTCACCGACGACCGGAACGAGTTGCGAATGGCGGCGCAGGAGAGCATCCAGAAGATGCAGGAGGAGAACCGGAAGTACTACAACCTACGCCGGAAGCCGTACGTGGAGTACAAGGTCGGCGATATGGTGGCTATCCCCAAGACACAGTTTGGAGTTGGCCAGAAGGTGAAGCCGCGATTCTTCGGACCGTACGAGATCATCGGTGTTCTGCCGAAAAACCGGTACGAGGTCAGGAAGCTGGACGACGAAACTGAAGGGCCGAAGAAGACGTCGACTGCAGGAGCCCGAGCATGGGTAAATAACAAGGGAAATGCGTAATAATACCTTTCTCTGGTATCAATACCAAATTTTGGTATTCCTGGACCCTTTAAAATTTGTCTTAAGGATTATGCAAGAGCAAAATGTGGTATCATACCAATTTAAGGTATTGTTTTGATATTGCAAAATTGCAGAATTTGTCAATGGTCGAACTCCACATTTTGGTATTCTTTTGGTATTACAGTATTTTATCAAATTCCTCTGCAACTATGGGAAAATTTTGACCAATTTTGACAAAATAATTAATTTCGCGCTAAAATGATGTCTCAAAGCAAATGCTTTAATTGAAAACCGGAAATTTCAAACTTGATTTTAAACATTTTTGATATATCCCCTACAGAAATGACTTGAAATTGTGGAAAATTTTCTAAGTCAGGATGGCACATTTTGGTATTAAAGTGTTTTATCAAATTCCTCTGAAACTATGGGAAAATTTTGACCAATTTTGACAAAATAATTAATTTTGCGCCAAAAAAAGGAAAGGTTTCATCAATTTTCTCTGAAACTATGGGAAATGTTTTAAAAAAATTTACGAGATAATGCATTTTGCGCTAAAATGACTTGAAACCCAAAAATGTTAAAGATGATTTAATAAATTTGTGTGATATACTCACTAATTATTTTTTCCAAAGGGTTGACAGTTCTCTAAGTCGGGATAACCAAATACTTTGAAAAACGAGTCAATCGACAGATTATTGAATTTTGTTGAATTTTAATTCAGTTTCATTTTAATAACACTTATTTTTCAATCTTGTTATTTTTCAGAAGCTTCAAGAACTTCAAGCACAGGCCATTCATCAATGACAAATGCATTCGGTGTGGTGAAGAATATCACTAAGAACAACATGGAATCATCAGGTGAGTAGATTTGGCTGTTGCATATGGATCATTTCCGTTTTTTCACTAACTGCAACTGTTGCACTAAAAATGGTATGAAAATACCAAATTTTGGTATTACTTGTGCAAATACCAGCGACCATAATGTGCTCTTGGTTGCCAAGTAATAGATGGTAAAATACCATGAAATCATACCAAACTCATGTATGTGGAAGACCACAGAAATACCAAAATATGATTTTCCAAGGGCGCGGGAATACCTAAAATTAAAACCATGACAATACCAAGTTTTGGTATTCAAGCAATGTTCAAAAATCCAGAAGACCTCAACTTGGTATTGAAATGATTTTATTTTGTGGTATTATTTTACCTTTGGAATAACATGGTATGGTATTGTTGTGCCCTTCCACATACAAGCTTTTGGTATGATTTCATGGTATTTTACCATCTATTACTGGGCAACCAAGGGCACATTTTGGTCGCTGTTATTTGCCCAAGTAATACCAAAATTTGGTATTCCCGTGTTATTTACCCCTGCTCGGGAGACCAGATCAAACCGTGGACACTTCCGGGCCGGAAGTGATGTCAGGAAAGGCCGTGTAGGACGATCGAGGCACCCCTCGGTTCCAAACCTGAGGTCAAGAGAGAAAATTTTGTGCTGCTCTCGGCAGTTAGCACTCGACCGCGTACCGACGTAGACGTGCAATAAACCGCAGTTAATCGAACAAATAAAGCTACGTTTCTATTTTCCATTAATTCTAAACTCTTCCCTTTTCTACATTTATTGAAATTATTTTATTAGACTCATAAAAAACTCAGTAGGCGGTGTTCATCGTTTGAATGGGAGTTACATCCACAAATTTTGGAGAAAGTCACTTTTTATTTTACGTTGCTGTATTTTCATGATAAATTGTACAAAGAAAAGATTTTTATTCGGTCGTTTTGCGGTTTCCAGCTTGGATGTTGGGGTTATTTCAATGAAAGATTTTGAAACTTTTGATTTAAGGTCAAATATGTAATTTAGAGTCACTTGAGGCACATTCATAAGAAATTTGATGGATATGAACATGAACCCATCGATTTCCATCGACTTTTCTGAAGAAAAGTCCTATTAAATCGAAAAAAAAATCTTCAAAAAATGTTGCTCTAGACCCCCCGACGAAATATTTCGCCGGACCCCGCCAAATGTCGGGAAAGAGCCCTTCTTTCATGGTGCCAAATATCAGACCTGCCGAATTTTTTTTATCTTAAGTTTGTTCTAGGAAACACACCGTGTTTAGACAAGCCGTGGCTGATATATCAATACAAAAAAAAATCAGGAGCACCAAATTCTACTCTATGAGTTAAAATCTCACAATCTATTTTCAAAATGTTTCAAATGGTACGAATGTCGCAAATTTCTAAAATAAATTCTGAATTGGCTTTAGAAAATTTACAGTTTTTAATATTTAATTTATCTCAGTTTAAAAAATATTAGAATTGGCATTGTGGGTGATTTGCACTTTTTTATACAAGTTTATAGGCCACAAAATACATCAGCTCACGGGCGACGATTAGACCACTGACCATACTTTGGCTATCCCTGATAGAATGTATTGGAACCACTTTACTTAAAAAGTTCTCACCATGTTCGACTCAAAAACAATTTTTCATCCAGCCTCACAAAAGTCAAAAAAGAAACCCACATCCAGCGAACCTTTCCCCCTGCACCTTACACGCTCCACAGGA
Source organism: Culex pipiens pallens (assembly GCF_016801865.2). NCBI lineage: Eukaryota > Metazoa > Arthropoda > Insecta > Diptera > Culicidae > Culex > Culex pipiens. The sequence continues at coordinate 86,864,712 of NC_068937.1, read as the reverse complement.
TTTCCCATTAAAATAAATTTTCCAGCACCTTTTTCCTGTCCACCATCTTTCACGCCGTTTCCACAAATCTTTGACGCTGCTCGTTTTGCAGGCTCTATCCCTCTTTCCCTCGGTTACTGTCCACCGGAGAAAATTTCTCCACTGACGCCCAAAAGGGCTGAGCATGGTCCATGCTGTCGGAATAGGATGTGGGATGGAATGCATGCTCGTATCACCGTGTCAAAGGTGGCATAAATTTTAACGGCTGTCGTGGGAAAGGGCTTGGAAACGAGAAAAAAAAACCCCTTAGGACAACACCTTTCCTGATGGTCCGCAAACACTCCAAGTGTTCTTTTTTTTGTCTGTTGTAAAGCTGCTTGTTCATACTTTTGGAGGTTGGGAACGAAATTATCACAAAAAAGTTCTAGTGAACAAATTAGCTTAATGTTTGATAAAAGTACGATAGCGTTATAAAATGTTTTCCAAGATAAAGTTTATTTTTAAAGTTATTTTGAAAATATTTAAAAAAACAAATTAAAAAACACAGCAATATTCAATATCATTTATAATAATACAAGCCTTACCCGAAAAACTTCGTCTTTTCCTTTTTTCGTTTGTTGACGTTTTTAGCTTTTTCCTTGTTCAGCCTCCTATTATCAAAATTAGATTTTACGCAACTTTTTCCATACAATCTGCAGATTTTCCGGAATCGGTTCCAGAGTGGCCAAAGTGGAAATTTCTTGGCGTAAGAACCTTCCTTGGGTTTATACGAACCCAACGCAACAAAGAGCGCCTCGATCCGACGCTCCGTATTGAACTGATTCGCGTTCGAACAAAACCGTCGATTTTTTTATATACAGCAATTCCATTTGAAATTTTTTCAAATTTTCCGCGTGGCGCGTCGAAAAACTCAGTTTTTATTTTCAAAAAATCATATTTTGGAAACGTACGGTTCGACATCCCCAATTTTTTGATATGTTACGTGAAATTTTCCGAGGAATCCGATAAAAATATTTTCAGACATAGGCTCTTTGGTCCAGACACGGTCAAAACGCCATTTTGAGTTTTCATACGACTTTTTCAATAGTTAAGCTAGATTTTTGGAACTTCTAACTATTTTTCTCAAATAGCCAAACTCATCACCTTTCTTTTGCGTCTAAGACAGCTAAAATCGGATGAAATGGCGCGGAGATATGATTTTTCGAAAAAAGTGTATTTTGCGAAAAATGACGAAAATTGCCATTTTTCGAACCACCCTAGCAAGATGTAGGTCACCCTAATGGCCAAAAAAAAAATACGAGTCTAATTATTTTGGCCGAGGAACAGCCAGAAAAATTTTGAGCCCGATTGGAGACCTTTTTTTTCGGTTTAGGCTCTTTTCAAATGGAATTGCTGTATATAGATAATGGATTTCACTCCATTTCCACAGCTGGACGGTCCCATGAAGTAACGGATAACTCATCTGCCGTTTTACGGCGATATGATGTTTACACCATCGAGGTGATTTTGCTGTAGACACGATTTTCTGTTTTTGTTCATTTTTTCAATTTAAAATGACTAATTCAAGGTCTGCTCTGTAGAAACTGTTAAAAAGTACAATGAAAATGTGGCCCCTACAAAATTTCTTGTTTTTTCCTATTCTCTACGATTTTAAACCACAAACATCATTTTGCCGAAAAAATAGCAATAAAAAATCACTACTTTTACTTCCCAATGATGTATGTATACATTGCTTGATCAAAGCTGGCTACTAGGCTGGCTATATTTTTGTGCCAGCTATTTTTACAGCTGAGCGGATCCCTTAATGCATCGTCCACGTGGATACTTTAAGAGGGGGGGGGGAGGGTATTAGGGAGCGTTCTTTTATTACGTAACAAAGTTGGGGGGAGGGGGGGTTGGAGGCCGTGTTACGCTCCATACAAAATTTTTAAAATTTTTATGGAAATTTTGTTACTAGTGGGGAGGGGGTCTAAAAATCCGTTTTTTTGCGTTACGTAATAAAAGAACGCTCCCTTAGCGATTGTCTACGCTCAATAAACACATTTTTTTGCATGAACAATTGTCCACAAGGGAGGTGGGTGGGTTTAGAATTTTCAAAAAAGTATCTACGTGGATGTGGATAAGGTGTCATCCATTTAGTACGTCACATTAAAATCAGCCAAAATTTACTCCACCCCCATTTGTCACGATTTCCCTATGCTTTTAACACGCAATGTCACGCTTACTCAAAACCCCCCTCTTCCCACAGAACGTGACGTACTTTATGGATGACGCCTATTGGACGTCCCCTAAGAATTAAATCGAAATAATGTAATAAAATATTGCCAAGTCTTGATTTGGTCCCAAAACCTTAAATCAACATTCAAACAGAATTGAATTTGACTTCTAGCAATTCTCAATGTATACATACATCATGATGAGTAGAATTGGCGTATACATCATTGTTTGTTTGCTTAATAAAATGGGCCCCAGCGCAGTTTTTTGAAAAATTCTTTCGTCAGGAGGTAGCTTTTAAGATTCTTTATCAGACTGTACAATAAAATTGAAAATGTCCAAAATGGCGTATACATCATATCGCCGTAAAACGGCAGTCATGACTGTGATCACATCACACTACGTGATGTTTCACTCTTCACCGAGACGAAGAGAAATGGGTGCATATAAAAGGTGACTGCAAGGAATAATTAGGAGCAGGCATAATTCATATCCACTATCCAGTCATCCACCCACCCTTTCTGGGTGAAAAATTGGATGTGTTTCCGCTAACCCAAGCAGCAGCCGGTTTCCTCATACGTTGTGTGTGTGTGAGAGAGTGGTGACAAATGATTTACATACGATTAAGCACCTGAATCTTTTATTAGCCTAAATGGTGTGACTCAGGTGAGCGCTTTGTGAAGGTGCGTGTAAAAGAGTTTTAAGGAAGCTTTGAACACTTAGAATTATTTATGTGTAAGACCTTTTGAAAAACTAATCACAAAGGATTGAGGGCTTAAAATATTCAAGTTATCAAACACTTTTAACTGTATTTATTTCACTTGTAGAATAATTCAACTGACTGACTTTTATATCAATACGCTAACCGCGTCGAAAACTATTACAGCAAAACTTTCAAGGCAAATTTCATAATATTGCTTAAGCTAATCAAGTTTCTCAACAAACCCTTCCCCGGCAAAGTTATGATGATCATGTTCGCAAAAAAAAAAGTGAAACTTTTCTCCAAACTCTCGTCGATTTACCTTTATCATCGAAGAAAGGATAGAAGGTCTGGTTGAAGAAATAAATTGAAGAGCAGAAAAGAAGGGAAAAAGTCATCCGGATGTCGTTGAGTATGACAGAGTGTGCGTGTGTGAGTGGGCGTATGTGTGCCGTTTTTTCGCAGATCCCATGTGGATTTGGAACTTTTGGGTGCGTTTGGGTGCCGTAGTGTGTGTACAGAAGAAAGCAGGCAAACCGAATGGATTATTGATATTAGATTGTCAATTTCAAACATAAATAGGTACATTCTTGCCTTCATCCCAAGCTTTCTCGAGTGAAAAGCAGTTCGGTGAGTTCTTATACGGGTGTGTGGGTGTATGTGTGTTTGCTGCAAGAATAAATTGGATTGAACGGAAAGTTTCCCTCGGTGGGACGAAAAAAAGATTCCATTTTTCGTGTGGACTGTAAACGATCTTTTTCTTTGGAAAACCTCCGAAATAAAAGATGTGATGTGAGAAAGGGGTCCACTTTTCACAATTCACATCGGAAAAGGACGTCGGCCGGAAGGGTTTTACTGTTCGTGATATTGAATAGGTTCCTTTGGTATTTGATTTCCCAAGAATAGACCCATTCGTCCGGTTCATGCGTTTAATTTCCTTCATTTACGAATCAAAGCGACACGAAAGGCATTCCACTGTGAAATCAGCACCGTGGATAATTCGATGCCCATGAGCGATTTCAGCACAATTGGTCGTCCCTTTCGGCGTACCTGTTGCGATTCGTTACTTTGTGAAAATATAAATCCGGCAGCTGCCATTCCCCGAATCCGCATCGTTCATTTCAATCAATGTGAACCAATTTTAAGTAAACGAGTTTCCAGCAAACGTATCTGTTTCTGTGTCGTAATCCTGGAATCCCTCCCCCCGCAAGCAACCATGCCACACGATGTACGAAACGGGAAAAACAGCCGCAGATTGGATTTGCGGTGATGATGTGATTCATTTCACTGTCATTTGTGAAGTTCCAACAACGACGATTGTGAAGCCGTTTGTTCCTTTCAACTGTTGCAATAATCATCACATGATCTTTTAATCCAGAGTATCCCTGACGGACGTGAAAACATACTGATAAATAAACAAAAAAAAACTCGTTCTGGAAATTTTATCATTGAGTTGATATTTTTCAGCGTAACTAGCAAAGTTATGCAATTCATATGATTTAATTTAACAGAAAGCAACATTTTCTCCGATTTTTTTTTTACAAGCTACTGGAATTAAATCAAAAGGATATATATTGCAAAAACCAAAATTTGACTTTCACCTCCCATTACTGGATTGACTTAAACGGGTTTACTAACCCGAGCATGGGTAAATAACAAGGGAAATGCGTAATAATACCTTTCTCTGGTATCAATACCAAATTTTGGTATTCCTGGACCCTTTAAAATTTGTCTTAAGGATTATGCAAGAGCAAAATGTGCTATTATACCAATTTATTGTTTTGATATTGCAAAATTGCTGAATTTGTCAATGGTCGAACACCACATTTTGATATTCTTTTGGTATTACAGTGTTTTATCAAATTCCTCTGAAACTATGAGAAAATTTTGACCAATTTTGACAAAATAATTAATTTTGCGCTAAAATGATGTCTCAAAGCGAATGCTTTCGTTGAAAACCAAAAATTTCAAACTTGATTTCAAACATTTTTGATATACCCCCTAAAGAAATGACTTGAAATTGTGGAAAATTTTCTAAGTCAGGATGGCACATTTTGGTATTATTTTGGTATTGAAAGGTTTCATCAAATTCCTCTGAAACTATGGTAAATTTTTTTCATAAATTTTGGTGAGATAATTTTTTTTGCGCTAAAATGACTTGAAACCCAAAAATGTTAAAGCTGATTTTCATTTTTTTTATATACCCACTAAGATTTTTTTTTAAACTTTGAAATTTCTCTAAGTTGGGATAACCAAATACTTTGAAAAACGAGTTAATCGACAGATTATTGAATTTTGGTGAATTTCAATCCAGTTTCATTGAAATAACACTAATTTTTCAATCTTTTAATTTTTTAGAATCTTCAAGAACTTCAAGCACAGGCCGTTCATCAATGACAAATGCATTCGATGTGGTGAAGAATATCACTAAGAACAACATGGAATCATCAGGTGAGTAGATTTGGCTGTTGCATATGGATCATTTCCGTTTTTTCACTAACTGCAACTGTTGCACTAAAAATGGTATGAAAATACCAAATTTTGGTATTTCTTGTGCAAATACCAGCGACCAAAATGTGCTCTTGGTTGCCCAGTAATAGATGGTAAAATACCATCAAATCATACCAAAATCATGTATATGGAAAACCACAGGAATATCAAAACCTGATTTCCCAAGGGCGCGGGAATACCTAAAAATAAAATCATGGCAATACCAAGTTTTGGTATTCAAGCAATGTTCAAAAATCCAGAAGACCTCAACTTGGTATTGAAATGGTTTTATTTTGAGGTATTATTTTACCCTTGGAATAACATGGTTTGGTATTGTTGTGCCCTTCCACATACAAGACTTTGGTATGATTTCATGGTATTTTACCATCTATTACTGGGCAACCAAGGGCACATTTTGGTCCCTGTTATTTGCCCAAGTAATACCAAAATTTGGTATTCCCGTGTTATTTACCCCTACTCGGGAAGCTTAAATCTTGAAATTGGACGTAATTGAAAGCAACAGTGGCTAGCCTAAGCATTTTTAATTTTAATGGGATTGAATAACAAAACATAAAAAAGTCTTTTCCAAATAAATGCTCCAGAAATCTATGGCATGTCATTGAAATCAGTAAAACAATTTAATTATAAATAAAGGTAGAATATTTGCAAAACTATTTATGCCGATGCCAAACTTTTTGAAGCAATCGATTCTTATACTATCGCTAACAAGCGTTCCAATTTCAAGTTATTTGGTTGCACAAATTAAAAGATACAGTAAATAATGTAAACAAAAAACCTAAAAAGCACAGGTCACAAGTGTGTTTTGAAACGGAAAATGTACTACGTGTGACAAATGTGCACAGAATTCCAATACATACTAAAATAAGCCTTATCAATAGTTTAACCAACTTACTCAGTATATTGAAAAAAAAACAAAGTATGGAATTGCTTTCAAAAATGTGTATCAACATAAATTTGTGAAAAAGTTGAAAACGTTCCATATGATATACAATTCAGGTTCAATGTTTTAAAAACTCACTCCAGACCGTTTCCCGTCGCACAACTGATCCATATTTCAGCGGAGACCCCACCACACTACTCACCTGTACAGTGGTTTTCCGGCACTCTCCCGGAACCACAGCACCATGTAGACGCGATCGTTCTGCTCGTCCGGGGTGATGTCACACGGCAGCGTTGCCGTCCGGCCGAGCACAGCTTCCACCGTCGTCGTTGACACTGTAAGGACAGAAGAAGAAAAGAACTGTCAGCTTGTGGGGGAGGGAAAATTTGTTAAATTGACTGATCCTCAGAGAGATGGCACATCATGATGGTCGGTGCTCTTTCGTGATGCAAACCATTTTGTGTCACAAAAAGTGGACAGTTCATCCCGGTAGACACGCTGGTGGAATGGGTAGCCGCTGCCTGAACTGCAAGCACCACTCTCTCTGCCTGGCAATCAATAACTTCTTGATGGGGGATCGAAATTTGCGTGACAAATGATGCCTCGGCAGTGGTGACACTGGGGAAATGTGACCGAAAATCAATAATGAACCCAGTTTTGGGCAAAGTTTTGATGCTGACCGATGAGCTGTGTAGATGTTCCGGGAATTTTGCTGAATCAGCTGCAATGTGTTGCGAAAACTTAATTTTGCAGTTTGTCTTTGCCTTACTTTCAATTATGAGTGACATTGTTCTTGTAACTTTACTGCGTCGTGCCCAAATAGATTGACTCCTTCATAACGCACAGCACTCAACCTCAAGCCTCAACTGAAAGTTGAGACTAATTGCTATTCAATCGGAAAATTAAAATAAACGAGCCATTAGTGGTTGGTTACGGCGGTTGGAGGTTAGGGCTCTCGGAAAACCCGGAGCAAAAAGGTTTGTCCAATAATAATTAATTTAACCGTGATTGTAATCGATCTGGAAAATTCATTCAGCGCTGATTGAATATTTTATCAGTCGAGCGCACACAGTAAATGGATAATTGGATGATATTTTCCTATCGCATGCGGAAGTCAATTAAGTCGTGGCGTGGTTAAATGCAACCGAATCTTTTTGAGGCTTTCTTATTGGGGAATGTGTATCCGCTTGGTCACGGTATTTATGATATGTGATTTGGTTTTGATTTGCAACGCTTTTAAGGACACCAGAATTCCAGTAAAAAATCGTTTGACAGATTAACCTTATACATTGATGAAGACAGATTTAAAAAATACTTAAGAAATTCCATAAATAACAGCTACAGTCCAGACTCGATTATCCGAAGGCCTTGGCAAAATTTCACTTCCGATAATCGAAACTTCGGAAAATCTAATCACGATTTTTTTTTATTGTTGTCTTATTTTTGATTGTTTTTTTCGTTTTTTCATAGCGGCCAAAATGGCGATGATTAAATATTGAAAAAATGCATGTTTTGATTTTACAGGTGATCAACCACTCAATTTTGTCAAAATTGGGGTCACAGAACTCGAATTTGATGTTTAAAATAAGAAAATAAAAAAAAACGAAAAAAAAATTGTTCGTGATTCGATTATCCGAAGTCCCATACAAACTTCGGATAATCGAGGCTTCGGATAATCGAGTCTGGACTATATTTCAAAAAAAAAATTCTTGCAAAACAGTTCAAAACCGAAACTTTTTAGCAGAAGAGCACTGCCCCTGATCGTATAGATGTCCCATATGCATTTTCATCGTTTTTGAGTTATTGATGCAGTTTGGTTCAAAATTGTGTGCTCTTTCAAAAGAGCCTATATTAATCTTCTCATTGAAAAGTGCCGGCGACAAAATTGGGCGAAAAGTTCACCGCCCGGAGATCGCGAGTTGGCGCGAGCGAATGAACACCGCGAAAAAAGATTCGGGGGTGCATTGGGGTTAAATGATCATTTCGTCATTCGGTTTAATTAAAAAATAATTATTTTTTCGTAAATATCGCTACTTTGATGCGATGTAATTCATTTTTACAGTAAATTAGGCATTGTTACATCAAATTTGACCTTTCAAACGCAGTAGAATGGCCAAATTTTAAAACATCAATGTTTGCCAATTTGACCGTTTTACCCCCGATTCCCCTTGTAGAACAAAAGAAAAGTTCATCCGTGGTCTGTCAGCAGCGCGCTGTTTTGTTTGCTGGATCAACATTTGGAAATGTCGAACGTTGAAGGAAATCGCTCAAAAATGGAAATTAATCGATTTCAAATGTTATGGCCGCAAATGAAAGGTAAGGGTGGCTAATGTTTGATTCCGATCTGTAAAACTAGTTCTGGCGAGGGTTCTGGGCACTGCGGCAATCGATTTTACCGGCGGGTTGCTTCCGGTTGCATTTGATTTGAGGAGAAGGTTTTTCAATCCACCAGGGGCTTATTCGGGGGCAACAGTTTCGGTCATCCGGAACTTCCGGTAAGTTTCATATTTGCAGTGTTTAGCATGAAAAACAAACTTAGACCAATCTTTCAAGTGTGCGCTCTTTTTGAGGAGGGGGCGCAAACCGAAGAAGAGCGCAACTCGGGGGGAGCGTTATTTCGGGGTTTGAGCGCAAATCGAAGGAGCGTTATTGCGGGGTTTTGGCGGAAAATGGGATTTTCTTTTTTAATTTTATTTACAATTAAACGAAACATTTATATAAGGGGTCATCCACAAAACACTGATAATGGGCCATCCTCAAATCTGGGTGTCCAAGAACTCCCGGATGTCATGGCCTAGATAGCTACCTGATCAACGGAGGTCTATATGAGTGAATTAACCATCGGTATAGCTTCAGATAGCTTTAGTGAACCACAATGGATACCCTTCGCCATGTTGGATTATTACGGGTCCTCCAGGAACTCCCGGGAGTTATGACCTGATGATTTACCTGACTTCCGAGAGTTCCTGGGAAACCCATAACAATCAAGCATGGTGCAAAGTGTCTATCATGGTCCACAGAATCTTCTTGAATCGATACCGATGGTTGATATACCCATATAGTTTCGCGTTGATCAGGTAGACCATCAGGTCATCACTTCCTAGAATTCTTGGATGATCGATAACAACGTACCCCAGAGTATCTATCGTTGTTCACTGAAGCTACCTGAAGCCACACCGATGATCAATTCACCCATATAGACAATAGGGTCCTAAAGCCCTGAGTCAATTGTTATGTTCAACGGTAAAAAAAAAGATTAAAACCCATTTTTGATCATTTTTTTTTTCATTTAAATGCAAAAAATAGGACAGGACAACATTTTTTTGATGAATCAACTAAGGTCCACTTAGAACGAGCTGTGATATTTTTTTAAATTGATTTAAAATCGATTTTAAATCCTTCTCGGTCGTATTATTGCCCCACCTTCCTCAAAGAGCTGGGCACGCTAGTGTGAAACATATCAAACGAAATATTTGAAACCAAACCTGCACAACAACAAACAAACAGAAAAATGAGGCACTAATTTGGATTCAACAAAGTATTTAATTCCTTTCGTTATTGCAAATCGACTTTTGATTGCATTTTCAGATTTGTATGAAACCTTGTCCATTGATGTTTTTTTTATGACCAAAATAGTTATTGTGCACTATTGCCTCATATTCTTTATACAAAATGGTGTCTGTCTATACACAAGTGCTGTGAATGTTTTCGCAAATCTGTATCTTGAGATAAGATTTTCTGAATACCAACCATTGGCAAAGTTTTAAGTTATGACCAGGATTGAATTAAAAACTTTTTTTAGTCTAAAAAAGATTATAGTTACAATGGTTAATACACCCATATAGACCCCCGTTGATTAGGTAGATCATCAGCATGGCTTTCTACCTAAGGTACTCGCGAGTGTGTAGTAGTGCGGTTGTCAAAATCGTTATCTCTGACTCTCTCACTCCACTGCCACTGACATTGTTTATGTTTTGCTTTTCCTGGCACGGTCCATTGTTCGTTTGTTATTGTTTTGGTTTTAGTGGCACGGAGTCATGCACTCACACTAATGCAAAGCAAGATCGTGAGTACCTATGATATACAGCCTTGGATCATCAGGTCATAACTCCCGGGAGTTCCTGGAGGACCCATAACAATCCAACATGGTTCTTAGAAGACTTATAACAATCCAACGTACCCCAGTGTCTCCATCGTTGTTCACTGAAGCTACATATACCGATGGTTAATTCACCCATAAAGACCTCCGTCGAGACCTCCGTTGATCAGGTAGCTTTCTAGGCCATGACATCCGGGAGTTCTTGGATACCCAGATTTGAGGATGGCCCATTATCAGTGTTTTGTGGATGACCCCTTATATAAATGTTTCGTTTAATTGTAAATAAAATTAAAAAAGAAAATCCCATTTTCCGCCAAAACCCCGCAATAACGCTCCTTCGATTTGCGCTCAAACCCCGAAATAACGCTCCCCCCGAGTTGCGCTCTTCTTCGGTTTGCGCCCCCTCCTCAAAAAGCGCGCACACTTGAAAGATTGGTCTAAGTTTGTTTTTCATGCTAAACACTGCAAATATGAAACTTACCGGAAGTTCCGGATGACCGAAACTGTTGCCCCCGAATAAGCCCCTGGTGGATTGAAAAACCTTCTCCTCAAATCAAATGCAACCGGAAGCAACCCGCCGGTAAAATCGATTGCCGCAGTGTCCAGAACCCTCGCCAGAACTAGTTTTACAGATCGGAATCAAACATTAGCCACCCTTACCTTTCATTTGCGGCCATAACATTTGAAATCGATTAATTTCCATTTTTGAGCGATTTCCTTCAACGTTCGACATTTCCAAATGTTGATCCAGCAAACAAAACAGCGCGCTGCTGACAGACCACGGATGAACTTTTCTTTTGTTCTACAAGGGGAATTGGGGGTAAAACGGTCAAATTGGCAAACATTGATGTTTTAAAATTTGGCCATTCTACTGCGTTTGAAAGGTCAAATTTGATGTAACAATGCCTAATTTACTGTAAAAATGAATTACATCGCATCAAAGTAGCGATATTTACGAAAAAATATTTATTTTTTAATTAAACCGAATGACGAAATGATCATTTAACCCCAATGCACCCCCGAATCTTTTTTCGCGGTGTTCATTCGCTCGCGCCAACTCGCGATCTCCGGGCGGTGAACTTTTCGCCCAATTTTGTCGTCGGCACTTTTCAATGAGAAGATAACATCCAGTACTTTGTTCAAGAAATCAGGAGGAAATCCAGTTTTTTCGCGAAAACTTAACACGTAGCCTTTTGTATGGGACAAACTTCAAATTCGTCATTCGATTTTTTTTGTATTTTTTAATCCGGCTGAAACTTTTTTGGTGCCTTCGGTATGCCCAAAGAAGCCATTTTGCATCATTTGTTTGTCCATATAATTTTCCATACAAACTTGGCAGCTGTCCATACAAAAATGATGTATGAAAATTCAAAAATCTGTATCTTTTGAAGGAATTTTTCGATCGATTTGGTGTCTTGGGCAAAGTTGTAGGTATGGATACGGACTACACTGGAAAAAAGATACACGGTAAAAAAATTGGTGATTTTTGATTTAACTTTTTATCATTAAAACTATTTTTGATTTTTTTTTATTTTTTGATATGTTTTAGAGGAAATAAAATGCCAACTTTTCAGAAATTTCCAGGTTGTGCAAACAATCTTTGAACGAGTTATGCATTTTTGAATCAATACTGATTTTTAAAAAAATCTAAATATTGGTCACAATAATTTTTCAACTTCATTTTTCGATGTAAAATCAAATTTGCAATCAAAAAGTACTTTAGTGAAATTTTGATAAACTGCACCGTTTTCAAGTTAAATCCATATTTAGGTGACTTTTTTGAAAATAGTCGCAGTTTTTCATTTTTTTAAATTAGTGCACATGTTTGCTCACTCTTAAAAATAATATTTTTGAAAAGCTGAGAAAATTCTCTATATTTTGCTTTTTTGAACTTTGTTGATACGACCCTTAGTTGCTGAGATATTGCAATGCAAAGGTTTAAAAACAGGAAAATTGATGTTTTCTAAGTCTTACCCAAACAACCCACAATTTTTTAATGTCGATATCTCAGCAACTAATGGTCCGACTTTCAATGTAAAAATATAAAAAAATTGTGAAATTTTCCAATCTTTTCGAAAAAATATTTTCAGAGTTTTCAAGTCTAGACTAACATTTAAAAAGGGCCAAACATTCAATATTACGCCCTTTTAAATCGTTAGTTTTGGTTCAAAAATTCTGAAAATATTTTTTTCGAAAAGCTTGGAAAATTTCACGAATGTTTCATGTTTTAACATTGTAGATCGGACCTATAGTTGCTGAGATATCGACATTAGAAAATGGTGGGTTGTTTGGGTAAGACTTAAAAAACATCAATTTTCCTGTTTTTAAACCTTTGCATTGCAATATCTTAGCAACTAAGGGTCGTATCAACAAAGTTCAAAAAGCAAAATATAGAGAATTTTCTCAGCTTTTCAAAAATATTTTTTTTCAAGAGTGAGCAAACATGTGCACTAATTTAAAAAAAATGAAAAACTGCGACTATTTTCAAAAAAGTCACCTAAATATGGATTTAACTTGAAAACGGTGCAGTTTATCAAAATTTCACTAAAGTACTTTTTGATTGCAAATTTGATTTTGCATAGAAAAATGAAATTGAAAAATTTTTGAGACCGATATTTCGATTTTTTGAAAAAAATCAGTACTGATTCAAAAATTCATAACTCGTTCAAAGATTGTTTGCACAACCTGGAAATTTCTGAAAAGTTGGCATTTTATGTCCTCTAAAACATATCAAAAAATGAAAAAAAAAATAGTGTTTTTTGTAAATCAAGTTTTAGTGATAAAAAATTAATTAAAAAATCACCAAAATTTTTTTTTACCGTGTATCATTTTTTTCTAGTGTAGTCCGTATCCATACCTAAAACTTTGCCCAAGACACCAAATCGATCAAAAAATTCCTTCAAAAGATACAGATTTTTGAATTTTCACATATCATTTTTGTATGGACAGCTGCCAAATTTGTATGGAAAATTATATGGACAAACAAATGATGCAAAATGGCTTCTTTGGGCATACCGAAGGCACAAAAAAGTTTCAGCTGGATAAACAAAAAAAATACAAAAAATAAAATTGAAGAAAAAAGACCGATTTCGTACAGAATTGCTCAGAAACGAAATGTTAACTTAATGGTTTTCAAAGTACGTTTCTACAGTGTTAAAACAATGGTTCGATTATTTTACGTTTCTACAGTGTTACAACAATGGTTCGATTAATTTACGTTGTATATTCAAAATCCGGCTCTCAACCTCGTACTAGATGTGATTAATTAAATCCTCGACGGCTTAAACCCCGCTTGACCCAGATTCGGGACCCTTATTCGAGATACAGACGCTGTTTTTTTCGTTCTCATTCAGTCCCTTCTGGGTTATTTCAGAAGCATCTGTTTTTGCCGAGTTCCTGTCTTATCACCGGTTGTCATCAGCAGTTGTTTCGTCTGAAAAGCGTTGTTTTGGGGTTACACAAAAAAAAAACGAGCACTGTACGATCTTCCAAGTTCCAATCTGGCCTCATTCGGTGAGTTGTATGCTCCCTGAGAGGAATGAAGCTTCTCGGGTGCGCATCAAGTACCTTACCGCAACAGCAGCATCAGCAGCAGAGTCTGAATTTTCCGTACTCAATCCATGCATGATGCTTCAGGTTGGTTTGCGGAAAGGCTTTGGAGACAGTTCTCTGGAAGTTTGAATTTTTTGACGTGAATTTTATCATGTATTTTTATTCAGGAGCCATTAATTTCTAAACATTTTTTTTTCTAACTGAGAAAATACACATCTAACTCAGGGCTGCGGAGTCGGGTCATATTTCAAACAACTCCGACTCCGACTCTGGCATTCTGAGATTAGCCGACTCCGACTCCGGTTCCGGCTTTCAGCTCCAACCGACTCCGACTCCGACTCCAACTCCGGCCTACCAACTCTAGCTGACTCCAACTCCGACTCCAGCTTCAACAAATGGTTGGCTGCGACTCCTACTCCGACTTCACATATGTTTAAATATTTCAAAAGTTAATTAAATATTATTTTGAAAACATTGATAAATAGGATTTTTTTAACACTCTCTATGTGTCATGTTTTTCTCAAGGAAAATAAGTTCGAATCACTAAACAGAAAAAAAAAATCTAGGTCACAAGTTGTAAACGCTATTGAAACAGAAATCAAAAAATATCTTTAGTTTTGAAGGCATTTTCAGAGGAACAGTTTTGTAAGTAAATTTTGATTTCAATTTATTAAAAGCTAATAAATTTAAACACCATCAGTGGGGGTGAGATTGGGTCAAGTGATTTTTTACGGATTTGTCAATTTTTCTGGTTCTTCTCAATGATATAAAATTATGTTAAAATGGTTGTGTGGGGGACATCTTAAGATGGCTTAGCTAAAAAAATCTCGATCATACAACAAATCCTGTCATTTTGGCAGTTGTCTAAAGTTGAGGTATGTTTTTGGCCAAAAATTTCGTCTCGAAAAATCAACTTTTTAATATTTTTTGCTGGAATTGCTCGAAAAGTACATAAATGTTTGAAAATCTCTACTTCAAACATTGTAGCATGTCAATACGATTCTTTCGAACAAGAAACACTGTTGGATGACTTGTTTTTACCATATCGTTGTATTTGAGCTTAATTTTACTTTCATTTGATTCAATGTCACCCCCTCTAAGGGGTGAGATTGGGTCTATTTTCAAACGGTTGGCATTTAAGGTAGACTTTATCAAATTCCACCATATTTTGGGAAAATGTTAGTAAACTATCTAAGAACGATTCTACGTTAAAAGATTTTTGATTTTATTTAAATTGTTTTTGTTATTGAGAAATAACGAGTGGTATATCGTTTTTTGACCCATAGTCGCCTCCACTGACGGTATTAAATTGTATTATTTAAATGAATCGTTTAAAGAAACCTAGCCTTAATTATCGATTTAACATGTAAATCATATTATAAATTCAATTTGCTCACTTTTAAACTGACATTTAAAAGGAGTACAGTGACTATCAAAGTCACCTTGTTTTTTTATTACAAATTTTAAACGAAACTAATTTTAAAGCTCCATTGATTTTTCTAAGACGTATATGGACATCAAACCATAACTGAAGAAGATTATCAGTGCAAATCAATGTATCTAAAAATATTCTTCGTGGAAAAGACGCTTAGGGGGTTCTTTTCAAATATCCGTGACCTAGAAAATATTTTACTATTGAATAATTTTAATTTTAAAATGTGTAGTATCCTATTTTCTACGGGATGTGATATCTAATGAACTGCACACTTTGAATTCCCGTTTTAGACTGACGGGCTGCTCGCGCTATTCTACCTAACTAGTCCTTCTTCTTTATGATCGTATCCCACGTAGAAGAGCAAATAGGGTGAGTTGTGGTTCAGACCACAACAAATGATCTATTGAAAAGGAGGTGCGCGATACTTCTTGAATCTTCACCTAAAACGAAGTTTTATAAATGATTGTGCGCCTCCATCAAAATATATGAAAACACTTAAAATTGGATAAAAAACAAAAATCAACAGGTGATTATTTTTGTTCGTTACGGATATTTCAAAAGGACCCTTAAGCTACCATTTCAAGAAGAAATTTTTCAGGTACATTGATTTGCAATGATAAGGGAGCGTGCTTTTATTACGTAATGCCTTTGGGGGAAGGGGGGCCGGAGGCCGTGTTATGGTCCATACAAAAAATTTCAAATTTGTATGGAAATTTTGTTTCGAGGGGGGGGGGGGGTCTCCTTTAATCGCTCCCACTCCCTTAATCACCTTCCGGCATATTGGCGTGAGACATACAGTATGAGAAAATTGTTACCGGTTGAATAATATTTTGATTTATGTGCAAAATAAATTAAAATCCTATTATTTTTTCTAATTTTTTTTTATTGGGTCCTTTTTGGTACTTTTTCTATCTTGAGATTTGTTCAACGAGAATCAAAATACTCAGATTTTAGTAGAGAAATTCTAAACATTTATATATATTTAACATATGGGTAATTCTCAGCCAACTCACACAGCAGTTGCCCCGACCCCTCTGCGATTTGCGTGAAACTTTGTCCTAAGGGGTAACTTTTGTTCCTGATCACGAATCCGAGGTCCGTTTTTGATATCTCGTGACGGAGGGGCGGTACGACCCCTTCAATTTTTGAACATGCGAAAAAAGAGGTGTTTTTCAATAATTTGCAGCCTGAAACGGTGATGAGATAGAAATTTTGTGTCAAAGGGACTTTTATGTAAAATTAGACGCCCGATTTGATGACGTATTCAGAATTCCGAAAAAACGTATTTTTCATCAAAAAAAAAAACACTAAAAAAGTTTTAAAAATTCTCCCATTTTCCGTTTCCGTTCCGTTTTTTTCCGTTCCGTTTTTTGATATCTCGTGACGGAGGGGCATGTCATTTTATGGGAAATTTAATGTACTTTTCGAATCTACATTGACCCAGAAGGGTAATTTTTTCATTTAGAACAAAATGTTTCATTTTAAAATTTCGTGTTTTTTCTAACTTTGCAGGGTTATTTTTAAGAGTGTAACAATGTTCTACAAAGTTGTAGAGCAGACAATTACAAAAATTTTGATATATAGACATAAGGGGTTTGCTTATAAACATCACGAGTTATCGTGATTTTACGAAAAAAAAGTTTTGAAAAAGTTGGTCGTCATCGATCATGGTCGTTCATGGTCACCCGCGACAGAAACGGACGACGAAACAAAGAGAAATGCAAAAAGTAACTTTTTCAAAACTTTTTTTCGTAAAATCGTGATAACTCGTGATGTTTATAAGCAAACCCCTTATGTCTATATATCAAAATTTTTGTAATTGTCTGTTCTACAACTTTGTAGAACATTGTTACACTCTAAAAAATAAACCTGCAAAGTTAGAAAAAACACGAAATTTTAAAATGAAAAATTTTGTTCTAAATGAAAAAATGACCCTTCTGGGTCAATGTAGATTCGAAAAGTACATTAAATTTCTCATAAAATGACATGCCCCTCCGTCACGAGATATCAAAAAAACGGACCTCGGATTCGTGATCAGGGACAAAAGTTACCCCTTAGGACAAAGTTTCACGCAAATCGAAGAGGGGTCGGGGCAACTTTTCCCGATTTCGTGTGAGTTGGTAGAGAATTACCCATATTCAATGAGTATTTCAAAGTTTGTAGCAACTTTCTTTAATTTGATTTGTTTGTACTTAGTTATAAACAAAGGGCGCATATAAAGCTTCAAATAATAGATTGTTGTAATCGTTGATTATTTGTTGGAAGAGTTTTACTACCACTGACAGTCTGTCAGTGACTTTTTTCCGATTTCCAAAAATAGTGATTATTATTTTTAAGTCTTTTTATGTATCTCGTATTTTTTTTTTCCTAAGAGATGATTTACTAAAAACCTCCAAGACATTTGCTATCGGGGTAAAAGATGACTGTGTGTTTTTTTTTTTTCAGTAAGAACTGGATTAAATTTGCTCAATTTAAATTGAAAGGGTACATAAATATAGGCAAAAGGATGCAGTCAAGAATCAATTACCCAAGTAGCACACTTTGTTCGCCAAAAGATTTCCGAACTTGTTGTTGAACTCATTTACTATGTTTTCCCAACGTCCCTGAGAACTCTTGAACGCTGGAAAAAGCGCACGTTTTTCTGTTGTTGAACATCTCTTAACCTGTTAGAAATGTGCGTGGTTTAATTAAGTTTTACCAGCGCACGTCCTACTTGCATAGAGAACGTTTGTTGAACATGTCATAAGAACTCTTGACTATAAGATTCTGAGCCGGGTTGGATAACGTCGTTAGAACCGTTTAACAACATTCTACCTTTAAGATTCAGGAGGGAGTTAGGCAAACGTTTTTAAAACCGTTCAAGAACATATCGTGGTAGAAAAGAATGTTAAACAGGCTTTTCATAAAATACGTTCAAGGTGTTCGCTCAAAAGTTTTTTTTTCTTAAGTTAATCCTTTATTTGTGAGTAATGTCGCTTTACGATACTTTAACTACTTTTTTTGGTTATTTATTAGTTTGGACAGGGATACGCCATTTATGAATGATAATAATATGAATGATGGATAATACAAAAATATCAACCATAAAAAATCATTCAATTTCCTAATTATGGCTTTGGGGATTTTTTTTTTCAATTATGTTTGAGTGCTAATTAACATCACTTGCTACTACTACTCTACTACTGCTGCTGGTTCCCGGTGCTGCATTTTTAGTTTTCCTTTTTGATGAAGAATGCTCAGGGCAAGTATCGAACCCAAGATCACTCCAAATGTCAAGTCCGGGCGCGCGTCTGCTTCTTTCCACGAAGGGTTATGTTGGATGAGCAGGCCTAAACGTCAATAAGAAGTCTGCGGTCATTTAGGTTTTACCAAGTTCACTAACAGTTTGCCAAAACTTCTTTCGAACATAAGCTGTTTCTATTTTTAGAACTATCCTTGCTTGTTTCGTCAACATGTCCTTGCTCGGTTTTTAGAACACGAACGCAAACTTCACATAAACAACTTGTTTACGAGAAATCCCAGCCGAAGCCAAAGGTCAAATCTACTGTGTTTTCACGTTTAGCAAACTGAAATGAAACATCATGTCTGCAAATGTCATTTTGCTTTTCGAGTTCTACAATCATGTTTCATTGAGGTCAGAATAAACTTCAAAATGAACTATTCGTAATCCGTTGCTAGATTTGGCATTTGTGTTACAAGGCCATGTTGAACAATGGTTTTTTGATCAAAATGTGAACAATTGACCAAATTTTTTGACACTTGTTCAATAATTAACGAATAAAAACACTTATGCAGCAATTGTTCAACAACAAAATAAAGAGTGATGTTTTTTTTGCTACTTGGGTAAATATATCTGACTACAAAACCAATATTGTTCATTTTTTTTTTGTTATGATACTACATACTTGGGTAAGACGAGATTAACAGGTTATCATTTAGTGATCTTAGGTAAATAACACAATTAGAGCTTTCCAATATCAATAAATAGCTTGAAAAACATATTAAATAAATAAAAAAATAAAAAATAAAAAATGGCAACGCAGTGCATGTGAATTAAAAACAATTGAAAATATAAGAAGTTTTGTAAATTAAGCTGTTTTATAGCAAATACTGAAAAATAAAAAAAACATATTTTTTGTTGAAATTAAAACAACTCCGACTCAGACTCCGGGTTATCAGAAATTTTCGGCACCGACTCCGACTCCAGTTCATAAAATTTAGCCAACTCCAGCTCCGGCTCCGACTCCAGCATTTCGAGTTTTGACGACTCCAACTCCGACTCCGACTCCAGGTCCCCAAAAAGACCCGACTCCACCGACTCCGAATCCGACTCCACAGCCTTGCATCTAACTACATTCTAAGTTACAATGATAATATTCACACACAGATTAAATGAGAGTTACTCGTAGATGTATCAGCAAAATATTGTAAGTTTCAAAATATATCTAAATCTACAAAATCAGCACACTGAAAAATTAATCAAATATAAGCATTTCACATCAATAGTCTTGATTCACCATTAAGATTGACAATGTATTTTTTGAAGTTGCTAAAACAATTTTATCTATTGAATGCTAACGATCTACTTTTTAATGGTGAATTCTCCACATTTCTCCAAGTGGGTTGTGCTTCGAGTTGGATGGACCTTATAAGAGGGAATTCAGTTACTATTAAAACAAAACATTTTTCCAGAGAATCGTTCTATTTCGACAATTTTCCCAAAAGGGAAAAGAAGCAAGCAAAAAATCATCGTCACATTTTCTTCTCGAGCATCCCTTAACCAAACCTGTGGCAGAGTTTCTAAGCGCTCGCCCATGCATGAAACTCGCGAGATTCACAAGGAGGAAAGTGATTCCAACCGATAACCATCTTGATGAAGATTCAAAAGAAGGCAGAAATCTCGTCAAAGCCCATCTCGGTGCGGTTTTTTCTGCTTCTTTATTTCTGGGAAGGCACATCCGAGAAGAAAGAAGAAAAAAAGCGGAAATCATGCCCGGTTCATGGTGGTGTGGAAAAGGGGGTTTCAGGGAAATTTTCATTTACTCTGAGTGCGCCTCGCGCGATACAAACGAATTTCCTGCCTGCCACCCACACGGACGATGATGACGACGCCAACGATGCCCATTTATCTTCCATCAATCCTTTATTGGGGCGAAGTGATGCGCGCCTTTCTTGGGAAAAAGAGGAAGGGGGGAGGGGATGACCGGGATCCCCGGGACAATCTGGATCCTAAAGGGGACGTCTGGTTCAATAAACGTCATACATAAGCGATATGCTTTTTCAGTAAATTGTGTATCCCCTGCTCAACGCCAACCCAAAAAGGGACCCCTTGGTTCTTTGTCCGTTGCTGGTGGGATTCCGCCCGACCAAGTGAAAGGGATCCATGGCGGTGGTGGCAAAAATGGCAAGCGAAAATGGATTATGATCTTCATCTTTCTTTTATTACATTTTATAACATTTTATCCAATAGTCATAATAATAGTCGTAAAAGTAATGGTGAGTCAGCACACTTTTTGGAAGAAGAGTGAAACTGATTGCAGCTGGTAGCGGAATATGGCCAGGACCACCCAAAAAACTCCCGGCATCAGGTCACCAGGCTGCTGCTGGGTGACAAAAATAGTGTCACAATGTACACCAAATCCCAGAATCTGAACGGCCATGTGGCGACGATGGCAGAAGACATTTTGTTGGCACAAGCATCTTGAGGCGAACACGGTAAAATCAATAGTTTTGGCAGAGACGAACGCGGGCCCGGCTGGCACCGGCTTGTGATAATAAAGGCTAATCATAAATGTATATAATCTATTTTGTGTTAAGGAGGACACAACATGCTTGGAGAAAAAATACTCTGACTAATAACTCATGACAATTAGGAGAAAACTTTGTTCGACGTGATTCAACAACTTGAAAGTATTGCGCAATGCATAATTTTACAGAAATAATAACATCATCCCATAAAGTTTCATCATTTTAATAAGTTCTACTGACAGAACTCATTTTCAGTTTGCAACACCGAAGTGATACAAAGTTGTCATTTATAGAAAAATTAGTCTTTGTTTAACACACTTCCTCTCCTTAAAAATTACTGATGAATAACACTTGCTTCATTTTTCTTCTAAATTGTTGAACGAAATCCAGTCTTTAACATGACACCATAATGATACATTTAAAAATTGTTGATTTTAGGCAAGCAGAAATATTAAAAAAAAAAAAACGTTTTGCCAAAAACGGAATGCGAATTTTTAAATATTGTAGAATTATTTTTGCAAGGAATACGGTCATCACTGAGATAGCATTATTTTTCATGATTTTGTGTTTTCATTGGTATTTGATTATTTCAAGTAATTACTTATAAAGTTGACTAACATTAATCAAAATGTAACCAAAAACCATTTCGACCTCATATTAATAGGGAAGAGGTCTCAGAAACGCCTGCTTTACAGTGGGAATCTAGGAAATTGTACGAAGATTAAATGACAATTTGTGATTTTCAGTTTAATATGTTATACACGGAGAGGCTGTGCCCAAAGTTTTTTGAACAATTAAAATAGTTGATTTTACGTACACATTGAAATGTTTCCAAAATCGTCAACTTTTTTCTCGATTTCGATGTTTTTAAAATCGACAACAATGTTGTTCGAAATTGGAAAAAAATGTTGACGATTCTGGTATCGTTGATATACTAATTGATTTTACATATTTATAATATACAAGTTCCAACAACAACTAGGGTGTCCCATGTTGAGGTCATGTCTAGACAATCTGTTTTTAAGGTTTTTTATGTCATTAAATGATCGGTCCAAGGATCAAGATGCACTATTAAAATTTCTCCCAGTTGGTTGTGTATCGGAAATTGTCATTTTTTCAAAAAAAACGTTACTTAATCCACCTTTAGGTGGTTGGTGCCTTCCTCACATTCATAAAGTCAAAATATCAATATTCCCTTAACATGTTTAACAAATCAACTTTATTACTAATTTCTTTTGATAGGGTTCGCAGACCTTCAATTTTTCTGGCTCATCGGCAAGGTCTGATAAAAAAAACCTATCCAACGATAGTTCGCATTTCATTTGAAAGGTCTTTTGATTATCTAACTAACGTTGGGTCGCATGATGGACCCGGACATCATTTTTACTGAAATATCTGAGATCCGGCCACCAAAAAGTGTATAAATAACAGTTAAGTGCTAATAACTTTTGATAGGGTTGTCAGATCCTTGATGTTTTAGGCTCATTTGAAAGGTCTTTTGATTATCTAACTAACGACAGGTCGCATGATGGACCCGGACATCATTTTTACAGAAATATCTGAGATCTGGCCACCAAAAAGTGTATAAATAACAGTTAAGTGCTAATAACTTTTGATAGGGTTGTCAGATCCTTGATGTTTTAGGCTCATTTGAAAGGTCTTTTGATTATCTAACTAACGACAGGTCGCATGATGGACCCGGACATCATTTTTACAGAAATATCTGAGATCTGGCCACCAAAAAGTGTATAAATAACAGCTAAGTGCTAATAACTTTTGATAGGGTTGTCAGATCCTTGATGTTTTAGGCTCATTTGAAAGGTCTTTTGATTATCTAACTAACGATGGGTCGCATGATGGACCCGGACATCATTTTCGTTGAAATATCTGAGATCCGGCCTCCAAAAAGTGTATAAATAGCACTTAAGTGCTAATAACTTTTGATAGGGTTGTCAGATCTTCAATGTTTTGGGTTCATTGGAATGGTCTTTTAAATACC
This sequence comes from Culex pipiens pallens, assembly GCF_016801865.2. Classification (NCBI taxonomy): domain Eukaryota; kingdom Metazoa; phylum Arthropoda; class Insecta; order Diptera; family Culicidae; genus Culex; species Culex pipiens. The sequence goes on along the minus strand of NC_068937.1, from coordinate 86,841,595 downwards.
TTTCTGAAAATGTATAACATGATAGGGTTTCTTGCAAAAACCACCCTTTTTACAATCTTCCGGACATACGCCAAAATCGTTTTTTTAGCATAACTTTTGAAGTACTTTACTAAACTTCATAATTTTCAATAGGGACTCATGGGACCCCAAGACAAATCGAATAAGACCAAAACGGTCCAAATCGGTTAAGCCAGTGCTGAGATAATCGAGTGCATATTTTTTGGTGCACAGACCCACATCCCTACACACACACACACACACAGACATTTGCTCAGAATTTGATTCTGAGTCGATAGGTATACGTGAAGGTGGGTCTACAAGGTCGAATTAAGAAGTTCATTTTCCGAGTGATTTTATAGCCTTTCCTCAGTAAGGTGAGGAAGGCAAAAATTCTGAACGCTCATTTCATTTTGGGAAAATAATTATAGCCAGTTAAAAGAATCGATTGTAGGAAATTACATCTCAAATATTTTTCTTCTAGAAAAAATGCAAGTTCAACACTCCAGAGCCGAGATATTGAGATGAGATATGAAAAAAATGTGCCAGTTTTCAAAAATTTCTCGGAATTCACAAACATGGATGTATATGGCTGTAACATGGTCATTATATGGTCTCTTTATGTAAATTTGACTGCTGTACTCTTCCAAACTCCTGAAGAAGTTTTGAAGAGAATTTTATCCTACCGCGTTCCAAACTGTAGAACTCTTGGAAAAAAATGTTACTTGGGATTCTATAGAATTTATCTGGAGGAAAAATAACTCTAATGAAATAACAATTAAATAATATTGCCATATTTGCTCCATCTAATCACGGTTTACCTTAGCTAAAGATTTAATGCGCTTGGAAGCTATAAACAATTTGTAAAAAACAATCCTGAACTAATCCAATGTACACTAGTCCTTTCACCCTCTCCAACAGACGAATGAAATCCTCTAGCAAGATTTATTTACGACGTGTTTGTACGTTCCATCCATGTTTCGAGTGTTGAATTTTGCCGTCATTTCCGGTCTTGGATCATCGGAGTCGGGCAACAATTCGGACTCGACCCGGGGCAGCATTATGGAAGAGACCACCACTGACCGTAAAGAACTGCTGGTTCAGTTGGGCTGGGCACCGAACATACATCAAATACACAGACATATTTCGCGCACAACCAAATAAAAGCTGAATAAGAATGTTTAAAGAACCTGTGTCGAAGAAGTGATACATTGTTTATGGTTGCCGCTAACTGATCAACTAAAAGGATCTTTTTTTTTTGCAAGTACTTTCCAAGCGTTAAGGGATACAAGATTAATTTCGTAAAAATCTACGATGTGCCTTCCAAGCAGCGATGCTATGAAAAAAATGCTGTTTTCTGTTTTTGCAGTAAACAACTGTTCAAACTGCACTTCTTTTTTTACAGATGCTCTAAGGAAAACATCCGTCTGCTCTCTGCTTTCCTCTCCCATAGAAGGAATGCCCCGATAATGTTGAGGGGGGCTTTCCTTCTTTGGGGCCTCTCTTCTATAGATACCGGAATCGTTTTGTGAGGGGCGGTCGATGGAATTGATGGTTCTGTTCATCCATTGGAAATTGATTCATGTGTGGAAATTGGATTTTTGCAGTAGATTGAACCTATACAGAAAAGCATACTGGACCAGTCAAGCCAACCCCAACCACGATAGTCTGCAGGCAGAGTTGTATCGCAGCATCTCATATCGCTCTGGAGCTTGGTTGGGCTGGTACTCGTGATGTATCGGAATGTTTGCCCTGGCGATTCTGGGAAGCTTTTTCGGATCCAAACGAACTTTGATTTTGATTTTGATTGGTGAAATCTGGTTTATTTTCGGTGGATCAGGAAATTACACAGCTTTTGCTCATTTATCATTTTTCGATACTTTTTATGGTAGGACCATGCGTAAAAGCTGATAACGATTGGCATTTTTGCTTCCAAGTTTGAGGAATATCTTATGGATACTTTTGAATGGTAAAATATCGGAAAACTGAAACTTTAGAAGGATTTTTTGAATTCTGTAAACTGTAATGTCAAAATCGGCCAATTTTAAGATAACTTTTATCAAACTGAAATTTTCTGCAAAATCACTACTTCAATGGTCATTAGGGTGGGTACGGATTTTGAAAAGTTCTCAGATCAAGTTCTGGTGTGGTTCCCCTTGTAGGACATACCCATAAGGATTTTCACGCCAAATTTCAGCTCATTTGGTTGAAAACTGGCTTGTCTCAAGCGGGTTCAAGTTTACATGGAAATTACTATGGGAAATTTTGAATTTTCGTTCATTCGCTCCTACAGGCCTGGGGAAACCAGGTAGAAACTTCTAGGATGGCCAGAAATGAGCGGAATCGTCTGGAGAACAACTTTCCCTAAGAGACCAGGTCGATTCGTTGAACCTCCATCGAGCTCAACGGCAATACATCCGGGGTTTTCGGAACCAACGGTTTTCCCCAAAAAGCATCAAATTTTCCTTAGCATGCTATGAATGCTTGATGAACACTGCGACGCCACATGTCAAACAGCTACCACGTGGACGAGCATCGCCTTTTTTAAAATTACTTTTTATTAATTTTTGAACTATAGAATTATCATTTATGGTGATCCTGATACTATTTAGCTGTATTCTAAACCTCCAAATAAGAAAAAAAACTGTTATGGTGCAAACATTACAATCACGTGGTTGCTGTTTGACATGTGGCGTCGCGATGTTCATCAAACATTCATAGCATGCTAAGGAAAATTTGATGCTTTTCTGAAGAAAACCGCTGGTTCCGAAAACCCCGGATATATTGCCGTTGAGCTCGATGGGGGTTGAACGAATCGACCTGGTTTCTTAGGGAAAGTTGTTCTCCAGACGATTCCGCTCATTTCTGGCCATCCTAGAAGTTTCTACCTGGTTTCCCCAGGCCTGTAGGAGCGAATGAACGAAAATTCAAAATTTCCCATAGTAATTTCCATGTAAACTTGAACCCGCTTGAGACAAGCCAGTTTTCAACCAAATGAGCTGAAATTTGGCGTGAAAATCCTTATGGGTATGTCCTACAAGGGGAACCACACCAGAACTTGATCTGAGAACTTTTCAAAATCCGTACCCACCCTAATGGTCATGTCGTAGCCGCAGAAAGACAACTCTTTAAGGACAGTCAATTTCACGCCCATTTAACTTTAATCCGTGAGCTTGGCTTCCAATTTGTCCTTGCCAGAACCAATGAATAAGTCATCGTTGTTCGGCAGCTTACAGCCTTTTTTCCTCCCTTAACAATGCTTGATTGCGATTGTGTCCCCTCCCCCTCTTCCGATCCGCGGACAACATCACAGTAGTTCCAGGGCGTTTAATGTGGCATTATTTGATGGGACTGATACGACGATAATGATGATGATGATGACGATGATGATGATGCTGCCGTTCGATGATTTGCTGCTCGATAAACTCATTATAAACTTGCTTCTTGCGTGTTTGACAAAATGGTTATGCAAATTGGCTACAAATAAATCAATTAAAATTCATGCAATCAATCAATCGGCTCCGTGGAAGTCAACCCCGGCAAGTCAGGTGGTGGTGAGCGCCCCGAGTAGCCAACATCGATCAATCAATCATGCGGAATTACAGTGAAATGGCACAAAGTCCCGAGTATCGCCGTATTTATATGGCGAGTTGTGTCACTGCGATATGCTAGTAAACAGTAGTTGTGCAGGTGAAGTTTGTAGATACAGCAGTGATGTAGACGGTTGATTGGTTGTTTATTGCATTATCTGGCCGTGAAATTGAATTTTGACTTAAAATATTTTAACAAAATATCAAAAGGAAATTCTTAGTAACCAATAATGTTTTTTTGCAATTCCGTCGTGAAACTACTTACTTTTTTTGTCATTCTTGAACGACGAAAAAGCCTACTTTTCTGTACCAAAAATAACAGAATCGAATAGCAACACTTTTCAAAATAAATGCTGAAAAGTTCTACTTTTCAGCACTGAAATGGGTGCTGAAAAGTTGAACTTTTCAGCACTTGTTTTGAAAAGTAACACTTTTCAACATTTTTTTGATTTAAACGATTTATTGACAAAATACATGAAAATTCGACTTTAAATTTCACTCAATAGGTGTTTTTCGAAATTGCAAAAAACGTTGTATGGAACTCGTTGCAAAACTTGATTTTTTCAGCACTCGTCGTATTTATCCAACTCGGTGAACCTCGTTGGATAAATGTACGACTCGTGCTGAAAAAATCCTCTTTTTGCAACTTGTTGCATAAACTACTATTATTAGAAACAACATCATTTGCTGGTTCGTCCAAGTCACCATACAATTTTGACCTATGTAAAAATGCTTTGTAAGTAAGTATGTGGAACATTTTATTACTCTAGAAAAAAAAATCTGATCGAGATTTGGTGTTTCAGCAAAGTTGGAGCTGAGATAAACAGACATCGAAAAACACATTTTTTTGTTCTCCAAGATCATATCAAATATTAGGATAGATTCTTGAAACTCCAAACTTTTTTTCTCTAAAAGCCCAATCAATAACCTAGAAATGGGCCAGATATTGTCCTAAGTTGTAATTTTTGTCTCTGCTCACGAAGGAGAGGGGGTAATATGCACCCCCTAAGGGAAAACTGTGATTTCTCAACCATAACATCAATTCTGTGGAAGAATTTTGTTAAATGTTCTAAAACAACTATTATTCTTCGTCATCCATGTGAAAAAAAGTCTTGAAAACCCTCAAATTTGTTTAAAAATGTAAATTACTAAAAAACGTGTTTGATTCATTCAAAACAATCATGCGGGCAATATGCACCCCAACATTGGGGCAAAATGCACTACAACAACTTGGCAAAATGCACCACAACAATGGGGCAAAATGCACCGGGTAAAAGCAGTTTTCACTAGTCACCACTAGATGACACCGCTGTTTTTACAATGGAGCATCACAGTGGTGCATTTTGCCCCGACCACGCTTATTACATAAAATTCAATTAAAAATAAATTTTTTGATGTTTTTGGACTCATTTATCTATAGAATAATGAAGATTATGGCAAAAACTATATAAATCAACACTTACAGTATCAATAAATGCTTTTGATACTGTCCAAAAATCATATTGAAAGTTCAATAAAAGTAGATCAAAACACAACATTTTAAAGTATTGTACAAACTTTGGCTGTTTTTATCCTACCATGCTCAAACTTTACCGACATAGTTTAACAATGTTAAGCTTCCAATTTCTGCGATTTTTCCCTGGAAAATTCTGCCCAATACCGAGAAATGCTGGGTGTGCATTTTGCCCCCTCTCCCCCTAAGTATATTTTCATCGGAAAACACAATTTTTCGTAAATCAACTGTGCAAAACTTTGGGACACGTAATAAGAAGGGAATTTAATTATAGTTTTTGAATCTACAATACTCCGAATTACGGAAGATTTTATTTTTCATTTAGAGCATCTTTTTGTTGTGTTTTTTTGTTTAACAGTCAACAAAGTTGTAGACAAGACAATTATAATAATTTTGATGCGTAAACTTACACTCAATCATGGTTGCTTAAAGTTATCGACCCAGTGAACACATGACCAGGGATGCCAGATTTTTTAAAGTGTCAGCCTGAATGCCAGATTTTGACAATTTTTATTCATTTTCTGACAATTTCAAACATCTTTTTAATTGAAATTAACTAGTTTAAAAGAATATAAATTTAGTTGGGCAATGAAAAATCCCTAATGATATTTGATGAAATCGAACTTTAATGAAATCTGAAATGCATGTTTTTAATTTTATGAAGACGACAATGTCTTGTTTTGGTCATGGAGTTGGTCAACTCAATTTCAATATGTTTTCGAGGTAATTAAAACTTAACTTTAACTCGTATCCAACTGAATGAAAAGCAACATTTGCCAATAAGAGGATTATATATTTTTTGGCAATTATTAATAAATTCATACATTTCAGGAGATTAATCCTTTCACTCATCTGAAGCTGAGCCAGCAGGAACTGCATCACCTCTATAAATAACGCCACACAGCAGATTGTTCGATTACGCACTGTTCACAAGAGAGTGAAAGAACGGGGCCATAGATTTCCTGTGGTGTATGTTGTTACTCAACACCACCCACTGCTGCTGCTGCTGCTGTGAGGTGACATTTGTTGACCTAGCCGTCAGCGAGCATATAATGCTTTGTTGTTTCATGCCTGGATTTATTATAGAACACACTGCTGGCTCGGCTCGTGCTCGTGCTCGGTGTGCAATGAGACATGTCGAGTCGAAAGGCAAGCATTTAGAATGTGATGCTGCTGCTGACTGCACCAAATTGATGCTGCTACTGCAGTCACTGGGAAATTGATGACGAAAAGTGGGGTTGGGAGGAGGGTGTCCTACCACGTGGGTGGGGTGGTGGCATCACGGTCTCACAGAGCAAACCGCAGCTGCAACGGGTTTGTGTGTGTGTGTGTTTGCTTTTGTGCGAAATAAATAAGCCGAATCCAGCGATGAGATAAAGCCAATTTTGATGGCTAATGAACGTGATGAATGTTGCCACACGGTTTGAGGCTATTTTTGTGTGCCACTTTGGGTTCCCTCGGGAGATTGGCTTAATTATGGAAAATAATGTTGATTGTTTCATCGCCACCGGGGAGCAAAATGCCTTGTCGGTGGAGTGTAAATTGTGCAGCCAGACAGGCGGAAATAAATTGTTTGCAGTTCTGATAACCGGTGGTAGGCAGGAGCAAGGCCTGGGCGGATTAAAATTGTAATTTTTGGCAATGTTGCTCACGTTTCCGATCGGTGGTAACAGAATGTGGTTGTTGGATCTATTTTACTTTTTTTAAACTTATTGTTTTAAAGCGATGTTGCTTTGGGAAAATATTTGCTGACCGGTTTGGAATGGCATGCTTCAAAAATAATTGCATTAGGATAGAAAAAACGGACCCAAATCTATATATATATATAAAATTTCGATGGTTTTGTTCGAACGCGCATCAGTTGAACACGGGAGGTCGGATCGGAGCGCTCTTTGCTGCGTTGGGTTCTTATAAGCCAAAGGAAGATTTGGCCACTATCAGACCGATTCCGGAACACCGCCGTTTGTATGGGAAAAGCTGCGTAAAATCAAATTTTGATCACAGGAGGTTGAATAAGCAAACAAGTTAAAAACGTCAAGAAACCAAAAAGGGCAGGACGAAGTTTGCCGGGAAAAGCTTGTAATGTATAACATAAAACTAAATCAACGCTAACATTTTACGGAGCTTGATTGAATACTTCAATGTTTTTTTTAAAGGTTTCTAGATATTCTCAAACTCGTCATTTGGTTGCGACCGTCGGTTGATACACACGAAGTTCACACGAGAGAATGCCGAGCTCAACGCTCAAACAGCCGGGCGACACGACGACACATGCTTTTTCTCTCTTGCTAGTGTGGGTAAGTGTGTTAACTGCAATCATTTGAAAGCAGTCATGGTCCAAGTGATTGTAGTTTTGGTAGAATACAAACTAACGAGCTTTGTGCGAATGAAAGAGGTATTAAAAGTCAAATGACGGTGTGTGTGACTTTGCGTTGCGCTCATTCGGTCGAATATGTGTGAGCAAAAGCAGGGTATCAAAGTCAGACGGATGGAGCAAAAACGAAAAACGAGCACGGTCAACTGTCACAAAAAAAGTCAATTGTTCCCAACCCTGATTATGTAGCCCATAAGCAAGGTAGGTAGATTAGATAAGGTAAGGCGGGGTTTACCAGCTGTCAAAATAACTAACTCACTATTTTGACAGCTGGAAAGCCCGCCTTACCTTATCTTATCATCATACCTTGGTCCATTAGTATGGACAACCTACTTGACCAAAATGTCAAGCTCATATTGGCGGTAATCTTTCCCACTATTCAACGTCTTGAAAGCCGTACGGGCTGAGGCGAGGGTCTCGTGTGAGCTTGGTTTGAACCCAGCAAGTTAGATTTTTTGCGACGTAAATTAGAGGTTAACATTGTATTTGAATAGGGCTTAAAATTCTCATCTTAAAATTGTATCAAAATGTTATGTTAGGCTTAGGCTAACAACTTGGGAGAAATTAAATCTAATGGCTTAAAAACAGCTCTCATACATGTTAGTTTCAATACTTATCCTGGTAACCATGGGATCAAAAAGCCATTAATAAGTAATTACAAATCCTCTTTCCGAAGAAATGCTTGAAGCTAACCTACTAGATTTGCTACCAAGGGATGCTTTCCGTTTCCATCTCAAGCTTAGCTTTACGAATACCCAAGGAGTGCTCGTGTGGTGCTCTTGGTTCGTTGATGTAATAGGAATCAATTTGAACGTCATACAAAATGCAGGCTGCTAAGCTTCTGATGCTCCATTTAAGCAATTAACGAATGGCAGCCCCATCTTATATTTATCCATCAAATCCGCAAATGCATTAGGGCTGTATGTTGTTATTGAAATTATAACAACATTCTTGAACGGTGTACCACAAAAGCCCACACTTGCCTTCCTTTGCCTAGTCGTCACAAGCAAGCAGGAAAGGCCATGTGAGTTGCTCATCTGCCTCTAACTAATCGTGGTATCGACTTCCTGTGTGTTGAGAGTCGAAGGAAAACTTCTGAAGCAAAAGCTGGCTCACAGGCATCTTGGCCACAGTTCCGCCACAGGAAGGAGTGTGACCTCAAGACGGGGGGTGGGTTGCGTTGTGGTGGTTTTGATTTAAATAGATTTTCTGTGTTTACCGTGCTAATATGAGAGTAAGTTCGAGTTGAGACGCATCCTCGCACACAAGCACTCATTCATGGCTATTATATTTATATATGCATGATTGCTGTTGCTGCTCCCTTTTGCTGGACGAAGGTGGAGGGAGAAAATGAATGTGCTGGAAACCGCACTGGCAAATGTGAGTGAGTGTGTAGAAATGTTTGTGAGCAGTGTGCGGAAGATTCCGGAAGTGAGACTGCTTCATGAAACCCGGAAATTTCCCCTATGGAATGCATCCAAACAACTAGCAATCCTCGATGTTCGAGTCCGGATCGTTCCGAGTTTACCTTGGTCTGGAACGCAGGAAGCTCAGACCTTGGCAAACACACGAACACACACACATACCCCATCATGCCTTAATTGGCCAGGCTTAATCTAGGGCTACATTATTTCCAAATCCATTTGAGAATCAAATCTTTGCTTCTTATCCTCGAGGAAGTGCAAAAGCCTGCACTCGCAGACAGGGCAAGATTTGCACACTCGTGCACCTTCCCCGTTACCCGGTGACCACGGGTATGTTTGTTCCGAGTGGTTCGTAATCATCAGTAAACAAATCGCACTACATTTGGACTCACCCTTATCTGTAAAAGGGCGTCGGAATTTTGTTTGTAATGCACCATTCGATCTTATTTGTTTGCATTACTCAACTGATTAAATGTGATGAGTTTTCAATCAAATTAATGCCCTTAAAAATGATAAAAAAAGCTTATTGCAGTACCTCTGACCTGCCCAAGTGCGCATAAATGTCCCATATGAGCAATTCTCTACAAAATCGGCCGAATTCGACCATTTTTATTTTTTGTACATTTTGATTTGGCTCAAATATTGTGGGGGCCTTCCCTATGATCAAAGAAGCTACTTTGTGTCGATTGTTCACTCATACAAGTCTCCATAAAAAATGGTACGTAAATAATGTAACTTCTGTAGGAATTTTCTGATCAATTTAATTAAGTTTTTTTTTACAAACTCAATTTCCCAAAATACGTATTTTTTTTATTTACGAGGATCTTTGAAATGTTTTAGGGGACAAAAACAATTTTTTTTTTAAGTCGAAATTTCATGAAAAAATTGACAGATTTTTTGATACAAGTTATTGCCACCGAAAGTTTGATTTCAGCGATATATTTGCAGTTTTTCAATTTTTAAAAATAGTAACCATTTCTGAAAATATTATTTTAAGGATTCATCATATATAAAACATTTCGACGGTTTTGTTCGAACGCGAATCAGTTCAATACGGAGCGTCAGATCAATGTGCTTTTTGTTGCGTTGGGTTCGTATAAGCCCAAGGAAGGTTCTTACGCTAACTAATTGAAACTTTGGCCACTCTGGAACCGATTCCGGAGCATCGGCAAATTGTATGGAGAAAGTTACGCAAAATCATATTTCGATCATAGGAGGCTGAATAAGCAAACAATCAAAAAACGTCAACAAGGGAAAAAAAGGCAGAACGAAGTTTGTTCGGGTAAGGCTTGTTTTCTATAAAATTGCCTGAGAGACATTGAAGATTGGACATCTGGTTGCTGAGATACAGCGGCTTAAAGAAAAAGAAACAGGAAAATTGATGATTTCTAAAGCCTGTTCTACAATAGGAAACTTGCAGGATCGCAGATGCAAGCGCAAGTTTTAAACACATGCAAATTAATCTGATCTTCTACAATGTCAATGCTGCGGTGCTGCGATTATGTACTAAAATCGCACACCGCAGATCGCATGTTCTAAATTTTGAAATAAATGAAAATTTTCGCAAGATTTCTGCGTTGACTGTTCCAAATGGGAAATCACAGCAACCAACGCAGCCCATTGTAGATACTCGCAGGAATGTCTGCGTGTTTACAACGAAATTTTCCCTTTCCTGTCATCGCGGCGCAGCGCAGGATCGCAGCAACTTCCCGATGTAAATCAGGCTTTAGCCTCACCTAAACAACCCTTTATTTTCTAATGTCGATATCTCAGCAACTAATGGTCCGATTTTCAATGTTTAAAAAACATTCTTGAAATTTTCCGATCTTTACGAATTTTCATTTTTTTTTAAATCAAGACATGACATAACATTTCAAAAAGTTGTATAATTGAATGATTGGCGATCAAGCTCGCTTGCGATTGCTCGTTAGTCTGTTGGAGGAAGCTGAGGCAAACGGTTTCTGGCATTCTGGCATCAAATCGCTGAAAATTAAAGAACGGCTTCCAAAAGGTAGTGGCTTCCAAATTTAGGTCCCAACATTGTTCAAAACATACTAAACATGTTTTTTTTAAAGGATTTTTCAAGTTTTAAAGTAAAATATTGACTTTCATGTTTAATTTTATTATGCCTGTAGTAGAACCGGGAAATTCTCTTGAATAAGAAATCTTATTTTTTTTCGAAACAATATACACTCGTCCTATCTTCCTGCAGCAGAGTTAAGCAGTAATTTTGCTCTTACATAATGTGTGAAATGTTAAAATTTTTAAAACTCTTTTTATTTCTACTTTTCATCCTGTCTCTCTTTTTATCCATGTTCCTGCAATTTGAAGAGTTTTTGAAAAACTTTTTCTTACTCTGTTAAAATCACATTTCGATGTGCCAAAAACCACATACAATTCATGCTCGAAGATATCCCCATATTCTGAACAGTTTGTTGAACAAAAAACAACAACTATATTTTGAACCCATGGGCACAAAAGAGAGAGGAACAATAAGATCTGGAGAAACATTTAAATATGGCATTTTGACAATTAGAACTATTTTGCAAACTTCCCCGGCTTCATGTAATCTTTTTACCAAACTCGAGGTGTAAAACAATATAGCTGAGATTCCCAGCTATCATTTAACACTCCGGATTTTGTCAAATAATCACTTATTGTCTGGGAATTTGTAAAATAGTTTCAGCTGTCAAAATGCTGATGCGTCCTTTGCAAATTTTGCTCCAGAGATAGCTTGAGATTCTATGCAGACTCTTAATCTTTGCCAGATCAAATGAAAGGACATTGTAGTCCAGCTCGTGCCTTACGAAATTCCGAAAAAAATATGAAAAAATATAAGTGGCTGTGATTATATCTGCCCGAGAGAAAAAAATATTTTTCTCTTACACTCTACTTTTACTCCTCAAAATCTAACTTTAGTATATAAAATTGTTTATGAAATTTATCGAAACACCCACTGTGGTAATAAAAAAAAAACAATTTCAAAGAAAATTATAGCAAATCCTATGTTTTGTTAACGTTAAAAACAGCTTAAAAACCCCGCTGGCCTTTATAAACAGTTTTATACGATTTGAAATAGCACATTTGGCCAACAAAATCAATAGCAAAAATAATCTCCAATTTCTACTAAGAAATCGAAAGCCCCGGCCTACCGACTGGTCGTACGTGTGTGTGAGTGGATTTGTTGCGTCTGAGGCGAACGACCTTCGGCCTCTTTCCGAACCCAAAAGTATGCCGATCTATCTCGGATTATCATGTTTATATTTCTTCGATCTCCGGCTTCGCTTCTGGTCGCCCTCAGCACAGGAGTTTATAAACTGGCTCAAGAATCACTGAATCTCAGGGCATCCTTCAAGTTTATTAAGCCTTGGGCACACGGTTTCTTATTTTTATTTGAGTTTTATTTTTCTCGTTTTCCCCTTTTTGCCGGCAGACTTCACTGGAAATATTCGTTCGTTTGGGTTGTTTTGGTGATTTCCCCAGCGATCCGTCGCACTCGCTCTTGTTATGGTTCCCATTCCCGGGTGTGTTTGCTTTTAATGTGCTTGGTGCTTATCTTAATTTTGCTCCCCCTTTGCGTCTGAACCCACCCAAACCAAGCCTCGAGTCCAAGGACAACTTGTTTTCCTCATCAATAGATTTTCTCTTTCTAAATGGCTCCGGCCACGAACCGAACCCAACCCAACCCAGTATTGGCTGGCAGTTTTCCCTTTGATCATGGGTTTTTCCTTAAGGATATCCATCTTTCGCAGCAACCGCGCGCGCTATCATCTGCACGAACAAAAAAAAAATGGAAGAAGAAGTTCTTCCTCTTCTTTGGCGATCCAACAAGTAGCTAATACACTAACGTCTTTTATTACTCGCCATTATCGTTGTTTGGTCGGATAAGAGCCCGACGTGGCGGCTGGCGGCGATGCCAGAACTGGCAGTGATGGCGCGAATCGAAGAACAAAACAAAACTGGGCAAGGTTTATTTCTTTTTAAGAAGGTAATTTTCGTGATTTTACGACCTATCGAAGTTTGATTTGTGAAATCCACCACCAGCGAACTTGTTCGCTAATGGTCAACGGATATCTTAAAGCCGTTAATGTGCTGATTGAAATGGTCACCGGGAATTGATTGAATTTAGTGATCTTAAAGTAGGCAGACGTGAATAGTATTAATGAATATTAATTAATTTTGTCAAATATATTTAATGATTCATTCTTGGATGTTTGTGTTAATTTGTTTAGGCTCTTAATTTAGTTCTTCGTTTTTTTATTTAAAAAAATAGCTCTGTACTAAAAAAAATGTTTTAAAGCGCCTAGAACATTTAGTGTTTTCAAAGTAAATCTTTCCCTGTTCCTGAGGGGAACACCCTTGAAGAGTATCGGGGCCGGCATTTACAAAGCGGATTCAGTGACAGTTTATTATTCAACTTAATGTTAACATGTTAAGGTCAATGTTAACATTCCATAGGTTGTCTTCCTAAGGTGTCTTCATAAGGTCCAGTTTGTGACGATACACTACCTTTCCTTTACTAAGCAATCGAATGGCCTGGCATACTGGGTAAAGTATATCGCGGAGATGATTCGTACTGGGCTGAGTTTCAGCACGAGATGTTCAAACAACAACACAGCTCTGTTTCTAGAAGGGATGAAGAAGCGTTGGGCATCGCTCTGAGTTTTGATTTTAGGCAATATTTCGAGGGGAGGAAAATGCTAAGACGTTTTGGTGCTCCAAACCCCTGGGATGGGGCATTGTATCTCCAAATTAATTACCGTCGATATAGCGCCACAACACTCTAAAGTGAAACAATTAAAGTGAATTTTAAAACGTTTTTACTGAATCCAGGATACAGACCAAATTTCGGATGAAATTTGATGTAATTTGTATTCTGCATAATTTTTGGTAATCAATTCAGTTATATTTTTAAATGAATGTGTAACATTAGGTGCCATAAAATGTAATCATCATTGAGCAATCGAAGTTATTCACCAGCCAACACTAAATAGCTTACCCGAATAAAAACACACCGAAAATCCGATCGCTTGAGTGACGTTGAGCACGCACGCGGAAAACTGTTTATAATTTCAAGGGAAATTGATTTATTTGCAGTTGATTGGCTACGCTACTGGCGTGCACAAATTGATGGATCCGAGGGGAGCAGCGCCGGGACTTTAAATTCAATGATTCGGTTCGGATTGTAAATGTGGGTTGTACATGTTTTCCGATCAGATGCCACAGTCAAAAGTTTAAAATATGCATGAACCAGGTGATGGAGCAATGGGCCTTTTGCTCACACCAGGGAACAATTCAACTAGCAGAACTTTCCACAATATTTGTTTGTTGCTGGTTTGTTTTGGCACAGATTGCAATACTGTTTAAAACTTCGTTAAACAAAATCAACAATGTTTGCATGTATCGTATCCCCATGCGCCATTACTAACTGCTTGTTATTCGATTTTGACCGTAATTCCACCTGTCAACCTGTGTTTCAGCTTTGCAACCATTCCTATGTAGTTTTACCCACTTTTGGAATTGCCAGTTTCAATCCACCCAAAAGAACACTCGCAGAAACAAGGCTAGAGCAGTAGTCAACCTAACTCCGGCTCGAACTCTAACAATAACCATCGACGAGACAGCGCACTGGAACTGGCAAAACCAAATCAGACATGAAAACAATAAAATAAATTGAATTTGTATATTTTATAAAAATATACATTTTGGTTCGTCTGCCATCGTCTGCCTTCGTTGGACGATCGATTGAAACAGCCGACAGAGCATCGACTTTGACGACGGAACGACTTGTGTACGGTCAGAGACTTGACGGCAAACGTGTACACGAAAGTGCCATTCTTCTCTGCATGTTAATTGGATGTTTTTGTCATAAACTTAAAAAAAAATTTAAAAAAAATTATCAAATGGAAAAAGATTTCCTCTCAAATTTTAAGCGGTTTGCTTGTAAGTGAGTCAATCTACCCTAGAATTCCACGCAAAACCGTAGCTGCAAACCGTCCTGATGGAAACCGGAATCGGCGACGCTCAATCGCAGCGCCAATAAAGTATCCTTTTTCATTGCTCTGACTTTATGAATGTGGAGCAGTGCCACAACCCCAACGCCAACCCTCCCTTTCAGCCCATGCCACGCGTTTAGTCATGCATCATGAAACGGTCGCGGGTGGAGGAAGGGCGCGATTTTCCCTTCGATTTGATGAAACGTTGAATGATTTATTCCGTTGATCGTAAAGTTAGGCAAACCCCAACCCTTCCACTGCTCGTGTCACCCCCTTTTTCGCCGGAGGTCGACAATTTCCTAGAGGTTACAGCTTCACGGCCGGCCATAAAGTACGCCTCACCTCTGTGAACGCACACATACACACACAGTCAACCAGCTAGTCAGTCATTCAGTCAACAAGCCAGCCAGTCTGCCAGCAATAATAGATTGGTAGGTGGAGAACGGAAACAAACGCGTAAGCCGCTAAGCAAAGGCACCGTGGGGTGTTCCAGGAAAATGGAATGTATATTGTAAAACCGGCAAATTGTATGAAGTGACACATTCGAGCTGTCACCGTCGGCGCGTAAACATCGTCGTCGGTTGCTGCGCGCAAAGTGCTTGTGGATGGAGGTGGAAGATTCCTCCGACGACGAGTTTCTTCCCGTTGTCGGAACGCGGAAGCGGAAGAAGACAAGTGACGACGGAGCCTACGTCAGAAGTGGCACCGAGGAACAGCTCCTCAACAACAACAAGTTCAGCCCGCTGGTGGAGAACAACAACAACAACAACAACAATGGTAACCCAGCCGGGAAATGGAGCGTCCCTCTGGTTCCAGTGGCCAAGAAACCACCTCCTCTGGTGGTAAAGAATATGAGCTTCGGCAAGCTGAGGAGTGTAATGTTGTCGTGCACAACCAAGCCAAATTACAAGCTGACCCCGTTTGGGATCAAAATGCTGTGTATCTCAGAGGACCGTTTCGAAACCGCGCGGGCCCACTTGATTGCGAACAAAGTGGAGTTCTATACCCACGAGAAACGAAGCGACTCCGCGTCGTCATCAGGAGACTTCCATCGGCTTTCACCTGAATTCATCAAGAAGAAACTCAAGGAATCGCACAACCTGGATGCTGTTGAGGTGCATGCCATCAAGAGAAAAGGAGAGTTCGCCCCATCGGCGGAAACCCCGTACATTGTTACGTTCCCCAAGGGGTACACCAACCTCAAGAAGCTGAGTGATTCAAGCTCTTGACAGCATTTCACATCCGGTGGGAGGCCTACCGGAACAAGCGGCCGAACGTGACTCAGTGCAGGAACTGCTTGCAGCTGGGTCATGGGACCAGGAACTGCCACCTCAAGGGGAGTTGCAACAGCTGTGGGGGTCCCCACAAGACGGACGAGTGCAAAGTCCAAGAAGCAGAGCCGAAGCGGTGTGCCAACTGCTCTGAAGGCCACGAAGCCACGGACCGCAGCTGCCCCAAGCGTGCGGACTTTATCCGTAGGCGCCAGCATGCGTCGAAACCGAAACCGCCGGCAAGGAAGGCGGAGAAGCAGAGTCCAGCAGTTCCGGCGTTCACGTCGGCGGAGTTCCCTCTGCTGCTTGGCGCAGTTCCGGATGGAAAAGCGAAGGATCGCCCTCGACCCGCAGGAAGCAGCCAAGGTGGCTCCCGAGATGGTGGAGCCACGGAGGAGGAAGCCGGGGAGGTGCTCTACAGTTCGGCTAACGCTCTGTTACATGATCTCCAAGTAAGGATTATAAGGAGTAATTTTTGTTATTATTATACATTAGTTTTTAAACCGATCCTCGGTCCTAACCTGGTCGCAGTACCTAAAAAGACCTAATAAAAATAAGTTATGAATAAAAAAAAAAGAAAATGTATGAAGTGATGTCACCAGCACGTTTGGCTTAATTTTTTTGGGGCCATCCATAAACCACGTGGACCTTTTAGGGAGGGGGGGGGGTCTACGAGCTTTTAGTGAAACGTTAATTTTTATAGCAGGATTATAGGCTTACTTCAGAGAGAAAGGAAAAATATAAAACATCCCATGTTTTTGACCTTGTTTATTTATCACTGCAAAACTTTCTAGATAAACACTCGATGAGTACGATCGTGTTCGATTCTACAAGATTTTGTGTGTTCTCTCTGGAACACCCTAAATAACTCAGTGCGAGCAGGTGAGATGAAAAGCGACAGCAAAGGGGTTTAGTGTCACCGGTTTTTATTTGTGCAGCAGCGTTGTCCAATAATCCCGGTCATGCATCGTCGTAGTTCCACCTGTGCCGTAACTAGCCAGCTGAGGTCCTCGACGGCAGGTTTGTCCGTACATGATGTTGGGCTGTGCCACTCTGTTATAGTTTATTGACAAATTGAATATTTCAGTGCCTCATTTCACGGCAGCAGCGGCCGTGTTACGAGTGGTTTTAATTAATTAGAGCCTGTTTGTTCAACGTCACTGGTTTGATGTGACTGAACATTTGAGTTTAAGGGAGAGCAAGGGTCGGAAGGTCGGAGGACGAGCACTCGGTCCCAGTTTTCGTCTGTACACATAGCTTTATGACGCTCAAGTGCTTACCTGTAGTATTTATGTTTGGCTCTATAGGCTAAATCCGTACACTCTCACACTTTCTCCTCCCACCTGATGTATACTGGATATCCACCGTGATGGCTGTGATTGCGTTGGTGTAAGGTGAAAAATGTAAAGGTAATTAAGCGTTTAATTCACAAAAGCCAGGTGATTTGACTTTTAACACGCCCCTAGGCAACGCAGGAAATGAGTGCAATTTGATGCTGGATCCTGCGTTACGGGCTTTTGAAAGTGTGATTCGCTTCTTTGGTATTCATGGAATGTCAAACATGTTTGTTGTTTGTAAATAGCTAATGGCCCACAACACATCACCAGCGATAGAACGCAGCTCATTTGATGAGATGATTGTTGTTTAAAATAGTTTACCATCTTTATGTTCTAATAATAATAATAATCAGCGTAATAATTTAATTAAGATACCGTATTATCTTTATTACTTTTACTCGTAAAACAATCGTGTTTATAAGTTAATTAAATGGAAAGTTCTTTAGAATGGTTCATCTCTTTATTAGTTTGGTAAATTAAATTCTTTAAATTTAAAAGCAATGAATTACTTCAACTTTAAATTCAATTCAATTCAAGTTCCCTAACATTAAAAAAAATCCTGACAACGTCAAGCTGGTAAGCATATTTCTTCCAAAACTATTTTCCTTCACTCTCTGAACTCTGTCTCTCCCTCATTAGCATTATCCTTGCCACATTTCCGCCGTCACCGCGCCGTCGTCAAGTTGGAACCGTTTCCTGCCTCGGAGGGTCCCTCCAAAAGTGGATTTAGTATCGCAGTCTTCTGGTAAACAGAGCAAAACTGTTCACAAACAAAATTAAACTTGACGGTTAACTTTCTCTTTTCCCTTGGCCCCGCGCGTATCCAGTTTCAAAATATGTTTCCTCGAATCGAGTTCCAGTGTTTGGGCTTCCGGCACATTGGACCGAATCAAGGTTTTTCTCCGGGACTTTAAATTGTCTTTTAACCGGTTGGCTAGAGTTACTTCAAGATTTCTGTAGAAATTTTATCTTTTGGGACATTTTTTTTTGCAAATCACTTGAATAAAGTTTGACCACTGTGTTCAACCACGCCAAAGTTGGTCGTCGCACTTTGGTGCACCGCTCGAAAAGAAATATCTCAATTATACACAACTTCATTAATTAAATTCGGAGGAGAAAAAAGCGCCAAGTTGAAGTGAATAAAAATGAAAAATTACTAACCTAGCTTTAAAGCACCAAGTTTTAAAAGGAAAAAAAAAGCGGGAAGAAATTGACCTTTTCGGTTGGGCGAACGAGGTGGAAAATTCGACCTGGAACGAACTAATTTTCTGGCGACCTGCAAGAAATGGTTCCACTTTTTAGAGGAAAAGTTTTTGTTTGAAATTAATTTTATTTAAAATGCAGTTTGAAGCAGAGCAGTTCTCTAGGATTTCGGTCATTCGATTTTTTTTGTATTTTTTAATCCAACTGAAACTTTTTTGGTGCCTTCGGTATGCCCAAAGAAGCCATTTTGCATCATTAGTTTGTCCATATAATTTTCCATACAAATTTGGCAGCTGTCCATACAAAAATGATGTATGAAAATTCAAAAATCTGTATCTTTTGAAGGAATTTTTTGATCGATTTGGTGTCTTCGGCAAAGTTGTAGGTATGGATACGGACTACACTGGAAAAAAATAATACACGGTAAAATTTTTTTTTTGATTTTTTTATTTAACTTTTTAACACTAAAACTTGATTTGCAAAAAAACACTATTTTTAATTTTTTTTTATTTTTTGATATGTTTTAGAGGACATAAAATGCCAACTTTTCAGAAATTTCCAGGTTGTGCAAAAAATCATTGACCGAGTTATGATTTTTTTAATCAATACTGATTTTTTCAAAAAATCGAAATTTTGGTCGCAAAAATTTTTCAACTTAATTTTTCGATGTAAAATCGAATTTGCAATCAAAAAGTACTTTAGTGAAATTTTGATAAAGTGCACCGTTTTCAAGTTATAGCCATTTTTATGTATCTTTTTTCAAAATAGTCGCAGTTTTTAATTTTTTTAAATTAGTGCACATGTTTGCCCACTTTTGAAAAAAATATTTTTGAAAAGCTGAAAAAATTCTCTATATTTTGCTTCATCGGATTTTGTTGATACGACCTTTAGTTGCTGAGATATTGCCATGCAAAGGTTTAAAAACAGGAAAATTGATGTTTTCTAAGTCTCACCCAAACAGCCCACCATTTTTCAATGTCGATATCTCAGCAACTAATGGTCCGATTTTCAATGTTAAAATATGAAACATTTGTGAAATTTTCCGATCTTTTCGAAAACAATACTTTCAATATTACGTCCAAACATTCAATATTACGCCCTTTTAAAATGTTAGTCTTGATTTGAAAATTTCGAAAATATTTTTTTTGAAAAGATCGGAAAATTTCACAAATGTTTCATATTTTAACATTGAATATCGGACCATTAGTTGCTGAGATATCGACATTAAAAAATGGTGGGCTGTTTGAGTGAGACTTAGAAAACATCAATTTTCCTGTTTTTAAACCTTTGCATGGCAATATCTCAGCAACTAAAGGTCGTATCAACAAAATCCGAAGAAGCAAAATATAGAGAATTTTCTCAGCTTTTCAAAAATATTTTTTTCAAAAGTGGACAAACATGAGTACTAATTTAAAAAAATTAAAAACTGCGACTATTTCGAAAAAAGTTACATAAAAATGGCTATAACTTGAAAACGGTGCACTTTATCAAAATTTCACTAAAGTACTTTTTGATTGCAAATTCAATTTTACATCGAAAAATGAAGTTGAAAAATTTTTGCGACCAAAATTTCGATTTTTTGAAAAAAATCAGTATTGATTAAAAAATTCATAACTCGGTCAATGATTTTTTGCACAACCTGGAAATTTCTGAGAAGTTGGCATTTTATGTCCTATAAAACATATCAAAAAATAAAAAAAAATAAAAATAGTGTTTTTTTGCAAATCAAGTTTTAGTGTTAAAAAGTTAAATAAAAAAATCACCAAATTTTTTTACCGTGTATTATTTTTTTCCAGTGTAGTCCGTATCCATACCTACAACTTTGCCGAAGACACCAAATTGATCAAAAAATTCCTTCAAAAGATACAGATTTTTGAATTTTCATACATCATTTTTGTATGGACAGCTGCCAAATTTGTATGGAAAATTATATGGACAAACTAATGATGCAAAATGGCTTCTTTGGGCATACCGAAGGCACCAAAAAAGTTTCAGTCGGATTAAAAAATACAAATATTAAAATTGAAGAAAAAAGACCGATTTCGTAGAGAATTGCTCAGCAGAAAAAAGAGAATAAAACAGCTTCACTGCAAGGCGCGCGCACTGGCAAAAGTCCCAGCCTTGGGGAAACTAAATTGCATTAAAATGAGATTGAATTAAAAACTCTACCAAGCCGTGATGGCTAGAATAAGTAGAAAGTTCAGACTTTGCATCTAGTTGCCAGAAAGCAGTTGAGGAATTGGAATTAAGTGCTTTTAAAAGTTGCATATCTTTATGAAATTTCATAAATCTTTGTAATAATTGCAGAATTCTAAAATTTACGTATAGTTTATGTTGTGTAAATCAGTTTAGGGTTCGGAAACATATTATCACTAGCATATTATCTACCTTGAAAATTAACTCTCCATAAAGGGAGAAGTTCTCTGGTATTCCATTTTACCTGAAAATATAAAGGAAGCATCTAATTAGTCCTTTGATTTTGTATTCTAACTTTATTTAAATATTGAATAGATTGATAACTTTATTACCAATAAAATCTTGAAAGCTAAAAAAACGAAGGAATAAAATCCACATTAGTAAAAAGTAAATCTTTCCCTGTTCCTGAGGGGAACACCCGTGAAGAGTATCGGGGCCGGCATTTCAAAGCGGATTCAGTGACAGTTTATTAATCAACTTAATGTTAACATGTTAAGGTTAATGTTAACATTCCATAGGTTGTATTCCTAAGGTGTCTTGATAAGGTCCAGTTTGTGACGATACACTACCTTCCCTTTACTAAGCAATCGAATCCAGAAGGGAAAAGATCACCAGTTGTGTTGGTCCGAGCCGGGATTTGAACCCCGATCTACCGCTTACGAGGCGGAAGCGTTACCACTGGGCTACGTGGCTCGGACTAGTATAGAAAAATCGCAAAAATGTATGGAGGGCAACTTTGCTTCAGGATTTTAGCAGCAAAGACACACCAATTTTCGTTTTTCGAGAAATTTTGGCTTTTCTTGATCATAATTACAGCTACCAAATGGTGCAAATTTTCGCATGATTTCCAATTGAACACAGTTTGTTATACTTTGCAATATATTAGAAAATTATTTCGAAACAAAAAGCTTTTTTATCGTTTGTGTGTGTGTGTGTGTGCAACCAACCAAACGGGACCACGCGGCCGCTTCTTACAAATTGAGTTGTTTCCATGTATTTTTAGATCTACATTATATACATGCAAATAACTCGCATAGGCATTTGGATGGTGTTAGCTCTGCCGAGCTTCGGTGACCCATTTCTACGCTGGCTAGCCGAGCGCGAGGTCCCTCAGCTTGAGTCGACAAGCCCCGCCCTGAAGAACGTTTGCATCAATCGGATTCAAACGTTATTTAGAACTTCCGAACCCTTGTCAAATGGACAAGGACCCAGCGCGTATATAGTTGGTAGTAACAGTATTCCTAATTCCAGTTATAGCTTACCAAGTCGCGATGGCCTAGTGGTTAGCATTTTTTTTCCCCCTTGTAATTAGAAACTAAGCAACGATCATGTAGTCTACGTATGTTTGACGAATAAATAAATAAATACAATATTTTTTGCTTAACAATTCAAAGGACGGGGAATCGAACCCCGACTCGAGCGACTTTGATTTTTCGTTCATATTCAGTATTTCAAGTATTTCTAAGTCTAAAACTTTCTCGTTGGGAGCAGATGGGAATCGAACCCAGGACCATTCGCTTACAAAGCGAACACCGTAACCAGTCAGCCACGGCCGCTCCCTACAAAAAGCTTTTTTATCGTTTGATTTTAAATTAAATGTTCTCTCAAAATTGCGAAGGCATATCTGTTTTGACCCATGGTCACCCTAAACTTAAATAAGATCTCAAAATAGTAGTTTATGCAACAAGTTGCAAAAAAAAGATTTTTTCAGCACGAGTTGTACATTTATCCAACGAGGTTTACTGAGTTGGATAAATACGAAGAGTGCTGAAAAAATCAAGTTTTGCAACGAGTTGCTGCATTTTTTGCAATTCCGAAAAACGCTTCTTTAATGGAATTTTAAGTCAAACATTCATGTGTTTAGTAAATTCATCGTTCAAAACAAAAACAATATTGAAAAATATTACTTTTCGATACTAGTGTTGAAAAGTTCAACTTGTTATTGAAAGGTATTAATTTTCCATTCTGTTATTTTTAGTAGGGAAAAGTAGGCCGTTTTGTTTCTCCAGAAGGAAATGAAAAGTTGACAGTTTCACAGTGGAATTGCAAAAATATTTGTAAGGCCTTTCCGATGAGTTAAGAAGTTGATAAACTTACAGTTTTGTTATGAAATGTTTTGGATAATCCGATCATATGAGTTCAAACCATTTTCAGGATGAGAAATATGTTTGTTGTCAAAACAAAAATACCATATTCAAAGTATATCAACGATCGTCCATGAAAACACAATTCACCCAGATAATTGATTTTCCATAATCGCGAATAAATCAAAACTCATCGATAACGAGATTAAATATTCATTCAGGTGTTGTTTTATCCAGCAATCGATAAGCAAACAATAAATGCTACATGATATTTATGCATAATAGACAAATAAAAAAGGTTTGGTATTGCTGCGATTTCCTTCCACGGAATAATATGACATTTTATTCGCTTTTTTTCTAAAGCACTCAGTGGCAGTGAAAAGCAGCATTGTCCTGCTGGTGGAGCCTTCTATGTGTGAGGGTGTGTGTGCTTCTTAACACATACACGGCAACTAATTTCCGGCGCATTTTTTCTCCCTTTCCAAGTTCTTGGGCGTCCTTCAAATCGCTGCAGCCTTTTATCCCATTCATATTTATTTTCATTTTATTCAAATTTTCCCCTTTTTCCCGGGGCTAAAACGTCACTATTCCATAAATCTCACTTTGCCACCGGGCTCGCGGGCGCCACACCCATTTCAGCAAAATTTTCCTCTGGTTGGAGTAAACTAAAAGTGGTTACCAGCCGCAGCCACAACCCTGGAAAAAATGTCCCAAGCAGAAGGCGAACCAGCTACCCTTGGAGGCCAAGTTGGGCCAAGTCGGGCCAGGCCAGGCCAGGAGGTGCCATACACACGTTTGCATTATGTTTACCGCTTCCATCTGCCATTTTTCAAGCCACGATTGCTGCTGCTTCCTCTCCGGGGTCTCGTGTTGACGCTGGCGCTGGTGGTTTGGCTGTCCCGGCATCATTACCACCATCCGGTTGTTGTATCGTATCGAAAGTCAGAAGAAAAGGCTCTTACCATTGTGCCGACAATAAGCAGCAACATCAGAGGAAGGAACAAGGAAAAAACATAGCAGAAGAAGAAGAAAACAGAAAGCCCATTGTCGTGGCGTCGTCGACGGCGAAGAAATGTCCTAATGAACTTAACCAGAAGTACTTAACATATTTCTTGATTTTCCTTTTTCTTTATTAAGCCAAACCCCGTGAAACCCCCTTTCGGCGGACCAGCAGCCCCCACACTAAAAGGCACAAATCTAATTCAATGAGACCGTTTTGGCCTACGACGGAAACTTTGGCTAACCGGGAAAGTCCAGTCCAGGGGGCAGGGCGCTGGGCAGGCTGCTAATAGAAGTCTTTGTGAGTCGGAAAGCGTGGGAATTTCACTCAATTATTTAGTTAGCTAAAAGGGAAACTAGTTCGGCTAACGCTTGTTAGCTTGCTCAAGTTTGCCGTTGAAATCACACTAGAGATCAAAGTTTGAACTGTATGGAAAAATGGTGCATTAAAATGTCTTATTTATAACAAACAGAACACGTAAAGAGGATCCATCTTCAAAGAAGAGTGGGAGTTTATCTTCGTTTGCTGATTTTAGTAAATAAAAATGCGAATCCGGTATTTTTTTGCTATAATTGGCTGCTAAGCAAAACTTATTTTTATTTAAAAATCCAAGAAAAATCATAAGACTATAAAATTTTGTCATGTAATTCTGTAATAAAAGTTACCGTCATCAGGGGTGATATTGGGTCTGGGGGTGAAATTGGGTCATACAAAAAAGCTGAAATTTGTATGACCCAATCTCACCCCCCAGACCCAATGTCAACCCTGATGACGGTATTTAAAATCTTGATTATTTCACTTGTTAAACGATTTTTTTAAATGTAAATACTTATCTATTATTCTAATAAATATTATTGATTTTATTCCGAAAAAGTGTGCCTGGCAAAAATTCCAAAAAGACTAGCTCTCCGTGTAGAGGGTTTTATCCACCATTTTTGCCTTCCTCACCTCGGAAAATGAGCTTCTTTCAGAAACTTCGTAGGCCCACCCACCAATCGACTCAGAATCTAAAACTGAACTAATGTCTGTGTGTATGTGTATGACCAAAATTCTTACTCAGTTTTCTCAGCACTGGTTTAACCGATTTTGTTCATTCGATTCGGTTTAGGGTTAAAAAAAAACATATCTCGGAATCCTGTTAACGAACCTTACCCGTTTTTTGATATGTTATGTAAAATATTACGAGGTTACGTTAAAAATATTTTCAGATATATACTCTTTGGTCCAGACACCGTAGAAACGGCATTTGAAGTTTTCCCAAGCCTTTTTCAATTGTTTGGCTAGATTTTTGAAACTCCAAATTGTTTTTTCTTGGAAGTCAAACTTATCATTTTTCATTTGCGCTCATGACAGCTAAAATCGGTTATAAAGGCGCGAAGCAATGATATTCGGAAAAAGTGGTTTTTGTGAAAATCGACGAAAATGGCAATTTTTTGAACCAACATAACACGGCGTAGTCCACACTAATGGCCATACAAAAAATACGGGTCTAATTATTTCGGCTCAAGAACCCCAACTCCAATTTTGAGCCAAATCGAAGCACTTTTATATTTTCTTTAACTTTCATATGAGCAATTCTCTGCGAAATTGGCCGATTTCAACCATATTTATATTTTGTATTTTTTTATTTGGCTAACACATTGTAGGGGCCTTCCCTATGACCAAAGAAGCTATTTTGTGTCATTGGTTCATTGGACTTGGATGAGGTCTCCATACAATTTTGGCAGCTGCCCATACAAAAATGGTACGTAAATATTCGAAAATCTATAACATTTGAGTGATTTTTTTTATCAATTTGGTGTCTTCGGCAAAGCTGTTGGTATTGTTGAGAAATATCACAAAAAAAATACATACACGGAAATACAAATTTCTCGATTTTCTAATTAACTTTTTTTTCACAAAAACTTATTTTTCCGAAATACGTATTTTTTTTATTTTGGAGATTTTTTGATATGTTTTAGGGGACAAAAACCTACAAATTTTGAGCAAAAGAGAAGTATGGTCAAAAATTCTGATTTTTGGGAAAAACAAATTTAATACATCAAATTCAAATTTTAACCAATTTTTTATGTGAAATTGAATTTGCAATCGAAAAAAACTTAACAGATTTTTTTTATATTGGGGCCCGTTTCTAAGATATAGCCACGGAATTTTGGATTTCGGTGAAATATTTGTAGTTGTTCGATTTTTATAAATGGTGACCATTTCTAAAAATATTTTATTTGAAAAGTTCAAGCAACCTCCATTTACTAATGTCGATATCTCAGCAACGAATGGTCCGATTTTCAATGTTCGAAATATTCGTGAAATTTTCCGATCTTTTCGAGAACAATATTTTGATTTTTTTTAATCAAGAGTAACGTTCCAAAATGGCCAGTAACGCCCTTTTGAAATTTTAGTCTTTATACATTTTGTTCTCAAGATATTGTATATTCGATAAGAGACGTTCTCTTGCTTTGGATTGGTCTCGAATTGATGATCTGTCAAAAACGTTACATAATCCACCCTTAGGTGGTTGGTGCCTTCCTCACATTTAGAGGATAATCCTATCCAAATTCAGATCTCCAATCTATTGAACTCGTTGGCTAGGTCTTTTGATAACCTATCCAACGACAGGTCGCATGATAGATGATGATAGTTTTCATCAAAATATCTGAGATCCGGCCTCTAAAAAGTGCATAAATAACATTAAAGGCTAGTATGCAGATCAGAAGGAAAGGGGTCAAGAAACAGCTTTACGAACAGCAGAACAATGGAGAGGGAGCGATTTCTTGGGGCTTTTCTTCACCCTCTCTGACTTGCTTGCGCTGCCGCTGCTGCCCATTTGATTTTTTTCTTGACCGGTTCCTTCCGAAGTGCATACCTTACATAAGTGCGTATAACATTTGATAGGGTTGTCAGATCTTCAATCTTTTGAACTCGTTGGAGAGGTCTTTTGATTACCTATTCAACGACAGGTCACATGATAGATCCGGACAACGTTTTTGTCAAAATACCTGAGATCCGGCCTCTTAAAAAATGCATAAATAACACTTAAGTGCTTATCACTTTTGATAGGGTTGTCAGATCTTCAATCTTTTGAACTCGCTGGAAAGGTCTTTTAATTACCTATCCAACGACAGGTCGCATGACATATCCGGACAACGTTTTCATCAAAATATCTGAAATCCGGCCTCAAAAAAGTGCATAAATAACACTTAAGTGCGTATAACTTTTGATACGAATGTCAGATCTTCAATCTTTTGAACTCGTTGGAAAGGTCTTTTGAATACCTTTCTAAAAATGTATAACATGACGGGGTTTCTAACAAAACCACCCTTTTTACAATCTTCCGGACTTTTGCTAAAATCGTTTTATTAGCATAACTTTTGAAGAACTTGACGTAACTTTATAATTTTCAATAGCGACTTTTGGGACCCCAAGACGGATCGAATGAGACCAGAACGGTCCAAATCGGTTCAGCCAGTGCCGAGATAATCCAGTGCAAATTTTTTTGATCAACATCCCACCACACACACAGACATTTGCTCAGAATTTGATTCTGAGTCGATATGCATACATGAAGGTGGGTCTTGGTTGTCAAATTAAGAATTTCGTTTTTCGAGTGATTTCATAGTCTTTCCTCAGTAAGGTGAGGAAGGCAAAAATCCATGCTGCCAGTTTTGGATAGCAAATCAGCAATCACCTGTGTTTTATGAAAAACAAAATAAATATAAACCAAATATTGACCGTTGTTTATCCAAGTCAAACCTAATCAGCCTTACAGTCAGATTAATTAGTTTGTTTTAGAAAATATATTAATTTATTGCACCGAAAAGGTTAAGCAAAATGTAACTCGACCACTTTAATTCACCAACCAGCAGCACTTGCAACAAGTCAACAACAACAGCAAAGCTCATCCCACCCAGCACCCTTTCTCCACGACCGGGCCGATTGGTGGTGGGGTGGCAATGTTTGCATTTCTCGAAAAAGTAAACCAACAAAGAGCCAATTGCCTCAGTTCTGTAAATACCTACCCGCCAAATTCGAAAGTTGAAACACAAACAGCGAATCATGGAAGTGGGGTTGTGCTGGGCTGCACGAGGGTTGACAAAGCTAAAAGCTAAAGCGTCTCCACTGTTTATTTATTCGATTTCGGAGTGTCAATATTTGTGCACGCGCGCACAGGAACGAAAGCTCCATTTATCGCATGTTGTTGTTTCCGAAGAATTAAAAGGGTGAATAGCACACAGTGGCAGTGGCGGCAACCGTCGCAACAAAGGGGTGGCACTGAGTGAGGGGAAGGGGGCCACTGTTCTAACTGAAACCCAACATTGAATTATGGGTCACTATTCCAGTTGATTATCTATAATTTTTCATAAACACTAAACAGTATCGCTTACAAAAAAAAAGCTGCAAAAAAACTCAAATTTGGTATTTTTCCCCTATCAAGTTGCAGTTCAAATTTCCGTTACTATATCTAGCTGTTTTCTACCGCTAAAGGTCCGCTTGTATAATCCAGGGGATGTGAACGATGATTTAACCTACAGTAACGCCGGCTGAAGCTTTCATTGCCGCCGGCAGAAATTAGTTCAGGCGCTTCAAGTGTATTCTTAATCTATAAACACGTCCATTATACCAACATTAATGGTAAATGCTTCCCACCCCTCCGTTCCCTACGTCACATCTTCCCCGGCCGACGACCGATTTATATACACCCCCGTCCCAGGTCAGCCCCTTGAGTCCCCTTTCCCGTCCTAAAGTTGTTTGGCGCAACGAGTGGGTAGAACTCTCGATGAATTTCGTGATAAATGATACCATTTACCATAAATTATGAGGCTTTCATTACGTTAATAATAATTCTGAAACATTTTCACCCCCTCCCCTTGTTCAGTTCCTGGCGGAGAAGCAATTAGGAGGGGGCCTATCGTGATGGTTAAAAAGTAAAAAGTTTCTAGTGATTTGTGTGAAGTCGAGGTGTAATCTTTGCTAGCGAATGCTCTTTCGGTCTTGCAGACAAAAAGATCGAAAAGTCATTAAAATAACCATTAGTATGCCGAGGAAATTTTGCAACTCCGTTTTTTTCCTTTCATTCTTTTTTAACTAAACGGCCTACTTTTATCGTCAAAAGTACTGAAAAGTACTTTTTACAATTCTATGGTGAAACTACTTACTTTTCCTGTCATTCTCGAACGACGAAACGACCTACTTTTCTCTAGCAACAGAATCGAAAAGTTATACTTTTCAATGTACATGTACTGAAAAGTATTGTTTTTCAATATTGTTGTTATTTGAACGGTGAAATGACTACACACATGAACATTTTTTCAAATAATAATCGGCGAACCTCGTTGGACAAATGTACGACTTGTACTGAACAAATCTTTTTTTTTACTTGTTGTATTTACTATTGTTCAAGCATGCAATAATGTACTGAAAAGTTCATTTTTTCAGCTCTAGTATCGATATTGATTGATCCAAAAAGACTCATTCTTTCGCGAGCACAGGTCGAACCCGACGCAAAACTGCTCTGACCGTTTCCTACCGTTTATCTCTTCCACACCAATTGCTACTGAATACTCTCTCTTTGCGCTGCCTCTCACTCCAATCGGGTAGTACAGCGAATGGCTCAGAGAGGCCGATTGCCCTAGTCTGCCAACGACTTTAGGTTTGATCATTTATGAAACTGCTTAAAATCAATGTTTTTTTTTTCTGAAAAACGCAATTATCACCGATAGATTTTTTTCAATCGAACATAGTCCTGAAAGGTGAAACACAACTTTCTAAGTATAAATTTCTCATGGTTCATCTCGATTTATAATATTTTGCTTCCATCATACTGTGTATCACATCATCATAGACACATTCCGCTGAGATTTTTAACGCCCCGATCAGTCTGATGGTAGAACAAAATCGGTCTGACGAGGGCCGATCGGGGCGTTGAATTCCTCAGCGGAATTTATCAGCAATTTCCTCGATGTCGAACTCTTTTTGAAGGCCAAAAGAGCGCCGCTCTGGAATTTTGCTAGATTCTCTCCTCTCTGAGCATATTCGTGTGTGACTAGGGACGACGGAAGGAGTGGGCAAAGAAATTCACGAAGTATTTGTATCGTTGTGTGAAGCGATCGACCAAGCTGCAGCTAGAGAGAAGTGTTCGCTCGCAAATGGTTGCGCGATCCAGTCGTCAAAGTTTCGTTCGGCGATGAGTGAGCGATTGAACCGAAAATCAGGACCCTTGGCAATACTTTTCAATACTTTTTAAGGGTTTCATATTATTTTGACGAAAAATTACATTCAAGCGTGAAAACTCAGATTGCTCGCAATGATTACCTTAGCTTTCATATCCTCGTGATTGCGCAATCTTGACAGTTCGTTACGTAAATCGTTGAGACATTCGTAAAGCTTTACCGTCATGATTAGAAATCCGGACACTTAGTAGCATATCATTTTTGTTATAGCTGGCAAAAAATCATGTAACAAGTTGGAAATGTAGAAATATCATCAGCCATTTTCAAGTGAATGCATGCAAAATATGTCTATTCTAGCAAATTTTCATCAGAATTTTAAAATTAAAATGACTTATTGTGCTTCGAATCCCGGACACTATTCAAAGCTGATTCGAAATCCGGACACATTTGCTTCGAATTCCGGACACTTGATTTTGCTTATGAACCACACAAATTTGGACGCAAATGGCATTCTCCAGGACTCAATTAAACTGTTAGCATCAAAACAATTGATATTTTATATTAAAATTTGCTAGAATTTAAGGAAATCAAAACCATACATTTCTGCTTTGCTTTCCCGGTGCATCAGACGCCTATGAAATATTTCAGTGAAATGTTTCACATTTTTGGTAATCTTATAATTTTATTTTATAAAATTGTTTTGGCATTCACTACAGCGTTCAAACAAACTTTAAATGAATGTTGATGTTAGAATTCATCAAATAACACAGTTTTGACATTCATAATGCGAACTTATATCCAAATAATTGATAAAACAAGTGAGGTGTCCGGGTATCGAAGCGTCCGGGAATTCGAATCATGACGTTATCGGAGCACTTTTGATTTTGGATACTTTTGGTTTGACGTGGAATCGCTGAATAGGGTCCTAAGACCCTATGTAAATTTTTATGTACAGCAGTAAAAACCCTTTGCGGTCGTACAAAGGGTCATTGTACTCAAAAAAAAAGCTCTTCCACACCAATTGCTACTGAATACTCTCTCTTTGCGCTGCCTCTCACTCCAATCGGGTAGTACAGCGAATGGCTCAGAGAGGCCGATTGCCCTAGTCTGCCAACGACTTTAGGTTTGATCATTTATGAAACTGCTTAAAATCAATGTTTTTTTTTTCTGAAAAACGCAATTATCACCGATAGATTTTTTTCAATCGAACATAGTCCTGAAAGGTGAAACACAACTTTCTAAGTATAAATTTCTCATGGTTCATCTCGATTTATAATATTTTGCTTCCATCATACTGTGTATCACATCATCATAGACACATTCCGCTGAGATTTTTAACGCCCCGATCAGTCTGATGGTAGAACAAAATCGGTCTGACGAGGGCCGATCGGGGCGTTGAATTCCTCAGCGGAATTTATCAGCAATTTCCTCGATGTCGAACTCTTTTTGAAGGCCAAAAGAGCGCCGCTCTGGAATTTTGCTAGATTCTCTCCTCTCTGAGCATATTCGTGTGTGACTAGGGACGACGGAAGGAGTGGGCAAAGAAATTCACGAAGTATTTGTATCGTTGTGTGAAGCGATCGACCAAGCTGCAGCTAGAGAGAAGTGTTCGCTCGCAAATGGTTGCGCGATCCAGTCGTCAAAGTTTCGTTCGGCGATGAGTGAGCGATTGAACCGAAAATCAGGACCCTTGGCAATACTTTTCAATACTTTTTAAGGGTTTCATATTATTTTGACGAAAAATTACATTCAAGCGTGAAAACTCAGATTGCTCGCAATGATTACCTTAGCTTTCATATCCTCGTGATTGCGCAATCTTGACAGTTCGTTACGTAAATCGTTGAGACATTCGTAAAGCTTTACCGTCATGATTAGAAATCCGGACACTTAGTAGCATATCATTTTTGTTATAGCTGGCAAAAAATCATGTAACAAGTTGGAAATGTAGAAATATCATCAGCCATTTTCAAGTGAATGCATGCAAAATATGTCTATTCTAGCAAATTTTCATCAGAATTTTAAAATTAAAATGACTTATTGTGCTTCGAATCCCGGACACTATTCAAAGCTGATTCGAAATCCGGACACATTTGCTTCGAATTCCGGACACTTGATTTTGCTTATGAACCACACAAATTTGGACGCAAATGGCATTCTCCAGGACTCAATTAAACTGTTAGCATCAAAACAATTGATATTTTATATTAAAATTTGCTAGAATTTAAGGAAATCAAAACCATACATTTCTGCTTTGCTTTCCCGGTGCATCAGACGCCTATGAAATATTTCAGTGAAATGTTTCACATTTTTGGTAATCTTATAATTTTATTTTATAAAATTGTTTTGGCATTCACTACAGCGTTCAAACAAACTTTAAATGAATGTTGATGTTAGAATTCATCAAATAACACAGTTTTGACATTCATAATGCGAACTTATATCCAAATAATTGATAAAACAAGTGAGGTGTCCGGGTATCGAAGCGTCCGGGAATTCGAATCATGACGTTATCGGAGCACTTTTGATTTTGGATACTTTTGGTTTGACGTGGAATCGCTGAATAGGGTCCTAAGACCCTATGTAAATTTTTATGTACAGCAGTAAAAACCCTTTGCGGTCGTACAAAGGGTCATTGTACTCAAAAAAAAAGCTTAATCGCTGTGAACAATAATATCCAAAATTTTAGCTTAATTTTATGACACAATTGTCGCAAAAAGCATATTTTTCAAAACATCATATCTCGTGAATGGCAGAACCACCTTCAACTAGCCGCTCTGCAAAAAGAGAGGTGATATGTTGGGCTTTTTAATAAAGACACAAAGACACTCAAAAAAAAGCTTAATACACATAAAGATCAAAACTTAACTTAATGAAAATTTTGTTTACTGATTTTAAGGTCTCAGGACCAATGAGCTCATTAAAACTCCAACTTATAACTTTTTTTTGCAAGTGGCGAGCTAAACTAGGCTCAGCCGGTCCTGAGATATGTTTTTTTAAATTGTGGTTTTTATGAAAATCGTCAAAAAAACGCCTTATTTCGCCTATCACCAAACAAAAAATAAAAAGGATCTAATTATTTTGGCCAACGAAACCCCGTGCCAAATTTATGCCAAATCGGAGCATTTTTGCTAAATTGATGAATTTCAAATTGTTGTGAACTAAATGAGTTTAGTGAATCAAATGGGCCACAGGGGTCAGATTTAATTCATTTATATTTTTTTTCTCTTGGCCATCAACTAAAAAAAATAAGTTGTCTCTGAAAATTCGAATGAATCATCTCAAAACTTAAAAATAAATTTCAGCTTTGCTACGTAATCGCTACAATTTTGTCTTGCGGGAATTCAACACCATCGAAAAAAAAGCTCAACCACGCAAGCAATCACTTGAAGGTGTTTCGAGGAGTAGCAACTCAGGAGGAAAAAAAAAACACTCGACTGAGCGCCTGGCTGGTGGTATGGGCAGCAGTGCTAATAATGGGTATTTTTCTTCTGTCTGAACGTTGGTTTTGTTTCTTGGTTTGCTTTCAGATCGCTTTGGTCGTCTCTGCGCCAGGATTTGCTGTTGGTGGCCCATTTTCAGCAGAAGCCTTAGCCTGGGTGGGGTGGGAGCGTGGGAGGGTTTTTTTTCCTGAAGAAGGGGGGGTTGAAACAGATGGGTTGGTTCGTTGTTTTGCGAGGAAAGAAATCACTGCTGCTTGTCAAATACTTGCGACCACGTGCGGAACGGGCTGTGGAAAAGGAAATGGGTGGAAAGCATTCCCATAAAGTACGAACTAAGAAAGACTAAAGAAAACTAAACCAAAATTGTGGGTGCTGCTGTTGCGGGTGGTGAAATGCAATGAACACGAATGCGCTGTCTTTTTAATCCCTTCCTTGATTCCGCACCCGATATTTTTTTCGGGACCTCAACTTGTGAATGGCACAATCACACCGTTCGGTGCAAGTTTAGTTTATTGAATTTTATCACGAAGTTTCGTTTAACGAAAACACGTTTTCGAAACTATTTAGTGGCGTCAATGCTAAAAGGGATTTTCTGTGCCATTTTTTTTGCGGTCTACTCACACAAACTTTTGAGAGGGTGGCGCGGATGGTGTTTTCTGGGCTCTGTTCAGGCTTGGGAAATAAAAGTGCAAAAAAAAAAAAAACGGATCGTTCGTGCCATTGTTGTGGTAGGTTACCATAAGGGCTACAAAAGCGCTGCCATCGTGGGGTGGGATTAAATCGAAACAAGTGCCAAAGTTTTCGACGGTAGTTTTGTTCAATGAGCATGATTTTTGTTGTTGTTTTGCATTGATTGATAGTGTTGCGTATATTTGCCACTAGAAAAGGGAGTTTGCAACTCTAAAAGGTGGATTTTGCTAGTCCTTATCTCAAACATAGAAAAAAGTATTTAAACCACTTTTTAAATTCAAGTTTAAAACAAGTTAAATCTGAAACTAGTTATTGCGATTGACCATAAATTCAAAATAATGCAATCTTTATTCCACCAATGAGATCTTTACAAAAATGGTTGAGTTTGAGTTTTATAGTTTTTCGAAATATTTTATTATAAAATATAAATGATTATTCGGAGTGAAATGTGATTATATTTGGTGTGTCTTTTGTTTCGCATTTTTGTCGTGAGTTGTGTGTGTCGATTGCGGGGGGGGGGGGGGGTGAGCAACGCGGTTACTTGACAGAATCGATCGAGATTTCCGGTGTCCTTTTTTCCTGCTAGCAATGATAATATCAGTTCTTCCTTTATCATCGTTGATCAGAAGGCACGGCGTTGTGCAGGTTTTTAAATTTTCACGGTGAAAAGTCATTTCTAAATGATCGTTGATCGTAAGACACCTGACATTTTGGAACGTCGAGTTAATAGAAGAGCAAAATTTTCATTGATTAGATGTTAACATAACTGTGTGTGAGTGATTTTATGTGACTTTCCCATAGCATCGTAACTCGAAAGGCATCGAAAAGCCAATACCTTATCCTGCTAACACAAAAAATATTAAGCATAACGGGCTCGAACGAGATGCTGTGGATTCAACGGTCTCAAGCGGTGTCAACAGGTATATAACGAAAAACTAAGTGCATGATGAGTCTGCAACTTCAACTATCGGACTAATATTCCTCCCTTTTGTTTTTTTTTTTAAATTCTTTGTTCTTTATCTTAACATATACCCTAACTGGCTCAATCGGCTTTGCAATTACGGAGCCGTGCGTTTATTTATAGATCCGCGATCTAGTTACGTATCTAGTGTTCTTTGTCTTGATGGATGTTGATGATCTCCTGGGGGTATTGTTGGAAGAGTCTTCCTTCCTTCCTTCACGGGTTGTGGTGTAGTTGGTTGGTCATCTTCCCGTCCATTCCCCACTCACCCACCGCTAGTTGTTGTAGTGGGGGGAGCGGCATGTGTAAAGGCAGATCGCTTTACCATTCGGCTAAGTACCCGGTTACCTCCCTTTTGTTGAACTGCAGGCTTCTTGTGAGTTCTGCTAAATTTCATGAATTTTAACTTGGTTTCGATTGGCACCGGCATACCCAATCCCTCATATTTCACTCTTTTTTTAAACCGTTTTCGTGAGAGTGGCAAAAAAAAACTCTGTTGTTTTTTATGCTGAAACTTATACGTAAACATTTTTTTTAAATAAAATTACCTCATATCGCTGTATCAGACTGGAAAACTAAAACGTTGTATGCCCCTAATTTGGAGCTTTTGCTTCAAGGCCTGAAACATGACTGACCTAGTGTGCAGCTTGGAATTTGGCATATTTCTCAATGTTTTCGATGATAAGCAGAATTTCGTTAAATAAATTTTACTTGGTAAGTCCGATTTAAACACTCGGCCCAATATAGGGGCATTTGTCTTATCAGTTGTATGATTTTTTACATCGGCAGTCAAAACTAAACGTTATTTAAATAAATGTTTAGTTTTAAGGGTAACCAGCAAGCAAGGAAGTTGTTCTCTTCTTATTCCAATATTGTCAAACTTACGGACCCAATTCTGCAATTCTGCGCGAATTCGGCAGAAGACCGCAGATCTTTTTCATAGAGAAAAACAAAAGTTGCAATAACATGACATCGATAGTTCGCGAAGTTTTAAAGATACTTTAATGTGAGTAACAAAAATCATGGTGCAAAAAGCTCTGGGCGATTGGACAAAAGTTGATAATTTCCGTAATTCATTGAATTTTCAAAATTGTCATGAGACATATCAAGCATCGTTGAATTAACCAGATATTTATTTTACTACTCTAGTCAAGTACCCTCGACAAGATCCTTTCAAAATATGGCATCTCCAGATGTTCCGGCCGTGTGGATCAATCGGACCGCACACTGGACTCACAATCCAGAGGTCGACGGTTCGAATCCCGCGGCGGGCCTTCAAAATTCTTTGTGTAAATATGGGTATTTGGCGCCGTCGCTCCGTGCCATACTTTCATACACTTAGGAGCCCAGGGCGGCGAAGTCCTTGTAGATAAAAAAGAAGACACAAGTGGTTGGTACTAGCAATGGTGGCCGACAGCTATAAAGTCAACTTCGTTTAGATGTTCCGGATGTTTCGAATTCCGTTCAGGCCGTTGCAAATATTTTTTGAAGTTTATGTCCCTCGACTCTTGTCTTTAGTGGGGGAGGGGGGCAAAAAATATAAAAAATTGAAATAACAAGCCATGGTTTCAACATTTGAATGAAAAATGTTTTTTTAAAGTGCATTTTACACCTGTCCAGTGTTTATGCAAGCATTAGTTTTCAAAATATCCAAGTATTGAAGAGATTTTTTTTTTTCGCCCAAAAAAACCTTTTTGCGGTGCTGTACATTGGAATTCCACAAAAATTAAACATATTTTTGATCGATCCCAGACATGCCAAATATGATTTAAAACGCAGGAAAATGTATTCCTAATTGTTTTCAGTTGGCTAAACTTCTATTTCCTTTATAATTTTGAAGTCTTTGAAAACATATTTTTTTGTCCCTTGATTTTTCGAACCGACTTTTAGGAGAATCTAATGCAGTTTTTCTCAACCG
Source organism: Culex pipiens pallens (assembly GCF_016801865.2). Classification (NCBI taxonomy): domain Eukaryota; kingdom Metazoa; phylum Arthropoda; class Insecta; order Diptera; family Culicidae; genus Culex; species Culex pipiens. The sequence goes on along the minus strand of NC_068937.1, from coordinate 86,804,434 downwards.
GTGAGGAATTCCTCCCTGGGGAGGAATTTGGCCATTCTTGCGGGGGAATGAGGTTGCAATAGAAATGTAATGCCTATGGACGAGCTTGCAAAAATAATCTATGTCTGAAACATACTCTGAAGTAATCGAATTAAAAAGAATATTTCAACTTTTAAAATAATAGTCCTTTGGGTTTTTATACCCTTTCAAAAATAAGCTGTTTTTATAAAATAGAATGATTTTTCTAACACCTTTTTCAGTTTTTGTTCCTTTTTAATGAGACTGTACAAACTCTCCTAAAATTTAACATTTAACAGTGAAAAAAAAAAACAGTGAATTCTGAAAAGTTTTTTTTTTGTGAGTTCACTGATCTTTTTTTATGTATTTTGACTATCGTCAATCATGAATAGTTTAAAAGATATCTATATGAACTTATCGCTTAAAATTTATTTATTTTTCTCATAATCATAAATATGACCAGTGAATTGTAGTTTGATGTTAGTACTTTTTTTTTTAATTTTAAAAGTTTCTTTCACAGACAGATTAATTTAACTATGTCTGAAAGTAGTTTATTTCACAAACTGCATTTTTGTATGTTTTGCATGATTTTTGTTTCTTATTGAAACTTCAGTCTTATGGCATCCATTAAATCTTAAATTATGAAATTAGATTAAAATTTGTTTTAAATTTAAGGGGGGAGTGAAGTTCATGAAAATTAACCAAGGGGGGGAATGGAACAAAAAGGTTGAGATACACTGATCTAATGGATGATTTAAAAAATGAGTTGTAGAGAAAATACCTGGCATTTGCATATTTCAAATAAATTTAATGTTGATAACGTCATGATTCGAATTCTCGGACGCTTCGAAACCCGGACACCTCATCTTGTTTTATCAATTAATTGGATATAAGTTCGCATTATAAATGTCAAAAATGGGTTATTTGATGAATTCTAACATCAACTTTCATTTAAAGTTTGTTTGAACGCTATAGTTAATGTCAAAACAATTTTATAAAATAAAATTATAAGATTACGAAAAATGTGAAACATTTCACGTGAAATATTACATAGGCGTGGTTTTGATTTCCTTAAATTCAAGCAAAGTTTTATATAAAATATCGATTGTTTTGATGTTAACAGCTTATTTGAGGCCTAAAGAATGCCATTCACTAACATTTCAGTACAAATTTGTGCGATTCATTAGCAAAAACGAGTGTCCGGAATTCGAAGCAAAAGTGTCCGGATTTCGAATCAGCTTTTATCAGTGTCCGGGATTCGAAGCACAACAAGTCATTTTAATTTTCAAATTCTGATGAAAAATTGTTAGAAAAGACATATTTTGCATGCATTCTCTTCAAACTGACTGTTTATACTACATCCTGATGATATTTCTTTATTTCCAACTTATTCCATGATTTTTTGTCAGCTATAACGAAAATGATATGCTACTAAATGTCCGGATTTCGAATCATGACGTTATTTCAATCAGTTTTATAGTTTTATAACAGTTTGCCTTGTGAACCCAATTACTTAACCCTATTGACCTAACGCTGCTGATTATTAACACATAAGGCCAAAACAAGTTAATTTGCTTGTGTTGGATGCTGGAATTTCCATTCTCATGCCTCAAGAAACAGTCAAGCTGCCGTCCCTCTTCCCGGTTGACCGCCCGAAAAGTGCCATGAATCAACCGCATCCCTAATTTAGACATCATTGTCAAAGCCGAGAGCACAAACCATAAAGTTCCGGCGCGGAAGAAAGCCAAGAAGGGGGTAAAGAAGAAACGAACCGTCCCGTCCAGTGAGTAAATCTCACCCTCGATGGAAGAAACGGGGGTTGGGAGATGCTTGTTTTAGCTGTGTAAGCAAGGGCACAAAAAAAAAGACAACCAGGGTTAGATCAACTTCTTCCGGGACAGGGGGCCAAGGGCAAGAATGTTGGCCGAATGGGTTGTGGGGTGAGGCCGCAGCCATGAGTTGATGGATGGGGTGGACAGAAAACTGTACAACAGAAATTCCGACGCGTACGGAATATAAATCGGAAGCGTGTTGCCTGTGGCCTGTGCCGGAATCATCAACGTTCAACAGTTCCTGCTGGTTCTCGAACGATTGTCTATTCCGGAACGGCTGAGAAGACACACAAAAAACCTTTGGAATCGATTTTCGTGCGGTCGACTTTCATTCGTTTTTCCTGTTGCCTCGCTGGGAAAGATGAAGTCGCATGGAGGAAATAAAAATTTCCGCCCATAACAATAATGGAAATAACAGAAAAATGGGCCTTCATAAAATATAGCAAATAACCCGCAGTAAATGAGATATCGTCAATGCAGGAAAGCTATCGACCACGTGTGCGTGTGTTTGATTAGGCGTGCGATCGTATTATGGCAGAGACAAATTGGAAAGCAATTACCAAAATTCCTACGACACACACAAAAACAGGGATGGGGGCCCCTGTAAATCCGGCGGACGTGGCCAAGGACGACGCCGGTGGCCGTGTGACGTGCCCAATAATAATGGTGATAATGACTGGAAAGATGGTTTGGCGAAAAGAGGGAACCACCTCCAGTAGGCTATGGCACGCGGTGACACGTTGGCTCCAGCACGTGGTACGTGACGAGGATGTTGGAGACGGTGAAATTATTATGATCGTCGTTGTCATCCTTGCTACGGTGAACGGAGGAGTTGGGCTGCCAAAGATAAATTCGATTTCTGGTGGAACGTGATTGCAACACAATCGTGTGGAGGTTGGCGGGTTTACCTTTCAATGAGAATAATTCTTGTAACAAAAAAAAAAACAATATTTAGGGAGGCGAACAGGGCGACAGCAACAAAAATCATTTATCTTGAATTGGAAATAAATCATCAAATATACCATTCTTGATTTTAGCATTTCTTTAAAATAATTGGTTCAAAAAATTAAAAAAAAACCAACAAAAACAGAGCGTTTTCAAAACAAAACGTGAAACGATAAGAGCTTTTTGAAGCTAAAATTTTCAAAAAAAAATCTATTTTAATATTGGGCAATTCTTCGTACACTCAAACGAAATCGGAAAAGTTGCCATGACACCTTTTCGATTTGCGTGAAACTTTGCTCTAAGAGGTAATATTGGTCCTTTTTCACGAATCTGGCGCCCATATTTCAATATCTCGTGACGGAGGGGTGATACGAACCCTTTCATTTTTTATTTTTTTTACTAAGACACGTTTTTCAGTGATTTGTGGCTCGAAACCGTGAAGGGATAGACATTTGGTGTCATGGACTTTTGTGTTAAACTGGACGCCTGATTTGATGGCGTATCGAAAATTCCGAAAACGTATATTAAGTCAAGAAAATTAAAAAAAAAACAAACTTAATCCACCTATGTGGTTGGAGCCTTCCTCACTCATTACCAACAATGGCTGTACCCAATTTCATCTATTTTACAGATCTGGAATAAAAATGTACATCAATATCACTTAAGTGAGCATATCTCGAGACAGGGTTGCCAGATCTTCAATGTTTTGGACTTGTTGGAAAGGCCTTTTGATAACCTACACTGAAATAAAAAAAAAGTACCAAATTCCTAAATTCTAGGAATTTTGGCTCCTTTCCTTATTTAGTAATTGGATTTTTTGGATTACTTAATAAGAAAAGGAGGCAAAATTCCTAGAATTTAGGAATTTGGTACTTTTTTTTTATTTCAGTGTAACCAACGATGGGTCGGATAGTGGATCCGGACATAGTTTACATACATTTAAGTGAGATCCGGCTTCCAAAAAGTACATCAATATCACTTAAGTTGCCATATCTCGAGCAAGGTTGCCAGATCTTCAATGTTTTGGACTCGTTGGAAAGGTCTTTTGATAACCTAACCAACGGTGGGTCGGATAGTGGATCCGGACATAGTTTACATACGTTTAAGTGAGATCCGGCTTCCAAAAAGTACATCAATATCACTTAAGGGGCAATATCTCGAGACAGGGTTGCCAGATCATCAATGTTTTAGACTCGTTGGAAAGTTCTTTTGATAACCTAACCAACGATGGGTCGGAGAGTGGATCCGGACATAGTTTACATACATTTAAGTGAGATCCGGCTTCCAAAAAGTACATCAATATCACTTAAGTGGCCATATCTCGAGACAGGGTTGCCAGATCTTCAATGTTTTGGACTCGTTGGAAAGTTCTTTTGATAACCTAACCAACGATGGGTCGGATGGTGGATCCGGACATAGTTTACATACATTTAAGTGAGATCCGGCTTCCAAAAAGTACATCAATATCACTTAAGTGGCCATATCTCGAGACAGGGTTGTAGATCTTCAATGTTTTGGACTTGTTGGAAAGTTCTTTTGATAACCTAACCAACGATGGGTCGGATAGTGGATCCGGACATAGTTTACATACATTTAAGTGAGATCCGGCTTCCAAAAAGTACATCAATATCACTTAAGTGGCCATATCTCGAGACAGGGTTGCCAGATCTTCAATGTTTTGGACTCGTTGGAAAGTTCTTTTGATAACCTAACCAACGATGGGTCGGATAGTGGATCCGGACATAGTTTACATACATTTAAGTGAGATCCGGCTTCCAAAAAGTACATCAATATCACTTAAGGGGCCATATCTCGAGACAGGGTTGCCAGATCTTCAATGTTTTGGACTTGTTGGAAAGTTCTTTTGATAAACTAACCAACGATGGGTCGGATAGTGGATCCGGACATAGTTTACATACGTTTATTTGAGATCCGGCTTCCAAAAAGTACATCAATATCACTTAAGTTGCCATATCTCGAGACATGGTTGCCAGATCTTCAATGTTTTGGACTCGTTGGAAAGGTCTTTTGATAACCTAACCAACGGTGGGTCGGATAGTGGATCCGGTTTTATCCCATATTCCTGAATCCCACTTTCCCGAATCCCATATCCCCGAAAATCATTTCCCCGAAAATTCCACATTCCCGAAAATCATTTCCCCGAAAGTGCCATTTCCCCGAAAATCATTTTCCCGAAATTTCCACATCCCCGAAAATCATTTTCCCGAAAATTCCATATCCCCGAATGTCATTTACCTGAATGGCCATTTTACCGAACTGTCGTTTTCCCGAATTTACATATACCCGAATGGTTATTTCCCCGAAAGTTCCATTTTCCCGAATGATATTAACTTAGATATAAACTAAATTGTTTTTTAGGGATATTTTTACAAAAGTATGACCTTAATATTAAATTCTCCTACGTGTGTTTTTAAATATGAAAAAAAAAACAAATGACCGTAGAAGGCCATTCATAAACCACGCGGAAACTTCAAGAAAGCGAGGTTTTGAGATCATCCATGTTCAATAAAAAAGATTTTTTTTGTATGGACAATTTTCAGCAAAGCACAATTTTCCAAAACGGTATCCACGTGGTAAGGATTGCACAGCACCGATATCTTTAAGCGACGACTCGAAACGCAGGAATCAGTTTGTTCTAGATTTTGTTTAACTTTTTAGTGAAATCTAAATAGTTGATTATTGAATTACAAAATGCATTTTTTTAAATATTTCATCACCGCCATTTTGGGTTTAAAATTACTAAATCACTTTAAAGTAGTTTAGGGGTTATTACCCGAAGTGAACTTTCGACAAGGCCTTTGGATATCCGAGTCTGGACTGTATTTCGATTTTCAACTAAATGCAAAAAAAAAGCGAAATGATCAATGTATCAAATCGACGCTGTCGTGCTATCTTGTCGTTTGTCGCTTTTTGACGTTCCGAGAAAAATGCGTGTTAGTGTTTGACCTTGAATAAACGAAAAATAGAGCACGCTATGTAAACAATAACAATCACGTTTTATTTTGTTGACCATTCTGTGCATTGTCCTGAAATTTGTTTGAATTTGGTCGCTGAGGTCCCGAGTTATAATTACAATCGTTTACGGTAGTCGGGCATGTACGTGTGTCAAACGCATTCTGATCTGAAACCTCTTTGGCCAGTTGTCTCACTTACAGCAATTTTCAGAGTGTGTCAAGTTAGCACGAGACAAAATTTTTCGGTTTTTATTGAATATCTCAGAATCAAGCTTCCCTGCACCGTGCGGTACACGCGGTACACTTGTACCACGGGTTTGCTTTGCGCCTGCTTTGTTCGGTTTACACCCGTACCCGACTCACACGAACCGAGGTTATTTTGGTTCATCGTACCAGCGCACCACGACACTCTCGGTTCGCCGCGTCGGTTTTGTGTCTGGCACTCACCCATGGCATGAACCCGGTATATGAGCCAAGGTGCTTCACTCGTTACGAGCCGAGGTACGTGTCGTGGTACGCGCTGGCGGTACAAAACGGGTTCAATACCACGGCGCGTACCACGGCACGCTGGGTTCATGCCATGGGTGAGTGCCAGACACAAAACCGATGGGGCGAGCCGAGAGTGTCGTGGTGCGCTGGTACGATGTACCAAGATACCAATACACAAATGGGTTCAGGCACGTACCGAAGCTAGAAAACCAAACCCGCGGTGTGCGTTGGCACTGGCGCATGGGAAGCTTGCTCAGAATTGAAATCGAGTTTTGGGCATTGTGAGCTGCACAAAATGGCTTTCTAAATTCAATTTGGCCCAAAATCGACGTACGACAAGTTAGCTCGACTGCGACGAAATGAGAAAAGGCAAATGAATTAAGCGGCACGCAGCTATTTTGATTTGTTCATTAGAAATAAGGGAGCGTTCTTTTATTACGTAAAGCAAAATTTGGGATTTTTGACCCCCCTCCCCCCCCCTTCGTAACAAATCGTAACAGATGAGCGACCCCCCTACCCCCCCCCTGTAACGTGTAACGCAAGGTCTTTTTGCATTTTTTTTAAGAATTCTTATATGAAAATTTTGCGTTACATAGCAGAATTTTTCAGCACTCCCCCCCCCTCCCCCTATTTTCGTAACATTTCGTAACATACACTGACACCCCCTCTCCACCCCTAACTGCGTTACGTAATAAAAGAACGCTCCCATATGTACTCTGCTCAAGATGTTCTCCTTCTCTACATCATTTGTCATATTCGGAGTTTTTGTTGGATTCGTCGGAGACAGTTCTTTTTGAAAGGCAGTTGGAGTAACTAAATCTCAGAATCCGGAATTCGAATCCTTTAATTCCACAGACTTAGAAAATATTCAAAACTCAAGTGGAGCTGGAATAAAACGCTCGTAAAAATCTCGGAATTTTTTGAACGTTCAATTGTGGACATGATACTTCATTGATCGCCACTTCCCCGAACCCGGTCAGGCGGGTATGCCGGTTGTCCAGAACCGCGCCCGCGGTTCTGGACAACGGGCATACTTGCCTGACCGGGTTCGGGGAAGTGGCGTTCAGGGAAATGGCCGTTCGGGGATATGGTCATTCGGGAAAATGATTTTCGGGGATGTGGAAAATTAGAGGAAGTGGCCATTCGGGAAAATGGTTTTTAGGGGAAGTCGCCATTCGGGGATGTGGCCATTTGGGGAAATGGATTGTTCGGGGAAATGATTTTCGGGTAAATGACATTTCGGGAAAGTGTCTTTTCGGAGATGTGGCATTCGGGGAAATGTCTTTTCGGGAATGTGGGTTTCGGGGAAATGTCATAGATTCATATCTCGAGACAGGGTTGCCAGATCTTCAATGTTTTAGACTCGTTGGAAAGTTCTTTTGATAACCTAACCAACGATGGGTCGGATAGTGGATCCGGACATAGTTTACATACATTTAAGTGAGATCCGGCTTCCAAAAAGTACATCAATATCACTTAAGGGGCCATATCTCGAGACAGGGTTGCCAGATCTTCAATGTTGTAGACTCGTTGGAAAGGTTTTTTGATAACCTAATCAACGATGGGTCGGATAGTGGATCCGGACATAGTTTACATACGTTTAAGTTAGATCCGGCTTCCATAAAGTACATCAATATCACTTAAGGGGCCATATCTCGAGACAGGGTTGCCAGATCTTCAATGTTTTGGTTTTGTTGGAAAGTTCTTTTGATAACCTTACCAACGATGGGTCGGATAGTGGATCCGGACATAGTTTACATACGTTTATTTGAGATCCGGCTTCCAAAAAGTACATCAATATCACTTAAGTGGCCATATCTCGAGACAGGGTTGCCAGATCTTCAATATTTTAGACTCGTTGGAAAGGTATTTTGATACACTAACCAACGATGGGTCGGATAGTGGATCCGGACATAGTTTACATACATTTAAGTGAGATCCGGCTTCCAAAAAGTACATCAATATCACTTAAGGGGCCATATCTCGAGACAGGGTTGCCAGACCTTCAATGTTTTGGACTCGTTGGAAAGGTCTTTTGATAACCTAACCAACGGTGGGTGGGATAGTGGATCCGGACATAGTTTACATACGTTTATTTGAGATCCGGCTTCCAAAAAGTACATCAATATCACTTAAGTGGCCATATCTCGAGACAGGGTTGCCAGATCTTCAATATTTTAGACTCGTTGAAAAGGTCTTTTGATAACCTAACCAACGATGGGTTGGATAGTGGATCCGGACATAGTTTACATACGTTTAAGTGAGATCCGGCTTCCAAAAAGTACATCAATATCACTTAAGGGGCCATATCTCGAGACAGGGTTGCCAGATCTTCAATGTTTTAGACTCGTTGGAAAGGTTTTTTGATAACCTAACCAACGATGGGTCGGATAGTGGATCCGGACATAGTTTACATACGTTTATTTGAGATCCGGCTTCCAAAAAGTACATCAATATCACTTAAGTGGCCATATCCCCCGATCCACCGGCACAGTCGCGCCATCGCTCTGCGGTATTCCTGCAAATTGTACCTGCCATCCAAGCCGTCCCGGCCCTGTGTCCGGTCGCGGAAACGGGGTCATCCAAACTGAGAACTCAGGCAAGTACACGTCTCGTTTTGATTTACTTGCTCGCCCTGATGTCCTCCCAAGTTTCAGCCAACGATCTACACTATCTACAACGGGTCACTCTAGCGGCTTCAGCGACAATCAGGCTGACCCGGGACGCTCGTTCAAAAGCGACATGGATGGCTCCCAATCCACCGACACAGTCGCGCCACCGCTCTGCTGTAATCAACAACACTGTTCCTGCCGTCCAAGTCGTCCCGGCCCTGTGTTCGGTACCGGAAACGGAGCCATCCACACTGGGAACTCTGGCAAGTACCTGTACCTTCCTGATGACATTGCTCGCCCTGATGTACTCCCGAATTTCAGTCCACGCCATGCAACAACAACAACAGCGATTCGCGACATTGATGCTGAACATGCTGACCCGGGACGCTCGACTTATCGCGCTATGGATGACTCCCGATCCACCGACACAGTCGTGCCACCGCTCTGCTGCAATCAACAACACTGTTCCTGCCATCCAAGTCGTCCCGGCCCTGTGTTCGGCACCGGAAACGGAGTCATCCAGAATCTGTTCTCTGGCGAGTATTCACGTTCAGCTGATATTGATGCTTGCCCTGATGTGTCTCCCAGTTTCAGTCAACAACTCTCCATGACTTCGCAACACGGGTGCTCGAGCGACCCACCGGAAGTTCATCCGCCAGTACAACTAATTCCGCCGAACTCTAGCTTAAAGCCGCTCTCTGTATATTATCAGAACGTGCGAGGCCTCAAAAGCAAAATCGATGAATTCTTTCTTGCCTGCAGCGAATTGGAGTTTGATATAATAATACTAATTGAGACTTGGCTGGATGATTCGGTCACTTTTGTGCAACTGTTTGGGGACGAATATCATGTTTACGCTGTAAATCGTGGCAAGAAGAACAGTGTAAGAATCGTTGGAGGTGGTGTATTGATTGCTGTCAGGCGGCTACTCGATTCTTCCGTATGCAAAGAAGGAATGGTTGACATCCTCGAGCAAGTTTTTGTCACGGTACGTTTGGCACATATCAACCTTCACATTTGTGCTTTCTACCTGCCGTACGAGATTGGACGAGATACGATTGGAGCATAATCTGCTGGAAAAGCACATAAATTCTGTGACAAAAGTTTGTGAACTTGCTCGATCAGAAGACATCATCATTGCAGCCGGAGACTACAACCAAAGTTATCTAGTTTGGCGTGATGATGGCAGAGGCTACGCGACGGCTGATTTAGCTGAAACTCATGCTCGTTTACGTACTGAGCGTGCTTCACATGAAACACTTTTGGACGGTATGGCCATTTGTAACCTACGCCAGATCCAGACGGTTCGCAATGCCAACAACCGAATTCTGGACCTTATTTTCATATCAGATGATGAATCGCTACCAACTGTCCATTGTGTTGAAGATCCACTCGTTCCTCTGGACTCCCACCACCCCGCTGTTTGGTTTGAAATCGAGGCTGTGCAGCGCGTTGCATTTCAAGACGATTTTGACCCAAATTCGCTCAACTACCGGAGAACAGACTTCGCAACGATGTGCACCAACCTGGCTGCCGTGGACTGGTCGCCCGTTCTTACCTGCACGAATGTTAATGATGCTGTCACACAGTTTGGTATTATCGTTCGCTTACATCTGCAACGTCTGACGCCACGACGTCGTCCACCACGTAAACCACCTTGGTCGGACGCTCACCTTAAATGGTTAAAGAAGATTCGGTCTGCAGCTTTACGTCAGTACTCTCATGACCACTGTACCATTTGTCGGCGGAGGTACAAAAAGGCATGTTCAACTTACAAGCGTTACAACAAACTCCGGTACAGGCAGTACGTCCACAAAACACAATGCGATCTCAAGCGAAACCCGAAGAAATTCTGGTCATTTGTAAAAACTAAATACAAAGAGAACGGTCTGCCCTCGTCGATGGTGTACGGAAGTCGTGTAGCGTCAAATTCGGAAGAAAAATGTACCCTGTTCGCTGAGCACTTCGCGTCTGTTTTTAATAAGCCAGATGTCCAGAACGACATTGATCCTGCTTGCCTCGATGCTGTTCCGTCCAATCTCGTAAGCGTGGACACGTTTGACGTCACCGGAAGTATGCTGCGCAAGGCGATTGCAAAGCTGAAGTCATCATTCGTTGCTGGGCCTGATGGTATTCCTGCCGCTGTAATCAAACGTTGCGGAAGTATGCTGGAGGTGCCTTTGCTCAAAATATTCAACATGTCTATGACTGAGGCAACTTTCCCAGAAGAATGGAAGAAGTCGTACATGTTCCCAGTTTTCAAGAAAGGAGAAAAGCGGCGTGTTGAAAACTATCGAGGAATAACTTCACTGTGCTCGTGCTCAAAGGTTCTAGAACTTATCATGTGTGATTATCTCATGTTCAACTGCCGTAACTATATAACTTTTGAGCAACATGGGTTCGTCGCCGGCAGATCGGTTACAACGAACCTGATGGAGTTTGTCACCACTTGTTTCAACAGTATGTCTGAGGGGTTACAAGTTGATGCTGTTTATACTGATCTCAAGGCCGCCTTTGACCGCATAGACCATGATATTGCACTGATGAAATTTGCCAAACTAGGATTCTCGTCCCGCATTTGCAGCTGGCTAGAATCGTACCTCAAGGGAAGACGGTTGCAGGTGAAGATTGGAAGCAGTTTATCAGTAGAATTTTCCAATTGGTCTGGCGTTCCCCAAGGTAGCAATCTTGGACCGATCGGCTTTGCACTTTTCTACAACGATGCTGGGCTATCACTTCACGGAAATTGCAAGTTAATTTACGCAGATGACCTCAAGTTATTCACAACCATCGAGAGCCTTGCTGATTGTTACGTTCTCCAATCGCACATTGATGCCTTCGCTGAATGGTGTCGCCTTAATCGCATGACATTAAGCATCGAAAAGTGCATGGTCATCTCATTCCATCGCAAAACGAAACGGCACGTTTTCACATTCGACTACACACTCCTCAACCAGCCCATACAGCGAGTCGATTGCGTGAAGGATTTAGGAGCCTTGCTCGATTTTAACTTGACATTTCGCCAGCAGCAAGCATCAGTCATCGAAAAGGCTAATCGCCAACTCGGCTTCATGTTCCGAGCTACCCGTGAGTTCGACGATCCCGCTTGCCTTCGTACTCTGTATTATGCTCTCGTACGATCCCATCTGGAAACCTCCTGTATTATCTGGGCACCTTACCATCAGAACTGGATCGACAGGATCGAACGTATTCAGCGAAAGTTCGTCTGGTTTGCTGCTAGAAACTTTAACTGGCGTGACCCTTCAAATCTTCCCCCGTATGAACACAGATGCGAGCTGCTGGGGTTGATGACGCTCGAGAACAGACGGAAGCTGTCGAAAGCCATGTTTGCTGCCAAGCTGCTCACGGGTGAACTGGACTGTCCTAACCTTCTCGAACAACTAGGCGCCGCAGTTCAAGCTAGATCTCTTCGTACTCGCAGCGGATTTTTGCATCGTACGCTCAGCACTACCGAGTACATGCGACACTCGCCATTCCGTTCGATGTGTTCGACATTCAACGATTTCTTCGACTTGTTCGAGTTTGGAGAATCAACTACATCATTTCGAACTAAACTAACATCGAGACTAAGCATCAGGGGACGACGTGACAACGCCGGGGAGAATGAACGTCCTCGTCGATCTACCAGGTGATTACCGTTCCTTAAGTTATGATCTACATTCAGTATTCTACCGGACCTTTTTTTTGTAGGTGGTGATGATCGTGCATTCGTCGTTTAGCGTTTTCTGTTTAGTGTTTACATGCTGTTTTTTTTTATGACTTGACCATTTTGTACTATATTGTAAAGCGAACAAACAACAACAAAACTTCATTAAGACCATGTGGTCGGATGATTTTAATAAATAAATAAATAAAAAATATCTCGAAACAGGGTTGCCAGATCTTCAATATTTTAGACTCGTTGGAAAGTTCTTTTGATAACCTAACCAACGGTGGGTCGGATAGTGGATCCGGACATAGTTTACATACATTTAAGTGAGATCCGGCTTCCAAAAAGTACATCAATATCACTTAAGGGGCCATATCTCGAGACAGGGTTGCCAGATCTTCAATATTTTAGACTTGTTGGAAAGGTATTTTGATACACTAACCAACGATGGGTCGGATAGTGGATCCGGACATAGTTTACATACATTTAAGTGAGATCCGGCTTCCAAAAAGTACATCAATATCACTTAAGGGGCCATATCTCGAGACAGGGTTGCCAGATCTTCAATGTTTTGGACTTGTTGGAAAGTTCTTTTGATAACCTAACCAACGGTGGGTCGGATAGTGGATCCGGACATAGTTTACATACATTTATGTGAGATCCGGCTTCCAAAAAGTACATCAATATCACTTAAGGGGCCATATCTCGAGACAGGGTTGCCAGATCTTCAATGTTTTAGACTCGTTGGAAAGTTCTTTAAATAACCTAACCAACGGTGGGTCGGATAGTGGATCCGGACATAGTTTACATACGTTTAAGTGAGATCCGGCTTCCAAAAAGTACATCAATATCACTTAAGGGGCCACATCTCGAGACAGGGTTGCCAGATCTTCAATGTTTTGGACTTGTTGGAAAGTTCTTTTGATAACCTAACCAACGGTGGGTCGGATAGTGGATCCGGACATAGTTTACATACATTTAAGTGAGATCCTGATAAGTTGGCAACCACCGCACTCTGTTCGCCCCTACGACGCTCAAGCCCACTGGGCACACGCGGGCTGCTGCTGTTTGACAGCTGCACTTCCGCTACCAGTCTGTGACAAACCACTCAAGAGAATACACGCTTTATTTTTCTTTTCGCTAAGTTAACCGCGTGTTTTATTCCGGCCTCCCCGAAACCTCTTTAGGTTATGGGCCCAGGTCGCGTTTTTCGGTCAAACGGGAAAAGTGCGCGAAATCGTCGGGCTTCATGACGGACGCAAAACCCGCTCCGGTGCAGGTGCCGATGTTGGACGAGTCCAACTTCAACCCGTGGCGGCTCCGCATGCTAGCATTCCTGGAGGAGCACGAGCTCTTGGAGTGTGTGCGGACGAGTGTGGGTGACGTGGCGGAACTAAAGGAGAGAGCGGGAGAAAAGCCGGGGGAAAAGACGGCCCGGATGAAGCTGCTGGACAAGCGCATCAGGAAGGACCGTCACTGCCGTTCGCAGTTGATGGCGCGGATCAGCGATGCGCAGATGGACCACCTGGAGGAGGACATGTCCCCGAAGGACATCTGGGACAAGCTGCCCAACATCCACGCGCGGAAGAGCGTTGCGAGCCGGATGCGGATCCAACGGCAGATCGTGACGATGCGCTACGATGGGGGAAAGCTGCAGCAGCACTTCTTGCAGTTCGAGAAGTTGATCCGGGAGTATCGGTCCGCCGGCGCGAAGCTGGAGGAGATTGACGTGATTTGCCACCTGTTTATCTCGATGGGATCGGCGTACTCCGGTGCTGTGACGGCGCTGGAAACCATGTCGCAGGAGGACCTCAAGCTCGATTTTGTGAAGAACCGGCTCTTGGACGAAGAGACGAAGAAGGGCATCGAATCGCCCACCCCGTCCCAGAGCGATGCTGCGTTTCACGGGGCGAAGCCGCAGAAGAAGCAAAAGTGTTTCGGCTGCAACAAGGAGGGCCATCGGGTGGCCGACTGTCCCGAGAAGAAGAAGCCGCAGCAGAGCAAGAGGAAGCAGAAGTCGAAGGCGAACGTGGCGGATTCCGGCAGCAACCGGAAGGAAGTTTGCTTCGTGAGCGAGGCGAACCCCCAGCAGGCGCGGACGCGCTGGTTCATCGATTCCGGTGCGACGGACCACCTCGTGCGGGACAAGGAACTGTTCTGTGAGCTGCATCGTCTGAAGAAGCCCGTCGAGATCGCGGTGGCCAAGGACGGTGAAACGATCCAGGCGGAGCACTCCGGCACGGTGAAGGTGGTTGCGGTTGTGAACGGTAAGAGAGTGAACTGTACGATCAAAGACGCGTTGTACGTGCCGAAGTTGCGCTGCAATTTGTTTTCGGTGCTGCGCGTTGAACAAGCCGGGATGCGCGTCGTGTTCGAAGACGGGAAAGCGACAGTGTACAGTGGTTCCGAAATCGTCGCGTGTGCTACTGTGCAGAACAAGCTGTACGAAATGAACTTTCTGGCTCGGCACGGTACGGACGATTCTTCGCTGTGACGTGCGGTCGCGTGCGGAAGGGGTTCGTGCTCTGGCACCGTCGTTTTGGACATTTGAACGAGCAAAGCCTCAAGTGTCTGGTGCAGAAGGAAATGGTATCCGGACTCGACCTCAGTACCGCTGGAACTGACGATACCGTCGTGTGTGAATCGTGCGTTGTCGGCAAGCAAACGCGGAAGCCTCACCCACCGCGTGAAGGTCGTCGATCGTCGCGAGTGCTCGAATTGGTACACACCGACGTGTGTGGTCCCGTATCGCCGGAGGGACTCGACGGGATAAAATATTTTGTGACGTTCATTGACGACTGGACCTATTTCGTGATGGTGTACCTGATTCGCTCGAAGGACGAGGTCATGGAGTGTTTCGAGGAGTACGAGGCCTTGGTGACGGCGAAGTTCGAGCGGCCGATCTCTCGGCTGAAGTGCGACAACGGCGGTGAGTACCGGAACAAGTGCTTCGAGGGGTTCTGCAAGAAAAAGGGGATCCGGATGGAGCCTACTGTCCCCTACACGCCGGAGATTAACCCGTTGAGCGAGCGCATGAACCGGACGCTAGTCGAGAAGGCGCGGGCGATGCTTGCTGATGCTGGCGTCGACAAGACCTGACGAACCGAAGCCCGACCGCTGCTCTCGAGATGAAGAAAACGCCGTACGAGTTGTGGGAGTCCAAGAAGCCGGACGTGTCGAACATTCGTGTTTTTGGCAGCGATGTGTTCGTCCACGTCCCGAAGGAGTTGCGCCGAAAGCTGGACGACAAGGCGTGGAAAGGAACGCTCGTCGGGTACTCACACAACGGGTATCGAGTCTGGGACCCCAAGAAACGGACGGTCGTCACGGCGCGCGACGTGGACTTCGTGGAGTCTGTCGCGGTGCAGCAGCAGGTCGCGCAACCCGACTCGCAGTTTGTGCCACTTCAACGTCGATGACGCGAGCTGTGTCGACGATGGAGACGAGACTTCGGAAGACGAGTTCAGCAGTGCTGCCGATGGACCCGAAGCTGAGGAAGCTGATGGCAGCGGCCGACCTCAAAGACCGAAGAACCCTCCCGCTTGGCACAAGGATTTCGAGGTTGAGTACGCCAGTTTTGCACTCAACGCGATGAACTTCATCGAGGACATCCCGAGTTCGGTCCCTGAGCTGAAAAAGCGGGACGATTGGCACGAGTGGAGAGCTGCGATGCAAGACGAGATGAACTCCATGAAGCACAACAACGCCTGGACGCTGGTGAAGTTGCCTGCAGGACGCAAAGCCGTTACCTGCAAGTGGGTGTTCAAGGTGAAGCGGGGCGACGCTGAGAAACCGGACCGGTTCAAGGCGAGACTAGTCGCCAGAGGTTTCACGCAGAAGCCCGGGTTCGACTACACCGAGACCTACTCTCCGGTGGCGAAGTTGGACACGCTGTGGGCGGTGTTGGCGCTGGCCAACAAGAATCGGATGTTCGTGCACCAGATGGACGTGAAAACCGCGTTCCTGAACGGTGAGTTAGCTGAAGAGATCTACATGACCCAGCCGGAAGAGTTTCAGCAGGGGAATGGCCTGGTCTGCAAGTTAAACCGTTCCATCTACGGGTTGAAGCAAGCGTCACGAGCGTGGAACGACCGATTCCATGGCTTCATCAGCAAACTCGGATTCGTCCGGAGCGCCAACGACATGTGTACCTACACCCGAGGAGCTGGAGACAAGAAGCTGATCCTGGTACTGTACGTAGACGACATCCTCCTGGCCGGAACGTCGTTGAAAGTGCTGGAAGCGGTCAAGCAGAAGCTAACCGAGGAGTTCGAGATGTACGGTCGGCTGGCTAACGAGGAAGCAGCAGACGGTTTCTCTGTCGTCGACGGAGGCGGAGCTCGCGGCACTCTGCACGGCGGCGTGCCACACTCTGTGGATGATACGCGTGCTGGACGATCTGGGCAAGCAAGTGGACGATCCCGTACCGATGTTCGAGGACAACCAGTCCACGATCAGGATTGCCGAGGATTCCCGAGACTGCAAGCGCCTGAAGCACGTGGACACCAAGTTTTACTTCCTGCGGGAGCTGGTGCAGCAGAGGACGATCGAGATCAAGTTCGTGCGCTCGGCGGAGCAACAAGCGGACATCATGACCAAAGGTCTACCAGCAGCTGTCTTCAAGGATCTTCGCGCCAAGCTGGGATTGGAGGAGACGTGCTGTGATTGAGTAGGGGTGATAAGTTGGCAACCACCGCACTCTGTTCGCCCCTACGACGCTCAAGCCCACTGGGCACACGCGGGCTGCTGCTGTTTGACCAGCGTTGCCACATGTACAGATTTATCTGTCATGGTACAGATTTTCAGCAAAGATCTGAGTACAGAATCTGTACGTACAGATGACAGATATTTGGGTCACCGTACAGATTTGTACAGATTTTCAGATAAAACAGATTCTTACTCAAAATGATATTATTGAATAGTTAAGTTATTGCAATTATCTCAATATTTAAGAACTTTTCATTGATTAAATCTAGTTTAACTTTTGAAACATTTAGAAATGGATCATGCTTATATTTTTTAACAATCTTAGATCCAGTTATGCTAGAATATATTGAACTAGCAATCTCTCTCAATACTAACCCCCAGTACGCCGCGGGTAATTGGCTCCCTTCCACTAACATTTACACACAAGATCCTCTGTAGTTACTCTTAGGTTTAAGAGAACTGTATTTACAAAAGCAGACTCATTGCTAACCAGGTTTCAGTACCGACAAGCACCTAATAAACATAATTCATTTCGTTCTAATATAGTTATAACATAATTTCCAGCATTTCCCATTCTTCTCAAAAATGATTTTGAAATGAAGGAGAACACAGGTAAAATAAAATCTTAAATACTTCAAAAATTTAATAAAAGTTGTAGTGAATCCAACTGAAAATAATGAGGCATAAAGTTTATTGTATTTTTTTATTAATTTGAATATATTTTTAAATAATATGAAAAAAACATGATTTTTTTATATCCATAATCTTGCTTATTGCATTTAACGCATTTTTTGCAAAAAAAAGTTTGATAATAAATATTATCTTTCAAGTATTCCATACTTTATATGCATATTTACAACCGCCTTGTAGTTGCCTGAATATTGACAAATGTAATCCTCGTTATTCAAAACATTATTATTTGTTTCTTGAAAGGTAACGTCATTATGTCACATTAAACCATTTAATAAATAAAATCTGGCCAAAGTAAATTTTATTGAAAGTTTTCGATAAACTATGTTTTGTACCTTCAACTGGGTCGATCGGGATTGCAGTCTGAATATTATGGATATGGATAACAGTCTAGCATGAATTCTTTAATTCTTTAATTCTTTAATTCTTTAATTCTTTAATTCTTTAATTCTTTAATTTTTCAATTCTTTAATTCTTTAATTCATTAATTCTTTAATTCTTTAATTCTTTAATTCTTTAATTCTTTAATTCTTTAATTCTTTAATTCTTTAATTCTTTAATACTTTAATTCTGTAATTCTTAAATTCCTAAATTCTTTGATATTTTTAAAATTTTTAATCTGAAGGATTTTGAATTTTGGAATTATTAAAGTATATATTTTTTATTTTATTAATTTTTAATTATTAGAATTTTAAAGCTTTGAATTTGTTATTTTTAAATTTTGTTTTGTATACATGTTTGTTTTATTTTTTTTAATCGCAGAATTTTTTATTTCTCAATTTTGAAATGTTGTTTTTAATATTTTTATTTTTGAATTTGTGCGTTTATGGATTTTCTCTTTGGTTTACTTCTTTTCAAGCAAAATACAAAATCCTTCCTTTTAATTTCAAGATTCTGCTTTTTGAGATTCGGCATCATAAGGCAATTTGGAATTTTCAATATTATAATATCGGTTACAAAATTATTGATAAATTTATAACTTTCAGTTGCAATAAAATAAATAAACTATGAATATTTAATTTTTTTACTTGAACATTTTGCAAACAATCATCGCGCGAAGAAACGTCTTTCCTTGACCGTTTCTTGGGCGTTTTTTATATGGAGTTTTGCGTTCCTTCCGAGCTGCATATCAGCATTTAGTATTGTCATAAGATTGTTCAAAATGCATGTTAAAAAAAAGTTTTTTACAAAAAATATACCGTACAGATAATGGTACAGATATTCGCCATGCTTGGTGCAGATAAGACAGATTTTTGGACCCTCTGATACAGATGAGCATGTGGCAACACTGCTGTTTGACAGCTGCACTTCCGCTACCAGTCTGTGACAAACCACTCAAGAGAATACACGCTTTATTTTTCTTTTCGCTAAGTTAACCGCGTGTTTTATTCCGGCCTCCCCGAAACCTCTTTAGATCCGGCTTCCAAAAAGTACATCAATATCACTTAAGGGGCCATATCTCGAGACAGGGTTGCCAGATCTTCAATGTTTTAGACTCGTTGGAAAGTTCTTTAAATAACCTAACCAACGGTGGGTTGGATAGGGGATCCGGACATAGTTTACATACGTTTAAGTGAGATCCGGCTTAGAAAAAGTACATCAATATCACTTAAGGGGCCATATCTCGAGACAGGGTTGCCAGATCTTCAATGTTTTGGACTTGTTGGAAAGTTCTTTTGATAAACTAACCAACGATGGGTCGGATAGTGGATCCGGACATAGTTTACATACGTTTATTTGAGATCCGGCTTCCAAAAAGTACATCAATATCACTTAAGGGGCCATATCTCGAGACAGGGTTGCCAGATCTTCAATTTTTTAGACTCGTTGGAAAGTTCTTTAAATAACCTAACCAACGGTGGGTCGGATAGTGAATCCGGACATAGTTTACATAAATTTAAGTGAGATCCGGCTTCCAAAAAGTACATCAATATCACTTAAGGGGCCATATCTCGAGACAGGGTTGCCAGATCTTCAATGTTTTAGACTCGTTGGAAAGGTCTTTTGATAACCTAACCAACGATGGTTTACATACATTTAAGTGAGATCCGGCTTCCAAAAAGTACATCAATATCACTTAAGTGGCCATATCTCGAGACAGGGTTGCCAGATCTTCAATGTTTTAGACTCGTTGGAAAGGTCTTTTGATAACCTAACCAACGATGGGTCGGATGGTGGATCCGGACATGGTTTACATACATTTAAGTGAGATCCGGATATATGTGAAAACACATTTTTTATACATGACTTTTGAACTACTTATCGAAACTTCAATCTGCATAAAACTCGATCTATGGGACCCTAAACCAAGTCGAATGCAACAGGTTCGGGTCAAATCGTTTCAGCCAGTGCCGAGAAACATGAGCTAGTTTGTTGGTCACATACATACATACACACACACACACACACACACACACACACACACACACACACACATACACACAGACATTTGTTCAGTTTTCGATTCTTAGTCGATATGTATACATGAAGGTGGGTCTACGACGTTTTGATACAAAGTTTATTTTTGGAAAAGGATTATAGCCTTACCTCAGAGAGGAAGGCAAAACAGTTGCAAAATCGCTGCCGTTTCCCGTTACTTAACTTTTTAAAATCGTGAGATACGTCATTTTATGGGAAATTAAATTTATTTTCAATCTGCAATAATCCTAACAAGCAGTTTTTTTTTTCATTTTGAAAAAAAATCTAAATTAAGTGTTTTTTTGTATCTTTGCAGCGTTTCCTAGTAACATTCTAGGTTGTATGGGGGTTTTCAGAATCATCATATATATTCTGTAAGTTATAAAATGTTAGTAGGGTTACTTTTACGAGTGTATCAATGTTCTAAAAAGTGGTAGAGCAGACAAATAAAAAGATTAAAAACTGCGTTCTGGTTTGAACATTCATGCTCAAGCTCAACCCAGCTCAACAAATCTTCTCTGCGGTAAACTTCATGCAGTTAGTCTGGCCTTAATAACTTTTGTGATGTTTAAAACGTTGTTATACATTTTTATGCAACACACTACACAAATCGATGCCAGTGTGCTTTATATCTAGACAGTACAAGATATCACACGGGCATCGAAATGTTAATAAATGGCAAGTAGAGTGCTAGGCGTTGTTTAACCAACGGCATTCTCCAGGTTCTTTTCGAAGGATTGGATGGGCTAGGTTTTGATCAGGAGTAAATCCCTTCTCAGATGTATAAAAAAATCCCGAAAAAAATTATCCCAATTGAAGGGTTATCCAAGTCCATGGATGACAAATAACACAACTTGACATTTTTGAAGTTGATGTCAGTTAAAACTTTAGTTTCGTCAACGTTTGATAAATGTGGGCTAGCAATCGACAGAATTGAATGTTAGTGGATTTCCTGCCAATAAATAAAAATGGGATATTCGGGTTTAGTTTATGGAATTATCTCAAGCAACCATGCGCACTCACGTTTATCTATGGGGGAAGTAAAAATAAGAGGAAGCGCATAGTTGATTATCATGATTCCATACCATTTATACCCAAGTTAAAACTTTGTTTATTGGCAGGGAATTCATTAAAACTCAATTTTGTCTAATAGAGCGTGTTCAGGGAGCACAAATGTCTTAACGAAGATAAAGCTACTGAGTTCAACTTCAAAAATATCGAGTTGTGTAATACAACCTGCAGCAGGATGTTAAAAAAGAACACAAAACTAATGTGAGATGATTTTCCAAGAATATAATACATTTTCAAAGCAATGTTCTAACTGGTTTCATAAATTTCTCAAAATTCCCCCTTGCAAAACTAGTGCCAATTTCAATTAACTATCAAGTTCTCCGTGCCGGTATAAAAGTTACAACTGTTGAGAAAACACCAAACAGAAACCCACTGACAGAGTCCATCCATCGTACCATCATTCTGTTGCAGTTTAATTTTCTCCGCACTGTAATAATAATTAAATTAGTTTCCAAAGTAAGCAACCATTTTCGCACGGTTCAGCGGGAATCGTTTTGCAATATGAAGGATACCATCACGCCACTACTAGCAGTGGTGAAAACTACAGTGCTGTAGATACGGGAAAAGTGGAACAGCTTCAAAGTTTACTTTTCAATTTAGTCATCTCACTTTAAAATAATATTGTTTAATTTAATTAATTTTGCCAGTTATTGTAACCATCTTCGTTGCTCCTTTCGCCGACTTTCCCCCAACTGTTGATAACATCATTTCTGCCACATACAGTCAAGTGATGACTTTGGAGGCAAGTTACTTTCCCGCACATCCTCGAACCCTTGGTTCTGCTTCTGTTTGGACAAATATATAGTATTTTGCACTTACCAGACGCTGTTCCCTTGGGGGGATGCCGTCGAGTGCCTTTGGCAGTTATACTATTAGTATTGCCTCCCGTTCCCCCTTATTCCATCCATTCTTCTATTTTGGATACCACCGAGTGTACTCCAGACAAAGGGAGTGGAATCGAAGATCGGTTTTCCTCGCAGATAAGAGCAATTACCACATGCCAACCATTGCACGGAAGGACCTTCTTTGTCCCGTTCTACTTCTCTTCAACGCGAATTCGTCCTTGCTCTGCCGTCGTCGTCAACTACGTCTGGAGGGAAATTGAAATTGAAATTTTACAACTTTCCAACCAAGTGATGCGGAAATGGGTTGGCAAAGTGGCGTACAGAACCGATGATGAAACAGCTTCATCGCGTGTTTTGCACGGAGGAAAAAAACTTTTTGCTCAAAGTCTTCCTGGAATGTGACGCCGGTGAGGACCACAGACAAAGGCGAGTATCAAATGTGATCACCTCGTAAAAGTGGTGGTTTGGGATGAAGATGACCAAGGCTGTTCGGGGTAAACGTTAATGAAAAAGCATAAAATGTTTTAAGGCTTTATCGAAAAAAAATGCTTTTCAAGAAGTTTTTTTTTTTAAATGTCGACCTATTCATATGTAATTAATGTAAATCATGAAACAATATAGAATTTCTGAAGATAATGTCAAATGTTTTCAAATATCAGGTTTTTTTTTATAAATTTTTAGTTTGAGAATAAAAAAGTAAACTTAGTCATATTTACAGCTTACAAGTTTTGCTTTGATATCAATGTCATATTGTCTTTAACGAATGATATTACTCTAAATGTTTCTAAAAGGCATTGGTTAATTCAAATTTTTACAGATTTACATAGGCTTTTGATCAACCGGAAAATCATCTAAACCCAGTAGACTTCAAAAAGCCTTGTTTTATCCAGTCAAACTTTTTTATTGGGTAAATTAGTATTGTATGGAGTTCGCGTTTTTATACTTTTGTTTTGCTGCCAAAATGTTTTGTAGATATCTCAGAAATTGCGTACGTGAAATTATGATTGAAATTAAATTGCAGGTAATCAAGTTATGACAGTTCTGAGAAACACCGACACTCGACACCCGTTTGAAGAGTCATCAGTTAAACTTGTTTTTTGTGCGTGTCAAGTTAAAGTTCAATTGCCCACTTCTAGTTGAACTAGAATAACTTTTCAAAATTATAAAAAAAGTATTTCTCCTCGATTCCCAGCGTTGCTGGTAGTTATGACAAAAGTGTAGTACATCACCTTACTGGCTGTTGAATTGTTTTATGATGTCATATCATTTTTACGAAGTACCCATCGTTCCATCCCATTGTGCAATATGTTTCGCCATATCTCGTCACTCTCGTTTGAGCGCGTCATGCTGCAGCACGTATTCATATTCGCCTTCCCCATCAATCGTTCCCCTTCCACATCCTCTTCTTCTTCTTGCGTTGCGTTACAATACCAGAATGAGTGGAGTTATTCTATTTTTCCACCTTTTTCGCCCTCCCGACGACGACGCACCGACGCTCTTGCCCAGCTGCTTCCAGGGGACGGGGGAGCTTTTCCTAATCGCAAGCTCACTCACGCTTTTGCGCTCCCATATTGCATCCGCATATGCATCACGATCGTAAGTATGTTTTATTGTTTCGTATTTCATATCCACAAGAGCACCACCAACCACCCTCCCCCTCTCCACCCCACACTTATCGTGCCCTCAAAAGCCGGAATCCAACCAATTCATATTGTGCTCGCCTTCAAGCATCATTTATTATATTTTTTTGTGCTCTTCGTTATAAAAATATAAAATGAAACAGAAAAATATATCGCTCGGAAGGGAATGATGAATACGATTTCATGTGTATGAAAAGAGAATATATTTCAATGGTTTTATTACAGACTGAGCAGCCACTCTCATCTGGTACGAGAACCCATGCTGGCAGCCGAGCTGGCACGAGCAAAATAGATGTCGCTAATCTAGGCAACGAAAGGCAAATTTCTTTTCTTCCACTCTCTCTAGTTGTGGATGGTGGCTCGCAGACGGAACGATTATGATGATTACTTTAATCATCATAAAAATGAGGCCACTCTCGGGTTATTCTGCTTTTTCCTTCACATGAGCACTCGAGAAAGTGAGAAATGAGCATAAGAGCTCGTACTACTTTTTGTGGGTTGGTCAATATCGGATAACGCATGGTTTTGATCAGGATGTTTTATGAGAGGTGTTAGATTTTTGTTTTATTGCAACTTTCGCAATTTCTTCATGCTGCTGTATATCTAAATGTACCATATCTCTGGTTCATCAATAAAAGTCTTCAGATGCTTCTCGGAATAGTTGCCCGATCGAATTCTTGAAAATTTCCATACAAATCATTTCAATGTTTTATTTTTTTTCTTTTCCTGATCATATTTGTAAACGAACTTACATGTTTAAAAGGTTCACAATTCAGGGGAATGCATTTAAAACGGTTAACAGAAGAGTGTGCTCAAAATTTCGGGCAATTACCACCAACAACCCCTCCACCATCAAAATCAGCCCGCAAAATTATGGGGCAAAAAAATTAAAAATTAAACTCCAAAATTTCAATGGAAATTCAAAAGCAATCAGATGAAATCAATTTGAATTGCATTCCCCTTCGTCTAGAAACATTGTTAGTTCATTTTCGTCAAATCTTATTTTTTTTAAACAAAAGATTGCAAATCAACTGAACTAGAATTCATATGTTGTTGTTATTAAATGAAATGAAAATATGAAACTTTCTTTTTTTTTATTCAACCGAAAAATGCTACAGAGGAAAGTGAGGCAAGACGACCAAGAGGAACAATCGCACGTACACCCAAACCCGAGCAGGGGTAAATAACACGGGAATACCAAATTTTGGTATTACTTGGGCAAATAACAGCGACCAAAATGTGCCCTTGGTTGCCCAGTAATAGATGGTAAAATACCATGAAATCATACCAAAAGCTTGTATGTGAAAGGGCACAACAATACCATACCATGTTATTCCAAAGGTAAAATAATACCACAAAATAAAATCATTTCAATACCAAGTTGAGGTCTTCTGGATTTTTGAACATTGCTTGAATACCAAAACTTGGTATTGTCATGGTTTTAATTTTAGGTATTCCCGCGCCCTTGGAAAATCATAATTTGGTATTCCTGTGGTCTTCCACAAACATGATATTGGTTTGATTTCATGGTATTTTACCATCTATTACTGGGCAACCAAGAGCACATTTTGGTCGCTGGTATTTGCACAAGTAATACCAAAATTTGCTATTTTCATACCATTTTTAGTGCAGCAGTTGCAGTTAGTGAAAAAAACGTAAATGATCCTTATGCAACAACCAAATCTACTCACCTGATGATTCCATGTTGTTTTTAGTGATATTCTTCACCACACCGAATGCATTTGTCATTGATGAACGGCTGTACTTGAAGTTCTTGAAGCTTCTGAAAAATAACAAGATTGAGAAATAAGTATTATTAAAATGAAACTGGATTGAAATTCACCAAAATTCAATAATCTGTTGATTGACTCGTTTTTCAAAGTATTTGGTTATCCCAACTTAGAAAAATTTCAACGTTTTTGAAAAAAATATTAGTGGGTATATCACAAAAAAAAATTTAAATCAGCTTTAACATTTTTGGGTTTCAAGTCAAGTTAGCGCAAAATTAATTATCTCGTCAAAAATTTAAAAAAATCCATAGTTTCAGAGAAAATTGATGAAACCTTTCAATACCAAAATAATACCAAAATGTGGCATCCTGACTTAGAAATTTTTCCACAATGTCAAGTCATTTCTGTAGGGGGTATATCAAAAATGTTTAAAATCAAGTTTGAAATTTCCGGTTTTCAATGAAAGCATTCGCTTTGAGACATCATTTTAGCGCAAAATTAATTATTTTGTCAAAATTGGTCAAAATTTTCCCATAGTTTCAGAGGAAATTGATAAAACACCTTAATACCAAAATAATACCAAAATGTGCCATCCTGACTTAGAAAATTTTCCACAATTTCAAGTCATTTCTGTAGGGGGTATATCAAAAATGTTTAAAATCAAGTTTGAAATTTCCGGTTTTCAATGAAAGCATTCGCTTTGAGACCTCGTTTTAGCGCAAAATTAATTATTTTGTCAAAATTGGTCAAAATTTTCCCATAGTTTGAGAGGAATTTGATAAAACACTTTAATACCAAAATAATACCAAAATGTGCCATCCTGACTTAGAAAATTTTCCACAATTTCAAGTCATTTCTGTAGGGGGTATATCAAAAATGTTTAAAATCAAGTTTAAAATTTCCGGTTTTCAATGAAAGCATTCGCTTTGAGACATCATTTTAGCGCAAAATTAATTATTTTGTCAAAATTGGTCAAAATTTTCCCATAGTTTCAGAGGAATTTGGTAAAACACTTTAATACCAAAATAATACCAAAATGTGCCATCCTGACTTAGAAAATTTTCCACAATTTTAAGTCATTTCTGTAGGGGGTATATCAAAAATGTTTAAAATAAAGTTTGAAATTTCCGGTTTTCAATGAAAGCATTCGCTTTGAGAAATCATTTTAGCGCAAAATTAATTATTTTGTCAAAATTGGTCAAAATTTTCCCATAGTTTCAGAGGAATTTGGTAAAACACTTTAATACCAAAATAATACCAAAATGTGCCATCCTGACTTAGAAAATTTTCCACAATTTCAAGTCATTTCTGTAGGGGGTATTCGCTTCGAGACATCATTTTAGCGCAAAATTAATTATTTTGTCAAAATTGGTCAAAATTTTCCCATAGTTTCAGAGGAATTTGGTAAAACACTTTAATACCAAAATAATACCAAAATGTGGTGTTCGACCATTGACAAATTCTGCAATTTTGCAATATCAAAACAATACCTTAAATTGGTATGATACCACATTTTGCTCTTGCATAATCCTTAAGACAAATTTTTAAGGGTCCAGGAATACCAAAATTTGGTATTGATACCAGAGAAAGGTATTATTACGCATTTCCCTTGTTATTTACCCATGCTCGGGAACGGCGGTCGCATGATTGTGATGCATGGCGGCATGAAAGTATATCAGAATCTGCATGAAAACTGTCCTCATGCATTTTTTGCGATAAAGGGGTATGACATTTTTGCCCGTTACCGACAATTATCGACATTACCAACGGCATTTTGGTTGTATTTCACAAAAAAAAAAACACTTAACAGAACGAGGATTGAACCACTAACTTCTTGGTTATTGATCCGACACGCTACCACCGCGCCATGGACGCTTGATGAAAAGTGAGTGAAAGAGCACCAACATATGCTTCTCTTTGGAGTGTTGTTCGGGGACGGGCCAGCGTTATATGTGTTGGTGAGAACTGCAGATCGCTGAAATGTTTACACGCGGGCAAAAATGATCTAGGGGCTTGCTGCAAAAAATGTTATAAAATATGACATTTTCTGCAGCAAATCCACTGTTGCAGATTTTGAGATATATTTTTCCTTTGGGTATACAGTCGTAATTTTTACAATTTTGATTATTTCCAATGTAAGGAATTGTTGCTAGCAAAGCAATTAGTTGATTCTGCTACCACTTAACCACTAAAACGACGTAAACGCCACGCGCATAAGATTGAATTAAGTTTTTTCAATACCTTTATTTTCTTCTTATATTTGGAAAGTCCAAATTAGTCGTTTTAAGGCTCATTTTACCACAATGCAATTGTTCCTAGATGAGTAGTGTCTCTACCAATTACACAGTCCAACAAGATTTTGTCTCTGAGACGAGTATATGTGTTCCTAGTAGAATTTTGCCTTCTGAATCCGAATCCGGGTCCAGAATTGCTCCAAATGGTCCCAATTTTGAGATACACCCGTTTGAAATGTTAGTTTAGGCCAAAATTAGCTACTTTGTCGACTATTTTACAAAAGAACTATTGAATAAACATATAAACCAATACATGTATCTTAAAGTTTACGTTTTCCCCTTTCTGAAACACCCCTGGTTTTTAAAATTTGATTGTTTCTACGCATATTTATAGCCATTTTAAAATTATATTTTCAGTTGGTTCTCATTCAAGTTTTTCCAACTTGCATGCAAGTCAAATTCTAATTTTAAAATGGCTATAAATATGCGTAGAAACAATCAAATTTTAAAAACAGGGATGTTTCAGAAAGGGGAGAACGTGAACTTTAAGATACATGTATTGGTTTATTTGTTTTTTCAATAGTTATATTGTAAAATAGTCGACAAAGTAGCTAATTTTGGCCTAAACTAACATTTCAAACGGGTGTATCTCAAAATTGGGACCATTTGGAGCAATTCTGGACCCGGATTCGGATTCAGCAGGCAAAATTCTACTAGGAACACATTTACTCGTCTCAGAGACAAGAAACATTTGATTTTTTGTTGAACTGTGTTATTTGCACCTGTTAAATTTAAAGTATGTTTTATCATTTCGTTGTTTATGCTGAAAGCATTTGAAAAACCTTGTTAAAGTGTAAAAAAATATCGAATTGCTGCAACAACATATTTTATTGAAAAAAAATATAAAAAAAGTTTAAAAAAACTTGTCCTTAACAAATATAGTGATATTATGAAAATTCACGATTTATCTTCTAAATATTTTTGTTTTCGAAAAAACAATCAAATTATTAGTAGAATATTATTATTTCACCTTAAAATTAAAGAAACGTTTAAAATACATTCTAATTTGACGTGTCAAATTTATAACAGTTAAATTGTCAGCCATTTTATGCATTGTTCTTACCCCAGTTGAGTAGAACGTTTTGATTTTTCGAGAGGTCGTTTTTGGCCAAAAACGTACCTCAACTTTAGACAGCTGCCAAAATAACAGGATTTGTTCTACGAACGAAATTTTATCAGCGAAGTCATCTTAAGATGTCCCCTACACATCACAAGAATTTAGTTTCACTGAGAAGAACCTGAGAAATGGTAAAATCCGTAAAAATAACTTTGACCTAATGTCACCCCCACTGACGGTATTTAAAAAAAATTACTTGGCCAGAAACAAAACGTCTGTCATACCCTGTAGCTTCAAAGCTAACACTTTTTGTCTACTTAAACATAAAAAATGAAAAAAATCGGAAGGTGTAAAGTTTGTCAAAATCGAGTTTCAAAAAAATATTCTTAAATTATTATTATTTTTTTTCATACAAAGGCAGTTCGCCCAAGGTCACCCGCAAGCACCTGAAAAGAAGTTCTTTCCACTTGAAGTGATGACTACAATATGTGGATGCTGCCGGGTTGGTGGAATTCAATTTAGAAGGCTTCCTCCTTTTGTGTCCTTATCTCGTGTGCGGCTCATTCGACAAGAGTGATAGGTAACTATGCCAGGACGGGACGTGTGGCTCAGGTGCAATATTAAATTGCGTCAGAAATATGAGTAGTAGTACCGAGAGCGAGGCCTGGGAAGTGTTTCTGTCTTTGCAATTTCTTCTAGCTGGGCGGAGGAAATGTGGAGCTGGTGTTGAGGTGGTGGGAAAATATAGACGCCGTAAGCTGTACCTTTTCTCCTCTTGAAGCCATACCACGTGTGAATGCCGCATTAGTTTGGGGTAGGTACGGTGAGGACGTTAACTCTAGAAGAAATGGTAACAGGCTTTGAGCATGAGAGAACCATGGCAGACACACTTTCTGTAAGCTTGAAAACGTGGGAAGAAAAGTGTATAGTGTGACATGTACCCCTTTATGCTCCAGTGATATGTGGCAGTTGATAACTAACCTTCTTGCTTTAAAAAAAAAACACTTTGCAAGCAAAAATCGAATACTTGAAATTAGTTGGAGCAAACCAGGCTCATCTTTTTGAAACTGAATTTATCTTTTTCCAAAGGGAAATTAAATTTATATTAATTATTTAGATCTAATCAATCATAAATTCTATTTGCAAATGCAATTTTATCGCTATGCCTCAGGAACTGCAGTTTCCCTTGCAGTTTTCTCAGTAGTTTCTCCTTTTCATGTAATTTGAGGTCAGAATAGTCGGAGTGCATTGTGTGATGCAGCCAAGCCGACATCCATCAGTTGCATCTGACAGCCGGTAAAAAAAAATCACGAACATACCTGAGATCCTGGAAAGCTTTCGCTACATTTACTAACAGACTTGCGTTTGCAGCTTGTAGAGAGTTTTGACGGCAACAACATTCATCTTGCTCCTCAGTTCACCGCTCAGAAGGGAGCTCATCGAGGCTGTACCGTAAGTCCAAAGAAGCATCGGTTTGACATTGATCTATATGCCATAATTCATCTTCAGCTTACGTGATGCTGCACGCTCTCGGATGTCCAGATTCACCGACCAAACCTTGCTTTGGTTATCCTCAAAACTATACAGCAATTCCCCACGAAAACAGCATGGAAAAAAACAAAAGTGCTCGGATCGGGCTCAAAATTTTTCTGGGGGTTCCCTGGCCGAAATAATTAGACCCGTATTTTTTTGTTTGGCCATTAGGGTGACCTACGCCGTGTTAGGGTGGTCTAAAAAATGGCCATTTTCATCGATTTTCGCAAAAACCACTTTTTTCAAAAAATCATATCCCCGCGTCATTTCATCCGATTTTAGCTGTCTTAGACGCAAAAGAAAGGTGATAAGTTGGTCTTTCAAATAAAAATAATAAGAAGTTTCAAAAATCAAGCCTAACATATGAAAAGGGCGTATGAAACTTTAAAATGCCGTTTTGACGGTGTCTGGACCAAAGAGCCTATGTCTGGAAATATTTTTATCGGATTCCCCGGACATTTTTACATAACATACTAAAAAATGGGAGGAGTTCATTAACAGGATTCCGAGATATAATTTTTTGAAAATAAAATCCGTGTTTTTCGACGCGCCGCGCGCAAAAACCGGAGAATGACGAAATTGGCAAAAAATCAACTTTTTTCACTAAAACTGCGATAACTTTAAAATTTCAGCGATGACCTATAGATGTTTGGGTACCAAAATTTTTGTAATTAAAAGACGCAACTTTTGGTACCCAGACATGTATAGGTCATCGCTGAAATTTTAAAGTTATCGCAGTTTTAGTGAAAAAAGTTGATTTTTTGCCAATTTCGTCATTCTCCGGTTTTTGCGCGCGGCGCGTCGAAAAACACGGATTTTATTTTCAAAAAATCATATCTCGGAATCCTGTTAATGAACTCCTCCCATTTTTTAGTATGTTATGTAAAAATGTCCGGGGAATCCGATAAAAATATTTCCAGACATAGGCTCTTTGGTCCAGACACCGTCAAAACGGCATTTTAAAGTTTCATACACCCTTTTCATATGTTAGGCTAGATTTTTGAAACTTCTTACTATTTTTCTTTGAAAGGCCAACTTATCACCTTTCATTTGCGTATAAGACAGATGAAATCGGTTAGAATGGCGAGGAGTTATGATTTTTCAAAAAAGTGGTTTTTGCGAAAATCGACGAAAATGGCCATTTTTCAGACCACCCTAACACGGCGTAGGTCACCCTAATGGCCAAACAAAAAAATACGGGTCTAATTATTTCGGCCAGGGAACCCCCAGAAAAATTTTGAGCCCGATCCGAGGACTTTTGTTTTTTTCCATGCTGTTTTCGTGGGGAATTGCTGTATATACAACTGGGGTGGAAACAGTAGCAGAGGATGCTGCAGAACTTTTTTTTTCCTCTCATCAAATTCTCCACCTGACTGCACAAACAAAAACCTTCGAATCAGCCAACTAAATAAAACCTGCTGGCGAGATGATTCTACAGAGCGCAAAAAAAAAGTCATTCGAAATTTTTCGCCCACTGAAAAATCCAACCAGCATTCAACCAACTTTTGGTCAACATCAAAGCAAGAATCTGTTGATGATGGCCAACTCTGCAGCGATGGATGGCACACACGACGCGGGACACGCCAACATCTGAGAGTTTTCTGGATGTGTTTGAGCGATGCGAGTGCATCATTTGCAGATCTGACGCAGACCTGCATCCTAACTGGTTTTATATAGCGGAAAGCAGAATTCAGGAAAGAAAGATAAAGTTCGGCATTATTTTAATAAAACGATGTTTTTGCCTTCCTCACTGAGGTAAGGCTATAATCCTGCTCTAAAAATGAACTTTGTATAAAAACGTCGTAGACCCACCTTCATGTATACATATCGACTCAGAATCGAAAACTGAACAAATGTCTGTGTGTATGTGTGTGTGTATGTGTGTGTGTATGTATGTATGTGACCAACAAACTAGCTCATGTTTCTCGGGACTGGCTGAACCGATTTGACCCGAACCTGTTGCATTCGACTTGGTTTAGGGTCCCATAGATCGAGTTTTATACAGATTGATGTTTCGATAAGTAGTTCAAAAGTTATGTATAAAAATGTGTTTTCACATATATCCGGATCTCGCTTAAATGTATGTAAACTATGTCCGGATCCACCATCCGACCCATCGTTGGTTAGGTTATCAAAAGACCTTTCCAACGAGTCCAAAACATTGAAGATCTGGCAACCCTGTCTCGAGATATGGCCACTTAAGTGATATTGGTGTACTTTTTGAAAGCCGGATCTCACTTAAATGTATGTAAACTATGTCCGGATCCACCATCCGACCCATCGTTGGTTAGGTTATCAAAAGAACTTTCTAACGAGTTCAAAACATTGAAGATCTGGCAACCCTGTCTCGAGATATGGCCACTTAAGTTATATTGATGTACTTTTTGGAAGCCGGATCTCACTTAAATGTATGTAAACTATGTCCGGATCCACCATCCAACCCATCGTTGGTTAGGTTATCAAAAGACCTTTCCAACGAGTCCAAATTATTGAAGATCTGGCAACCCTGTCTCGAGATATGACCACTTAAGTGATATTGATGTACTTTTTGAAATCCGGATCTCACTTAAATGTATGTAAACTATGTCCGGATCCACCATCCGACCCATCGTTGGTTAGGTTATCAAAAGATCTTTCCAACGAGTCCAAAACATTGAAGATCTGGCATCCCTGTCTCGAGATATGACCACTTAAGTGATATTGATGTACTTTTTGAAAGCCGGATCTCACTTAAATGTATGTAAACTATGTCCGGATCGACCATCCGACCCATCGTTGGTTAGGTTATCAAAAGACCTTTCCAACGAGTCCAAAACATTGAAGATCTGGCAACCCTGTCTCGAGATATGGCCACTTAAGTGATATTGGTGTACTTTTTGAAAGCCGGATCTCACTTAAATGTATGTAAACTATGTCCGGATCCATCATCCGACCCATCGTTGGTTAGGTTATCAAAAGATCTTCCAACGGGTCCAAACACATTGAAGATCTGGCAACCCGTCCTCGAGATATGGCCTCTTAAGTTATATTTATGTACATTTTTTATTCCGGATCTAAAAAATAGATGAAATTTGTGTACAACCCCATCATATCAGCCATTGTTGGTAATGTGTGAGGAAGGCTCCAACCACATAGGTGGATTAAGTTAGTTTTTTAGTTCACGTTTACGAAACGGCTTATTTTTCACGCCAAAAATAACAGTACTGAAACAATAGATCATGCAACAAGTGGCAAAAAGAAGACTTTTTCAGCACTAGTCGTACATTTATCCAACGAGGTTCACCGAGGAATAGGATTTTCAGGATTGTGAAAAAAATAGTATAACAACAGGATAGCAAAAAATATATATTCTTTTTAATGCCATTATTACTCGAAAAATCAAGGTTATTTAATAAATCAGCACAGTTTTGACCAGCATTCAACTCAAGCTTTGCGTTCAACTTAATTTGTATAAAAAAGCAACTGCTGAAACATTCCCCTCATGTCCTTGCCCACTGGTAGCAAATGTTCCGTGGAAACTTTTTGTTTCACATCCTCCAAAAAACTGCCTTGAAAAAAAAACCTACACGAAATAATTTTTGTCGCATAGTTTTTTTGTGTGTGCCTTAAATCCAGCTTTTTCCTTCTGATTCAGAATCACCCATTTAAATGAACTGCAATAATTTATCATGCAAAAACAAACATCCAGCAATTCAACTTTGACGATACCGACCGGTCGGCTGGTTGGTCAGAAAGGGGAGTACTGTTCTGTGAGTGAGCTTTTGGAGGGAACTGTGCTATATGTGTACTGTCCAGCAGTAGTCCAGTGTCCTGCCGCGTCAAGGGAATATTTGTTGGAGAGAGTCTAAACTATAGCAAAACACAGTTCAAAGTTGTTTTGATTACAATATATTTTCTTTAAATCGATAAAATTTGTTTGAATTGTTTAACTTTCGTCTTGAGATCTCTTCCAGATTTCAGAAACAGTTACCTAATATCATTAATTTTTCTATTTTTTGTCAAATGGGTCTCCCCTTTGTAACACTGTCCAGCAGTGTGCACGTGAAAGGGGTCAGGCCGAGGCAAATAATGGGTGCAGGGAAGCGGAAATGCATGTAGAAATTTAACAGCAGGGACGCGGCAAAAAGTGGAATCTCTTCCCTCGTGGTGGACAACAACAGTGCACAAACGGCGGGAGTGGCAAACACAAACACAAATAGACAGCGCAAAGGCGGCGAGCGGGTGGAAAAAGCTATGCCAGAGAGCTTTATGCAGAATTGAAAACTTGTATACATATTCATGGGAGATTCTAGCGCTGCCGAGGCCCTTCCGTTTCACGTGCCCCTCCGGAAGGACCGGTTACCCATCGCATTCCAATGAGCAGTGCACGGAGAAATTTGGCATTGCTACAAAAAAAAAAAAAAACAAGATTGTATTGTTATCAGATAAATATTGAGATTTTCTGAGCTTTATGTTTCGTTCGATTAATTCGACTAATAAAATGAAAAAAATGCCCAACCACCGAAAAATGTTAATTTCAAAAATTTTGATGGATCCAAAACACCAGTTTTGAATCATTCGAGTAATTTGCTCAAGTGTAGAACATTAAGTGAAATTGCTCGAATTTTGTGATAATAATGTTTACAGCCAAAAAGGCGAATGTTCTTTTGCATTAGATTGAAGAGCCGTACTGTTTAGTTTCCAAAATTTCAAAAAATTTCAAAATTTCCAAAATTTCCAAAGTGTAAAAAACTTTCATATTTTTTTTAAATTAGAAATTATTTAATTTTAATAATAAAATTTTTACCCTTTTTTTTATTTCGATTTTTGAATTTTTGATTTTTCTTTAAATATTATAAGAATTTTAAAAAATATAATTTTAAATTTTTTTGTGGCTTTGAGTTTTATTTTGCCATTGTCAAATTACGATCATTACTTGCTTACTTTTTCAAAAGGTCCTATGTACATTGGAAACCCATGGCGCGTTGATGGTTTTGAAAAAGTAATCTAGATTATATTTCGATTGAGAAAACATGATCGAGATGTGAGAAACAACAATAAGCATTTGTTATATTTATAGATGATAAAACTCCTGACACAAGTTTCATTTTTCCTTCAAAGTATGGGAATAATCTCTTAACTATTTACACAACTTTATTTAATTTGTTATCACTAGTCAGGAGTCAACTTTTGTTACCAGTTATCACAAGTCAAGTCAGTTTTTCTTTCTTAAAATAAGGTTAAATTCAACATGTGTTAGGAGCATTGTATTTTTTTGTTGAAAATTTAAATCATTATGCAAAATGAGCATTATGCCAAAGGTATCCTTGCCATTATGTCAAATGGAATTATGCCAAATGACACCCATAATCCAATTTAATCCATTATAAAAAATTGCATTCACGGCAAAAATAAATAAATAAAAATGCTATTTATTCGGCCTTTGTATACAAAATTTAACATGACTAAAAAAGAAATGAAAATATCTTAGAATAATACAACGGTTCATATTCTGATTTACCATTTTCTATTATTTTCTCAAGAAAAAAAATAATCTACATTGACCCAGAAGGGTCATTTTTTCATTAAGAACAATGTTTTTCATTTTAAAATTTCGTGTTTTTTCTAACTTTGCAGGGTTATTTTTTAGAGTGTAAAAATGTTCTATAAAGTTGTAGAGCAGACAATTACAAAAATGATGATATATAAACATAAGGGGTTTGCTTGTAAACTTCACGAGTTATCGCGATTTTACGAAAAAAAAGTTTTGAAAAAGTTGGTTGTCGTTGATCATTGCCGTTCATGGTCACCCACGACAGACACGGACGACGAAACAAAGAGAAACGCAAAAAGTAACTTTTTCAAAACTTTTTTTTTTTGTAAAATCGCGATAACTCGTGAAGTTTACAAGCAAACCCCTTATGTTTACATATCAACATTTTTGTAATTGTCTGCTCTACAACTTTAAAGAACATTGTTACACTCTAAAAAATAACCCTGCAAAGTTAGAAAAAAACACGAAATTTTAAAATGAAAATTTTTGTTCTTAATGAAAAAAATGACCCTTCTGGGTCAATGTAGATTCAAAAAGTAACGGAGTAACGGAAAATGGCAGAGTTTTTAAAACTTTTTTAGTGTTTTTTTCGATGAAAAGTACGTACGCCATCAAATCGGGCTTCTAATTTTACATAAAAGTCCCTTTGACACCAAATTTCTGTCTCATCACCGTTTCAGGCTGCAAATTATTGAAAACACCTCTTTTTTCGCATGTTCAAAAATGGAAGGGGTCGTACCGCACCTCCGTCACGAGATATCAAAAAACGGATCTCGGATTCGTGATCAGGGACAAAAGTTACCCCTTAGGACAAAGTTTCACGCAAATCGAAGAGGGGTTGGGGCAACTGCTGTGTGAGTTGGCGGAGAATTGCCCATATCCTATGATAATTCTAAAAAAGTATTCATTTAGCGACTAGATGCCTAATATTTTTCGCGAAAGAAACTTTTCTGAGGAATGGTACATTCTGGTAAATGGTTTTCTGGGGAACGTGACACAATCGTTTTATTTCAGTGCACAGCGCGTATGACAGGAACAAAACCGAGCACATCCAACCAAATAAATTCCAGTTTCTCCGTGTCGTTTCGCCAACATTAGAAACTATTCTGGTCATTTAGCCTTGCGATTATTCCCAGCCATGGAGTACTGCTGCACAACCAGGGAGGGAGACGTCATGGTGCTGTGTACGGATTGGCCTTTTTGCTCAACTACTTGGAAGGAAGCACGAGGTGCAAAGTGGGTGAAAAGGGAGCGATTTGGGGCTTGCTAAACGGAAGCATTATGTAGTTGCCGTTATGAAGTATGAATAACTGGGGCTTCAAATTTCTTTCGCTTCACATTTCCTCTAATTGCAAATTCATACAAACAGTGTTTTGACAAATTATTCAAGCTGTCCTGGTCGTAATTCATGTGACAACGTTCTTTCCTCGCACCGAGGGGGGAGGGACGCTTTTTGCTTTGGTGACACACAGGAAATGTTAAATTGCTTACGGTGGAATCGGAGACATTTATTTGATACATTCGGAAATATTATTTTTGAGGCAAATTGCTTGTGGCACGTGGAATGATAACACCCCCTGCTGAAACATTTATATTAAATTTTCAGGATAAAAATCAATTTCAACCAAATGTACATTGCTGCCTAATCGTTGATTCACTAATCACACCCAGCGTGCAGCCCTCTCCCGAAATGGCAACGCACTTTCGAACATTTCCGGTCGTCGTCACCGGCGGTTCAATTTCCGCATTTGTAGCGGAGGAAAAGCCAAATTCGTTTTCATTTCAATTCCATTAAAGACATCCTGAGTGAAACGAACGCGCGCCGATATTTGCCTGCCTTTTGCTTCACTCAAGAATTTTCAATGTTACATCAATTGAAGGAAAATGCCAAAGAGCGCGCACCTCTTCTCGTGTAATGCTACGTTAACAAGCTTTTAATATTGGAGTAACATCGCTGGTGACAGAAAGTAGGTAGAAAGGAGGCTGGGGGTGACGGTTTCAGTATCAACAATTTGTTCAGCCTGTTTGAATTTGGTATGCAAATTTGTAATTTTCCACAAGTCGTCGAATTTCTGGTCGATATTAAACCTTGGTGAGGCAAACAAGATTTGGTTTTACATTGTTTTTAAGAATTTAGCTTAGCTTGGTCAACTCTTATACGTATTTTACGTGATCAATTACTTGTCAAATACGGCAATAGGTTTCTAATACTACAAAAAGAAAATTGATATTTGTTTAAATGTATCTCTTTTGCAATTCAAAATGCCTGGCAAAAGATTACTGCATGATTCATTAACAAAATGTGTAAGACCATGTTTCCAACACCAGCTTTATGTGATCACTGAAGGCTGTTAGTGAATTTGTACACATGAATATACAAAATTTTATATAAATGAAATCTATTTTTATCTTTTCAATTTCTTAACATTCCAATTAAAAAAGGCAAATATTTTCAGATTTTGAATAATTTGATTTCTGACCTTTGACTATCATTATATTTGTCGAAGACGAGCTAGCTACTTTCTTAACTACATAAATTATTGATCGTCAATTGTTAAGGTGAAGCCGTTGATCATTTCCGAAGAAAATTGATCATCACCACAAAATAATCTGTATTTAAATCAATTCAACGAATTTCTGCACCAAAGGGAATCAGCATGTGCCAGTTGTTGAGTTCTTGAAGCCACTGAATTTTTTTTTATCTAAATCAAATGTGTTTCAAAATTTATATAATTTGGTGGTACAGTCATTGGCGTCCTAAATGGCAATCATTGATTAATGACGATTCCCATAACTTTACAAGGAATGGGATAATCGTTACCAAAAAGTATCAACACATGCACAACTTGAACTTAAAAAATTCATTAACAAAAATGTTCCGTTTCAATTGTTTTTCAACAGTTCAACATTTTTCCTCCCAAGGTCGCTGCCAAAAAATTCAATACTGTAATCGCACTCAAAGCTACTTATCAATTCACCCAAAGCACTGGCAATGTTTTTACTTTCTCTCTCAAAAGCCACCTCATCACACGGAAGTGGGCGCACCCGCGAGGACTTGTTATCTCATTTTCTTAAATAATCAATTGTCAACAAAAGATTTCACTCGGCTCAAAGCCTAAGCAAGACGAATGATTTTCGTGCGCTCATTCGTTATCTCGACGCCTGGCTGGCAGTAAGTTGCAAAAAAGTTGCTGCCCGAGCGCCGGAAACGAAGCCGCTGACGTCGAGTAGCTTTTCCCACTTTCCCTGCCCGCCCACCGTCACAAACCGCCAAAGTACACGAGGACGAGATTTTTTCAACCGATACGTGATCTGCATGCAAATTTCCTTTTTTTGTTGTTGCCTCTCCGCCATCGCTGACATCGGTTGGACAGGAGACACGACGACGAGGACGACGCTTCGGGGGGCCAAACCGGCAACATATGTAGCGAGCGGGGGTCGCATATTCTGGCTGTGCGGTGCAAGTGGTCGAGCCGTTTCTCAAACGGCACCCGAAGCAAACCACAGCACGGTCGGTTTTATTTGGTGAATAATACAAAAAATTACAAATGAATTTAGTGGCATATCTCATGTTATATATATTTTTAAAGGCATTTGAGCGATGAGCCAAAGAATTTGCTGATCTGACAACAATATCAAAAGTTATGTGCACTTAAATTTTAATCATACCATTTTTTTGAGTCGGATCTCAAAAATTTTGATGAAACACAATTTATAAAAATATCCCTTCCCACGCCTTGTCTTTTAACATCAATCCCTTCCCTACTAACCCCGAGTAGGCCGCGGGTAATCGGCTCCCCTCCCACTAACATTTACACACAAGATCCTCTGTAATTACTCTTAGCTTTAAGTAAAATGTAATTACAAAAGCCGACTCGGTCCTAACCGAAAAAGACCTAATAAAAATAATTTTATGAAAAAACAAAATATAAAAATAAAAAAATTAAAAGGCAGTTTTTGTTGATTTTGCTTGGTTTGTTCTAAAGGTCGTATCGAAGTGATCCGATTTGGATGCAACTTTCAGCATTTGTTTGTCTACTCATACCAAATTTGAGCCCCTTCGATAAACGGTGAGGTAAAACAGGCATTGAAGTTTGGGCCAAAAAATCTTAAAATTGCTCGCATTTTCGTAAAACTTGATCGATTACAATTCTCTTAATTGCATTCGAAAGCTCTTTGAAGCACTTTTTAATACTCCATAAACATTCGAGACTGGTCTGACCTTTTCTCATAGCTTCTGAAAACCCGGGCAGACGGTAATAACAAAATTAATAATAATTCAATAACAAATCCTGTTAAAATAACAAAAAGTGTTATTATTTTATCCTGAAGATCAACTTCAAGAAGCAAAAATAATAACAGTTTCTGATAAAATAACAAAATTTGGTATTGAAGTGATATTATATTAAAAATGTTTAATAACACGCTAATAAGAGGAAATGTTATACATTTCAAAAACTCTCCTGATAACAAAATTTGTTATTCGTTCGGTACACTGACTTAGAAATAAAATTACCATAAATCGCACAAATGGAAAAGTTTCTAAGTGTCCATAACACAATCTGTTATTATTTTTTCTTTTGTTAAATATGTTTAGATCTTTGGGATAATTTTGTCCAATTTCGTCGGGGTCATTATTTTGGTCATGAAATGGGGTCCTTAAGCTAAAATTATTCTAAAAAGTTGAAATTTTGGAAGTTGATTTTTTT
Source organism: Culex pipiens pallens (assembly GCF_016801865.2). NCBI lineage: Eukaryota > Metazoa > Arthropoda > Insecta > Diptera > Culicidae > Culex > Culex pipiens. Next base: position 86,763,687 of record NC_068937.1, on the reverse strand, counting down.
AATTATTTGATATGGCTAGAGCTATGGGATAATTTTGACCAATTTCGTCAGGGTCATTATTTTGGCCATGAAATGGGGTCCTTAAGCTAAAATTATTCTAAAAAGTTGAAATTTTGAAAGTTGTTTTTTTTTTAATTATTTGATATACCCCCTAAAGGACTTTGTTTAAAATGGTTAGAACTATGGGATAATTTTGACCAATTTCGTCAGGGTCATTATTTTGGCCATGAAATGGGGTCCTTAAGCTAAAATTATTCTAAAAAGTTGAAATTTTGAAAGTTGATTTTTTTAATTATTTGATATACCCCTTAAAGGACTTTGTTTAAAATGGTTTGAACTATGGGATATTTTTGACCAATTTCGTCAGGGTCATTATTTTGGCCATGAAATGGGGTCCTTAAGCTAAAATTATTCTAAAAAGTTGAAATTTTGAAAGTTGATTTTTTTTAATTATTTGATATACCCCCTAAGGGACTTTACTAAAATTGGCTAGAACTATGGGATAATTTTGACCAATTTCGTCGGGATCATTATTTTGGTCATGAAATGATGTCCTTAAGCTAAAATTATTCTGAACAGTTGAAATTTTGAAAGTTGATTTTTTTAATTATTTGATATACCCCCTAAGGGACTTTGCTAAAATTGGCTAGAACTATGGGATAATTTTGACCAATTTCGTCAGGGTCATTATTTTGGCCATGAAATGGGGTCCTTAAGCTAAAATTATTCTAAAAAGTTGAAATTTTGAAAGTTGATTTTTTTAATTATTTGATATACCCCCTAAAGGACTTTGTTTAAAATGGTTAGAACTATGGGATAATTTTGACCAATTTCGTCAGGGTCATTATTTTGGCCATGAAATGGGGTCCTTAAGCTAAAATTATTCTAAAAAGTTGAAATTTTGAAAGTTGATTTTTTAATTATTTGATATACCCCCTAAGGGATTTTACTATAATTGGCTAGAACTGTTAAAATAATTTTGACCTATTTCATCGGGGTCATTTATTTCACCATGAAATGGGGTTTCAAGCTAAAATTAATCCGATAAAAATAACTTTATGGAGTTCATTTTTTTTTTAATTTTTTTATATTCCCTAACGGAATTGATTTATTTAATGAGAATTTTTGAAGTGTGAATAACAAAAACTGTTATTATTTTCACAGAGCGAGGAAGTCGGAGCTGACGTTGAAGTTCGAGCTGGAGTGAGACCTCGGAGACTGCATCGGATTCAGCGAATTTTCAGCAACTTTTACTCGGAGTCGGAATCTGTGAAGTCGGGTATTTTTGGAGAGCTGAAGTCGTCGTTGACGTCATATCCTGCATCCAGAGTCGGAGTTGTCTTCAAAGTATGGATTCAAAGTCGCTTGGAGGTACCCGACTCTGCAGCCCTGACTAGTACATAGGAGTTATGGCAACTGCAGGTTTATTTGCAAATTACAAATAAACCAAAACAATAACTTTTTTTGTTATGGAGACATACCAGTTCAATAACATTTTTTGTTATTATGCTGCTCCACCTCTCCGCACAAAATAACAAATCTTGTTATTCTTTCATGATTCCTTCTGTGTTATTGGTTTGTTATTGTAATAACAACATAATAACAGTTTAAGTTATTCTTCGAACAAATCTTTGTTATTGATTTTTGTTATTTTAACAACTAATCCGATCATCCCAATAACATATTTCGATCTTCTCACAATATCAAAAACTGACCTTCCCAAGTTATTTCCGTCTGCTCGGGAATCACTGTTAAAAATTGATATTTAAAAAACCCCAATATCTTTTTGCAACAACCTTTAACACCCATGCTCCCTTAGGGTCAAAAGATCAGAAATTTCATGGACTATAAGAATAGCAAAATCTGATTTTTTTCAGCACTCGTCATGTTTGTACTACTCGTGCTTAAAAAATCTTCTTTTTACACCTTGTTGCATAAAAGAGTTTTTTTTCACGAGTCATACATTAATCCAACGAGGCTCTGCCGAGCTGGATAAATACGGCGAGTGCTGAAAAAATCAAGTTTTGCAACATGTTTTTTTCCCAATAACCGTCGAATGAAGTTGATTTTATGAACAAGTAATGAAAAGCTGTTTTCTTGAAAATGAAGTGATGATTAGTGAAGGTTGGTTCATGGCGGTTCTGAATGCATGCCATGAACCTGAGCAATTGATTTATAAATTTGCGGAGGAGCTACGGAGCTCTTCAGCGGAATAAACTTCATCGTCATCGCGCAAGATCTGAAGACCTTGGGCCAGCTTCAAAATTGTTAGATTTTTGGGTCTTTAGACTATTTTTCCTGGAAAGACCAACTTTTCACTGTTCATTTCCGTCCAAGACAACTAAAGTCGGTTGAAATGGTGTGGAGTTATGATTTTTTGAAAAATGTGTTTTTTTGCTAAAATGACGCCATTTTTGGAACCACCCTAGCACGGTGTAGGTGACCCTAATGGCCAAACAAAAAAAAATACGGGTCCAACTATTTTGGCCAATGAACCCCCACAAACACTTTGAGCCTGACCGGAGAACATTTTTTTTTGCGGTTTGTGCTCTTTGTCAAATGGTATTGCTGCATACATAAATAAGCCAAGGGTGTTTCAACCAAACAAAAAAGTTCTCAAATTACGGCATACCGAGGTTCCCCTGGTAGAGGGTACCCATAAGGACTCTCTTGCAAATATATCACCATTTGGTTGAGAATTGGCCTGTTCCCAGCGGTTTAAAGTTTACATGGAAATTACTATGGGATTTTGTGTTTTTCGTTCAATCGTTCCTACAGGTCTGGGGACAACATGGATTCACTCGGAATAAAGGCAGGTGTGTAGACTAGGTGAAAACCACGACGCCCCATGTTAGACAGATTCTTATGTAAAATGTTATAACAAACAACTTTGTCGAAGATTACATAACGATCCGAGTTAACCGTGACGAGTTATTAGAGATTTAAAGAAGACGTTTTTGTATGCAAAGATTTTTTAACCATCTTCAACGACATAAAGCAGCTCTAAAACCTTAACCGATTTGGCTCATAATTGGCACAGTTACTTATTTTTACCTAAAGAATTGAGCCAGTGGGTATCTCTGATGACGATTTAATCTTATTGTCACCCTAATGTACCCCAACCGCTCATTCAAAATATAAAAAAGCTTTATTTCAAGCCTTATGAAAAATAAATAACGAAAACTATCACTAAATGCGTTATTTTATATTTCATTGTTTTTAAAACCCTCAAAAGCGCCCGAATTAATTTGGAATTCAAAAATTAACATTATTCAATCCGTTCTGAATAGTTCAGTTGAATAGTAGTTGATTGTAAAAGTTTTTTCAACGAATATTTTAAAGTAAAGACATTTTTCCTCTTCTGATTTCTGAGGAATTTTTTTAAGGGGAGACAAAAACTTCAAAACTCTTCTGTGATATTTTAATCATAAAATCGAAAAAAATACAAAAGGTATTTTCAAGTTGTCTAAAAATTTAACAATACTTGAAATAATTATTGCATTATTTACAACATTTTGTCAGCCTTGCACCACTCTGAACCTTTAAAAACTGTACCAACACGTGGCAGTTGGCGCAAACGTTGTGAGGGAAAATGTCACAGCCCAAGTTGTTCTCCGTTTTATTTCGGTGATTGCTGATTGATTTCTCCAGATTAGTACGTCAAAATATTTATATACTTAGCCGGTGGCCCGGATTATTGTGAGTGATGGTGTGGCGGTGGAGGCCCCCTCCATTGCCGCAGGCGTTCGAGAAAAGTTGCAAAATCACCCTCCAGTACCAGTCGGAGAGCTTCGAACGAGGGAGGGTGTCGGAGTTGCTTATTTGGCTGATGAGATGAGATGATAAAAAGCGTACTCCTTGGTCATGATGTGCCTGCCTCAAGGATAGCAATTTCTCTCTGTTCCCTCTGAAGTGTGTCTGACTTTCCCACCGCCGTTGAAAAGGTGCGCTTGTTGCAGCGAACATTACCTGCGAAAAAGAACGGGAAAATGGAAGAAAAAATAGTCGTTTAGTGTCAAGGAGAGCACAAAAAATCAATCTCTAGAGCGCTCTTCTCGCTAGCAGCTGATGATTGCGCGCAAAGTGGGCGTCTTGAGGGAGAGCCTCAACGGACTCTTGAGTTTTTCTTCAGCTTCTGCCGGCAACAGTGCCAGAGTGTAATAGGAAAATTGTTAAATCACCTCGTTACAAGCTCCTGAACGGATATCCGTGCTTGAAACGGCACTGCTGCTGCTGATTATCTTGTGCGCTTGAGTTTTGAGAACACTTTTTTTTCCCTTGAACTTCTTACGAGTTATGGTCCTGCGTCATGGCCCAAAGTTGTTTTGATACACACTGACAGCCAGGGCAGAAGCCAGAAACAGCCAATAACAGCATCATCAGTATGGCGAAGAAAACGAAATGAAGCTCGTAAGGAAAGTGCAGGAACTTTTCAATAAAGTTCGAATTTTACAACCGTTTTCATGTACTTTTTCCGCGTTGATGACGTTAATGGGAGTTTCCTGGTATCGAATCATGGTTACAAGGGTGTTTCCAAAATTTCCTGTGATGTTTTTGATTAGTTTCATCATATTTTTTAAAGTATCCTGAAAAAAAACAGATCCAACTTCCTAACGTTGTTCTGAAAATAATTTGCTGGATCAAATTTTACGAGTGTACTGAGCATTAAATCTAAACATAAGCCCGATTGGTTGAAATCATGAATTGGTACATTTCAAAACATTTTTTAGAAACAAAAACATTTCAATTTCCTTCAGTAAAGGGTAAAATTATTTAAAAATTATGAAACTCCAATCTTCAAAATTTATTTTCTGTAGACTACTTATAAGCTCAGTCAATTACATTCCGAAAAAAATTGTTTACTGCAGTAAGAGGTTTATGCCACCTCAGGTTTCATCCCTGAGCATCAACGAAGCACAACATACATTTTTCACACTTCCCAAAAAGAAAACGAAAAACAGGATCCTTCTAACCAAATTGACGTGTTGCCCTGCTGGTAAGACCGAGGATAAACGTCTTCATACCGAGAAAACAAAACTGAAAACAACACTCCACCCCAAAAGTGGCTGCTCTCGGCTTTTCGGCCAGGCGAGGTCGAGCAACTTGAGATGGTGTCGTTTTTTATTGCCCGGGAAATTAAGTTGATGGAGGATTACGGCACCCCCAGAATGTGGCCTTACGGATGTAATTGATGCTGATGAAGAGACTGTTTTGTAAAGTAAGTAAGAGGAAGAATGCTCAGATGAAAGCAAGACTATTGTTTTTTTTATTATCAACATGAGGAAAGATCTACGTGGGTTTTGTTGTTATAATACAAATTGAATTCAGAACAAAACACCTCATCACTCCAGAACATTCACGATGGAATGTGTTTTGATGACGGATAGCTCAAGTCAATTAAATGTTGCGATACGAAACAGAATGTGAGCAGGAATTTCATTGTCTCAATTAGTTGTGACGTTGGAATCACGAGTTATAATAAATGATGCATAATTTAGCCGATGCAGCCACGCAGTCATGTGACATTTTGTTATTCTTGAAATTAGCATTTCGCACATTCTCTGCTGCTACCCACCGTCACCACCCACCGCTACAACCAACTACATAAAGCTCTGCTCGTTGCATTCAACCGTTGAAGTGCACTTTACTCCAGTCGTTCAACTGCCAAGACGAGGGAGGTAGCAGGTGTTTTGCGAGTATGATTCTAATTAAGATAACGTCAACTTTAGCTTAGCCTCTCTGGTCACACTCGACTAAACCCAGTTTAAATGTTTGGGGACGTGCATGTACGTATAGTTTTGTATGCATTTGTGTTGGAAATTTTCTTTACAAAGTATGAAGTAGAATTAGCTTATAGTATATGTTATTTATGAGCTAATTTAATTGTTTCACACAGTGAAATTCTGTACAAAAACGCTACACTAGTGGTTAAATTTCGGGATGAGGACTCTGAGGATGTGAATTATGATTCTACATTATTATATCTTATTTCTAAATAAATAAAAAGTAATAAAATTGATTTCACTAAAATTTCCTTTAGATAGTTTCCGTAAATTGGCATAACAATTTATATAAAAAGTATTTATATAAAAAGCAGTTATAACGATTTTCGTAGAATTTCTCAGATTTTAAATAGAGTTTAAGGGATCTGTGATGATCATGAAGGTGAAAAATTTAAATCAAAAATAAATGCGTTCTAAACACAAATTAGCATTAGCATTAGCACGCTTATCCCACTGCTTGGTGTGGTTGGCGTTCTAAACACAAATTATTTAAAAATGCATGTACAATTATGACGACATAATACAAATTGCAAACAGTAATTGAGATTTGTAACCTAAAATTCAGGATCATCATAGCTGGGTCACCAATAAATTGAAACGATAGCTTTATAAAAAACGTTACTTAATCCACCTTTAGGTGGTTGGTGCCTTCCTCATATTCATAAAGTCAATACATTCAGTAAAAATAGCAATATCCCCCTTAACATGTTTAACAAATCAACTTTATTACTCATTTCTTTTGATATGGTTCGCAGACCATCAATATTTCTGGCTCATCGGCAAGGTCTGATAAAAAAAACCTATCCAACGATAGTTCGCATGGAAGATTCAGACAATATTTTTATCACAATATCTGAAATCAAACCTCTAAAAAGTGTATAAATAACACTTAAGTGCCAATAACTTTTAATAGGGTTGTCAGATCCTTGATGTTTTAGGCTCATTTGAAAGGTCTTTCGATTATCTAACTAAAGATGGGTCGCATGATGGACCCGGACATCATTTTCATTGAAATATCTGAGATCCGGCCTCCAAAAAGTGTATAAATAACACTTAAGTGCTAATAACTTTTGATAGGGTTATCAGATCTTCAATGTTTTGGGCTCATTGGAAAGGACTTTTTAATACCTTTCTGAAAATGTATAACATGACAGGGTTTCTTACAAAAACCACCCTTTTTACAATCTTCCGAACATACGCCAAAATCGTTTTTTTAGCATAACTTTTGAAGTACTTTACTAAACTTCATAATTTTCAATAGGGACTTATGGGACCCCAAGACGAATTGAATGAGACCAAAACGGTCCAAATCGGTTAAGCCAGTGCAGAGATAATCGAGTGCATATTTTTTGGTGCACAGACCCACATCCCTACACACACACACACACACAGACATTTGCTCAGAATTTGATTCTGAGTCGATAGGTATACGTGAAGGTGGGTCTACGAGGTCAAATTAAGAAGTTCATTTTTCGAGTGATTTTATAGCCTTTCCTCAGTAAGGTGAGGAAGGCAAAAACACATTTTTTCATCTATCAAAGTGTTGGAGCTCCGTCGCTCAACGGTGTCCGAGCCACGTAGCCTAGTGGTAACGCTCCCGCCTAGTAAGCGGTAGATCGGGGTTCAAATCCCGGCTCGGACCAACACAACTGGTGATCTTTTCCCTTCTGGATTCGATTGCTTAGTAAAGGGAAGGTAGTGTATCGTCACAAACTGGACCTTATCACGACACCTTAGGAAGGCGAAATATGGAATGTTAACATTAACCTTAACATGTTAACATTAAGTTGAGAATGAAATTGCCACTGAATCCGCTTTGTAAATGCCGGCCCCGATACTCTTCAAGGGTGTTCCCCTCAGGAACTGGGAAAGATTTACTTTTTTTTTCCGTCGCTCAACTGAATCTGGCAGCACTTGTTAAAACCGTTTGACAGGTTGCTTTGACCCAACTTTAGCGCGCAACGGCAACCGTTGCTGCGATCGACTAGGAAGAAGGAGAGGGAGAAAAAGCGCGCGAAAACTGGTGACGTGAGAGCGTGGAGAAAATGTTCTTGAACAGTCTGTTTACACTCGCGGCAGAATCAACATTTAGTTCACTCTAGTGTTAAAATTAGTTAATAAATCTAGTTTAGTGAATTCCGGAGTTCTTCTTCTCTCCATCCACGGCCCCGAGAACTATTCCGCTGTTCAAGTCCACTTCCGTCAATCTTTTTTCAACCAGTGCCACGACCGGGCCCGAACACAAAGCTAAAAAATAGTTTTAAAACCGCAACCGTTTGCAGGGTTACTTTTTAGAGTGTACCAATGTTCTATAATATATTCTCGTATTTTATTTAGTTCAGCCAATCTTGCATTTGAATTACCCTTTGGACGTTTATAGTGACTCGTGTATTGCAAGGGAATTAAAAAAAATGATCAGCGGCAGTATCTGACTTGATTCTTTATTAAAGAAAAAAACCACACATTCAAAAAGGTTTCGAGCTATTAAATCACTAAAAAACGTAGCACAAGAAATAAAAAAATCAATGATTCGTGATCAGGCAACTATTCCGATTTCATGTGAGTTACCCGAGCAGACGGAAATAACTTGGGAAGGTCAGTTTTTGATATTGTGAGAAGATCGAAATATGTTATATTATGATGGGATTAGTTGTTAAAATAACAAAAAATCAATAACAACGATTCGTTCGAAGAATAACTTAAACTGTTATTATGTTGTTATTGCAATAACAAACCAATAACACAGAAGGAATCATGAAGGAATAACAAGATTTGTTATTTTTTGCGCAGAGGAGGAGCAGCATAATAACAAAAATTGTTATTGAACTGGTATGTCTCCATAACAAAAAAAGTTATTGTTTTGGTTTATTTGCCACTTGCAAATAAACCTGCAGTTGCCATAACTCTTCTGTACTAGTCCGGGCTGCAGAGTCGGGTACCTTCAAGCGACTTTGAATCCATACTTTGAAGACAACTCCGACTCTGGATGCAGGATATGACGTCAACGCCGACTTCAGCTCTCCAAAAATACCCGACTTCACAGATTCCGACTCCAAGTAAAAGTTGCTGAAAATTAGCTGAATCCGATGCCGTCTCCGAGGTCTCACTCCAGCTCGAACTTCAACGTCAGCTCCGACTTCCTCGCTCTGTGAAAATAATAGCAGTTTTTGTTATTCACATTTCAAAAATTCTCAATAAATAAATCAATTCCATTCCACAACTTTCAAAAGTTAATTTTATCAGATTAATTTAAGCTTAAGGACCCCATTTCATGGTTAAATAAATGACCACGACAAAAATAATAACAGATTGTGTCATGGACACTTAAAAACTTTTCCATTTGTGCGATTTATGGAATTTTATTTGTAAGTCAGAATACCATACGAATAACAAATCTTGTTTTTAGGAGTATTTTTGAAATGTCTAACATTTCCTCTTATTAGCGTGTTATTAAACATTTTCAATATAATATCACTTCAATACCAAAACTTGTTATTTTATCAGAAACTGTTATTATTTTTTCTTTTTGAAGTTGAAGTTCAGGATAAAATAATAACACTTTTTGTTATTTTAACAGGATTTGTTATTGAAATATTATTAATTTTGTTATTACCGTCTGCACGGGTACCCAGTTTAAGATGTAATGAATTCATAGTGTTTTTTGCCCACTGAATCCAAATTCAAATGAAATTTGTACCGAAAGTCCACATTTTTTAGTACAACTTTTTTCATGTTTGTAATACAACGACATCAATATTTTTTATTTATTTTAATACTCCCGGTAATTCTGAAAATATGTGTTTAGGTTCTTAAAAAAGTTCAATCTTAAAATTGTCATGCCGGAAGTATTTTTTTTAACATGAATGCACTTCGCGTTAGCTAACACGAACGTCCGGATGGATATTGTTTCACATGATTTATCGCATCGCATCTGCATATTTACCCACCAACACACTCGCACACAGTTTCCAGCTTTCAGCAGCATCAGCTTCCTAAATGTGCCGGCACACACCCAGCGGGATAAGGAAGCAGACGAATATGAATATTTGCCCTCCTCCTTATCATCGCATTAACGGATGGCTGAAGAAACGACTCTCTGCTTGGACCAGACCAAACCATGCTGGCTCAGTAGCTGGGAGTGCACGGTAGAGTGACCGGAAAATATGACGCTCACTACTTTTCTTGATTCCGCAGGCATAATTAAGTAATATTATTATCGGTGGAGTTGCTTGAGATAATTGCATATTAATTTAACTCGAATGTTATAGTTTTATTTCTGGGCAGGAAACTCACTTAAATTCAATTCTGCCATTTGGAGCGTGTTCAGGGAGCACAAATCTATCATACCTTGCCTAAACTGAAGTATTTACTGACATCAATTTAAAAAATGTAAAATGTGTAGGGGAGAGTGGGGAGACTTGATCCCCTTTTTTTGTATCGCACATAACTCTGTCAATTTCTCACAAAATTATGAACTTTTTGCATGAATTGAAAGCATAAACATTCAACTATGTTTGGCTGATAAGGGTATTTCACCAGATAAACTCTTCGAATCATGCCAAGCGTTTTAAAAAAATATTTTAAACCGGCATTTTCAAAATGTTGGGGGTAATTTGATCCCCCTTACAACATTTTGAAGAAATCTTAAGGACAATGTTCCTTATTCATCCAAACTTTTAATTTTCTATTAGTTACAGCAATTTCACATTAAACCTGTACGTATGTGTTCAAAATATAACTTGTTTAGCATGCAAAATATTTAAAAACTTAAAATTTTCTTTTTTAGTCCAAAATTGAGCATTAGGAGATTTAATTAAATTCCAAATTTGAGCTCATTCTGACCACGGGAACCCCTCCCTCCAATCGCTTAAAGTTTGTATGGGAAACATCGTCAAAATGTATGGAGAAAAGCAACTGTTTTACTTTTTTACCTGTGGAAGGTGCCATAGTTATCCGATTCTTACCATTTCTCAAATGTAGAACCTTCATTAAATTTAGAACAACTTTCCCGAAGACACCATATTTTTAGATTTTTTTCCCGCGAAGTTATTAGCGCCCAAAACTGACCATTTTTGCGTGGCCAGCTGTAAGGGGCTACCTAACAACGATGTTTAATTCCAATTCGTACACGCACGTGCTCTCTCTCAGGTTCAAACTCTCTCACGAGCTTGCTCGATTGCCTGCCTGTTTACCTACAAGCGCGCGCGCTGTTTCTCTGCTTGGACTTTTGTCGTCGTCGTCGTTTTCGTTTGCTATCCGCTGCGATGCGTTCCTGGCATGTTTATTATAATTTTCAAGATATATTTCGATATTTATTTCGAGATATAAAATTAAATGTAATATGTGATTAACAATAGATATCTTATTATCAGAGCGTGTGTGAAAGAATACAAATTTCGATAAATTAGTTCATCCATGAATTGTCATCTGTTATTATTGAGTAAATTTTTAAATAGGGATATTGTAATTGAAATTTATTCCTTTTTTTTTTTATTAAGCTCAAGACTGGGATTTTAACTATTCTAGAAAAAGTATAAGATTTTTTTTAACTTAGTCAAGTATAGATTTTAGGAAGAACAATACACTTAGACAATTCATCGTTTAGGGGAACTGTTTTTTCCGCTTTTGTATACAATCAAACAAGCTTAAAAAGAAAACATTTTAAGTTTTTTCATAGTGCTATGATCACGATTATTTTTCATTCCATACAAAATATTTAAACTGCCGAAAATCTAACAAACTTCCTTACAACTTCCTTTGACGATTATTAGAAGTTTATGTCAGATTCCAAAACATCCAAAAAGTGAAACGATGTCTAAAAGCCTCAAAAATAGAGATTGTTGAGCTAGCTAGTTTTATATCTGGAATCAAATTGCCTTCAAATGGACAAGCAGTTGGTCGGATGATATTTAGAGTTAAAAAAAAAACAAAATTTGTATTACCTCTCTAATGAACATATACGAACAACTGGAAAAACGAACAAACCCTGTTCATTTGCTTCATTTTTTTAATGGCCTACGCTGTCTTTTATTCAAATTAATTGCGAACAAAACCATCGACATTTTTTAATGTTATGCTAAATATATCTCAAAACAAAACTGCTATTTTAGTTGAAAATTATAATAAACATGCCAGGAACGCATCGCAGCGGATAGCAAACGAAAACGACGACGACGACAAAAGTCCAAGCAGAGAAACAGCGCGCGCGCTTGTAGGTAAACAGGCAGGCAGGCGAGCAAGCTCGTGAGAGAGTTTGAACCTGAGAGAGAGCACGTGCGTGTACGAATTGGAATTAAACATCGTTGTTAGGTAGCCCCTTACAGTTAGCCGCGCAAAAATGGTCAGTTTTGGGCGCTAATAACTTCGCGGGAAAAAATCCTAAAAAATTGGTGTCTTCAGGAAAGTTGTTCTTAATTTAATGAAGGTTCTACATTTGAGAAATGGTAAGAATCGGATAACTATGGCGCCTTCCACAGGTAAAAAAGTAAAACAGTTGCTTTTCTCCATACATTTTGACGATTTTTCCCATACAAACTTTAAGCGATTGGAGGGAGGGGTTCCCGTGGTCAGAATGAGCTCAATTTTGGAATTTAGCCTAGTGATGGGTCAATCTTTGATTTCAGGGGGTAGCCCCAAAAAAGTCCGGATTTGGACCACCCTACTGAGCATGTTAACAAAAGCTGGTAATTTTTGTTTACAAAGCTTTTGAAAAATGGTTCAAACTGCAGTAAGTTATGTACAACTATACTAAAGGAAACTATGTACGAAAACCCAGCCCAATTATTTAATCTTGAGGCTGATTCCAGTGACTGTAAAAATGCAGGGCTCAAGACTCCCTAAACGCACTTTTTTAAACAATTGATTGTAAAAATAAATAAATTTAACGTCAAATTCGTAAGGGTTTTGGAGTTAATATGTTTATCAAACAATTCATGTATAAGAAATATTTTTTGAATAATTTTTGAGTGTTTTCTATACTTATCAAAGCAAAGAAAAAAGATCTCTTGGAAGTTTTTTGCAACACTTTTTAGAAAAATGTGTGTAACTCAATCTAAACATTTTTTTAAATTTTTTTCTTTGTTTTCTACAATGAGTTTTAGTCAATTTCGCACAACTTTCTAGAACAAAGCTAATTGTTTTACCCACATGTTGACGAGATACAGGCTTGGGATCAAGTGTCCCCGGGGATCAAGTCTTCCCACTCTCCCCTACTGAATTGTGCCAAATAAATCGTCGAAAAAATCCATTCTTCACAGTCACCCTAGTGCGCAGCCAGAGTGTGTTCGGCTCCAGGAAAAACGAGAGTGATCCCCAGACCCGGCGGCGGAGCTGACAGCAAGTAATGCAAACGGCGGCGGCGACAGCAGCAACGGCATCTGCCAGCATCCGTTGCCAGCGGCGGAGGCTTCAACAAAGGATAACGAAGGGTTTATCGTAATCATGAATGTTCATGATTCGCTGTGTGTGTGCTGTCATGTGCCCTCCTCGGCTTACCTTTCACCCTTTTTCCACTCTCAAAATTGCCCATCTGAGCCGGGATATACTGCCAACGGGGCCACGACTTGATGGTGTCACAGCAAGCAGTATGTCCTCCGGGTCATCCCCTGCCCAAAACATCCCTCCCCCCGCCAGAGAGGAGACAGATGCGTTAGCAGCAGCAGCGTCTTCAGGGCACTTGTGCTCGAAATAGACGACCGCCAGAAGTGCTCGAAAGCTTAAAAAAGTGCGAAAGGTGAAGAAATCCGAACCCCCTTCACCGTATGAAACGAGATAAAGGGAGGTACCATGCTGTCAGCCGGAGAACGGGTGACGTGGAGCAACAATAATTTATGGCACTTCGAATACCGTAAGTTTCCGGTGCCCTTGCGTCCCCAACGAGAGAAAAAAAAGCGGAGAGTTTTCCTGTGGATTTTTCTTGCTTGCCAAGGGTTGTTACGAGCAGAAGACACCCTTCGTCAAAATAAGGAAAATTTACAACAGTAAACAATGGAGGCGTTTTGCATAATGAGTGTGTGAAATTTTAATTTGTTGATGTATAAAAGGGGAACTCTTAACGAAAGGTTCACAGAGCTGATTTAAGATCAGATAAATTTTAATGAAAATTAATCATATGTAATGAATGAGATACAATCCATGGCTCTAAGTGAGAGCCAATGAAACTCTTTTAAAGATGATTTTTCCGTCTTTGTAAATATTGTTTTGCTGATGAAATAGAATATAGATTTTTTTGCAATTCCGTCGTTAAACTACTTACTTTTCCTGTCATTCTTGAACGACGAAATAGCCTACTTTTCTGTACCAAAAATAACTGAATCGAATAGCAACACTTTTCAAAATAAATGCTGAAAAGTTCTACTTTTCAGCACAGAAATGGGTGCTGAAAAGTTGAACTTTTCAGCACTTGTTTCGAAAAGTAACACTTTTCAGCATTTTTTGATTTAAACGATTTATTGAAAAAATACATGAAAATTTTACTTAAAATTGCACTTAATGAATGTTTTTCGGAATTGCAAAAAATGTTGTATGGAACGCGTTGCAAAACTTGATTTTTTCAGCACTCTTCGTATTTATCCAACTCGGTGAACCTCGTTGGATAAATGTACGACTCGTGCTGAAAAAATCCTCTTTTTGCAACTTGTTGCATAAACTACTATTATGATTTAGTATTTTTGTATATCAGTTATATTATTTCCATACCATAAAAGACGCAACGTCGGAGGAGAGGGGGTAATATGCACCCGGGATAAAACGAACCCCCTGCTTTTATCGTTATTGTGTATAATTTCCGGAGCAACAAAAACGTCAACAGGTTCATTCTTATGCAAAATTGGCTGAACTTTCTGAAAAAAACATTTTAAAAGCACAATTGAGTTTTAGGGGTTGAAAAATTTGAAAAAATGGTCAGAATCATACCTCTGCAAAAAACTTTTTCATAAAATTAAGATAACTCGTTTTTACATACAACATTTTGTTTTATGTCTGCTTTACTGGAACATTGATACACTCTAAACAGTAATCCTGCAAATTTATAAAAACACGTTATTTTAAAATTAAAAATTTTGTTCTAAATGAAAAAAAAAATATCTCTCTGTGGAGTAATCAAGATAAAGAACATTAAATTTCCCATAAAATGCCATGTTTCACGGTTTTAGGCAGTTGAGTAACGGGAAATGACAGCAATTTTGAGTACGCCATCAAATCAAGCGTTCAATTTTACACAAAAATCCCTTTAACACCAAATTTCTACCTCCTCCTATAAATCCAAAAATCCGTCACAAAAAATCGAAAAATTGACCTCGGATTTGTGATCAGGGACCATAATTACCCCTAAAAGCAAAGTTTCACGAAAATCAAACAGAAGTCGGGACAACCTTTTCCGATTTCCTATGATTTGATCGCGGAGTGTGTCCCAAATTTATTTTTAATTGAATATTTTACAACAAGCGTGGTCGGTACAAAATGCACCACTGTGATACTCTTTTGTACATACTGAGGTATAATCTAGTGGCGACTGTTGAAAATTGCTATAACACGGTGCATTTTGCCCCAATAATGTGGTGTTTTTAGAAATCTGTTGTAGAATAAATCTGACGTAGAATAATAAATGTTTAAGGACATTAAACACAATTATTTGACAGTAATGCTTATAAGGTTGACAAATAACAGTTTTCAGGTGCATATTACCAGCTCTTCCCCTTGATTTTTAAATAAAAACGTTACTTAATCCACCTTTGGGTGGTTGGTGCCTTCCTCGCATTCATAAAGTGAATACACTACACAGCCTCCAAAAAGTTTATCAAAAACACTTATTTTTTATCAATATCCGGCCTCAAAAAAAGTGTATTAAAAACACTAAAGTACTAATAACTGTTGATAGGGTTGTCAGATCTTCAATCTTTTGGGCTTGTTGGAAAGGTCTTTTGATTACCTATCCAACGATGGTTCGCATGATAGATTCGGACATCGTTTTCATCAAAATTTCTGAGATCCGGCCTCAAAAAAGTGTATAAATAACACTTAAGTGCTTATAACTTTTGATAGGGTTGTCAGATTTTCAATGTTTTGGACTCGTTAGAAAGGTCTTTTAAATACCTTTCTAAAAATGTATAACATGACGGGTTTTCTTACAAAAACCACCCTTTTTACAATCTTCCGGACTTTCGTTTAAATCGTTTTTTCAACATAACTTTTGAAGTACTTTCCTAAACTTCATAATATTAACTAGGGTCTTGTGGACTTGTGACGGATCGAATGAGACCAAAACGGTCCAAATCGGTTCCGCCAGTCCGGAGATAATCGTGTGCATATTTTTCGGTGCACGGACTCACATCCAGACACACGCACAGACATTTGTTCAGAATTTGAGTCGATAGGTATACGTGAAGGTGGGTCTACGAGGTCGAATAAAGAAGTTCATTTTTCGAGTGATTTTATAGCCTTTCCTCATTGAGGTGAGGAAGGCAAAACGTTACAAAATCCACCTTTAGGTGGTTGGTGCCTTCCTCTCATTTATAGAGTGATTCCAACCCCCCTAAAGTGTCCACATGATTCATGGATCTCCCCTGCAGCACCTAAGAGGTCCTAATAAAAATAAGTGATGAGTAAAAAAACAGACTACCTACAGACTTTTTGTCAAGATTATACAGACACCGCCTTTGAGGAAAATGGCATCCCTCTACACGGCTTTTCCGTGGCGATCAGACCCGACCATTTGAGGTTATGTAAATTCAGACAATTTTTTAAACTGCTTGTAATGTTAGATAGGTTAGTCAGATCTTGAAAATTCTTAATCCACAAGAAAGGTAATTTAAGAACTTTTATAAAAATATATGATATGGCCATGCAAAAACCACCCTTTTTTGCAAATTGTCAAATTTATATGCAGCAGCTTTTTAAGCATAACTTTTGATGTGCTTTAACAAATCTTGTAAATTTCAATAGGGACTTATGGGACCCCAAGAGGAATTTAATGAGGCCAAAACAGTCAAAATCGTTTCAGCCAGTGACGAGATATTCCAGTGACATTGATTTGGTACACATGTCTACATACAGCCAAACACGCAGACATTTGCTCAGCTGGTGATTCTGATTGGATATGTACAAATTAAGGTAGGTCTAGAAGGTCTAATCAAAAAGTTCATTTTCTGAGTGATTATGTAGCCTTTCCTCAGTATGGTGAGGAAGGCAAAAATGAGTTTCAAAATAGTATTTTATATTCAAAATAGTTATTTTACACTTTTTCAAATTATTGTAACGATATTTAATAAGATTACAAATATGGAACAAACATTTAAAAGCTCACAAATTTATTCAGTGGTAAAGCAACTAATTTTTTTTTTTTTTTTTTAATTTATATTTATTTAGATTTTCTCTTTTATGTACATTCATTCAGATAAAATATTATTGAGTGTCCAATCACAATCGATGACTTTTCACCTCAATTTTAAATACTAGCAATTTTCATTTATTCATGAAATATTGTAGCTTTCGCTATTCAGTGATTTTAAATGTAGGAGGTCCTACATGTACAAAAGGGAAAAGGGATACCTTAAAACTAACTTATAAACTATATAAAGAGCGGATCAATGCAGCTGAAGACTGCAATGATTTTTGTCGAAATGCATCAATTATCTTATTGGACATAACATCCAAAGTGTCAACTTCGGCTAATTGATGAAGTTCACTGGTGCTGAACCAGGGAGGAAGTTTCAGAATCATTTTCAGAATTTTGTTCTGAATCCTCTGAAGTTTTTTTCTTCCTGGTTAAGCAACAGCTTGTCCAGATCGGCACAGCATAAAGCATGGCAGGTCTGAAAATTTGTTTATAAATTAACAGTTTATTCTTGAGACAAAGTCTAGAATTCCTGTTTATAAGTGGGTACAAACATTTAATATATTTGTTACATTTAACCTGGATACTTTCAATGTGATCCTTGTAAGTAAGGTTTTTGTCAAAAGCAAGTCCAAGATATTTCACTTGATCCTCCCACTTTAAATTTACCTCATTCATCTTTATAATGTGATGACTTTTTGGTTTAAGAAAATCCGCCCTTGGTTTGTGAGGGAAAATAATAAGTTGAGTTTTTGCAGCATTTGGAGTAATTTTCCATTCTTTCAAATAAGAATTGAAAATATCCAAGCTTTTTTGTAATCTTCTTGTGATGACACGAAGGCTTCTACCTTTGGCGGAGATGCTTGTATCATCAGCAAAAAGTGATTTCTGACATCCTGGGGGCAAATCAGGCAAGTCAGAAGTAAAAATATTGTATAAAATTGGACCCAAAATGCTTCCTTGAGGGACGCCGGCACGTACAGGTAGTTGATCAGATTTGCTGTTCTGATAACATACCTGCAGAGTACGATCCGTCAAATAATTTTGAATAATTTTCACGATATAAATCGGAAAATTAAACCTTTTTAATTTCGCAATCAAACCTTTATGCCAAACACTGTCAAATGCCTTTTCTATGTCTAGAAGAGCAGCGCCAGTAGAATAGCCCTCAGATTTGTTGCTTCGAATCAAATTCGAAACTCTCAACAACTGATGAGTAGTTGAATGCCCAAGGCGAAATCCAAACTGCTCATCAGCGAAAATTGAATTTTCATTAATGTGCGTCATCATTCTATTAAGAATTATTCTTTCGAATAATTTACTAATAGATGAAAGCAAACTAATGGGCCGATAGCTTGAGGCTTCAGCAGGATTTTTGTCCGGTTTCAAAATCGGAATTACTTTAGCATTTTTCCAACTACTGGGAAAATATGCCAAATCAAAACATTTGTTGAAAATTTTGACCAAGCTACTTAAAGTTGCTTCTGGTAATTTTTTAATTAAAATGTAAAAAATGCCATCCTCACCAGGGGCTTTCATATTTTTAAATTTTTTGATAATAGATTTTATTTCATTCAGATCCGTATTAAAAACTTCATCTGATGAAAATTCTTGTTCAACAATATTCTGAAATTCTATTGAAATTTGATCTTCAATAGGACTCAAAACATTTAAGTTGAAATTATGAGCACTCTCAAACTGCTGAGCAAGTTTTTGAGCTTTCTCCCCATTAGTTAATAGAATATTATCACCATCTTTTAAAGAAGGGATTGGTTTCTGAGGTTTCTTAAGAACCTTTGAAAGTTTCCAAAAAGGTTTGGAATAAGGTTTAATTTGTTCGACATCTCTTGCGAACTTTTCATTTCGCAGGAGAGTGAATCTGTGGTCAATAACCTTTTGCAAATCTTTTTGAATCGCTTCAGTGCAGGATCACGAGAACGTTGATACTGTCTTCGGCGAACATTTTTCAGACGAATCAAAAGCTGAAGATCGTCATCAATAATGGGAGAATCAAATTTGACTTGGACTTTAGGAATAGCAATATTCCTAGCATCCAAAATTGCATTAGTTAAAGATTCCAAGGCTGAATCAATATCAGCTTTGGTTTCTAAAACAAAATCATGATTTAAATTATTCTCAATATGATGCTGATACCTGTCCCAATTAGCTTTGTGGTAATTAAACACAGAACTATTGGGTCTGGTAACTGCTTCATGAGAAAGTGAAAAAGTTACTGGAAGGTGATCAGAATCAAAATCAGCATGAGTCACTAAAGGACCACAATACTGACTTTGATTTGTCAAAACCAAATCAATTGTTGATGGATTTCTAACAGAAGAAAAGCAAGTTGGCCCATTCGGGTATAAAACCGAATAAAGACCAGAAGTGCAATCTCTGAATAGAATTTTACCATTGGAATTTACTTTTGAATTATTCCAAGATTGGTGTTTGGCATTAAAATCACCGATAATCAAAAATCGAGATCTATGCCGAGTAAGTTTATTCAAATCCCCTTTGAAATAATTTTTATTTTCCCCAGTGCATTGGAAAGGCAAATATGCAGCTGCAATCATAATTTTCCCAAAAGAAGTTTCAAGTTCAATGCCCAAACTTTCAATAACTTTTAACTTAAAGTCACGTAACGTACTATAAGTCATACTACGGTGGATAACTATTGCAACTCCACCGCCATTTCGATTCATTCTGTTATTGGTTATAACTTTATAATCTGGATCACTTTTCAAATAAGTGCCAGTTTTTAAAAATGTTTCGGTTATAACAGCAACATGCACGTTATGAACTCGTAAAAAGTTGAAAAATTCATTTTCTTTCGCTTTTAAAGAGCGAGCATTAAAATTCATAATATTGATGGAATTACTTAGATCCATGATTAAACTTCAGGGTAAGAACAACATCATTCGCAAATTTTAATCCAATCTGGATAGCTTCCATCATGGATGTAGCATTACTCATTGTTTGAGTCAAACCAAACAGTGAGTTTTGCAAAAAAGTCATTTTTTCAAACGTAACATCGCCGAGATCAGAAGATCCCAAAGCGTTGCCAGCAGAAAAATTTTCAAATGAAATTTGAGGTACCTGCCCAATTTGAAAATTGGTAGAGGATTTAAAATTCGTGGATGAACCCGAACCCGAAACGACGTTGGCATAAGAAATACCATTGCTGTTACCTAACTTTTCCACGGTAGGGGTATTTCTAGCATTGTTCGAGTGAGACAGCACGAACGTTTGATTTAAAGATGCAGGTACAACCTGACTTTGAGAAAATTTCGGTTTGGATTTCGGCTGATGCTTAGCACGAGAATCCAAAACCTTTTTTCTGATGGGGCAATCCCAGAAATTTGATTTGTGATTTCCACCACAATTTGCACATTTAAATTGGGTGACTTCTTTCACGGGACAATTGTCCTTGTCGTGAGAAGAATCCCCGCAAACCATGCATTTTGGAACCATGGCGCAATGATCAGTACCGTGACCGAATGCCTGGCAACGCCGGCACTGGGTCAGATTCTGGCCATTACCGCCATGTTTCTTAAAATGCTCCCACTTTACCCGTACATGGAACAAAAACTGAACTTTGTCCAAAAGTTTCAAATTGTTGATTTCATTTCTGTTGAAATGAATCAGATAAAATTGTGAAGTCAAACCAAAGCGAGAAATATTCCCGTTTGATTTTTTCTTCATTGGTATTACTTGGGATGGGGCAAAGCCAAGCAACACCTTAAGTTCGTTTTTGATCTCATCCACCGACAAGTCGTTGGAGAGACCTTTCAGGACCGCCTTGAATGGACGAGCATTCTTGGTCTCATACGTGTAGAAATTGTGTTTGTGGTTTTTCAAATAACCAACAAAAGATTGGTGATCTTGTAAAGATTCCGTCAACAAGCGACATTCTCCTCTTCGACCAAGCTGGAACGAAACCTTCAAATTACAAGTTTCCTTGCAATTCTTCAGTTGCGTTCGAAAGCTGGCCAAATCGGAGACGGAAGTCACTACAATTGGCGGAGCCTTTACTCGTTTCTCGACGGCAGAAGGCTCAGTACGAGGAGAAGGATCCTTGTCAACAGTTTCGGATAAAACACCGAAACTGTTTGCCAATGGGATTGGAGGATTGACCTCACTTTCAGAATCAGAATCAGACCTCGGATGAGGCTGTTTTCTTTTTCTGTTTCCGTTAGCCGGTTTAGCGTTCAAACGCTTCACCGACGTAACGATCAAATCTTCAGAAGATTTGCGTTTACCTTTGTTTTGACGCATTTTGCAAGCAAAGTTCTCTTAAATAGATGGCTTCGTTTGTAAAATACAACAAAATTTCAGGTGGGGTTAGTCTTGAAAAGACTGTTAGAATTTTGGAAAGTAACTCAGGTAGTCTTTAAAAAGACTGTGAATTTTGTTTGAAATAACTCTGAGCTTAGGTAGTAAAAAATACCGCAGCTCTAGTGTCCGTTCACCACGAAGGTTCGCGGTAAAGCAACTAATCAAAGCAGACATGACAAGACAAAAGAATGTAATTTTATGCTGTTTTACAAAATAAATCAATAGTTGTCCGATTCTTAACAAAAGTACACTAAAATGTCAATTTTTTCAATTTTCAATATGATTTTCAAATGATTTTTCTTATTTGTATGATTCAATAATTACAATGGGCTTTAAATGCGTTTTCTTACCTCAACGCCAAAAATATTAAAAAAAAGGATTGATTGAGAGAAGAGTTTTGTTTTTATAAATCTGCTCCTTTCGTTGTCCGTCACGCAAAAATAATGGCTGACAAAAAGTCAAATTTCAACCAATGCGTTCAGTTCAAGGAGCAAATGATTCGTCTTTCAATTTGTCATAATTTGTAGAAGAGCAAAAGTTTAAAAAAAATAAAACTGTCAAAACTGTAGCGATTGTTTTGGTGTGCCTTTTAAATGTCCAGTTTTACAATGCACTATGGTACATTGAGTGGCCAAGTTTCAAAAAAGTTACCTTCTCCTAATATTTTTTGGTATTTTTTTCTCGAAAGTAAACATTCTAACTAAGAAAAATCCAAATTTTCAAAGCTCTAAGTTTGTTCATTACGGAGATACGCAAGCTGAAAGTCAAAAAATGGAGTAAAAAACTAGCGTTTTTCGTAAAAAAGGCTGATTGTTTAATTTTAACATAGCTCAGCCATTTCAAATATTTCATTAGGACAATTATACATCGTTGGAAAGGTAATGAGATAAGCTTTGAAACTATTAATAGATAAAATGTTGTTTCCAAACCAAAAACTGAAGTTTTCATCGAATAACTGAAGCATTTTTTTGACAAAACTTTTTTTTTTGTGTTTGTTAATCGAGTACTTTTTTTGCTAACCGATGCTAAACATGAAACTAAGATCACTTGAAAGATTGGATCATAATCTAACATTGCTGAAATTTCCAGCCTGCGATTTTTTGCGTTTTCGGAGATACGCCATTTTGAACATTTACGTTTTATCAAAATTTGCTGCAATCTACATATGCGTCCGTTTATTTCACTTGCTTTGCTACCTACTTCGTGGGCATCGTCGCTTCAAAAATCAATAACTGGTTTCAAGAAGTTCGAAATGACTTTATTGGAATTTTCTGTTGCCTACATTGAAAATTGAGTACCTTAGTCAAAATAAGGTATTCGTACCGAAGTTTCTCAAGCGAAACTGGAGAATCTCAGTTTGATACCGAAAAAAGTATTCAGCAAAATATTGACTTAGCATGATGCGATCATTCCATGAAACTGATCCACATTTAAGTTCTATGTTGGTTAGTACAAAACATCATAAAAAGTACCTTTAACATATCCTAAAGCCGTCAGAAACTCAATAATCAAATGAATTTTCATGAACAAGAACATTAGGATTAGTTAGAATATGTTTTGTATTTTATCGTTTTACTTCATAATTAATATTTTGGATAAAATTAATTTTTATGTTATTTGATTTAACAATTAAAATGTTCGCAATTTATGCCCGTAAGGGTGGGGGTGGGGGGGGGCTCTCAAGTTATATGGCATGGACTCACAAAAAGAAACACACAGCATTAAAAATAAATATTTGACTAAAAATGAATTTATTACGCTAAACAAAATTTTGTTGGTGGGGAGGAGGGGAGGGGAGGGGGGTGAAAGAAAGAGGAGGGAAGGGTTGTGTCCTTAAAGTGGGAATGTATTAGCTTATCCATAATTTAATAATATAAACTTGCAATACAATATACACGCAACTCTGTTGCACTTGCAAATGTATGAAAAGACTATTTATTATAAACAATCAACTATTGAAAAACGTGAAAAGTCATAAAAATGGACGTATATCATTTCAATACCATACAATTACCCAAATTTGTATGAAAAAACATTTAAAAAGCAAAAAAATAATTTGGCCGCCTGTTTGTATGGAGATGGCCCATAGTGCAATGTTGTCCCGTCACGCTACATTTTCATTTAAAGAAAAGCACAGATACAATATTGTTCATTCTACATAACATTTCTATGTAGGAAAATAATGTATCTTTCCAAATATGTAAAAATATTGGGGGGTTTCTCTTCTTATTGTGCCACTTTAGCCAAAATGCAAAAAAAAACTTGGGATTTTTTAAAAGGAGCTAAAGAATCGGTCGGTTAAAGAATTTTTCATGTACTTAATTTTTTGCAATCAACAACGTTATTTATGTATGCCAAAATAGAATAGTTTCTGAATAAATTATCAAAATCTGTCATTATATTTTTGAAATTAAAGTGGATTTCAAGTATGATTTTTAACTTTATTTTTAAAATTACAGAGGAGTCATTCTTTCGTTCAAGATTTAAACTTTGAAAAAATGCATCGTTTGGCCTATTTTAAAATTTAAAAAAATCTGTTGTAAATTACAAATATTTTGATTCAATTTGAGCGAGATTTTTTTTTCTAAAGTTTGTATGCAAGCTTGGCCCTATCATAATCAGCACCATGAAATTTTAACTCGTTTAACTCATGAACCCGAAATAAAAGCTCAACAAGTAACACAATAAACATGTGGCTGTTTATTTGTTTTTGGGTTAACTACGGTCTGAAGTTTAAATGAGTCTCAATTATTAGCAAATTAGTCCAAACCCCTATCCAACCCCTCTTCTACCTGAGTGCCTTCACGTGGTCCCAGAGAAAAAGTTTAAATTAAATCGTATGCACATGCCTTGGACCTCTTTTATCCGGCAGGAATTAAGGTCACCGGTTTTCATCCGATTCCCAAACCAAGTGCCACAATGGCAGAGAGCGAGCGAGCAAGTTCGGAAATCATTCCTACCAACTGCGACAGCCAACCCCAGTGTGAGTGTGGGAGAAAATGTTTTAGAAAGCTTTTAAGATAATCATTATTTATATGCAAACTGTCCTGAAGCTGCGGCGACAACGACGCCGACGAGCGAGGTCGAGCGAAAGCATCGTTGAACTCTCTTGCACACCGAGCCAGTAACCGACAGCGTCAACGTGGAAAACGAGGGATCCCTTCTACTCCTTGTGCCCTTTTTCGTGGAGGGAAAACGAATCCTCACCCCTTTTTTCTCCCTCTTGGTGTCACCTCGCTTCCCGCCCTTAAAATGTAAAGCATGGAGCAACGAGCTTTTCCGGAGAATTCCGCCGTTTTGAGGTTACAATTTCGAGAGCAAGATCTCTTATCAACGAGCCGGGGAAAAACGAGTCACTCGAAAAGATCAACACAAAGAAGAGTCCCGGCTATGAGAAGATTGTTGATTTTATGATTTATCCCGTTTAGTGAGAGCAGCATTCGCAGCAGCGTTCAGCACCCTCCGAGGGCCACCACGGTCATTCTCTCGGGCCGTCTCCCCTTTCCTCGGTTCGTCGTCGCCGGCTTCGAAGAGACAAAGAGCCGGAGAAAAAAAATGAGATCCCTTTTCCGAGATAAATTTATAGCAAAATGCTTCACAAACAGATATAAAATGAAGGAAAATGGCACCCCTCGTCTGAACTCTGGGCCTCGTCGCCATTGTCGTGGTCCTTGGAGAGGAGAAAGGACACGTGGGTGGGGTGTGAGGTCGGGGAAAGACAAAGAAACCCGGAAATTACTGCTTGCTCATCACTTTTGTACCGATTTCACGACCCACTTCTCGCACGCTCACAAGACCGGCCGGACTTGGAACTCGGGCGCAGAAGACTCGGGGAGCGAGTCATGATGAAGGGGAGGTCAACTCAGTAGGGTCGCAACAATTCACGAGAATCGTCGTCCCCGGCCACATCATCGTCGGATGGTGGCGTTGGAGTGTGTTATGTGGTGGAGGAGGAATTTGGGCGCAGATTCAGGCGACTGGGAGATTGTGGAGGGGGTGACAAAGTGTGTCTGGCCAACGACAATTTGACACAGTAGAGTGTAAAAGTGCTAGGGATGTTGTGCACTGATTTTTTATTTTTTTTTGCGGACAATGGAAATAAAAGCAGCAATCGTGATTGATGAATAGCGGTGTCGTTTGTTCAAGGATTGCTTGTTCTATGGGGGCAATTTTAAAATTTAAATAAATAACAATATAATGAACGTCAAATTTTATTAGCTGATATCTTGTGACGGAAGGGTGGTATGACCTCTTCCATTTTCGAACACTCGAAAAAAGACGTGTTCCTCAATAATTTGCAACCTGAAATTTTGATGGTTTAGAAATTTGGTGTCGAAGGGACTTAAATGAAATAGTGAACGTTCGATTTTATGACGTACACCGTATTCGGATAAAACGATTTTTTCATTCATCAAAATACAAAAAAGCTAGCAGCTAGCAAAATCTAAACATGTACCCTCCCTGTAAAGGCTTATAAATTGATCTCAGTTGAAAGGTTCTCCAAATCTCTGAATTGCAAATGAAACATCCTGGAGCAGAACTGTTAAATTCTAATAAAAACACAATTGAATTGAATTGAAATGGCAGTCAGATCATTATTCCAAGGAATTAACCTAGTACACGAAACACTATCATTAGTTTAAAAAAAAAAAGTGTATTTACGAAATGTTTACAATTGATTTTACTAATGAATTTCATTTCAATGAAAATTTATATTTCAAGCATACTTTGTTAGTTTTTAACTCGGAGGTCAACGCCTCCAGACAAATCCACCTCTCCCTGGTCTAATAGCCACGGGGATCGGTGGTGGGCTCTTCACTGGCCTCTTTTACCAAACGCGGCGAGCTTTCGGAGAGGACTCTTCGGCTCTGGGTCGAGATGCAACAGGGGGAAGCTGATCAGGGACTCAAAAGAAACACGATCTTTGCATTTTTCACTTGCTTTTTAATTACTTACGACGGTTTCATGTGTGTGTGTGTGTAGGGGTTTGGGCCGGCCGGCGGTACTGCGTGCTGCTGCTGGTTCGCGCTCTCCAGTCTGCTTCGAGCTGCTGACGATGATCTCGGCGAAGCCTCGTCAGGCTCACCGAGTCGCGCACAGGTGTGCTTCTGGACGGGTGCGGATGGACCGACGGAGCCAAGCCAGGCTACCGAACGTCGGCGGGTGTTCGACCACCACGGGCTTGGTGGAAACCAAAGGGGGTGCTTTACCTCGCGGACCGAGGACGGGTGCGGGTGCCACGTCAGGACACGTGGTCAACGGGACCTTCTGGGCGAGCTTTTTGGGCGTGCTCGGCTTCTGGCTGAGACGTTTGGCGTGTCTACAGCCCGGGCTGGCCGGGGAGAACTCGGTTCCCCGACGATAGCGGTTCTTCAGCTTAAAACTGCTGGGTCCTACACGTGGGTTTCGCACAATGGGGGAGGATTTGGTTGGGTTCGCTACTGGGGTTCTGTTTTGAGGTTATCGGGACTTGGCATACCTGATTCCAATCTAATCACTGCTCGGGTTCTTGTCTTTTCCACTCACGGGGGATACTGCGTATCCTTTGTCGGTTAAATAGTGTTGCACAACCGGATCTTATATGAACTAACTAGTGACGAATGTTAGTCAACTCGCGTGTAATTGGCTTCGCGGTCACGGTGGAAAAGACCGATGGAATCGACCCGACCCAGTAGCTAACCTCCCCCAAAGGTCATCAAGGTTCATCATGACCCTTTTTATTCATCCCATTCGTTAGTCGCACGGCAGTACACATAATTGGTGAGGAGTGTTTAACAAATTGTGTTAGGTGTATTCGAAATGACCGTTGCTAATCCTACTGTGGAGTTTATTCAAACTAGTGCTCCTAAACAATTTCCTTCTATTAGCCATTGATTAAAGGACGAACGAATAACATACAATGACTAACCTATCATATATTACGCAAAACATATAGAAAATACTATTAAAAAACATCGAAACTATAGAAACGAATATTATGGCACGGGTCATCATAGTGAGTTCACTCCGAAGAGTACTATGACCGTTTGCTCTCACTCTCTATCTCTTGTTGCTCTTGGTGAGTAATAGGGTAAAATGCCACAACGGTAACAACTTATTATTACGTTTTTCAATTGGAAATATTCATATTTACACTTAAAACGAATGTTCATAAATATTTATAAAAATTGTAATATAATGCATTGATAACCAAACATCCTGGAATTTCACGGGATTTCTCGGAAAATGTGGCATTTTACGAATTTCACGCTGTTTGCGAAATCGTGAAAAATCACTAACCCTAGTGATAGGTGACAGAACACTCCAATCGTCTTCACCACGACAACCTGATTTTGACATTCTACTTTCGTGCGTTTCACACACAAACGAATGAGTGCTACGCAAAGTTACTCAAACAGACATCGACTTCCCTCTAGAAATACATTCGCTCAGAGAACGGTCGTTTGACATTAGGTTTTACGCCGACTCGATTTGGAGGTTAGAAAGGAGTGCACGAAGACCATGTTAACAGTTCACACGAGCTGTCAAATGACGTCACGGCGTAAAACCTAATTCTACCAAGATTCATCTCTCCCATGATCGCATTCAAATGACTTCTGTCATCACGCAGCAAACACAAGGAAAAGTGAGACGAAAAACGAAAGAAAGAGCACGTTGTCTCGTTCGGGCGGGTGTTTGAGTGGTGCTTATTTTTCGTTCGTTTCGTCTTTGTTTTTACGTTCACCGACCGTCGCCAAGCAATGACGATCGTGATAGGCGCTGTCAGTAATCAAATTTCGTTTTTAGAAATGATCGCTGACAGAAAGTTCTATCAAATATCGAGCAGTCCCATTCATTGACAGATCCTTTTTCAAGCATTGGTTGTAATTCTGCCCTTTAGAAATGTTTATGGAAAAAAGATAATTCTTTTTTATTCACACACCCCCATTTCAAACCCTACAGCTAGCCCAGATTGTTCCCCTCACGAATGGTATGCTTTTCAATAACCTAGGTTGCGCTCGTTTGTCACTCACAGTCCAGCCAGCCAGCAAGCTTTCAAAGAAGGTGAGATGAGTAGAGGGTGACGATTCTCGAGATTTTCAATTTCCCGGGAATCGAGAGTTGAATTTGGCTATTTCCCGGGAATTCCCGGGACCCGGGAGATTTTTTTTACTACGCCAACAGTGTCAAAAATTTAAAATGAAAAGTAATAAATTTGTTTCTTTTAAATGAATTCAGTTACTGTTAATTCATACTAATTCTATGAAACGTTAATTTGAGCAGCCTCATTGTTTTGAGGAACTATATAAAACTTTAGATTTTTTTTTCTGAATCTGCAAAAACAAAATCGTTTCTTGAGTTTTTTTAAGACTCAAAATTGTAGTTTAAAATATTTACGAATCTTAATTCGCACTGAGTGATTTTTCAAAAGGTTCACAAACTTGTTATTAGATTTTTGTAAAAAAAAAACTGATATAGCTTATATATAATTTCCCATTTTATCGGGAATTTTGCAATATGATAAACAACGACTCAAGACAACAAATTAAATTGTTTTTTGTAATTTTTAAGTTCAACATTAAATATTCATTGAAAAAATATTTACAGTTATCAGGAAAACCCAAATGTTCACAAGAAACTAAATTGGATTGCTATGTTCAAGAGAAGATATGGAAATTGAACTTAACTTGAAAAAGCTTTTCCCTTTTACAAATAATTAGAAAACATAATATTTGAAATTAAAACATTTGATTTCATATCTAGGGTGTAACTGCTAAATAATTTTTAAGGTAAATTTTGGGGTCCACCCTTGGGTCCACCTTTTTTTGGCTTCTCTAAATTATAGTTATTGGAATTTTTGACAAGTTAAAATATACACTTTCTGAATAAGAAGATTAGAGAAACATTGGTTTATTCGAACTTGAACATCGAACAATGGACATTCAATGTTCTAAACAATTTTGAATTTTTCAAATGTTTTTCTGATTAGTTTATATAATTTTGCGTCGATATTTATAAGTTTAAATTTCCCGGGAGTCTCGACCGAATTTCCCGGGAATCGAGAGGTCCAAAAATGGTCAATTTCCCGGGAAATTTTTCCCGGGTATTCCCGCTCGTCACCCTCTAGAGATGAGGTTTCCGGTGCAGCAGGTTAATGGGAACCTGCAATGGTGGAAACTTTTTTGGCTGCCATTCTGTTCGTGCTGCCACGATCAACGAACTCGTGACACTGCAAAACGACTGCTGCTGCTGCTTCTCGGAACTCATGTATGGATAAACAACTGCAGGAACCAACTACAGCCCAAACATGCTACGTTGGAATTTGGCAGCGTGGCTTCGGGGCTCCCAAACGGATGCCATAGTTAGCAGGTGACACTTCAACGCTCCAAAGTGTCGAAATATAGAAACGTTTCGGGGATTATGAATCGACTAGACAGTTGAATGAATGCAGTTAGAGGTGTATTGAGGTTGGATTGAAAGTCATTTCTGTTAGAATTTCATTCTGGTAGAACAAAATTTGAAAAAAAACGTTACTTAATCCAGTTATGGTTGGTGCCTTCCTCTCATTTATAGAGTGATTCCAACCCCCCTAAAGTGTCCACATGGTTTATGGATCGCAGCACCAAAGAGGTCCTAATAAAAATAAGTGATGAGTAAAAAAAACAAACTGCCTACAGACTTTTTGTCAAGATTATACATACACCGCCGTGGGGAATAAATTGCGGTTATGTAAATTCAGAGCATTTTTTGAACTGCTTGTTATTTTAGATAGGTAAGTCAGATCTTGAAAATTCTTAATCCACAAGAAAGGTAATTTAAGAACTTTTATAAAAATATATGATATGGCCATGCAAAAACCACCCTTTTTTGCAAATTGTCAAATTTATATGCAGCAGCTTTTTAAGCATAACTTTTGATGTGCATTACTAAATCTTATAAATTTCAATAGGGACTTATGGGACTCCAAGACGAATCGAACGAGGCCAATACGATCAAAGTCGGCTCAGTCAGTGACGAGATATTCCAGTGACATTGATTTGGTACACATGTCTACATACAGCCAAACACACAGACATTTGCTCAGCTGGTGATTCTGATTGGATATGTACAAATGAAGGTAGGTCTAGGAGATCTAATCAAAAAGTTCATTTTTCGAGTCATTTTAAAGCCTTTTCTCAGCAAGGTGAGGAAGGCAAAAACAGCCTGTTGTAAAAATTGGATTTATTGGTATTGGTTACTCGAGTCAAACTTTAAATCTTTTGATTTTTTTGTCAATGATAAAATAACAAATCAATTAAAAGTTGCATGAATATGAGACCTGAAAACTTCATACTGGCAACAAACTTTGGGAAGTCAAACGTGCATAAAAAGTTAACTGGCTTTCACTGAACTTTTCCCTCTCATACATCAAACGGCACTCATCAGGCCGGTAGCATACCATGAAGTACCATCCATCTCCTCACAGCCATATCCTCCCGAGGCTCAACTCCCCAAGTGGAATTGACTTATGTGGTTTGGCCCGATGTAAATGTGCCGTGGGACCACCTTTTCCATTGGGGCTGGAAAAACAGCACGCCCACAGGAGAGAACACAGCCATTTATTTACGCTCCACTGGGGGCAATAATTTACGTATCGAAAATTGATACCTAAAAATAAACAAAATATGGTTAGCACAT
Source organism: Culex pipiens pallens (assembly GCF_016801865.2). Taxonomy (NCBI): domain Eukaryota; kingdom Metazoa; phylum Arthropoda; class Insecta; order Diptera; family Culicidae; genus Culex; species Culex pipiens. The sequence continues at coordinate 86,732,580 of NC_068937.1, read as the reverse complement.
GCTTCGCCCACCCACTCGTTTTGCAAACTTCCTGCATCACTGGAAAAACGGTGAGACCAACCTCCAACACAACCCACCCCCACCCACACACCTGTCAGCGGCAATCATTCCCATCCGATATCGTTCAACGTTTTGTGTGAGAAGGCTTTTTTGCTGAAGAAAATTTGCCTCTGATGTTGATACACTCGCTTTGTTAATGTGCAAAAGTTGCTCAACGATCTCACATGCGGCAAGAAACTGACTGAAGTGACTGCGAACAGTGTATGTGAGTTTGTGTGTGTGTTTTCTTGCAAAAAGTTTTTCCCACGAGCAAGCTGGAGTTCTTTTGGGGTGTGCTGGGAGAAGCTGGAAAATGGTAACAAACAACACCCTGCTCCTGTACCTTCCGGAACAATTTCGGATTGAGTTGTTTCTGATCGTTGAAGTTTGAATTATTGATAAACAATCGAGTTAAAAATTCATTGCCGCAATCTGCTACCCTTGGTAAGTTTCTTTACCAGTTGATGATTACAAAAGAAATCTTGTGGAGGTTGGCTGAGTACGATTGAATGTAGGAGTTGACTCTTTGTTTCATATTGTTTTTAAAACTTATTCATGAATTTTTGACGTAGACTTACGTCTTTGTCGAAGGTACTGGGGTGTCATTCCAAAAAACCCGGGCCGAAGGCCCTGGATTACTGCGTCATCCGTCAAACGCTTATATCTTCCTTCCCTCTAATCGAATCGACACGATTTATGTGGCATTCGATTCGAAAATTATTCAGCAATTTGCTATAAAACTTACATTGTTGGCAAAATAGTTTAACTATTGAAACAATTGAATGTTTTAAAATGTTTTCAAAATGCAGAGATTTTGCAAGCAAAATGAGCGCTTCCCACTCACGGACGGGAATGTCAAGTACCTATTTTGAGGGGAAAATCATCCGAGCAACGCGACCGAGTGTCGGTCGCGAAAAAGGAGGGGAAGTAGCGGGCCGAAATCATACATAAGAACGCGCGCCAGAGCCCATTCCATCATTCACGTCTCAGACGTCGGACCGGCAGCAGCAGCAGCAGCAGCAGCAGGAAAGCTCAGCCCAGAGCAGCAGCAGCAGGAGAGAGACCAGAGCAGCAGCAGCAGGAGAGAGGGACCAGAACTGGAAAAGAAGTGCGCATCGCCTTCTCGTCGTCACCGTCAGCCAGTTGCCTCTCGATGGCCGGACTGTTAGGATCTTTCGTGGTTGCTGTGGTTCGGAGGTGCTTCAATCCCCATCCCTCGTCCCACCCGGGACGAGGCATCAACAAGATGGGGCGCGCGCCTGCTGCCTTCCGCCGAAAAGCCTCTCGTGGGTCAAGCCTTGGTTGTTAAACAATCGGGACATCCAACTAGCTCGTCGCATTCGCGGCGAGCGCTTCTGAAAGATTTACGTCTCATCAAATTCTAGTGTTGAAAGAGTTGCCCTCGTCCCACCCGGGACGAGGCAGCGAGCTAATTTGAATTTAAATTTCAGGAACAAATTTTGGTCTTCGGGGGCGACGGATTGCACAGCTTTCTGAGGCTGCTCTCGCCCCCAACCCCTATGCCCCCTCTCCCCCTCCCCCCATTCGGCTCTCTAAAATTCCTTCGTCTCTTTCTTTCCTCTCTTTGCCGTTCGTTCGTCTTCTTCGACGGCCATGCCTCACGATCTTGAGCAGTTAAGTGAGGAACATGATCCAATTTTACTCGAGGCTGATTCGTTTGGGGATATTTGTGTCACAAAAGTTTCAGAGATGGGATTCAAACATTGTTTGTTGTTGTGTATATTTCGCCAAGTGCAACATATAAACAGAAAATTTCTTTCTTGATCCGGAATTTGTTCTGGTATGCAAAGCAGGACATCCGCATTGTTGTGTCTGGGGATTTTAACATTGATATCCTCAAACCAATGTCTGGTGGTCTCGTGGCGCAGGGGTAGCGGCTTCGGCTGCCGATCCCGATGATGCTATGAGACGCGGGTTCGATTCCCGCCTTATCCACTGAGCTTCTATCGGATGGTGAAGTAAAACGTCGGTCCCGGTTTCTCCTGTCTCGTCAGAGGCGCTGGAGCAGAAATCCCACGTTAGAGGAAGGCCATGCCCCGGGGGGCGTAGTGCCAATAGTTTCGTTCGTTTTTATCCTCAAACCGGAAAATTTGAAATTTGTTGATTTTATGAAAGAGTACCTCAAGCTTGATCTGCTTTCCAATCCTTTACAGACAACGACATTTGGGCGCACATGCCTTGACCTTGTTTTTGGCAGAAATGATCTAACACAGTCACGAAGGTATGTTTCGTATTTTAGTTATCATCGGCCGATTTTGACTTTGGTTGATACACCAGCCTAATCTAAATTTCGCACCACAATCATTTGCAAATACTACACGCTTTCCTAAACAACTTTGTCGGTTTCGCATCCATCAACAACGCCAGCACCTGCAGCATCCACCGCGGCCTATCACCCATCTGGACAGAACATCTCCCGGCTGCAGCCTGATGCCAAGATCGAGCCTGATGCCAAGACCGAGCCTTGCGACCAACGCCACCATCCAACTCTAATCGGTCCTTTTTAGGGCCACCAATTTTCTCACGAAAGAGTTCTTCTTGTTCATCATTCCCACCAAACACTACATACAATTTGAAAGAAAACCACCCCGAAATAACGCCCTTAGCTGAATTCCATCTCCCATTCATGATCATATTCCGTAAATCTATTTAAAGAATATAGCTAATTCTTCAAATTAATATATGGAAAACCCACATGTCCACATATCTAAATTTTACGTAAGTCTACGCCATTCCAGTTATGTCTGTGACATAACTACTTTGACTTTTGATTCGGATTTTATGCTACGAAATATGTAAAGAGTGACAAGAGGGAATTCCCGGGATTTTGTTGTTTTTGGGCCGGAAATGTATATAATCAAAAATATTAAATAAAAATAATACAAAGCCAAGCGTTGCGTTCTCTAAATGTACAATTCGAGAAAACCACGTCACGTTCCATGAGATTTTTTTTTATATTTAAGTTTGAAATTCAAACTTTAATGTGAGGCCATGATTTATTACGTTTAATTTTGGTGTGGAAATAGCCTAAGATGTTGTAAAAAGCCTCGTGAAAAATGCCGGATGGTATGTTTCTCCTAAAAAGTTCTATAGCATGAGCATGAGCATGAGAGACCACCCATGGTTGTCCTTCTCCGTTGCTGAACAGGACCGTAATATTCTATTAGCACTACCGAACATACGCTTCAAGGATCAAGTGATGTTTCCCTTATCAACAGCATGTATGAATGCTCTGAAAAGATAAAACATCAAGGTCGTCAAAACTTGAACATGAGTGCAAATAGGTAACAGTCATTGGCCACCAACGGCGCCCGCCATGTCAGTTTGTAGATCTCGGGGGAATTGGGACGGGAATGTTAGTTAACACAGGTTGCTACCAAGGGTGGGTTCTATACGATATCCACACCCCCACGTGTGCCGGAAAACTACTTCTACTTAGGATTTTGTTAGTAGGGAAGGTTAATGGTCAGGATTCATCACAGAAGATGATGCTGTGACCCAAATAAGCAATAATTTGGTTTATAAGGGTAACATTTTATTCTCAAGGCAAACAATCGGATGCTGCTGTTGAGACAATTCCCGTTTATTAGTTATAGAGTTAAGCATCAATGGTTAAAATCTTAGACAACCGGCTGTGGAAAGATAGAACCAAAATTATATGTAATTAATGATTAATGTTTTAAACTTTTTAACGTTGATATCAAGAGTTGTATTTGAGCGATTTATAGTTTTTTAGCTTTATCTATGGGAATGGGCTGAGCGGTCGCATATACTGCCTTTTATTGCGCGCTTTTGCAAACGAGCCTTCCGAGCTGCAATGCTATGGGAAGGTCTTGTGAAAAACAAACGAGTTTTGAATCAAATGCTTACACGACGGTTGGATAAACAGAGACGACGACAATGACAATGAAGATTTACCGCGACAAAATGTGTTGTATCTACGTAGGCTATTTAACCGATGATTCCTTTTCTTACAAGTTTTTTTTTTTGTTCGTAACTTATTTTTATTAGGTCCTTTTAGGTGCTGTGACCAGGTTAGGACCGAGGATCAATAGTACAAAAAATAATAAAAGAAAAGAAAAAAAAAAAACCGTAACTGAATTAGATGATCATTTGCTCGTGCCATGTGTCAGCAAGTGTGCGATCACATCAATCTGTTCCTCGGGTGTCTTGTTTTCTTACAAGTTATATACTACTATTTACCGACCGATATTGCATAATCACGCGGCGATAGCAAACTATAACCCTGAAATTAAAAATATTATTTTGATATAAATATAAATCCCTTGCATTTAACAATCATTCACTCATTCATACAAATAGGCATTACTTTTAAATTGATTTTTACCATAGTTCACAAATTGATCGCGAGCATAGGGACCATCCATTAACCACGTGGACACTTTTTTGGAAATCTCGAACTCCCTCGTGGAAAATTGTTCATACAAAAAAAATCTTTTTTGTATGGAGCGCGGACAATCGCCATACCACCACCCCCCCTCCACCCCCTCCCACCAAGTGTCCACGTGGTTTATGGATAGTCTCATAATTCAAACTTACATTAGGAATATTCAGAACAACCCAGAGAGACTAAAAATAATGTTAAAAGCTTGTGTTTTTTACTCACGAGAAATTTACCGTTTTAAATTCAAGCTCGGCCAATTTATGCACGTTAGAGGGTTAAGTTTGTATCGTGACATTAAACGTGAGAGTGTGTGCGTGCAACATGGAGTTAAACTTCTCAATTTATGCACGTTAGAGGGTTAAGTTTGTATCGTGACATTAAACGTGAGAGTGTGTGCGTGCAACATGGAGTTAAACTTCTCAAAGTGCCATGGTAATTTTCACAGCAACTTCACAGAAAGTTTAACACCATGTTGCACACACTCTCGCTTTTAATCTCTCGATACAAATAAACCTACCTAGAATCAGTAGACCTACCCTGATCCAAACTGTCATACTTCGAAAATCGCACACACCCACCAGATTCATTCTCTGCACACATACCAAAATATCAAATCAAAACGGGCTTACCAAAGAAGTCCGCTCTGCATGCCCCGACGTCGCCAATCCCTGCTCAGCTGGACAAAATTACGAAAAAGCAGCGGACCAGCATAGGCGCAAACCGCTGCTTTGCGGTTAGTGTTGGTTACAAATCTCCAGGAGCAAGCCAAGGGAAGGGGTGTGAGAGTGGAGCCACTTCTCCCTCTTCCACTCACGCAAATACACAATCTTTCCACAGTTCGCTGCAGAGTCCACTTCTGCTCTTCCACCCATCCAGCACTCCAAGACGTGTCATCGGCAAACCAAAAACACCTCACACACACCACACTATCTCTTCTGCCGCTGAGACAACAGCAACTGATTTAAATGAAAAAATGACCCTTCTGGGTCAATGTAGAATCGAAAAGTACATTAAATTTCCCATAAAATGACATGTTCCAAAAAAATTTACAGTCGAGTAACGGAAAACGGCAGAGTTTTAAAAACTTTATTAGTAATTTTTTCGATGAAAAATACGTTTTTTCGGAATTCTGAGTACGCCATCAAATCGGGCGTCTAATTTTTCATAAAAGTTCCTTTGCACCAAATTTCTATCTCATCACCGTTTCAGGCTGAAAATTATTTAAAAAAACACCTCTTTTTTCGCATGTCCAAAAATTGAAGGGGTCATACCGCCCCTCCGTCTCGAGGTATCAAAAAATGGACCTCGGATTCGTGATCAGGGACAAAAGTTACCCATTAGGACAAAGTTTCACGCAAATCAAAGAGGGGTCGGGGCAACTGCTGTGTGAGTTGGCGGAGAATTACCCATGTGTAAGTGAAGGCGAGTCTATGACGTTTTTAAAAGTTATGTTTAGCCGTAACTCAGTTATGAAGGCAAAACAAAACTCTACGCTCATTCAGAAATTGTCCTGGATTCTTTTTAAAAACTTATCAACTATAATAAGGCCGATGCAAATATTTAAAAAAGTTTTTGTCCCTCGGCCCTGGCCGAGGTCAAGGGGGGGCAAAAAAATAAAAAAATGACGGTTTCCACGCGAAATCGACCACTCAAAATCCGGACCATCTCCGATCTTAATAAAACTTGCTGGATCGTTTGTCCTACTCAAATCAACAACTCCTGTGCACTCAGTTTAGTAATTCACAATGGCATTTGAATTTTAGGAATTCCTTTAGTTTTAAATTATTGGTTATTACGTTTAAATTGAAAAAATCATATCTTTCAAGGCAGATGTTCAAAAAATCGATCGAAAGTGTGTTTTAACGAAAATCGTGCGCTCTTTTCAATGAAAATATTTCCAAAAGCCGAAACTTTCATTTTCGATCAAAAAACAGCCAAAAATCAAATTTTCTTCGAAAATCAGGCTGAATACACCCTTTGATTCAAATTTTGCCATTACCATTCGAAAGAGCGGACAATTTTCCACTTTTCTTCCATAGACACCAAGTTGGAGCGAAAGCGTTTTCGAGAGGTTTTAAATAAAAACCTTTTTTCGTTTTTTTTTTTATTTTTTCCTAAAAACTAAATTACATGTTTTATGGCAAATTTTGTAACAGATCCCATATTTAAACATAAAATAAAGTTCTGCTTCCATGTTTTTGAGTTTTTCCTTGACGTTCCAGTTTCAAATACATATAAAAGGAACGAAATAATTACTAAAGATAACCAAAAAAGGTGCACTTAAGGTAATATTTCCTGAACCACTTTTATTATGGAAAAATGTTTATCTCACTCGTCAGTGTTGTTAATACCTGCAAAATAGTTTTTTTCCTATTTTTTTGGGTTTGGTGATTCCTGTCGCGTCAGGGCGGTTCAAAGATGACATTTTTGAGTATTTTTTAATAATCATTGTCAAACGCCGTTTAAACTGAACTCATGCGTATTTTTCCTCGTAGAAACCGGATAACTTAAGTTGGTTGAAACAATGTCAAGTTGTTTTTGGAAATATGTGTTTTTTTTTGCAAAATCGCCATGATTGCCATTTTAAAGCACACCCTGACGTGCCAGGAACCACCCTAATTACCTAACAAAAATTATGTATAACACTATTTTAGGTAGATAATCTCGAAGATTTGAAGCCGATCCGAGCATCTTAGAGTTTGGCCATGCCGTTTGCCTGGAAAATTGTTGTAAGTCACTGAGCAGAATTTTGTAAGATGTTCAATAATTTGTCAACGTGTTTTTTTTTTCTACAATTAAAATAAAATTAAAATCCAACACAGGATTTTTGATTTGTCATCCTGAGAATAATTTAAGTAATAGTAGGACTAAAAAGGAATAAATATCACAGAATTTTACAATTTGCAGCTTTTCTATACAAAAATTGTTGTAACTTTTCAGAGATTTGATGAAATAGCATGTTTATTCTGCAAATTTATTCTGGATATAATTAGCTTCAAATCTACGCAAATAGTTTAGTTTTTTGGAAAAAAATAAAAAAAAAACGAAAAAAGGTTTTTATTTACAAACCACTCGAAAACGCTTTCGCTCCAACTTGGTGTCTATGGAAGAAAAGTGGGAAATTGTCCGCTCTTTCGAATGGTAATGGCAAAATTTGAATCAAAGGTTGTATTCAGCCTGATTTTCGAAGAAAATTTGATTTTTGGCTGTTTTCTGATCGAAAATGAAAGTTTCGGCTTTTGGAAATATTTTCATTGAAAAGAGCGCACGATTTTCGTTAAAACACACTTTCGATCGATTTTTTGAACATCTGTTTCGAAAGATATGTTTTTTTCAATTTAAACGTAATTACCAATAATTTAAAACTAAAAGAATTCCTAAAATTCAAATTCCATTGTGAATTACTAAACTGAGTGCACAGGAGTTGTTGATTTGAGTAGGACAAACGATCCAGCAAGTTTTATTAAGATCGGAAAAGATCCGGTTCAAAATCGTTTTTTTTTGGTCCATTTCGCGTGGAAACCGTCAATATAAAAATTTAAATAACAAGCCATAGTTTTCACATTTAAATGAAAAAAGTGTTTTAAAATGCATTTTACACTAGTTCAGTTGTTTTGCAATCATTAGTTTTCAAAAAATCTAAAATCTGACAAAAACAAAAATTGTATCGAAAAACAGATTTTGCATCAAAAAATCTTAAGATTTTTTAATAAACCCAAACATGCTAAAAATGATTTTAAACGCAGGAGAATGTATTTTAATTTGATTTCAGCTGGTTGCACTTGATTTTTCATAGACAAGTTTATTGTAAAAATATTTTTTTCGCCCCCTGATTTTTCGGGCCAATTTTGAAGGGGGGGGGGGGGTGACAAAAACTTTTAAAAATATTTGTACCAGCCTAACTATATAACAATAAGCATGCATGAAAATAATGCAAATATCGCTATACATAAGGCCATTCTAGCCTGCAACATATGCTTTTATAGCCATTGAATATCATTCTACGACCATCACCCCAACAAACACCCTCAATATCCCGGCAAAGGTTTCCATAAGACCAACTAGAACACAGAGTCCTCTATACACACAACTGCCGGGAAAGTCAGAACGCTGAAGCGATGTAGTCAATTCGGAAGATGCATCTGCAGATCGATGCACTAAACATGGGCTGGGCACTCAATTTGCATGTTGGTTGTAGCAGACAATGGATGACACCAGAGGCTATGTTGCACACAGATACATACACATTCTACACAATACAACGAAGGCAGCACCAGCAGCAGACTGTACAAGCCGTTCCGACTGTATCAATTGGGCCGCACACATGCGGACATGCTCAGTCGAAAACAATGGGGGCGAGTTATTTGTGAGATGTGCTTTGCCCCGTTGACTGTTCCATTATTGTCGATAATAATGATGCCCGGCGTTGTCGTCGTCGTCGTTCTAGTCTAAGTCACTGATGCACTTTCGGTACGATATGGGCCAAGAATGTGAACTTTGGTGCAGATAGCAGAGCAACTATTAGGTCGGTGAATTATGCAGTCAAGACATTTGACCCTAGGTTCAGGGCAGTTGCTGTTGGCGACAGTTTCATCTGTATCTGAAATCGAACAAACGAATTGCTTTTGCAGAAAAAAATGTAATGATTACAATACAGTCCAGGCTCAAAAATCACTTTGAATAATCGATTCTTCAGATAATTTCAATAAACGTTTCAGTTTCAGATATGGTAGATTTGGGCTTCCTGAACACGCTCTAATCGACAAAATTTTATTTTAGTGAATTTCTGACCAATAAATAAAATTCATAATTTCATAATTTCTATTAATCTTAAGCGTGCGCATGGTTGCTTATTTGATTGCCTAAACTAAAGTATGACCCCTATGCTACCCTAAAATGATTTACATCTGTTTAATCTAGGATGGTGGCCAACATGTTGATGATGAAATATTGAGAGAATCCATTCAATTAAATTAATTTAATTATTGATAACTTAAGGGACTATCCATGAACCACGTGGACACTTTTTGGAAATCTCAATGCTTGTTTTTACTATTTTTTGAATATACTTTTGAGAAACATATTGCTAGGTACGCCATCAAGTGGAAAGAACTTAAAATTTCCATCGAATTGCTCTCAATTAAAAACTCATCACATATATCGTCACAATCATCGTTCATGAGTAAATTTTAGCTCACTCAGTGTATCCATTCCATTACAAAATTCATAGAACGTGCTATCCCACAGTAAAAACACATTGTTCCGGCAAAAATCCAGTAGGACTTGCTCATCCGTGCATCGCCGGATCATAATCTGCTGCTGCCATGGGTAGCCGTTGCCGGCAATATATTGGCATTTGAGGAGAACAAAAAAAACACACACTGTGGAAATCTCATGGAGCCAGCAGGAACCAACAAAATATGCACTTGTGATTTGGTGTACTTTTTTTGTTTCATTTTCTCACATCGACCATATTTTTTATTTATCTTTATTTATGGTTTCACCGAATTGGCTTTGAACGTGCCCAAGCCCCCCCCCCACTCCACAAGAGCAGGGAGGGGCATAAAAAGTGCGAATAATTTTCAAAGCTTTATGAAGTGTGCCCCCCTCGATACGGTGATGACGTTGCCGCAGGTACTGCTGCTGCTAACATTGCCGTGATTGGATTTTGGGAAATTTCTGTATTGGGGTTTCCTGCTAAAGGTGGGACCGCCTTGTTGCAGATATTTAAATTTCCATTAGTTTCTACAGATACGTAATATAACAAAAATTGATAACGATTGGATGAGGGATTCTAAGCAGTAATAACATTAACTTGAAGTAAAGATTAAACAATGCAACTTCAATCTACAAAAAAAAAAAACTAACTGAATCCACCTACGTGGTTGATGCCTACCAAACACTTTTCATTATATAATGGGTAATTCTCCGCCAACTCACACAGCACAGTTGCCTCGACCCCTCTTTGATTTGCGTGAAACTTTGTCCTAAGGGGTAACTTTCATCGTCGCTCAGCATCTGGAACTTGTTCCTGATGGGAATGTTGGCGGATGTTGATGTGCTACTGGTTGTGGCACCGGAAGTACCTGAATGGGTTCGCACTGGTGAACTAGAAACATATCTAACATGACTTACGTAACATTTTGTCGATTCGTTCTGCTCTCACGCTCCCCTGCGCGATGGCGGTCGGCGTTGGTTTGTTTATTGTCCGTTTCTTTCAAAGGTACACGCCGCGCGGCATTTCAGAATGTGCCATACACGGAGAAAAATGAGTTCTCAAAACCGTGAACAAGCGTTCATGAAATTCGGAACCACGAACAAAGTGTTCAAATTTCATGGTACGTTTTTCAAAATCGTACCATGGAATTTGAACACTTTGTTCGTGGTTCCGAATTTCATGAACGCTTGTTCACGATTTTCGGAACTCTTTTTTCTCCGTGTAGACATTGTTGCCAGCGATTTTCTGCACTTTTAGTGCAATAAAAAACATACCTGGTAACAATGGCAAGCGATTCGAAAAAGAAGATCAACAAAAACAAAACGCGCAGTATGGGATTTGACAGCGAGCATTTGCCGAAAGTGCGGCGCGTCGTTTCGAGGCTAATATGCCGCGTGTCTTTTCCGGGAATACGCGCAATACCTTTTTGCACTCGGCCGGTAGACGACGGCTGGCCTTTGGCATGCTGGAGAAGCAAACTCGCGGGTAATCAAAATCAATTACCGTAACCTGGGGTGAATCGGGACTACAGTCTGAAGAGGGACAGCAGTTTCTAGAGCACTTAAAGGTTTTAAATTTGGAAATGGATGTGCACATTTTGTTGGCCTGATTCTGTTCTAACCGAAACCAACCAGAAAAATCACAATATTGTACTCCATCATGGTTTAAACTACTGTCCCAATTCGCCCCATGTGTCCCGATTGACCCCAGTTTACGGTACGGCGAAAAAATCAAAAAAAAAACAATAGAGCACTGAACACATCACCGCTGCTTTCTCTCGTGCGTACACGAAGGTTTTCTGGTTTAATTAAGATTCGAAAAGTACATTAAATTTTCCTTAAAATGTCATGTTCAAGTTTTTTTTACAGCTGAGTAACGGTAAATGGCAGAGTTTTTAAAACTTTTTAAGTGTTTTTTTCGCTGAAAAATACATTTTTCCGGAATTTAGAATACCTCTTTTTTCGCATGTTCAAAAATGAAAGGGGTCGTAACGCCCCTCCGTCCCGAGATACCTCCGATTCGTGATCAGGGACAAAAGTTACCCCTTAGGACAAAGTTTCACGCAAATCAAAGAGGGGTCGGGCAACTTATCCCAATTTCGTGTGAGTTGGTAGAGAATTACCCAATAGGATGTAGCAAAATGGGTAAATTTCGCAGGCATTTCAGGGCATAATCCCCTAAGTGTACTGAGTCCGAATCCCAAATATAAGCTCATAGTCCGTGTTCCAGGGAACAACTTTGCCGAGTGTGAAAAGATTCGTCCACTGTTTAAAATTATTTTATATTTTTCATCCAAGAAAAAAATCTTAAAAATATTTTAAATACTCTGGCGTTTTTCGTGTCTCAACTGTAAATTTTTTTGGAACACGTCACTTTAAGGGAAATTTAATGTACTTTTCAAATCTACAATGACCCAGAATGGTCACGCCTTCCGTCGGACAGGATGTATATTTTGGCCCTGTCTATATTAGAGGTTAGGTCTTTAGGAGTTTTCTACCTGGGTCCTGTCTCGGTGGAGTCACTGGTAGGCAGCTGGACTCAAAATCCAATGGTCGTCAGTTCAAATCCTGGGGTGGATGGAAGCTTAGGTGTAAACAGAGGTTTGCAATTGCCTCAACAATCAAGCCATAGGACACCTAGTTTCAAGCAGGAATCTTGCATTCGAGAACGCTAAGGCAATGCTGTAGAGCGAACAATTTGGACCTTTGGATAATTCAGTCTGCACAGAAAAAAAATCATGGTAATATTACATCTGGGAAGGGGTACATCTTTTATGTCAGAAAAAAGGTGTAATTTTACCTCTGGAAATGTGTAATTTTACCACATTTCTGGTGTAATGTCACTTTTTCAGTCTAAATTGAGGTAAAATTACATCATAAAAGAGGTAATATTCAACCTTCCAAAATTACAGCTTCGAAATTTTCATTATTTTTTTCTGTGTGTACTGTAATCTTACTGAGATTTTCATTATTTTGAGGTATTATTTCCACTTTTGAAAATGCTTCTTAGTCTCTAAAAACATTTTTTGCGGTTTTTGATGCTCATTACTTTACTGTGTTATTTTTTCCGATTCTTCATTCGCCCTTAGTGACTTTTCTGGTCCTTGTTGTTTGAACTTGTCGCATTTTGATATAAAATAATGCACAAAAATGTTATCAGAAACTAGGGTAATCAGAGAAAAAAAAAAGTTTTCCAAATATAGTGAGCAAGGTAATTTCACAATTTTTTAGGAGTGTTTTGGACTCCAAAATGAACCGGAAAATTGCTGTGCTGGAAATCGATTATGTAATTACACCCTAATGGTACAAGATTTGAAAAAGCAGTTTCAAATGCTTCTAGCAAACCAAGTGTACTAAAATTTTAAGTTGACTGACATAGCATAAGTTAGATGCCGAATATTTATTGTTTTCAAAAGTTGAAAAAAATGATGATAAATGACCATTTTAGGCAATTATCTTTCATTCCGAATAATAGGATTAAAATAAACTTTCACCAGATTGCTGAACAAGCATTCGTTTAGTCCAGCAATTTCTTTCTTGTGGCAGCTCATCCAATATTAAACACTCAGATTTACGCTGTCGCTGCTTATTCCACTCCACTCACCACCACCAGCCATTCCAAGGCTTCCGACGGAACTTTCTGCTGTATACGTTCGTTTCATCTGGTGGGAATGTCCCAGGCCCTTAATGTCTTCCCCTTCTGGTTCTTTCCCACGCTTGAAAAGCGACGAGTGGACAAAAAGGCGAGAATTATGACTTTAAAAAGATGTAAATTAATTAAACCTGTGTTGTGCAGTGCTGCCAGACCGGGGCGGTGGAAGTGTAGCGCCGTGTAGTAAAATATAATCCCCTTTCGTCCCTTTTTTCCGAGTTTACCTCCCGTGTCACGCGGTGCTTGGCTGCAGAGCCTTGATTTACTATGGTCGTCACGACGGGTTCCACGATCGCGTTGTATCCAAATCACACCAATGAGGTCTCTGGCAGAACCAAAGGGGAGAGGGAACAAACTGGCATCACCTGCCCTCCCCTTGTTGCTCCTTCGTCGCCGCAGCAGTGTCATCAGAGGGAAACATATTAAAAAGTATAAAAGAAGCATAATTTATAGAAGTTTAAATTAAATTTTTCCACTCTGCTCGCTCGTAACATCATCATTATCATGTCAGGGATTTGAGCTCGGTTGAAAACATAGCGCATCTACACCGCGCGCGGGAAAAATCATTATGTATGGAAAAGAGTCTCGCACACACACACACACACACACACACCCACATGGTTGAAGCGGTTTTGGAGCCACGTGGTGGGAAGAGGGCGTGGTTGGTTGGTCCTTACTCATACGCCTAGCGCCACCCACCCACGCGACGACCTGAATGAGAGGGTGGGTGGGCGCACGCTCGCGTTCGACAAAGGAATGTTTTCCCACGGCGTCAATTGAAACTGCTGAAGGGAAAAGTTGTCTCAGCGAACCCCCTCCTTCTTTGAGTTCTTAAGCGCGTGCAAAAGGAAAATTGAACGGAATTTATGAAACGGTTTCTTTCGTCCTTGCTTTTGGCCTGGTGTCGAACGCGTCGTCGTCCTTGTCGACGTCCCTCGGCTGTGCGGGAAAAACCAAATTATGAAGAATTTCCATATGATAATAATTTTGCGGAAATAGGCACGTGCACTGGCTGGAAAATGCGGTAACTGAGTCGAAGCAACGAGATTGGGTAGAGAAAGGTGGGGAGAAAATTATGATTCAACTTATGGCGTGAAAGTGGCGTAATTAATGAGTAATTTGATTAATTTGTGCAAACCCAGAATAACAAGCGGCTTTGTTGGTAATGTTGACACGAGCCACGCGTACCTCACAATTTGAAGGACGAAAGGAAAAAGATTGCACAGCGATGATGAGGAGAATAATTTTAAATATTGTAATGGTTTTGTTGAAACAAAATCAAGACTTGAAAAACTTTTCTTCTGTGTGCCAAATAAAAATGTGTTTTTGAAATTGACTGGTATTTCTTGAAAAAAGGGGCTCAGCTTGGAGCCTGAAAAGTGCATATAAGAAACTATTAACTTTGGTATGGCAGTTGAAAAGTTTCTCAGTTTTTCTTCAATCTGTATTAATATTTGAAGCCTTGAATGCTAATAATCTGTCAATGCAGGATGTTCTAAATTTGATTTCAAAAGCGTCTGAAAAGTGTTTTCAAAAGAAGTAGACAAATCATTAGCAAAATAGGAAAAGAGCAACAAGTGTCTAACAAAAGTTTAGTAAAATGTTTTTTTTTTCTGTAGTGAGAATTGGTAAATTGGATGGAAAGCCCTAACCTTCAACATATCAATAATTTGACAATTCCTCTAAGGGACCATCCATAAAACACGTAGTAGTGATTTTTTTTTTTAAATTGAAATCTTGTACTTAAAATTTTTTGACCTCATGTTTTTTAACAACTAAACTCCCAAGCTCGAGAAAAAGGGGGAATTTGTATGGAAATTCCCCCTTTTTCTCGAGCTTGGGAGTTTAGGTGTTAAGAAGAATCGAATTTGCAATCGAAAAGTACTTTAATTTTTTTTTGATAGAGTGGACCGTTTTCAAAATATAGCCAATCAAAGTAAGATCTCTCTCTTGTTTGTAAACGATCAAATTACAAACCGAATCAATTGCCCTGAATTTTTACAAGCTCTAAATACTTATGAACCCGCACGCGCTTTGAGAGCACGAGAACCCTTTGCGTTACGGTTTCACAGACCAGACTATGCTAAACACGATCCTATCAACAGAATGATGTAAACATTTAACAAATACAGTGACACAATCGATTTTACTATGACTAAATCCGCTATTAAAAAACAGTTCTACAACCAAAGAATTTATTTATAACCTAAATAATGTTCACCAGTAATTTGAAATCAAACAATGATCAATGAGTCTACGTTTATTTGACGAATAAATAAATAAATAAATTAAATAAACATTGATTTCGTACAGATAAGTGAGATTCGGCAGCATAAAAGTACAGAAATATCATGTTTCGAGCAACACCATATTCTTTTTTTAAGTCACCTTTATTTAAAACTAGAGCTGGGACTTCGGATATCCGGATAATTTGCAGCATTAATAATTCTATTTGAAAATGAGCTAACTTATACAAGCCAGCTTTGTCTCACGGCTGTGGGGTGACATAAAGAGGAAACAAAATAAGTTTACAGGTTTTCCAAAGACCTTTAATTTTGTATCACATGATTTATGGCCGAATACTATTATCCGAAAAACTATCCGATCCGTTACATTTTTATTCTTAAATCTATTTTGGATTCATCAAATATTTGTATCCAAGTAATTTACAGTTCTGATACGATTTTCGTATATCTCTTTTGATTTGGTTTGATTAAAAAGATTTTTTCTGATTTTATATAGAAAAAATGTAAATTATCCGGATATCCGAAGTCCCAGCTCTATTTCAAACGATTCTCGATTTATGCAACTTTTTTAAGTCATGACTTAAAATGAGAATGAATATGACATAAATAAATAATATGACTTAAATGATGAATCTTTGGGATTTCGCAATTTGTCGGAGGTAAAATAAAGGCAAAATCTGCAAAAATCACATATGCTAATTTTTGCCCCGGCCTTCGTTAAACCTAAGTATTGTATACCTTGTTTTTCAAACATGAAATTTTCTAATAAAATAGCGAAAAATGATTTTTGCTCACAAAAATAACACACTTAAATTTGTTTCAACTCATTTTCTGATCAATGTTCAGTCTTCGGCAAAGTTGTAGGTATTGTTGAGGACTATTGAGAAAAAAATAGGTACACGGAAAAAAAATTTGCCGATTTTTTTAATGACTTTTTTTGCACAAAAACTCAATTTCCCAAAATAAGTATTTTTTGATTTTCGAGATTTTTTTATATGTTTTAGGGGACAAAAATCCGCAACTTTTGAGCCATAGAGAAACATGGTCAAAAAATCTGCTGCCGAGTTATGAATTTTTGAAAAAATAGTGATTTTTGGAAAAAATCGAAATTTAATGCAAAAACAAATTTGACGTTATTTTTTAATGCAAAATTGAATTTGCAATCGAAAACTACTTTACAGATTTTTTGATAAAGAGCTCCGTTTTCAAGATATAGCCACCGAAAGTTTGATTTTAGCGAAATATTTGCAGTTTTTCGATTTTTAAAAATAGTGAGTGACCATTTCTAAAAATATTTTATTTGAAAAGTTCAGAAAATTTGCTATAAAATTGTCTAAGAGACATTGAAGATTGGACCTCGGGTTGCTGAGATACAGCCGCTTTAAGAAAACGAAACACGAAAATTGAAGTTTTCTAACCCAAGTAACATTTTCAGTTTTGTACCTATCTTGAAGAGAGATTCAAGTTATCTTAGCTAAAAATGATCATAAAGCCATTTTATCTCCAGGACAACAATAAATCAGCATTAAACCTGAGTTAAGAGCAAAATGGACCATTTTAGGAGGTTATCAAGACCTTTTATTAGGAGTCATCTAAAACTCGTCAGCTTTGACATTGATTTTTAAAACACTCTGCAAGTGTATTTAATTGCTAAAATAAAACTTATGCTCAAGCTTCTTAAATTTATAACCGCACAGAAGAGATCTTCAAGACTGAAATAAACTTTCATTAAAGATGTTTTCTCTCGCTGGAGATAAAATTGATTTGTCGAAGGAAAATCAGTTCTAATTGTAATCTCGTTAAATTCAATCATTCTTTATGAGATAAATCACAAATGGCCAATGAGAAAAGATAACATTATATTGATAACTGATCAATATAATAAATTACTGTGACTTTACGCAGCCGATCTAACCGAAAAATTCTTGCCATCAAAATTTCACTGGTCAGTTTTCTTAGATACCTCGAAAAAATATGCATCGAAGGCATGAATCGTTAAAAATTGCGTCGATTTTTTTGTTTTGATGGACCGATTAATTCTTTTTTTTTCTGAAAAATCAACATGGATGCCATTTTTGGCCATTGCTTTTTCGTGTTAATATGGCTGATCTCATAAAAACTCTTCTCTCTTGCTCAAAGCAGTTATTAGGGCCATTTTTCTTAAGAAGCTCTTGTACAAGAAACTTTAAGAACTATGTTTCTTGCGAAGCTCTTGTTCAAGATTAAGCAAGAACATGTAGACTGCAGTGAGCTTTAATGCGATTTTAACCAAGAGCAAAAGGCGTAGTACTGCGACCGTAGCGCATGCGAATTTTAGTTAGCAGGAGGTAGATCCAAAACTTTTTTTATGGTTATTTTTTCATCGTTCGCATTCGCATTCGCATTCGCATTCGCATGGAGATGGTGATCTTAGCGGGTTGCAGACTGGATTTCGTCATGTATGTGTGATAATTGTCCAGCTCCGGCTGCTTAGAAATTGATTAGAGGGAATTAAAACCAATTCTACCAGAACAGGACAGGTAGCACCATGAAAGCCATCCATTGCCGGCCGCTCCCATCTCCACCATTTTTTTATGGTTATTTTTATGGTTATTTTTTCATCGTTGGATAAAAACAAAATATCATTTTTTTTTAATATTATTTATTCATTTATTCGATTGGGATCATCATAAGTTTTCCTCGCATGAAGGAATTTACCGTTGACACAACAACACTGATTTTAATAAACAACACTAGACCAACTTTTAAACACCAGCACTCCGCGACGAATTTATCCGCTTCTCGGAACGCCTTATCCAGCTTGTCCTCGAAAGGCTCTGACGGACAAACGGATGGCCTAACTGATGATTTGTAGCTTGTCGATTCTGCGCGTCGGAGAGAGCTTCCCGCCCAGTCAAATCAATCCGAATTCTGAAACGGAATCTAATTAGAATCGTATACAAATTCCGTTTCAAACGCAACAACCGGTTCCGTGTTCGAACCGGTTGTTGCGTTTGAAACGGAATTTGTATACGATTCTAATTAGATTCCGTTTCAGAATTCGGATTGATTTGACTGGGCGGTAGCTACAGAATCAGCGCCCATGATGATTCTCGTGTTACTCGATCAGCACGTGCCGGAAAAACAATCTACTGCCCATGCATGCCAATGGACCAAATCGGCATGTACTCGATCACCCTTGGATAGGTGTACCCCGTTACATCCGCACTGGAGCCGGAAATGGACGAAAAGTACAGTCATCCCACATATTCGGAACACCCACAAATTCGGAACACTTTTGTGATAATTTATCAATAACGTGGCAAATGCAGCTTTTCTGTCGACCCTACTATTTTTAGGACCTTTATTTGGACATTCTCTTGCTATTTCACTAGTAAAATTAGTACTTTTTAAACAAAAAACCTCATTTCAAGACTATTTTATCCTGAGCAGCAAAACACTGCCTCCAAATTGCCTGTTCCATAATTGTGGGATATTATTGTGCCTCCCACAATTGTGGAACACCTGAATTTAACGGATATTTTCACAAAAAAGTTATCAGACCATTCATAAAACATTACTTAGCATGAGTTTTATTGGTTTCAGAGTGCGAAGTCATTATTTTGTAAAAAATATGTAGTCCTGAAGAGAAAAAAAAATGTGTTTACATCGTAAGAAAAAAGTGTTCCGAATTTGTGGATTTCAAGGGTGAATGTTTTTCTTAGAAAACTTGATATAAAACGTAAAAATGTACAGCCGGTCTATACATCAATCGAAAGATCGCAAGAAAAGCTTTCACATGAAGGTAAAAGCAAATCATTATGTTCAATTATCGATTTGCTATGATTTTTTGAGCATTGGCCGATCTGTAAACCGTTCCTAATATGTGGGATGACTGTATCACTTGTTTACCGGGATTACAAATTTTGGTAAAAGTTTCTTTGACACTAAACCGACCGACTGTACAAACAAATTGTGATTTGACAGATCAAGTTCAAATAATCTGGAAATATGCTTTCATAGAACAGAGTAGTTTTAATTTAGTTTCGAAGCAGTTTTGACAATGCTTAATAGTCTTATAAATAATCTCTCTGGGATAGCTTTAAGAGAAACAATGAAGTGTGATATAAAACTATGTTCCATTAGGGTGTAATATCAAAATCGATTTTCCAGTACATCATTATTTTAGTTCCTTTTGGGGTCCTAAACAACTCCCCAAAGTTTGGGAGGTGGGAAAAGTTATCCCACAGATGGTTATCCCGGGAATAATTTATAGCGCTATGGCGGCCATCTTTATGGCATGCGGGATAACTTGTCATGGTTATCCCAGGAACAATTTTTAAGAGAGATTCCAAAACATAAAAAAAACGAACAATTAACATTACCTGGACATGTTTCTTGGCAAAACTTATTGCCCTACATTCCTGGAGTATGAAAATTTGGATGTTCCAGAAATATTGTAACATCAAATATTTTAGTTCAAATATTTAATAAATTTAAAAATCCTTCTGGGATGGGACTCTGGATCCTCTCCTGGACATGTTCCTGGGCAAAACATGTTGCCCTACATTCCTTGAGCATAAAAATACAACTTGGCATGAGGCCATGTGGAGGAAAAAAATTCCAGAAATATTTGAACTTCAAATATTTTAATTCAAAAATTCAATAAATTTAAAAATCCTTCTAGGATGGGACTCTGGGTCATTTCCTGGACATGTATATAGGCAAAACTTGTTGCCCAACATTCCTTGAGCATAAAAATACAACTTGGCATGAGGCCATGTGGATGTTTGAACTTCAAATATTTTAATTCAAAAATTCAATAAATTTAAAAATCCTTCTGGGATGGGACTCTGGGTCATTTCCTGGACATGTATTTAGGTAAAACTTGTTGCCCTACATTCCTTGAATGTCCTCAAGGAATGTGGGGCAACAAGTTTTGCCTAAATACATGTCCAGGAAATGATCCAGAGTCCCATCCTAGAAGGATTTTCAAATTTATTGAATTTTTGAATTAAAATATTTGAAGTTCAAATATTTCTGGAAATTTTTTCCTCCACATGGCCTCATGCCAAGTTGTATTTTTATGCTCAAGGAATGTTGGGCAACAAGTTTTGCCTAAATACATGTCCAGTAAGGTGGTCCAAATCCGGACTTTTTTGGGGCTACCCCCTGAAATCAAAGATTGACCCATCACTAGGCTAAATTCCAAATTTGAGCTCATTCTGACCACGGGAACCCCTCCCTCCAATCGCTTAAAGTTTGTATGGGAAAAATCGTCAAAATGTATGGAGAAAAGCAACTGTTTTACTTTTTTACCTGTAGAAGGCGCCATAGTTATCCGGTTCTTACCATTTCTCAAATGTAGAACCTTCATTAAATTTTGAACTACTTTCCCGAAGACACCATATTTTTAGGATTTTTTCCCGCAAAGTTATTAGCGCCCAAAGTTGACCATTTTTGCGCGGCCAGCTGTAAGGGGCTACCTAACAACGATGTTTATTTCCAATTCGTACACGCACGTGCTCTCTCTCTCAGGTTCAAACTCTCTCACGAGCTTGCTCGCCTGCCTGCCTGCCTCGCCTGCCTGTTTACCTACAAGCGCGCGCTGTTTCTCTGCTTGGACTTTTGTCGTCGTCGTCGTTTTCGTTTGTCAACCGCTGCGCTGCGTTTCTGGCATGTTTATTATAATTTTCAACTAAAATAGCAGGATTGTTTTGAGATATATTTAGCATATAAATTCTTAAATTATGTCAAAAATAAAAAAACTGCGCTGAAAAAAATAGTTTAAAGAAAAGACAGCTTAAACTCAATTAAAAAATTACAGGAAATGTCATGAGAACAGGGTTTGTTTGTTTTTCCAAGCATTACACGCAGTTTTTCGTGTATGCTAAAGAAACATGATAATGATTCAATTATTTAAAAAAAAATCTTCAGGTAATACAAATGTTGTTCCTTTAGGTAGTTTGCTTTAACAAAAATATACTTTAGTACAAATCAGAACAAATCAAGGCAATTTTACAATTATTGCTGCAAATTTTCATTCATACTCTCTAAAATTATTTTTTTATTCTTTCTGGAAATTTCTTTCTGTGTTCCTAGACCACCTGCAACAAATATTTCAACTGTTTATCATTTTTTGTCAGTTTACCTGTACATTTTTCGATTCAGGAAACATCTCTTTCTGCACAATCGTTAACTACCTTCAGATCTTGCAGTTGCGGCCTTCCTTTAAGATACTCATTTGGATTCAGTTTTAAAAAAAAAAAATCTAAAGAAAATTCCTTCCACTGCATGGTATTTCTTGTAACAAAAGCAGATAAATTAAAATCCAAAACGTTTGCAATTAGGTTTGGATCAGAACAGATGACGATTCATGGATGAACTAATTCATCAAATTTGTATTCTCTCTCACACGCTCTTATAATATGATATCTTTTGTTGATCACATATTACATTAAAATTTATATCTCAAAACAAACCTGGTATTTTCGTTCCAAAATAAAATAATAATGACAAGAACGCAGCGCAGCGGTTGACAAACGAAAACGACGACGACGACAAAAGTCCAAGCAGAGAAACAGCGCGCGCTTGTTGGTAAACAGGCAGGCAGGCAGGCGAGCAAGCTCGTGAGAGAATTTGAACCTGAGAGAGAGCACGTGCGTGTACGAATTGGAAATAAACATCGTTGTTAGGTAGCCCCCTACAGCTGGCCGCGCAAAAATGTTCAGCTTTGGGCGCTAATAACTTCGCGGGAAAAAATCCTAAAAATATGGTGTCTTCGGGAAAGTTGTTCAAAATTTAATGAACGTTCTACATTTGAGAAATGGTAAGAACCGGATAACTATGGCGCCTTCTACAGGTAAAAAAGTAAAACAGTTGCTTTTCTCCATACATTTTGACGATTTTTCCCATACAAACTTTAAGCGATTGGAGGGAGGGGTTCCCGTGGTCAGAATGAGCTCAAATTTGGAATTTAGCCTAGTGATGGGTCAATCTTTGATTTCAGGGGGTAGCCCCAAAAAAGTCCGGATTTGGACCACCCTAATGTCCAGGAAATGACCCAGAGTCCCATCCTAGAAGGATTTTCAAATTTATTGAATTTTTGAATTAAAATATTTCAAGTTCAAATATTTCTGGAATTTTTTTCCTCCACATGGCCTCATGCCAAGTTGTATTTTCATGCTCAAGGAATGAAGGGCAACAAGTTTTGCCCAAATACATGTCCAGGAAATGACCCAGAGTCCCATCCTAGAAGGATTTTTAAATTTATTGAATATTTGAATTAAAATATTTCAAGTTCAAATATTTCTGGAATTTTTTTCCTCCACATGGCCTCATGCCAAGTTGTATTTTTATACTCAAGAAATGTTGGGCAACAAGTTTTGCCTAAATACATGTCCAGGAAATGACCCAGAGTCCCATCCTAGAAGGATTTTCAAATTTATTGAATTTTTGAATTAAAATATTTCAAGTTCAAATATTTCTGGAATTTTTTTCCTCCACATGGCCTCATGCCAAGTTGTATTTTTATGCTCAAGGAATGAAGGGCAACAAGTTTTGCCCAAATACATGTCCAGGAAATGACCCAGAGTCCCATCCTAGAAGGATTTTTAAATTTATTGAATATTTGAATTAAAATATTTGAAGTTCAAATATTTCTGGAATTTTTTTCCTCCACATGGCCTCATGCCAAGTTGTATTTTTATGCTCAAGAAATGTTGGGCAACAAGTTTTGCCTAAATACATGTCCAGGAAATGACCCAGAGTCCCATCCTAGAAGGATTTTCAAATTTATTGAATTTTTGAATTAAAATATTTGAAGTTCAAATATTTCTGGAATTTTTTTCCTCCACATGGCCTCATGCCAAGTTGTATTTTTATGCTCAAGGAATGAAGGGCAACAAGTTTTGCCCAAATACATGTCCAGGAAATGACCCAGAGTCCCATCCTAGAAGGATTTTTAAATTTATTGAATATTTGAATTAAAATATTTGAAGTTCAAATATTTCTGGAATTTTTTTCCTCCACATGGCCTCATGCCAAGTTGTATTTTTATGCTCAAGAAATGTTGGGCAACAAGTTTTGCCTAAATACATGTCCAGGAAATGACCCAGAGTCCCATCCTAGAAGTATTTTTAAATTTATTGAATATTTGAATTAAAATATTTCAAGTTCAAATATTTCTGAAAATTTTTTCCTCCACATGGCCTCATGCCAAGTTGTATTTTTATGCTCAAGGAATGAAGGGCAACAAGTTTTGCCCAAATACATGTCCAGGAAATGACCCAGAGTCCCATCCTAGAAGGATTTTTAAATTTATTGAATATTTGAATTAAAATATTTCAAGTTCAAATATTTCTGGAATTTTTTTCCTCCACATGGCCTCATGCCAAGTTGTATTTTTATGCTCAAGAAATGTTGGGCAACAAGTTTTGCCTAAATACATGTCCAGGAAATGACCCAGAGTCCCATCCTAGAAGGATTTTCAAATTTATTGAATTTTTGAATTAAAATATTTCAAGTTCAAATATTTCTGGAATTTTTTTCCTCCACATGGCCTCATGCCAAGTTGTATTTTTATGCTCAAGAAATGTTGGGCAACAAGTTTTGCCTAAATACATGTCCAGGAAATGACCCAGAGTCCCATCCTAGAAGGATTTTTAAATTTATTGAATTTTTGAATTAAAATATTTGAAGTTCAAATATTTCTGGAATTTTTTTCCTCCACATGGCCTCATGCCAAGTTGTATTTTTATGCTCAAGGAATGTAGGGCAACATGTTTTGCCCAGGAACATGTCCAGGAGAGGATCCAGAGTCCCATCCCAGAAGGATTTTTAAATTTATTAAATATTTGAACTAAAATATTTGATGTTACAATATTTCTGGAACATCCAAATTTTCATACTCCAGGAATGTAGGGCAATAAGTTTTGCCAAGAAACATGTCCAGGTAATGTTAATTGTTCGTTTTTTTAAGTTTTGGAATCTCTCTTTAAAATTGTTCCCGGGATAACCATGACAAGTTATCCCGCATGCCATAAAGATGGCCGCCATAGCGCTATAAATTATTCCCGGGATAACCATCTGTGGGATAACTTTTCCCACCTAAGTTTGGGAACGATTGGTTTAGTCCTCACTTTGCGCAAAGCGATTCAATTTTCCATACAAATTTGTATGGGAAAAATATTTTTTTTTAATTTTGATATTTAAAAATCCAAGTTTCACGCTATACTAAAACCGGATTCATATTTGGATGCTCCGGAATGTGCTCTACACCTTTCCCGAAGAGAGTATGGTGCTAACTTGCTCCTATAAAAAGAAATAGCGTGTTCAAAACTCGTCTAAAACGTGTTTTTTGATCGAAAATCACGTTTTAGACGAGTTTTGAGGACGCTGTATCTTTTTATAGGAGCAAGTTAGCACCATACTCTCTTCGGGAAAGTTGTAGAGCACATTCCGGAGCACCCGAATATGAATCCGGTTTTAGTATAGCGTGAAACTTGGATTTTTTAAGTATCAAAATTCAAAAAAATGATTTTTCCCATACAAATTTGTATGGAAAATTGAATTGCTTTGCGCAAGGACTAAGAGGACTAAACCAATCGTTCCCAAACTTTGGGAAGTTGTTAAGGACCCTATAAGGAACCAAAAAGTTGCTGTGCTAGCCAAATTTGGACAACTTTATTTTTTTCCATACAACCATATTACACCCTAATGTTCCATGCTCTTAAAGTATTCTTAAAGATATTTTTAAAACTTTCGTATCATAAACCCAGAAAGTTTTGATCAATGTTTTCATAAAACAGAAAAGCAAATTTCAAACCTTTTATAAAACCAGTTAAGAAGTAAAGGCATTTTGCTTGTTACTTGGGAAGTCTCACCAAAACAACCCACCATTTTCTAATGTCGATATCTCAGCAACTAATGGTCCGATTTTCAATGTTTAAACATGAAACATAAGTGAAATTTTCCGATCTTTTCGAAAAAAATATCTTCAAAATTTTTAAATCAAGACTAACAATTTAAAAGGGCCAAACATTGAATATTATGCCCATTTAAAAAGCTAGTCTTGATTTAATTTTTTTCAAAAAGTTTTTTTTCGAAAAGATCGGAAAATTTCACGAATGTTTCATAATTTAACATTGAAAATCGGTCCATTAGTTGCTGAGATATCGACATTAGAAAATGGTGGGTTGTTTTGGTGAGACTTAAAAAACTTCAATTTTCGTGTTTCTTTTTCTTAAAGCGACTGTATCTCAGCAACCCGAGGTCCAATCTTCAATGTCTCTTAGACAATTTTATAGCAAATTTTCTGAACTTTTCAAAAAAAAATTAGAAATGGTCGCTCAAGGTCACTATTTTTGAAAATCGAAAAACTGCAAATATTTCGCTAAAATCAAACTTTCGGGGGCTATATCTTGAAAACGGAGCTCTTTATCAAAAAATCTGTAAAGTAGTTTTCGATTGCAAATTCAATTTTGCATTAAAAAACAACGTCAAATTTGTTTTTGCATTAAATTTCGATTTTTTCCAAAAATCACTATTTTTTCGGCGGCAGATTTTTTGACCATGTTTCTCTATGGCTCAAAAGTTGCGGATTTTTGTCCCCTAAAACATATAAAAAAATCTCGAAAATCAAAAAATACTTATTTTGGGAAATTAAGTTTTTGTGGAATAAAAGTTAATAAAAAAATCGGTAAATTTTTTTTCCGTGTACCTATTTTTTTCTCAATAGTTCTCAACAATACCTACAACTTTGCCGAAGACACCAAATTGATCAGAAAATTCACTCAAAAGTTACAGCTGTTTGAATATTTACATACCATTTTTGTATGGACAGCAGCCAAAATTGTAAGGAGACTTGTATGGGTGAATTAATGACACAAAATAGCTTATTTGGTCATAGGGAAGTCCCCCACAAAGTTTGACCCAAATCAAAAAATACAAAAAATAAAAATGGTCGAAATCGGCCGATTTCGTAGAGAGTTGCTCTTTTAACAAAACAAATTTGAAGACATTTGGTTGTATCTTTACCGAGATATAGCTATTTGAAGTAAGCAGTTTCAAAAAACGAGTGCCACGATATCTCAACACTGCTTCTACCAAATCGGCTCAAAATTTTGGTGAAGACTCGCTAAACCGGTTCCGTGTGCATGACGAAGGCCGGTTTTCAAAAAGTTTATTTTAAAAAAAGTTAAAATTTTTTTTAAGTTTTTCCTATTAAAAATCGTGAGTTTTAGATTTTTGAATTTGTTTTTTAAAGCATAATGTAAAACTCGGCTTCGTCATGCACACGGGATATGTCTTGAGAGTCTTCATCCTAAATTTCAGCTAATTCGGTCCATCCCATCTCGCGATATCGTGGCACCCGTAAATCAACTCTGTGTTTAGATAAAAACGCTCAGAAAGTTTGACAGTTCGCTTTGCGCATGGCAAAATTTCAAACTTAAATCGTCTGTTACTCACTTGAATCATGAAATGTCTTCATGAAACTTTCAGGAGTGATTGGAAATCATCTTTTAGTGGAATTAAAAATGTTGCCGTAATATGAAATTTCGAAATTTTCTACATGTATGTAACCCCTTAAGTAAAGTAAATCTTTCCCAGTTCCTGAGGGGAACCTTGAAGGATACTCTTCCGGCATTTACAAAGCGGATTCTGTGGAAATTTTTAACTCAACTAATGTTAACATGTTAAGGTTAATGTTAACATTCCATAGGTTGCCTTCCTAAGGTGTCGTTGATTATGTCCAGCTTGTGACGATGCACTACCTTCCCTTAACTAAGCAATCGAATCCAGAAAAGAAACGATCACCAGTTGTGTTGGTCCGAGCCGGGATTTGAACCCCGATCTACCGCATACCAGGCGGAAGCGTTACCACTAGGCTACGTGACTCGGTCACTCTCTCGGTATCTCTTAAGTGGTCTTAAAATCTGAAAGGAATTTTTTTATTCAGAACAAAAAATAATTTCAATATTTCGTGTCTTTTTTATTACAACAACAAACCCTGCAATTGTTATAGAGTGTAACAATCTTCTACAATGTTGTAGAGCAGACAATTCTAGAGGTTTTTTTGAAAAGGTCCAATAAACTATTGTCTTTCATATGTTTATAGGACCTATTCAAAAAAAAAAAAACTCTAGAATTACAAAAAATATGATGAAAAACATCATAGATTTGCTTGTAATTATCACCCGCGACAAAAACAAACGACAAAACAAAAAAAAAACGAAACTTCAAGCAAATCCCTTATGATTATGCTTTCTTTTTTGAAATGGTCTGCTCTACAACTTGGTAAAACATTGATACAATTCAATTCAATTCAATTCAGTTTTTATTAAGTAAATAATCCATTCACAATTTGCTTTGCAATTAAACCTAATAGAGATTTGGAGGTCCTTTCAGCTATGTGTTGATAAATTTGTCTTTCGACACAATTGGTTATTCTAAAGGCTAATCACAAGTAGGAAAAAGTTCAAGAAAAAAAACCTACACAATTGCTATAGAAAGGGGATAGTTAGAGGAAAACTTAAAGCTAGATCACAGAATGATTTTGTCTGTTGACGCCGAAGAGCAGCGCTGCAGGAGGCAGCTTATCCGTTGTATACGTATTTGACCATGAGCTCTCCCAGAGCCATGAACTGTTCTGCCTTGTTCCGGCAGACACGAAAACGAGTTAACATTTCCCCCGCGAGGGCGAAAAACTCTGGCAGAGTGAATAGGTCATCTCCAGACACAGCTGCTTGTTCCGGAACTGTACCGCTCGCCGCGGTCATGCTTGCGTAGGAACCTCCCCAGCCGGGAGGAATCGCCGGAGTAATCCGATCTGCCGCGCCTTGTCCAGCTACAGGAACGGTTGGGCTTAATCTTGGAGGCGGCTGGGTCGCTGGAAGCTTCTTTTTCTTAGCCTGCTCCTCGAGGTATGCTTTACGCGCGGCACAGCCACGGAAGTTCGCTGTATGGTTGCCATCGCAGTTCACGCACTTGACACGCGACCGGTGCTGCTGAGCGTCGCTTTCACTCAGCCTCGCTTTCTGGGGAAGTTTGCACTTCTCCGTGAAATGCATTTCGCCGCACTTAACGCAGCGCGGCGGGAGGTTGCAATTTCTTGAGCCGTGGCCGAATTTTTGGCAACGGTGGCATTGGGCTGCGTCTGTCGAATTTTTTGAGAAATACCTCCAAGTCACCCAAAAACCGTCCAACGTTTTTTTCCGTCGGAGATCCTGGAGCTTGACGGTACCACGATCGAAGTAGAGTAGGTACAGCACGTGAGTACCCGTGACCGTAGTCGTTCTTGAGAGCATCTTGATGTCCCGGGGGTGAACGTTTACGTCGGCAAGGTGCCCAGCCAGGTCCTCCAATGGCCGGTCCGTGTACCCTTGCAGGACTATTTTAACCGGCACCGTTTCAGCCGGATCAACACTTTATCGTAATTCGCTCTTAACAACGTGATTACTTGCACTTTCTTCTTACCGATCTTCAAACAGTAGGTTTGACCCTCCAGTAGCTCGTCCACATGATCGGCTAGTGTGTCGACGACAAATATCGGCGGAGGTCTTCTTTCCTTCACCGCAGTTTTGCTGGTTTCAGCTTTCTTCGACCCGCGTGCAGGGTCGTCGTCGTCGTCGCTACTGCTGGTGCTGCAGTCGTCTTCATTGTCCTCATCATCACCACTCAGCGGCTCGAACTCGTTGCGTGTGGGGACGGGGGTGACGGAGGGGACGCCGGAGGCCTGCCGGCCTGCCTTAGCTGTCTTCACACGTAGCTGGTACGGGCTGCGGTAGTGTGGATGCAGCTTTGTTTTGTCAATGCCTTCCAACGCTGTCGCCGCGGTGGAAGGCATGATTTGACTATTGGCCGGATTGTTTTTAGTAATCCGGCCAGGAGACGGGTTCCGCGAGGTCCCCGGTGCTGCACTCAAGTTGCCATGCCTAGCGCCACGCTTGGGCATCTCCGGGCGGCAAGTTCGCGATTAAACACTTCACCCGTGGCGTGAAAAAGTCGAAAATTTAACGGAGCACTAAAATTGTGTTATGGCTGGCTCCAACGTAGGTAGCCTGATGAAAACATTGATACACTCTGAAAAATAACCCTAGAAAGTTATCAAAAAACAAGGAATTGTAACGATCGCGATATGGCTTTCTAAGCCAGTTAAAAGAATCAATGTTTTTGCCTTCCTCACCTTACTGAGGAAAGGCTATAAAATCACTCGAAAAACGAAATTCTTAATTTGACAACCAAGACCCACCTTCATGTATACATATCGACTCAGAATCAAATTCTGAGCAAATGTCTGTGTGTGTGGTGGGATGTTGATCAAAAAAAAATTGCACTGGATTATCTCGGCACTGGCTGAACCGATTTGGACCGTTCTGGTCTCATTCAATCTGTCTTGGGGTCCCATAAGTCGCTATTGAAAATTATAATGTTACGTCAAGTTCTTCAAAAGTTATGCTAATAAAACGATTTTAGCAAAAGTCCGGAAGATTGTAAAAAGGGTGGTTTTTGTAAGAAACCCCCTCATGTTATACATTTTTAGAAAAGTATTCAAAAGACCTTTCCAACGAGTTCAAAAGATTGAAGATCTGACATACGTATCAAAAGTTATAAGCACTTAAGTGTTATTTATGCACTTTTTAGAGGCCGGATCTCAGATAATTTGATGAAAACGTTGTCCGGATATATCATGCGACCTGTCATTGGATAGGTAATTAAAAGACCTTTCCAACAAGTTCAAAAGATTGAAGATCTGACAATCCTATCAAAAGTTATAAGCACTTAAGTGTTATTTATGCACTTTTTAGAGGCCGGATCTCAGGTATTTTGACAAAAACGTTGTCCGGATCTATCATGTGACCTGTCGTTGAATAGGTAATCAAAAGACCTCTCTAACGAGTTCAAAAGATTGAAATCTAACAACTCTATCAAAAGTTATACGCACTTAAGTGTTATTTATGCACTTTTTTGAGGCCGGATTTCAGATATTTTGATGAAAACGTTGTCCGGATCTATCATGCAACCTGTCGTTGGATAGGTAATTAAAAGACCTTTCCAACGAGTTCAAAAGATTGAAAATCTGACAACCCTATCAAATGTTATACGCACTTATGTAAGGTATGCACTTCGGAAGGAACCAATCAAGAAAAAAATCAAATGGGCAGCAGTGGCAGCGCAAGCAAGTCAGAGAGGGTGAAGAAAAGCCCCAAGAAATCGCTCCCTCTCCTTTGTTCTGCTGTTCGTAAAGGCTGTTTCTTGACTCCTTTCCTTCCGATCTGCATACTAGCCTTTAATGTTATTTATGCACTTTTTAGAGGCCGGATCTCAGATATTTTGATGAAAACTATCATCATCTATCATGCGACCTGTCGTTGAATAGGTAATTAAAAGACCTTTCCAACGAGTTCAATAGATTGCAGATTTGACAAACCTATTATTTATGCACTTTTTGGAGGCTGGATTTCAAATATTTTGATAAATACTTTTTCCGGATCTATCATGCGACCTGTCGTTGGATAGGTTATCAAAAGACCTAGCCAACGAGTTCAATAGATTGGAGATCTGAATTTGGATAGGATTATCCTCTAAATGTGAGGAAGGCACCAACCACCTAAGGGTGGATTAAGTAACGTTTTTTTTTATTAAAACTGGCCGATGTTTCGACCGGTTTTGTCTAGCCGCTATCGTACTGTTCGTTACTCTCCAACGGTAGGGTGTCCGGTTTGTAGTAGTTAGATAGTGGTTTTCCTGCATACCCGAGAGTAAATTAAAAATCTCGGGTTGACACTGTTCACTATCCCAACTTTGCAAGAGTTTAGCTTTCATAAGTGTGTGAAAGCTATTTACAAATTAAAAAAACTGTTTTTGAAAGGTAACAGTTTTGCACAGTATTCATGAATAATGAAAACGATTTCTGAATTCCAGCCTACACTGAAAAAAAAATTCTAGATTGAGGTATAAATAGAAGTATTATTCATGATATTTTTAACCGTTTGTGGTTTTCGTAATCGACACGCAGAAAGCTTTCTTTGTGTCTTTCCGGTCGAAGTGAGTTAAAATCACATTTCGAAAAAAATCGCTCACCGGATGATGCACGTAGTCCGCACAGCTCTCGGAGGTCCAATTGCTGCTGCTGCTGCTTTAGTCACGATTGCCATTATGCGCCCGCTTCTGCTGTTAGTGGTTTCGGGTTTTTGCCGTGAAGTGACGACGAGCATCATTCTCACTTTTTGTTTCGACAAGAAACAATGCGCACTAGTGCTGGGTGGGTGTTCGAAACGTGAAACTAGTGCACTTCAGTCGACGACTGGTCCAAACCATTCCATGATTTGGATGGTGTTTGCCATTTTGGGCAGTCGAAAGAATCATTCCGATCGGATTTTAGACTTGCACCGGAGGTTATATTTGAAAAGTCAGTGTTTGGGCCCTATTTGATATTGGAGAAGTTTGTGCTTCACTACATGTGTCCATCCCGGCAGCTTTTTCCATTCAAATACCGTGTACATAATTGAATGGCAGCTGTAAGAAGGCCTCTGATGGAGGACAAAGCTCGAAACAACCCTTTTTACAGGAGATACGTCCCCCGTTGTGGACAGAAGCGGTTAGAGAAAAAATGATGCCATTGAATATGCTGTTGCTGTCTAGAAATCGAAGAACAAATACTCCCAAAAGTGCACATTCTCTATTGATGCTGCAGTGCTGCTAGAGCTGATGAAAATGCCACCTACGTTCACGCACGCAAAAAGCTTCCACCACTTGGAGTTTTTGAAGAGTGATGAAAGCCTGGTATGTTCGGACCGCAAAAACGTGCACTGAGTCTCCGGAGAAAATCCGACTGACTGACTACTACTGCTACTGGTGACTGCAGAACCGAAAGTGGTATCCCAACCA
The DNA here is from genome assembly GCF_016801865.2 of Culex pipiens pallens. Lineage (NCBI taxonomy): Eukaryota > Metazoa > Arthropoda > Insecta > Diptera > Culicidae > Culex > Culex pipiens. Next base: position 86,700,131 of record NC_068937.1, on the reverse strand, counting down.
GCGGACGAACAAACGGTTGGGAGGGCTCTGTGGTTCCAGGGATCAGCTCCAAGTGGCACCGCAAGAGCCTGCATACACACACCCCACTTGGCAGTCTGTGTGACGAGGAGTAGGAGCAAGTCGGTCTGCTTGCTATTGATGTTGTTGTTGTTGCTGTTCGTCCCAAGGATTTGGGTTGGCGCTTTGAATCTTTCATGAGAAGCACCCCATACACATTCCGGGTTCAATTGTTTCAAGTGTTGTACCTCCTCACACTCTTCAGCGTTTTTAAGGGACAAGCAGAAAAACATCAGATTGCAGCGGGTTCTGATTTGTGCTCGGAACGTGGAGATGGTATGTATTGCGAAATTCAGTTTGCACTGATTTGGGTTTAAGATTTTCGGACTTTGAAGTTATCACAGTAAGGAGGAGATTAGATTCAAGAATAATTATAGGCCAATGTGATTTAAACATAATTTTTAATTTGAAACTATGCATGTTTCCGTTTTGTGATTGCATCACCGATTAAAGACTTAATAATATAAAATATTTACAGTAACTTGCAAAAGCTTTCATAAAAAGTAAAATCATTCCAGAATTGTTATGACACATTTAAAAGTGCTTCAAAAGACAATTCAAATATATGCAATACAGTGTTTATCAATTGCTTCCAAGACAGCTAAAATTGGTTAAAATGGTGTGCAGTTATGATTTTTTGAAAAATGTGATTTTGGCAAAAAAATACAAATGGGTGGCTATTGAAAACACTTTAAAAAAATCATGAATTTGTGACAGAATGGGTTTTACCCTCCAATTATTTGTCCCTAGCGAGCTGAATTATACGTGGCAAAAGATAATAATTGCCAAAACAAAGAAATTTATATTTCAATTGCATAAATATACGTTTAAAACAACAATTAAAAGATAAGCTTTGAATAACAAAATACTGATTCGACCACTAATTTCGCACAGCAATCCAACCATTTTCTCTCTCACTCAGAACGATTAATTTATGTCACAATCACCCGATAGTTCAATCACCGGTTCCTGTCCGCATCATGCAAGCCAACGAACGGTTTTGATGACCAATCGATCGATCGGTTTTGCTCAGCTGTCAATGGCAGTGCCCCTAAGGCAGAAAAAATGCTCAAACAGCATAAGAAATAAATAATCGATCGACATGCTCGCTGCAGGAGCAGGACCAACCGATGGAAGTACAATTTCCTGATGTTGCAATGCACACAGTCGTCATCGTCATTGTCGGGAACACTATCAATAACTTGCAGACGGCTATTGCCTATTGATCCGCATTTGTGTTGTCACACTGGAGCAGGACTTCGCATATGCAGTATATTAGGAGAAATAATGTACAGTCGGCTGTCGGGAACGGAGTGACCGGAGGTAGAAGAGCTGGTTGTCCTAAATTTACTCCTACCGATGGTATCTGCCACCCCCCGCCCAATTTGGAGGGGTAAGGGGAGCAATAGTGGTTATATGTGTGTGCAGTAAAGTATGCTAAAATACTTCCATGACCATCCCAGCAAATCATCGTTGGCACACTGAGTAGTCCTGGCAAGTCATGCTGAATGTTTGTGCTGAAATCATATATTCTGCTTACCCGTTCATAAATCCCAGGACGGTTGAGTTTTTTTTATTCATTCTTTCTCTCTTTTTTCGCACGATCCAGTCTTCCTCACTCACATGTGAAAGCTGAACCTGCCAGATACATCGGCTCTGTAACACACGGGAACCTACAGAGCGATGGTACACTACACATGTGGCATGTCTAAAGTTTGTGTCTCGTGTGCGCATTCCAAGTCACCCCACTCCCTCTCCCACTTCATAACGAGTACCGAACACATGCCAGAGCTAGCAAAGTAAGGGAGGGGGGGTCGACTGTTGATAGCTGACAAACTCCCCTGCAGAAAAAAGGTTCGCAAATAAACTACAGCGATAAAATGATTTATATCGTCTTCCCCTTGTACCTCTTGATCTTTGTACACTCTAGTCCTTGTGAACTGGCCCAACTTTTCGAGCTGTGCAAAGCAGCTGCTTGGAATTTAATCGATGGTCTCAAAACGATAAGGATTCCAGTAGAGTTCTTGTTGTAAAATCGTTAAAGTTTCACTAGCTCTTGAATCTGCACTAATTGAAAAACTTACTAGACAGTTATTACTTTCGATAACACATGCAACCATTCGAGTCCCACTATTATAACTAAAGAAACCATGCGTCTCCACCAGAAAAAATCATTTCCTTCAATTTAATGGATACGCTTGGTCAATTTCCATATGTGTACAAAATCGGTGCCAGCGTTCGATTGAAAATCTCGCAGGGAAAATATTAAACTGTCAAAAGTGATAAAGCTTAATCCTCCGGGGTGTGATTAACCTGCAGCGTTTGAGCTAACATTTTGGATCAAACGCTTCGAGCTGTTCGTGTGAGTTTACCCACGCGCCGGGGATCAACGAGGGAGCAATTTTGTGCAGCTTTTGTTTGCTGTCGTTGTTATTGTCACTGTTTTCAATTTACCAACAATGAATAAAGGAACACGTTTAATCCAAATGTACAAATTTGTTCTGTTGATTACGTAAAGAAACAAAGTTAGTTAAACATGATATACAGTGGCGATATTTATTGAGGTTAAAAGCAATGTGAAATTAAATCATAAGGATGATCAAATCAGTGGAAATGCATTTTTAAAGACTTTCAGTTCATGTAGAGAGTGACGAGTGGGAAACCCCGGGAGATTTTTTATTAACTTCTCGATTCTCGGGAAATTTGTTTGAGACTCCTGAGAATTATGGATTAAAATAAACATGCAAAAAAAGCCAACAACAACCACTTATTTGGGAAGCCCAGATTTTTCCATTGAAAATAATTTGCAGTTACAGCCTAGGTCAGGTGGGCTCAACCCACGACAGCTTTTGTAAATTGTGCAATGGCTGATTCTGAACAAAAAGCGTGAAATCGAATTTTTCTCTCCAGGAGTACATATTTTTTACAAAATAATGATTTAGCACTCTAAAACCAATAAAACTCATGCTAAGTAATGTTTTATGAATGGTCTGATAACTTTTTTTGTGAAAATATCAGTTAAATTCAGGTGTTCCACAATTCGAGCTAAACATTTCATTAGAGTACAAAACCAAAACGTAAACATTCGGGATTATTCCACTATGCCATTCATTAGTACACTCCCTAGATGCCCTCCAAGAATCAGAATGATAGCAAACAATTTCCTATTGAAAAAATGAAAACACAAAAGGGCACATAACAATGTTCACTACAAACCCAAAAAAAATGTCCAAATGTGCTTTTTTCTTTAACGTTAGTTTTTCATGGTTAAGGAACTTTCTATGTTATAAAGTGAACTTTTCATACATTCTAATTCACTTCAAAACAAAGTTTGGTTTACGTTTCACCAAGGATTTCTGCAGAAAAAAACTTCGTCGAAATCTAGGTCGAAATACAATATTTAATACGGCCCGCGGCTGCTGTTCAGTACACTTTTGAAGAATATTTATGTTTCACATACCTTATCTACACCATTCGATCACAAAACTTCACCAATTAACAAAATTTCCGCTGAATTCCTCATTATTTCTAACTAAACAAAAAGGCCCATAAACATCATTAAAAACAACAATCAGTTGACAGCGCTTTAGTGCCCTTTTAGTTCTCTTCGAAATTGCATTTGGAAAGGGCCCATTATGAACAACAGTTGAAAAGTTAAAAGGGCCCAATAACGAGATTTTTTTTTTTTAAATTATGAGTTTTATTACGAAAATCAACATAAAATAAGAAGCATTAAAGCAGAGTTGAGGATAATGATGTGTTTTATCGTATCATCAGTAAAAATACCACCAGTCAAGCTTTCTTTTTAAATAGGAATTAAAACAAGTTGTCCACTTTTTGCCAGCGATTTTCTCGAAACGCGGTTTTTGGTTTTGTGCCCTAATGAAATGTTTGGCTCGAATTGTGGGAGACACAATAACATCCCAGAACCATGGAACAGGCAACTTGGAGGCAGTGTTTTGGTGCTCTGGATAAAATAGTCTTGAAATGCAGTTTTTGTTGAAAAAGTATTACTTTTACTAGTTTACTAGCAAGAGAATGTCCAATTAAAGGACCTTAAAAATAGCAGGGTCGGCAAAAAAGTTGCATTTTGCATTCTATTGACAAATTACCACAAAAGTGTTCTGAATTTGTGGGTGTTCCGAATATGTGGAATGACTGTACAAACTTTTCTATGATTTAATTTTATTTTTCTAAGCTCTCAAATGCTGTATTATTTGGATAATTGATCAATTTAATCAAATATTTGGTTTTTGTTTTGTTTGACATAATTTGCCATTGATTGTTTAATATAAACTGATGGTTATTAAATTTCAAAGCAATAAATTTTAATTTTCAGAGTTAAAATACAGCGAGAAAAAGGTAGGGGAAGGTGGGACAAGACGACCATATGGGGCAAGAAGAACAATCGCTCGTACGGCCGTAATTTTTACAATTTTGATTATTTTCAGTATGAGGAATTGTTGCTAGCAATGCAATCAACTGATTCTACTACAACATAACCGTCAAAACGACGTAAACGCCTTGGGGCATAAATTTAATTGAGTTTTGTTTTCAAAACCTTTGTTTTCTTATAATATTTGGAAAGTACAAAATAAGGCTTAGGGTTCGATTTAAGGCTCATTTTATCAAAATGCTACTTTTCCTAGATTAGTAGTGTCCATACCAATGACTTGCACCTTTTATAAAGTATGATTTAACTTTTGGTTATTTTTGTTGAGAGCTTGTTGTCTTGTTCAGGTGGGGCAAGTGTACCATATGGATTTTTAGTATGGAAAAAAATTCTAATTGCTGCAACAATATATTTTATTGGGAAATAAATACATAAAAGTACTTAAAGCTGATAAACAATTGTTAAAAAATATTGTCCATGAAAATATAGTGATATTATGAAAATTTACTATTTATCATCTAAGTAATAATTTTTTTTCGTAAAAACGATAATTTTTTTAGTAAAATATTATTATTTAATCTAAAAATGAGAAAAATGTTCAAATACATTCTAATCTGATGTATTTAAGTGATAACAGTTCAATTGTTAGCAAATGAACATGTTGTTTCATGCCTTGTTCCTCTTGCCCCAACGGGTTGTTCGTCTTGCCCGATTAGTTGTGTAGAACGTACGGAAAATCAAAAATTTTAAAATCGATTTTTTACAATAAAAAACACGATTTTTTAAAAACTTGTTTTATCAAAGTCTTAGTCAAGACTTGGAATAAGATGATCATAAAAAAATCCGACAGATTTTTTAACGTTTTTAGTGGGTTATAACGAGCATTTCCTTAGCTTAATACACTTACCCCACTTTCCCCTATAAAAAATAGCTCGTAGACCCACCCTTAATGTTTTCCTTTTGACTCCGAATCGAAAACTGAACAAATTTTGGCCTGTGCGTCCGTGTGTTACCAACATTTTCACTCTGTTTTCTTATTTAGACCAAATCGGTCGCATTTGATTCTTTTAGGGTCCCATAGAGCGAGTTTCAACAAAATTTATGTTTCGATTAGTAGTTCAAAAGTTATATATACTTATCTGTTTTCGCAAATATGCGAAGCCTGAAATGAACATCAACTGCTCGGTGAAAAACTCATGATGATTCTCTAATAATGTCCAATAAGTATTTTTTTTTTTGTTTAAATCGTTTGCTTCATCAATACTGAACTACAAGATTTACATAATTTATGTTAAATTTTTTGGATTTGGAAATGCATAATATTTTACTGAGCATCGCATATTCAGAATTTGTTGGAGCCTTTTTGGTGCTCACGATAGCCAAAACTGAGCCGGCCAAATTTCAAGAATAAAACTAATAGAAGCAGCCTCGTATGATCCCAGTTTCACCGTAAATAAGCTAGAATAATAAATTTCACATGCTCACGAGTTTAGTGCTCTATGCTACACACAAAATTTCCCGGTGTCTGACCGGCCAGGGTCATGAATAGTGCACATCGTACACACACACACCCGTTGGCAAGATACATAGAGGCAACGATGAGCAGCAGCTTATTTTGCCATCCACGGCCAAAGGCGATTTTGGTCACACAGCCTCTATGCCATGCTATGCTTCGTGTGCTAACATCAGGCAAAGAATCGAGATTTTATGTTGTTTGATGGTGAGAGAGGCCTCACTCACCGCTTGTCGATAGTGGGATAATAATGGCGATAATAACGATAACAAACTGACGATGGCGGTAATGTTTCAGGGGTCCTGGGTCCAAACTTGGCTTGTAGGCCGTCGGACATTTTGGGTCGGATGGTGGGGTGAGGGCTTTCTGCTCCCATCGTTCAGCTGCCAATTTTGAGTGATAGATTGGACCATCACCATCGTCATCGTCAGTGTTCGTGATCATCGCCATCGCCATCATCGACGGATGTCCTGCTTTGTTCTGTCCATCAATATCTTGCCAAAAGCTGGAAGAGTCTTTGTTTTGCCTACCAGTCATGTGTTCTGCTAGCAGACGTTACACAGAAAAAAAAATGATGGTAATATTCATCAGGAAATGGTGACAGATTTTGTGGCAAAATAAATGATAAATTTTAACACAGAAAATGATGAATTTTCATCAGTTTTTGATGAATATTCATCAGGTTCACATTTTTACACAGTTTTTATGTAATATTACACAAATAAAGAGGTAATATTCAACCTACCAAATTTTCAACATTCCAAAATTCAACTTTTTTTTTCTGTGTATATAAGATTAGTTCCTATCTTATAACTTTACATGCCATGGAACACAATATTCTAAATCAGGTTGCTTCTCACTGAACGAGATGTACAGCAAAATTCGGTGAAATTTCAGGCGAACTTCAGGTGCACCAATTCTTCGACGTTGGTTTGCAACATCCATCGGGGCAATTTTTCACAGACGTCTCACGGGCATCATCTTCCGCAGGTAAATTATTCAGCATTCCCTGGAACGAAATAATTCGCGTATACGAGCGAAATCATTTATCTGCTCTGCGATTTGCCATGCTCGCGCGGGATGGGGAAATGACAAAATGAAGGGGGAAAGATCACTTCATTTACCCACCGAGATTTTAAAACGATCACTGAAATAAAATTATCGTAACAAAATTTTGTAAAAAAAAGGAACGAAAAAAAATATTAGGAAAAAAAACAGTCCAATTATTTAGCATTTCCCCCTATACGAGTCTTGCTCACCAGCTCAATTTAATATAAACAGGTGAGCCCGATCTCACGAAAAACTGCTGTGGAGTTGCCAATGCTTAGACTGAGTTACAGGGAGCAACTTTTCTCATTTAAAGGTACTCGTTTATTGCGAAAAACGCATTCAGCATAGAGCTTGGAATGTGATACAGCCGAATATGATATGGAAATGAACATTTCTTTCAAGTTGTTCTTCTGCCAAATTTTAATATTTCGTTTGCTTGGCTTGTTTTTCCACAACCTTTCAGAATGATAAAAAATTACTCGTTTACGTTATAGCAGTTGGCCGATATTGCTAGTACCTACAACGAGTACTTTGGGCTCTTAAGTGTTTGAATGTACGAAAAAAGGTGCAGGCGCTCGATATACACAAATCAACACTTAGAATTTCTGGCGTCTGCTATGACTTTCGAGCCAAAAATAATACTTATTTTAGACCAAATTTTCATTACTTTAAGCAAAAAGTATCCTGAAACGTTTTGTTAATGTCACAAATTGCAAAAAAATATCAATGATTTTAAAAAGATATTTTTTTCCCTAAAGTTTGAAGTCGTCTTTCGATCTGTGGTTCCAAAATTCAAAATTAGAATTTGATTGAGAAGCCTTTATTTGCTTAAACATGGATACATATTAGGGTGCCCAGAATATGGGACTTTCTTTCAAAACCTCGCTCCACAAGCTGAATATTGTTCCTAGACCTATTTGAGGACTCTGTGCCAAATATGAGCAAAATCGGACAACATTTACCCATTGATACTCGAAGGTGAAGTTTGTATGGGAAAAATCGAAAAAATGTATGAAAAACCCAGTTTGCTTACGGTTTTGTCTGCTTGCGCTACTTCCATCCAAAAATTCCCAAAAGTGAGACTTTGTAGAACATACCAAAGATGTAAAACTTGATCCAGAAAAGTTATAAGCGATTTAAAAAAGTCATTTTTGTATGAAAAACAATTTTTTTGCCAATTCAGGCGCGGGTATCAATGGGTTAATTTTAACCAATTCCGCTCAATAATACATATACGTTTTACAATATATTGTATATAGTTTACAATCGAGACAAAATTATGAGTTATAGTTCGGTTTGGCCTTATTGCAATTTTTACTTATGCACAAATGAAATACTGTACCCTGGTTTAAAATGTTGATTCAATCTCCAATGCTGTTGATGATTATTTACCTGTAAGAGAAAGAAGTACGGTTATTTTATTTGTTTTGATGTTCACATTGACACTGGTCTACTTCAAACTAAACTGCTAAATTGCGATCAAATAATTGGACATACCATACCAAATGCTCGGAGTTCTTTTAGATATAATGGCGTGTGGTTGGGGAAAGAATATGTTTTTTTTTTATTATTTTGTGGAATTGATTAATCACTATGAATTATTTAATTCTTATTGTAGAGTATAAAGTCTCAGATTATCAATCAAAAATCTTAGCTTAGGTTTAAATAATTATGAATAAACAAATAAAAAATCGTTTGATCTGAATTTTATATTTTTAAATTATTGTTTAAACTCAAAGTCCATGGGTTCAGGCCAAGGTCCATTTTTAGTCCAAGCTTTGCTTAACGAATAAACTTCACTAGAAGCGCGCTCTTGAAGGAATAACAAAAAGCATGCTGCCAAGAATTTCGGTCTTTGGGCCATGCCAAAACAACCAAATAGAAATAGACAGCCAAGCCATCGACGACAGAACTCAAATACCACGACGACTAGTCCAGCCCCCAGCAGAATATATGAAGCCGAAAGCTCCGAGCTGAAAAGAACGCGCACAAGCGATAAGCAAGAGACATTATTTGAAAAGTTTTCCGTTTGAACAATTTCTTCCGCTTAAGCCATTCTTTCTTCGAGCAGGAAGAAAAACGTTTTTCATACCCGCTTTTGCGAGTATACTCACTCACTTCCGCTATAGCGTATTGAGTGGCCCAGTTCGCTGATTGTCCTCGTCCGGACCGACCTCACTCCCGTCTGAAAAGATAGGTCGAGTTTTTTTTTTTCTACAGAGTGTCAAGCATTCCGATTTGAGAGGTCGTCCATAAATTACGAGGCCACTTGGTGGTGAGGGAAGATCATGCTTTTTTGTTGGTACTTAGAACTTTCAATCTTTATATCCAACTTCGAGGTCAGACGCTTTTGTAGTCAGTATTTTTTGGTTCATACACATCCAAATGAAATATTTATTTATATTCGAACTTGATGATGATGGCCCTCCACTTGTTTGTTTGTTCCTACAACTTCAAACTTCTTCTAATCTCCGTTCAGCAAATGAACACTTTTGATAAAGGAAATTGTTTTTAAAGTTAGTGAAAATTTAATGGACTGTCAAGAAAGTTAGGCAGCGAGCAAGAGAAGATATCGAGAAATGGAGGGTATCACAGTAAGTAGTTTGAAAAGACAAAAGAAACCATCGACATATGGAGGATTACTTAAACAGCAAACAGGGAGGACATAAAGAAAGCAAAAAAAACGTTACTTAATCCACCTTAAGGTGGTTGGTGCCTTCCTCGCATTCATGTTGTATTTTAGGTTGTATTTACAAATTAATTTAAGAGTTTTGTTTAATTTTTTTTCATTTATTTTTTATAATTATTGATTTTACCTGAACAGCAATTTTCAATTATTTTTTTTACCAACTCTCCAAAATAAAGGAGAAAAGTCTCATGAGTTATAAAAAAAATAATTAAAAAGTTCGTGTAAATCTTTGTCGAGACAAAATGATGCAGCAACATAATCAATACAGATTTTTTCCAGAAGAGACGCAGACACTGCTTAACACTGGAACGCCCAACGCATGCCCAACTTACACGGACGCCCAAGCCTCCCAAAAAAGGTGGAACGGTAACTTCAACTCGCTGGTTATCGAGCATTACTCAACCAATCGTGACAATTCTTGTTTCCAGTGATTTGTAAGAATGTCTAGATGATCCTAAAATTTTGCAGAACTTGATTTGAACAAATCTGTAATTTCTGCGACCGAAAACATCGTTCCACCTTTTTTTAAAACGACTGCCTCCGCGGAATTTTTGGCGATTTTTTTTCTACACGCGGAAAAAAAAGTTGGAACGATGTTTTTGATCGCAAAAATTACAGATTTGATCAAATTAAGTTCTGCAAAGTTCTAAAATCATCTAGACATTCTAACAAATCACTGGAAAGAAGAATCATTAGATTGGTTGAGTTATGCCCGAGAACCATTGAGTTGAAGTTACCGTTCCATCTTTTTTGGAGCCTTGGGCGTTGGAATGTTAAGCAATGTGGCAACCGGGCGATACGCATGGAAGGGGGTGTGGCTGCCAATCCCCCGCGTGGACCAAAATCCCTACGCATGCTGCGCGACTCTCGCGCGTAAGCAAAAAGATCCGGCCTTTGAGGTTTTGCAAAAATCACCCTTTTTTGCAGCTACAAAAAAAACTTTTTCTTGGCATAACTTTAAAAGTACTTCATTAAACAGAATAAAATTTAATAGGGTCTTAGGGGACCCTAAAACGAACAGAATAAGGCGGATCCGGCAAAAAAAAAAAAAAAATCAGCCAGTTCTGAGATAATCGTGTGGAAAAAAAAATCATGTCTACACACATCCCCACAGACATTTGTTCAGAATTTGATTCTGAGTCGATAGGTATACGTGAAGGTATATCTAAAAGTCGTATTTAAGAAGTTCATTTTTCGAGTGATTTTATAGCCTTGCCTCAGTGAGGTGAGGAAGGCAAAACGTCATCAAATGAGCAACGTTGTTCGTGGACGTCCCCGCTAGTGTGAGACTTGGCCAATGATTTTTTCGCACTTTTCCAAGATCACTCCCCCAGTTGGATCTTCTTCATCAACGCTTATTTAAACGGCGAAATCTTTTTGCCACTTTTTTGACTTCTTTTTCTTTACAGACGAACAATCATCGTCATCATCGTCTTCGTCGTCGTCGTCGCCTTCGCATCGTTCAAATGGTTTTCTTTTTTTGTCACTCACAGTTGGTTGCTCGTGTGTCTGGAGAGCAGCGAGGAGTGTGGAAGGAAAAAGTTATTTTTGGATGAATAACTCTGGAAAAACGCCGCCACGCGGCCCGCAGTGGCGTGAGAAAGCGATTTTTTCCTGTCTCAATTTTTCCAAGTTTTCCTCCCAGTTTTCCCGGTCGTCAACTCAAGCACACCAGTGACACTGTTTCTTGTTTTATCCTACTGGGGGGAAAGCTTTCCCATTGTTTGGCAACGCTTTTCCTTGCTCGTTTTGTTTTTCCTCCTTCGTCGGGCAGCATCTTTCCTTTTTCTCGGAGCAAATGCCATTATCGGATAAATATTTATTCATTTATTTATATTTTCATTTCTTCTGCAGCTGGCTCGGCAGTGCTTGAGCAGCATTTTTGGCTCAATTTTTTTTTCTTTTCATCAGAGTGGATTTTGATATTCATATTTTATGTATTTATTTGTTTATACCGTCGTTTAAAGTTTATTTGGCTTTTATTCACATCTTCAATATGATTGCATTCAGATTTCTCTTGCTGTTTTATCGCTCTTGAAAAGTTTTTTTTTTCTTGAGGAATAAATTCAAACGATGACCAGTACCAGAGAAGGAAACATAATCTTATTAAAGCTGATTAAGGCTTTATATGACTTTGACAAGGCATTTGAGCATGTTTTTGAGATTATGGTTTATTTTAATTTCCCTATTCATGATTTGTTTTAAATTTGTAATTACGGAAACAATTCGAAGACTTGATTCTTTTTTAAGAGGACAGATGTTTTGATTGATAGAAAAAACCTCATTTTTTCATTGATTTGAACAAATTGTTTTGCGATCAAACCTACGACCAGTTATAAAAAATAATTTTTATGTCTTGTATCATACTAATTAGGCCTGATGTAATTGTATATGAACTTCAATGGTTGCTTAAAATGTTAATGTTGAAATATGGTTGATGAGTATGAAAAGGTTATGTATTTAGCAATTCTCACAGAAACCAAGCCTTTTTGTTTCTTTTATAGATGCCATTGGTTCGTCCATAGATTTTCTATAAAGTTAACAGCATTACATTACGTGTTAAAAAAACAGTTTTTTTTACTCCACTTTTAAATCATTTTATTTCTTTAAAGGTGACGACGCCATGATTTTGCGTTTGATCATATAAATTTCGCTTTGTTTATAATATTTTAACAAAATTCCTCCTTTTGAACAACAAAGCGAAATTGATTTTTATTTTATTTTGGAAACATTTCAATGTTTACAAATTCAACAACATAGAGTTACCGGAGTTGTTTACAGGATTTCTATCCGTGTACAACAGGCATGAGTCAATTTGGGTGACTCCTTCTCAAGTGATCATGCGTCCGAAATCGACCTACACCAAATCTGCTCATATTTGGCATCGAGGTTGTTTTTGCCTCATAAACAAAGAATTCCAAGTTTGGTGACCTTTGGTCCACCCTCGCGCTCTAGCACCCCGTTTTTTCTTAGATTTTTAAAAAACATCATTTTCAAAGTGCATTATATGCATTTTCCTTACAGAAAAACTTCACAAAAAAAAGTCAACTTTTGGGTAAGCAAATTTAAAGTATTTTTAGTACAATGGCGGCGTACTCAAAATGTACGTACAGTGTTGCCAGGTATACAATTTTGCGTTTGAGGTTTCAAATGCATTTTTAACCCTTTGGACGAGCACTTACAGAAAAATTGACAATTGCATTCGTTTGCTTGTATTGCTTAGCAAATGTTTTACTATAACATCCATTTTCTACAATATAACGTCATGCTTCGAATTTCCGGACGCTTCGAAACACGGACACCTCATCTTGTTTTATCAATTATTTGAATATAAGTTCGCATAGTTATAGTCGAAACTGTTTATTTTATGAATTGTAAATGCCGAAAAAATAAAAAAAAAAATAAAAATATAAGTTTACCAAAAATGTGAAACATTTTACTGAAATATTTCATAGGCGTCCAAAGAACCGAGTTGTATTGTTAATTTGATTAACCGCGGTGGATTTTTTTGAAATAATTCTAACTGTCAAAAATCCACCAAAGCATTTGTGCGATTCATAAGCAAAATCCAGTATCCAGAATTCGAATCAAATGTGTCCGGATTTCAAATCAGCTTTTAATCGGACCGCGCACTGGACTCACAATCCAGAGGTCGCCGGTTCGAATCCCGCGGCGGGCGCTCTAAAATTCTTTGTGTAAATATGGGTATTCGGCGCCGTCGCTCCGTGCCATACTTTCATACACTTAGGAGCCCAGGGCGGCGAAGTCCTTGTAGATAAAAAGGAAGACACTAGTGGTTGGTACTAGCAATGGTGGCCGACAGCTATAAAGTCAACTTCGTTTTTTTATCAGTGTTCGAAATTCGAAGCTTAACAAGTTATTTTGATTTTAATAAACATATCTTGCATGCATTTTCTTAAAATTGACATTTCCGACATATTACATGAGTTTTTGCCAGCTTCAACAAAAATGATAATCTACTAAGTGTCCGAATAGTGAATAGTGGCGTTATTTCGTAAGAGCACAGTAGACCTTGAAATTTAAAGAAATAATATTGAAATGTAAAAAAAATCACATTCTGAATCGAAAATTCCACTAAACTTTTGTTTTGTTTGACAAAATAGTCGAATTTCAATTATTATCTCGGACATAACAGCTTTCAACTAATATCAGCTCCAGCGTCCTTTTTTATAAACACTCTTCAAAAAGTCCCAAAGGGCGCGCGGGCAATCCTGACGAAGAGTGAGTTGACAAAATCCTCATTAGCAAATTACTCCCGAATGGCGATCCCATTTGTGTTCCTTTCCCCTCCTTTCGCCCAAGCCATCTCATTCAAAGTGGTTAAGATTTTACCCCTCAAGCGAATGTGAATGAAGCCATTTATGTTGGGAGACTGCTGGTGAGCCCGAAAGCCCATTCATCAGCCCATCATTCCTCCTCCTCAACGAAGAAGATGACGACGACGACGACGGATGAATTGCTGAAGGAGCAGCCACTTGATCGTTCTTAGCTTAAACGAGTGTGTGTGTGTGTGTGTGCTCCAAAGCTGCTCCTCCACGGGAGACCACCGGGAAGGAAAGTAAGTATATTGGAAAGAAAATGTTGGGAAACTCGGGTAGGAGGCTGGCCCTCCAAAATGCTTGCTTTATTCATGCTGCAGCTTATACGGCTGATTTGGCGCACATCGTCTCTCGATTACTTTCGTCTCGTTGAGTTCCAAGATCTATTAGGCTATTAGACCGCTGTCTGTCTGCCCACTTGACTGGTTGGGAAAAGTGGGTTTGTGTGTATGTGTTGACAGATGCAAACATGATTGGCCTGGGAAAATGGGTTAAAGAGCTTTTAAAGAGCGTAGAAACCAGTTTCTTTTACATGCAGAAATTGTAAGCTAGTTCAACAGTTTTAGAGAACATTATTTTTTATACAGATTGCTTTCCTCGCTGTAATATTTTTGATAGCTTTTAACAAGGGTGATTTTATTGAAATGGTGTTATAAAGGAGGGGAGGGGAATGAGTAAATAAAGTTGATTTTGAAAGATCTAAAAGTTGATTTATGAAATTTCAGCCGGAATGGGGGAATTGAATAATATTATCAATTTCATACTTCAAGCAACACAATTAAAAAAGGGTCAAAGAACTTACTTAGGTATCATTAGTTTTCAACAATTTATTGTGAATGTGTCAACTTTTTGGACTTAGTTGGTTTAAATTCGAGAAAAATTCGTTTGATTAAAGTTGGTTGAACGTAAAATTAATTGAATACAACACTGCGAAAAATAAGTATTTCTCATCACAATCAGTCTATTTGAACTAAATCTCATTATATAAAAATACTTTCCTTCACTCATCTCTCATTCTGTCAAATATTGTTCCCAACAATCGGATTGCCGTCTTTGTCCTGACGACCTAAAAGTAGAACAGTCAATAATTCAGCATGCAGTGTTTCCAATTTGGATAGGATATTCAGCACACAAGAGGCACTGGAACAAATGAACGGTTGCTGTGCTGTGGGTTTTCCCCATCCAAATCATGAAAACCAAAATGGATACGCCATCGGTAGTGGTGGATGTATGCATTCGGAAGGAAAATGCATTCCCTCATGAATGTCAATAGCAAACACTCGGAAAACGGAGAGAGGAAAATTTGAACTATATCAACTTGCTCTGCAGATGATGCACCATTTTTCGTCCTTTCACCCCCGCTGCTTATACTCGTAGACGACGCAAGAAACAAACAAATAAACAGTCGCACGAGATGCTGGATAGGAAGTTTTTCGAAAGAAAGTGGGAAACGGAAGATCGCGTTAAATTTGGAAGGCATGTCTGCACTGATGCACTGACGGAAAAGATGGTTTCTAATGAACTTGGATTCCAAGAAATATGTCGTAATTTGTAAATTTCTTATTTAACAACAATTATTTCGACTGATATTATTTCATGAAAATATTCATACATTGCTCTAATTTAAGCATCTGTGCACCCCTAACTCTTGAGTAAAATCCACGTTCCTTTAATCAAAGCATAGCCCGTTACTGAAACTGGGTGGCCACAATCTTTCGAGTGCTCTTTTGAAGTGACAGTGTATATTCCTAGTTGTCGTCAACCCCCCACGCCGCTACTCTCACCATAGTTCTGCCACATGTCGCCCTTTTTATCACTTTTAGCCTCGTAATGAAGAAGGGGTCCGGGATTGAAGCAGCAGTGTATCAACTGGGCACGAACTTTGGGAAGCATCATCATCGCCATCAGCTCTCCGAGAGTCATCAACATCGTTAGCTCCGTAGAAGGGTGATGAGGCGCATCAGGCCCTGGTTGTATGAGGACGAAACTTGAAGCTTTCGGGATTCTCGTATGGTGGTCTTCGTGTGCCGTTCACTACAAAGTTTCGCACTTTGTTGCGACGAGATTTCAGCAAGTACTGAATACTTGTGGAGAGATTTTTTGCGAAAGGGTGTTGCTGTATTTATTTGGCTTTGTTGTTATTGCACTTTTTATCTTTTTGAATATGGAAAACACATTATAATGTTCTTCAAAGCTATACAATTATTTCCGGAAAGTAAAATGCAAATAAATTCGGGGATTCATTAATGACATATGTACCAGTAGGGTGTAATATGGTTGTATGGAAAAAAATAAAATTGTCCAAATCTAATGAGCACAGCAACTTTTTAGTTCCTTTTGGGGTCCTAAACAACTCCCCAAAGTTTGGGAACGATTGGTTTAGTTCCCACTTTGCGCAAAGCGATTCAATTTTCTATGGGAATTTGTATGGGGAAAACCATTTTTTTGGATTTTGATATTTATAAATTTCACACATCACGCTGTACTTAAACCGGATTCATATTCGAATACTCTGAAAGATGCTCTTCAACTTTCCCGAAGAGAGTATGGTGCTAACTTGTTCCTATAAAAAGATACAACGTGTTCAAAACTCGTCTAAAACGTGTTTTTTGCTCGAAAATCACGTTTTAGACGAGTTTTGAGAACGCTGTATCTTCCTTCAGGAGCAAGTTAGCACCATACTCTCTTCGGGAAAGTTGTAGAGCACCTTCCAGAGCATTTGAATATGAATCCGGTTTTAGTACAGCGTGAAACTTAAATTTTTTAAATATTAAAATTTAAAAAAAATATTTTTCCCATCCGAATTTATATGGGAAATTGAATCGCTTTGCGCAAATTGAGGACTAAACCAATCATTCCCAAACTTTGAGGAGTTGTTTAGGACCCCAAAAGGAACTGAAATAATGCTGTGCTGAAAAATCGATTTTGATATTACACCCTAATGTACCAGTAACTCACGTCGCAAATAAGCAATTATAAAAAAGATTCATTTAAAATTTAAGTCGTCCAGAGTATCGACATACATTTGAAGGGAAATGAAAACATGTATGAATCCGATTAAATCCAAATAAATTTACTCAACCAGAAATTCCCAAACTCAAACCAAAATTGAAGCACCCTTCCATAACGGAATGTTAATTCATTTTTTTGGGAATAAATCCAACACGAACAGCCTCTTGTCTTTTAGACATGACACATTTGTTTATCTGTTGTATTGGATTGCGTTATGTGAAGTCATCAGTGCATCATATTCAACGTGAAAATTTAATCAAATTTCATTACAATTGCCAGAATGACGCTGAACAATTATCATCTGTGACGCATCAGTTGGTGTTTATTCCTCCTTGATTTCCACTCCCCCCCTTCCATCACAGGATAACAGTGGCTTTTCATTCGGATGTGGGAAAACGCCAGAAAACAGGGCTGGATGAGCTTTATTGCTCGTTTTGCTCCTAGCCATAACGAGCTCACAGATAAAATAGAATCCTCCTGCTGTCCAAATTTGTTGCCCTCCCCCGGAGTCGTAGGTGGGCTCGTTGATCCGCGGCCGCGGGGGTGGAGCAAGGATGACTGATCAATAATCATCGCTGGGAATGATTTGTAGGTGGAACAGGGGGAGGCAGGAGGTTAGTCGCTTGTTCTATTTTCGACTTCACCGGCAGACATTTTCATAGGGTCGGCGGGCACTGGCAACCACGGAAACGAGGCTGAGCTTGGCTGCCCAAAACGATGAACTGGAGAGCCATGTCACGAACGGATGTTCATTTGATGTTTCGGACAGATAAGGGGCCATTCGATATGATCGGTGCGGTGCGCCGGGTTTTGCATATTATCGGTTCGCGACCACCGCGGCTTCTGCCTTCGATAGAATGGCCGATGATTGTGGTTTTGCAATGTGCGCTTTGGCCGGAGAATTTGCCATGTTCGAGTGCTCAGCAACGCCGCGTGGTTTAGCAAGTATTTCGGTTGTTTCCCGGGGGAGATTTGTCCGGTTAGATCTGCTCCAATGATTGCATCACCACGCCAATCTACCTCCACCCTCTTCCGCTCATCCCTCAACCTACACTTTTGACCGATTTATGAGTGAATACTTCAAACTCAATTTGTATGACTTTTTGTCAATCCGGATGATTAGATTGTTCGGTGTCAGCTGTTTGAAATGTTTTGCTCGTGATTTGCTGGATTGTTTGGGTAAAGCTAATCGGCCAATCAAGCTGTTGATGCTGACATTCACAATGATTGATTTCGGGCTACCGCGACATTTTATGCTGATAACTGTCAAGATGTGGTTTTGACAGTTTTGAGATAAGAACAATCAAATTCACAGTGATAAAAGTGTAACATTTCATGTGTCACATTAGGGTGTAATATCAAAATCGATTTTCCAGCACAGCATTATATTAGTTCCTTTTGGGGTCCTAAACAACTCCCCAAAGTTTGGGAACGATTGGTTTAGTCCTCACTTTGCGCAAAGCGATTCAATTTTCCATACAAATTTGTATGGGAAAAATCATTTTTTTGAATTTTGATATTTAAAAAATCCAAGTTTCACGCTGTGCTAAAACCGGATTCATATTCGGATGCTCTGGAATGTGCTCTACAACTTTCCCGAAGAGAGTATGGTGCTAACTTGCTCCTGAAAGAAGATATAGCGTCCTCAAAACTCGTCTAAAACGTGATTTTCGATCAAAAAACACGTTTTAGACGAGTTTTGAACACGCTGTATCTTTTTATAGGAGCAAGTTAGCACCATACTCTCTTCGGGAAAGTTGTAGAGCACATTCCAGAGCATCTGAATATGAATCCGGTTTTGATATAGCGTGAAACGTGGATTTTTTAAATATCAAAATTCAAAAAAATGATTTTTCCCATACAAATTTGTATGGAAAATTGAATCGCTTTGCGCAAAGTGGGGACTTAACCAATCGTTACCAAACTTTGGGGAGTTGTTAAGGACCCTATAAGGAACCAAAAAGTTGCTGTGCTAGCTAAATTTGGACAACTTTATTTTTTTCCATACAACCATATTACACCCTAGTGTCACATACTGTAAAACGATATAAAAATAATGCGCCTGCAAGTAGACTGCAAACAACTGAACCCTTTTGATTTTATTGTGTACACATACACATGTAGTATACCACTGCTTTAATCTACTTTTGATATCACAACGAGATTGAAATGATATCTGTAATTGAAATTAAAACCGTGTTCGTGTGTTTTAATTTCATGCGTCGCAAAAGAATCTGATTGGTTGATTCAAGGTTCAAGTTCTGGTGATTGTCATACTCTTTCTGGAAAAGCAGTAAGTGCACAGGGCAACGATTTGTAAAGCTTCGCCAATTACAAAAGCACTTACTTTCTAGCACTCTCAAGCTTTGAAGAAATAGTTTCCCCTAGAACAAGCAAAGGTTAGGTGAACCCTTTGCACGTGTCAGGTAAGATCTAACTACAGATCGTGAGATTAGGCAGAAATGCATCTTTTGGCCACGTTATAGGTTGCCCATTAACGTGGGTGCAAGTCTCGGGGCAGAAAAGCCGTACATTTCGTCGTTCGACGCTGGGAAAGCTTCGTTGGTCAGACTGGTGGATGAAAACCACGACGGGGTCGTGACGAACCGTTTCAACCGCCTTAGTCAACTCAAACGACTCGGAGACGCATCTACTCCGCCCACCCAGTTGACCCCACACGTCCTTTTCGAAGCAATCCTAGAGCTTGGAGGAAGTTCCGAGCTTTCGAGCACGCCAAAAGCTCGCCGGCTGCCCAGCCGATTCTAACCTCGCTTGCCCGACCGAAGGAAGTGCGAGGAACGAGACAAAAGCCTGACAGCAGCAGTACCATCCAAGGGTCCTGATTGCTCCAAAAAGACTCAGTCACTCGCGAACACAAATCTAGAGCGACGAAAAACTGCTCTGATGTATTCCTACCGTTTGTCACTTCCAAACCAATCGCTACCGAACACTCTCTCTTTGCCCACCCTCTCAATCAAATCGGGTAGTACAGCGAATGGCTCGGAGAGACCGATTTCGTTAAGTCGCTCAATGCTGACTGAGAATACTTTGCGATCGGCTTAGCTTTGATCATTTAAGAAATTACCTAAAATCAATGATCAAAAAAAATCAAATTATTCGCTCTACAGCATTGCCTTGGCGTTCTCGATTGCGAGATTCCTACTCGAAACTAGGTGTTCGAAGGCATGATTGTTGAGACAATTGCAAACCTCTTTTTACACCCTAGCTTCCATCCACCCCGGGATTCGAACTGACGACCTTTGGATTGTTAGTCCAACTGCCTACCAGCGACTCCACCGAGGCAGGACCCAGGGAGACGACTCCTACACCTGGACTGAGCTAACGACCTAACCTTTTTTTTTTTTAGGTTGGTCCGGGGCCAACATTTACTTCCCTTCCGACGGAAGGCGTGATCAGACAAATCTCGTCTCGAAAAATGCCACCGGGACCGTCTGGGATCGAACCCAGGCCGACTGGGTGAGAGGCAATCACGCTTACCCCTACACCACGATCCCGGCCTAAAATCAATGATATCAATATTATTTTTTGCCATTTTGTAGTTTACACAACATCAAAGACACATTTGGCAGCAATTTCCACCATTCTAATTGACGGCAAAATGTGGTAGTGCAGGCCAAATGAGCACCGCGCTGGTATTTTTTTGGCTCTCTCCTCTCTGAGCACATTCGTTCAAGACTCGGGTTGACGGACGGAGTAGAGAAAGAAATTCACGAAGTATTCGGTTCGCTGAGTGAAGCGATTGAGCAAGCTGCTGGCAGAGAGCGAGTAGTGTTCGCTCGCGAATGGTTGCCTGCTCCAGTCGGCAAAGATTCATTCGGTGATGAGTGAGTGATTTCTAATCTTTGAACTGAAAATCAGGACCATTGGTACCATCCGTCTCCACGGATTCGAAACAACGTTGGACCGAGCGTCCCCATCAAGAACGTCGCCGTGCGACGGCCACGTGTAAACGTTGGTTCCGCTAGACGCCGCTTGGGGGCTGGAAGCCCAAAGCGCGGCGAAGAACGTGTCGACGTCGATCGCTGTGCCACGTGTCCACGGCGGAGTACTGCTAGCCGCCGCTAGAGTGCGGTAGGGTTGCGCGAACGCGCCGGAGCTGTTTGATCGCCGATCGTCGCAGTAGGTCCGGACCTAGGAGAATCTACACGCCGTTCAAGAACACCTGCAAGCAGTTGCTGGCACCAGATTAGTAGGGTAAAGTACAGTGCACGACAATAGGGAATAGTTTTTGCTAGAATTAAGATCTAAACCCCCCCTTAGTATTAATTTGAGCTCATTTACAACCACAAATAAAAACCCCGGGTCTTTTTCGGATTTTGCGTTGCAAAAACGAGGATTAATTCTGCACGCGTTTAACTTAAATATACATTTTTTCGTTTCGTAATGAATTTTGTTTTGCTTAATAAATTTTGGATTAGAATGCACTCTAACTAATGCGTTCGTTTGTTTTAAAAGACTGAGATGAAAGAGTTCGTAAATGTTGTTGACCTTGAGTAAATTTTTGGGATCTTTTGGTTCGACTTTTCGGTTTAGATTACACTAAAACTCGCCTTGAGATCAAGAGCTTCAGGTCGGGCTTCCCTGATTAAAATCCACAAACAACCTCCAACTTTTGGAGTGGCGCTAAAGTTGTTTGCAGGCTAAGCATAAAAAGGTGTTTCAAATCAATTGGATCGTCCAGGGATTGCGCAATGTAACGCTCCTGGTACGTTGTGAAAAGGTTACGCGTTACAAAAGCATAAATTGTTAATTTTGCTATATTGTTCAAATTATTTAGAAATAAAAACCTGGGCAGTGAAGATATTTTTATAAATTATTTAAACGCGAATTTCTATTGAAGTCAACTTGTTTTCATAGAATGTGGTTGTATTTTGGGTAAAATAATCTTATGAACCCATAGAAACCCAAAATATGAACAAAAATCGATATTTTGAGACTTTGGATCAATTCTGAGGGTAGATTCAGATTCAGCGGGCAAATAAACGTGGAAAAACAAACATTTTTACCTTGAAAATAAGACATTTTCAAACTACTCTTTTGAAGACACCCCAGCTCCAAAACTTCACCATTTAACGGAAAATCCATTTTTCAATTTTGCGATATGGACCACTGAACATTGGTCTTGCAAGAATTCTTCTCGGCTCTAGGCGTTCGGAGGAGTGAATGGTGAGACAATTCAAACCTCTTATGCACCTAACCACCTTCGGCACGGGGATTTGAACTGACGACTTTTGGATTGCATATCCAACTGCCGACCAGCGACTCTACACAAAAAAAAATGATGTTTTTTTAATGTTTATTCATTCAGTTAAAATATTATTGAGTATTCAATTACAATCGATAACTTTTCAACTCAATTTTAAATACTATAGCTATAGCAACTTTCATTTATTCATGAAATATTGTAGCTTTCGCTATCCAGTGATTTCAAATGTAGAAGGTCCTACATTTACAAAAGGGAAAGAAAAAATGATGGTAATATGTATCAAGGAATGGTGAAAGATTTTGTGTCCAAAAAAATTAGTAATATTACATCAGGAACTAGTGAATTTTATTCAGGTATACACATTTTAACACAATTTTAAGTAGAGGGTGACGATTCTCGAGATTTTCAAATTCCCGTTTATTCGTCACGGCTTCCTCCTAAACCTGACCCTCTCCCTCCTGTCCTAACCCACTTTCTTATTGTCTATCTCCTACCTTGACACTTCTCTTCCTTGTCCGTGGGCGGACCTGCTGCTCGGGGCCCCTCAGCTACTGCTGCCGCTGCTGCTGGATCTGCTGAAGCGATCGCTGTTTCCGACCTTGGCCTGCTCGCGCTGCTCGCTGGCCTGGGGTGGCTTGTCGTGGCCGGCGGCGTTCCGACGCATGGGTTGGTGCTGCTGCAGCCTTCGCTGAACCCTCGTTCACTTTGAGCGGCTGGTCGCTGGTCGACACCGATTGTGCATGGTGGACGGGTTGGGGTTACCACTAGCGAGCCATGGGTTGATCCGGGATATCCGAGTCGCGGATTCCGGCTTTTGTAGCTGAAACTACGGGGTCCTGTGATGAGATGGGGAACAAGATGGCGGTTACACTGGGCGTTGGTTTCGGGGCACGGATCAGGGTTGATGACGGTTTCGTGGGTTTACCTGGATGTCCTGGGGTGTCTTGCACGGTCTTTCCGTGTCCTCCGTGAAGTCCTTCTCGTTGGTGAGTCACGGCTCTTCACTTTATCACGCCGCGGAGCTTTAAGCGTAGCTCGGACGGCTTCCTTCGCGATTGGTACGATACGTACTTTTTCCGATACACCGGGCAAATGGCCGATCTTCAGCAGGACATGGAACCGCGAACCTCTGACCCGGCGAAGTATCATATTTCGCCCCATCATCATCATCTAAGTTCCCCTAATAAAATCAACAACAACATCATCATCATCCTTTTCGCCACGGCTACCAATCCTTACGATCCTATTTGGCCCTCTGGTGGTGTCTAGCGGCGTTACTCCTTCTCATTGGTGATCTCATACGGGGAGGTCGCGCTCACTCTTCGTGGGTGACACAAACCGAATCGTCTCACTCTCAACGAACACACTCGCTAACCTGCCCCTGTGTCACTGGAATTCACTCACTACACACCCACTGGTAACAGTGGAATACTTTCTACTTGTTGAAAAAGTTTTCCAAATCTGCTAGCTCAATCCAAGGGTAGAATATTTTTCCCGAGTTAATTGAATTTGCCTGTTTCGTATCAACCAGCATTTTTTTTTTTTTTCAAAATTTTTACAACAGTTTAAATAATTGCAAGATCGGGATTTTTGCTATATTACAGCTGAACTGCCCATGTTCGCATAAATGTCCCATATGCAAAAACAGCAAGCTGAGAAAAACGCATTTGAAGTTTGTCCCATACATAAGGCTACGTGTTAAGTTTTCGCGAAAAAACTGGATTTCCTCCTGATTTCTAGAACAAATTACTGGATGTTATAGGCTCTTTTGAAAGAGCACACGATTTTGAACCAAACTGCATCAATAACTCAAAAACGATGAAAATGCATATGGGACATTTATGCGATCAGGGGCAGTGAAGACCACAAACAACATCTGATTTTTTTTTATTTTTGTTCGGATTTTTTTATATTCAATTTGTCAGACAAGATACTTTTCAGTATCCAATCATAATCCGTGATTTCTCAGCCTATAACATTTGAATACTGAACTGAATATTAACAACTGGCGTTCCTTATATTTTTTATAAAAAAATGGCAGAGATTTAACAATTGAATTTTGGTACCTTTTCCAAATTGAAAATGGCAAAAACTACCTTGGTTTTTCTTTTGTAAACTGTGCCTGCTAGTTTTTTTTAACTTTTTAAACTTTGGGCTCTTCAATTAAGTGGTCGTTTCATCAATTAAAAATATTGGTCTTTTGAAGTTTTATTTTACACTTTCTGAATTTTCAAATGAAAGAAGCAATGGAAGAATTGAAATTGCCATATCTACCTATGCTCTTTGTGTATTGAATTTAATTATTTGCTTCAATATTTTTAAAAGTATAAAATTCCCGGGAGTCTCTACTAAATTTCCAAGGAATCGAGAGGCTCAAAAATGACCAATTTATCGGGAATTCCCGCTCATTACCCTCTAATTTTAAGGTTAAAAAAGATGTAATATTCAACCTACCCAATTTTCTACATTTCAAAATTCAACTTTTTTTGCTGTATACCAAAGCTTGTTCTGGTACCTCTTTTGTACTTATACGAGCGAAACGACTTTTACACCTTTAAATTTTTTTTTTATTTTACACTTTCTGTATTTTCAAAGGCAGCCAGGCAGGAACCGACATTTACTGATGGAAGGCGTGTTTAGACATATCTAATCTCAAAATGCCAAGCGTGATCGAAATGGGATTGAATCATTCATCAGGAAATGG
Source organism: Culex pipiens pallens (assembly GCF_016801865.2). Taxonomy (NCBI): domain Eukaryota; kingdom Metazoa; phylum Arthropoda; class Insecta; order Diptera; family Culicidae; genus Culex; species Culex pipiens. Next base: position 86,675,146 of record NC_068937.1, on the reverse strand, counting down.
TGACAGATTTTGTGTTAACATTTTTATTTTTTTTATTTTACATCTAGAATTGGTGAATTTTTATCAGTTTCTGATGAATTTTCATCATTTTCACATTTTTACACATTTTTCAGGTAATATTACGCATAAAGAGGTAATATTTAACCAGTCAAATTTTCAACCTTCCAAAATTCATTTTTTTTCTGTGTGGTTATCTAAAGATAGGGGAGTGTGGGGTAATTTGGACACCCTAAGGAAATTGCTCTGTTACGGGCTGTATGGACATTTTAAAGGAATGTGGATGACACCAGAGGATAATAGAGACCATATTTGATGGAAAAATGTAATTCATTTCGATAAATTTTGATGAAAAACCCATTTTTATCGCAAAAGTTAAAAGGTGTCCAAATTACCCCCACATTTTTGTGTGGGGGTAATATGAACACCCCTATGGGGTAATTTGGACATGCCTTGTGGGGTAATTTGGACATGCCTTGTGGGGTAATATGGACATACCTTGTGGGGTAATATGAACACCTTTTGTGGGGTAATTTGGACACATGTTGAAGAATAAGTTTAACATTTGATTTTTTGAGCATGTTTTTTATCCTTCAACCTGGTTTTGTAATTGCTTTATATTTTGAAGTGTTGCTCACAATATTTCATCAAAGGTTTAAATAATGATTTTGTGATAAAACTATAATTCAATAGGAAGATAACAAATAGTTCAGTGTAGTATACATAATTTAATCATTAATACTGAAATGATTTAAACATTGATTCTGGATCAGGCACACTATACTTGTTTTTAGTGAATAAGGTATCGTTTATGTGTATATAAATCAATCTTTATATAGAATTTATTAGCCTGAAAATATCCTTTTTTTTATTTTACATTCTTTAGCCCTTTAAATTTAAATATAATTGGAAACCAGCATAGAAATTAGAAATGTCAAAGAAATTAATTAAAAGCAATCAACATTAGAGTCTTGTTGAACGCCAAATGTACAGTAATCAGATTTTCATTAATTCGAATATTGGAATAAATTTATCTAAATTAAAAAATAGGGGTTTTGTGAAAGTTCGCATTGCTCACATTCATTTTTGATTATTTTGACATATTAAATCCCTCTAAATTTATCTAAATCCCTTTAAAAACACATCCAACCATGAAAGTTACTTTTTTGTTGCCTGACAGGTAGACTTTCAGGTATGTCCAAATTACCCCACAAGCCATGTCCAAATTACCCCCATAGCATATTCTATCATAAATTGCGATTTTTGATGATAAAAATGGATAAAATGCACAATTTTTATACGTACATATCTCAGGCATCGTCCAAGCATCCCCCTTAAACAAAAAATGTCCACTTTTTTGCCATATAACTCCTGCAAAACCTTATTTCCTAACCTTCAAATATTAGAATTTAAGGCAGTGCCAACCGGCCTTTGGAAACTTTTACATATTATACCAAAACTACTTAACCTATTCCAACTTTTTTGGTTTGTCCATACTCCTAGGCCATTACTAGTACTAGCCTTATCACTTAAATTGCCGTTTTCACTTTATATCCGAAGAAAACGCGATTTTTAAAGGGGTGTCCAAATTACCCCCACTGTCCATATTACCCCAAACTCCCCTACAAAAAAAAACCGGTTGACCGATAGTCTAATTGTGTAGGAAAGGTTGAAATCAGTTGAACAAATGAACAAATTTGTGTCCGGAAATTATATACTCAAAGGTCACTTTTTTTTTAATGTTTAGTAAACCAAATTTCATGTTATTGCTTTTTGGGTAATTTCAAATCTGCCTTCGAAGGGGGATTTAAATACACTCAAAAATCAGAATAATATATTTGGTTTATTATAGTAAATTAAAAAAGTAAATCTTTCCCAGTTCCTGAGGGGAACACCCTTGAAGAGTATCGGGGCCGGCATTTACAAAGCGGATTCAGTGGCAGTTTCATTCTCAACTTAATGTTAACATGTTAAGGTTAATGTTAACATTCCATAGGTCGCCTCCCTAAGGTGTCGTGATAAGGTCCAGTTTGTGACGATATACTACCTTCCCTTTACTAAGCAATCGATTCCAGAAGGGAAAAGATCACCAGTTGTGTTGGTCCGAGCCGGGATTTGAACCCCGATCTACCGCTTACGAGGCGGAAGCGTTACCACTGGGCTACGTGGCTCGGTCATACCTACCTTTATTATACCTTTTCAAAAATAACTCCAGACAATTCCTTTCCTTGAAAAAATATTATAATTCCATTGTTGTCAGATCATCAAAGTTGATTGCTAATCGGAAATGCCTCCAACGCGTTTTTGCTCCTGTTGGTTCGTGATCGTAATTACACGAAAATCCGGGCTTTGATGGATTCGCAAACATCACATTTTGTCCAATGCTCCTTCAAATGGTAGGTACCAATGCAATCAGTTTGTAAAGAGAACTATACAATTACAACTTAATCCTGCAATTCATACCAGCAACCATTTAAACACATCTAGCCTTCAGCACGTATTTAAAGTCCAACACCAAAGCCGAACCTGCTGTAAAATCCCAGAGACTGTGTTGTAGTGGGGACTTAACTCGGTATAATTCCACTTCTCAGCACAGTAGTGTCCTTTCTTGGGCTGGCCGCAGCAAACACAACCACTGCAGCACTCGGACCGCTCTGGTTCACATTCAACAAATAAGCCTTTCGACTATTAGTGAAGGCTTGACGTGCCGCACTTGGCATCACACAGTCCTGATTTTCTTCCCTCTTGGCCAGGAAGACCACGGAAAAGCTCTGGCCACAACAACCGGACTAGGGACGATAGCTGCTGCTGCATGTTTATTCAATAAGTGTTTCCACACTGTGGAAAAACAAAACGAAGAAAGGTGTCGGGGAGGAACAAACAGGACACGTCCTGCCGGCTGGATGGGGGACGCTGCTGTGCGGGTTCGATTTGTCCCCTGGGACCGGGGCTGATCTCGACTTCGTTTTGCTTGTTCCGAGGTTCGAGGAGCTCATCGGAAGTATGGACACCGGACACTGGCACGGAAGGAAGAATCCTGTACACAACCAATCGACCAGCAGCAGTTGTCGAGGATAAATCTAAATGGTACATACAGTTCCCATTACGTGCTTATCCGTGCTACATGATGACTATACACTGGGTTGCATGAATAAAATTGTATTTAAATTTAACTGCCAAAATAAGAAAAGTTGTTTTTGTGCTCATTAGTGGATTCAGTAGCGAAAGGGCACAATCAAATTTACGCCATTTTTTATACATCTGAGTGTAGTAAACTGGGCAAATCCTCGGTACAAGTCGAGTGCTCCGAGCTGAGGACCAAATTCAACAGCTGATTCATCCCTATGATATTGTCCTCCTTTTTCGCATGGAATGGCGAGGGCTCTCACCGGTAGAGCACGCGGCAGGGCAAAAGGGCTTGCGTCCATCTGCTTCAGTTGGGGGCATCCGTCGGAGCAATGGCCCTGGCGCTTGGCCTGGTCAGCCGAGAGAAGTGCAGCAGCAGAATGATAGCGGCACGACTTGAACGACACACACACACCCACAAAAGGAGGAACTATCTTTGAACGGGTTTTAAGTTTATTTACATAAATTATCCGGACCGTAAAACGAGAGCCTGTGTCCTACTGGATCTGCTGCTGGTACTAAACGCCTCTCACTCTGGCCACGTGCACGTTTATGGACGGCAAAATAAAATTGAAGTGAAACGGTCTATTTATTTATGTTCTCTGTACCTAGTGCTGGTGACCGGTGTGCTCTATCATCTCGTACCATCGCATGGGGCAGGGGCATAAAGGTAGCCTAGCATCGCAGCCATGAAATGGTTGGAAATCCAAGAACGACCAGACTGGCTGGCTGGACAGACCCTCAGAATCTCATTCTGTACATGTGAGTTCGTGTTTGGTCAAATTCAAATAAAACTACGCCCCAGTTCCACTTAAAGATGCTGGTTTATATTGGCATAGGCATGGGATAGAAACTTGAAACATTTTTGTAATAGCAGATGTTAAGATATGTTTTCGAACCAACAGTTCACTTCTTTTTCGTAAATATTTATCCATATATCAAAGTCATTTCAATTTTAGAGTCATCTAAATGAGGCTAAGCTTTTTACAGGGACCATACATAAACCACGTGGATACCCACATCTTCAAAAATCCTTATTCAAAATATCTCTCACGAAATCTGAGTAAACTAAAGTTCACGGAATTAGTGATGATAACAAATCACTTATTTTTTTTTTAATAAATAAACTGTCACACAATCCTTTTATCGAAGAAAATTTAATCGAAAACTGCAATCACTGCAATTTTTTTGCGATTCCTCGCTCCAGTAAACTCGTTCCTGCCAAGTGCAACTTTTTGCTCCGAGCCTCGAATATAAACGAAAGTATTTCATCCAATTGTTTACATAATTAATAACAGAGAGCAGAACGTCGCTCACCCGTGAGGCACAAAACGAGCACTGGTGCAAGAATGCAAAAAGAGCTTCCCTTGCGAAAATGCGCTTTTCCGTGATGGCACAAGTTTCAATCAATCGAGCCCCCGATTCTTGCCCTCCACCGTTTTCTTTGGCACCTTTTCGCCCCCATCGCCGTCGTCATCCCCGTCGTCGAAGTGCATCAATATTGATAGCTGACAAACAGAGCGTGAGAGAGAGAGTGGAAGCTGTTCGAGTGTCAAGTTTTGGTAATCGAATTGTGACATAACAGGAAAGCCGTTTCATATGTGAAATGCGAAGTATTTATAATGTTTGTTATGTTTAAAAAAAACTTATGAAAAAAGCCAAATGATTGTCAACTGATTTCGTCTAACGTTTGGACCCCAAAAAATATTTTCAATATTTGTAAAAAAAATTTTTTGATTTTAAACACGTTTGTGTGCATTTTACAAAATGATCTTTAAATTCATAAGTGAGAAAAAAATCATTTAAAGCAAAAATATAAATCGACTTTTAAACTTCCAGAGATTTTCTGCAGCACCAATTTTATTGGTAACGAGCACTTTGGGCACTCCTGCCCTGCCCTTTTAATTCATCACATCACGTTCGACTCCAATTGCCAGGGGAGATCGGTGCGCCATCTGCTGGAAAACTGCTCGATCCTCGACCCATTACAGCTGTTTCCCATTCCTGCCCAAACTCTCCAGAGATAACGACGACCCATCGAGAAGAGGAGGCGGGACTTGTATTGAGTTGTGTGTAAATACATTTTTCAAATTAATTGGTTGTTAGCCACTTTGATGCACCCCTCCCAAACACTGCACAGATAATTAAAAGTACGTAAAAACGGACAGCAAGCGCCATTTGGGAGGGAGAGAGGGGGGGGGGGGCATTGGAAGCAGCTGTGATAGAAAAAAGCGTGAAAAAGTGCTTATGCAATCAGTGCACAAACTTGTAGAGCTCCTCTATTGTGCACAGCATCCTCACTGGGAGGAAAAGTGGGAAAGGTGGGTGTGAAAATAAAGTTATGGGGAAATTGATTCGTGATTGATTTTCCGCCGAACTTCACCTACGAAAATTCGCCCCGAATAATTTCAACTGGTGCAAATTTTATTTCGTTTTGATTGAGGGGTTTTTGTGTTTGTTGAAGAGAATCACTTGTTCGGTTGGTGCTTTGGAAAAAGTGGAAAGTCTTCGGGACAAAAAAGTGTGGAAGATTATATTTGTTTGAGTGAAACAACTTGAGTTATTTTTGCAACGGATTTTTTTGTTGTTGCTTAAGTAAGTTCCATAGCATAAAACTATCTGAAATTTACAATTTTATTTGGAGGCAGAAAATACTCAAACTCAATTCTGTAGATTGGACTTTGTTCAGGGAGCCCAAATCTATCATACCTTGAAGAAAATAAAGCATTTACTGACAACAACTCCAAAAATATCCAGTTGTGCAATTGAATAATGGTTAACTTTTTCGCTGCCGGCCAGCGGGTGTTGGATTGGGAAATGTCTTTTTTGGTTATTTTCGTTCCTACTAGTTTAGTGAACAGGGTGTTTGTTCACTTAACTCAATTTCTGAACTCGACAGATAGTTCGCTTTTGTCCTATTTTTCGTGTGCAACACAATTAACTTTTGTTATTTACGGTATTTTCCTTAAATGTAGATTAGGGTGCCCAGAATATGGGACTTTTTCTCAAAATCTCACTCCACAAGCCGAATATTGTTCCTTGAACAATTTTAGGACTCTGGGCCAAATATGAGCAAAATCGGTCAACATTTACCCATTGATAATCGAAGGTGAAGTTTGTATGGGAAAAATCTAAAAAATGTATGGAAAACCAAATTTTCTTACGGTTTGGTTTGCAGATTGCACTACTTTCATCAAATTATTCCCAAAAGTGAGATTCTCATTAGAAATTTAATGCTCTACAACTTTGTTCAACATACCAAAGCTGTAAAACTCGATCCTAAAAAGTTATTAGCGATTTAAAAAGTTATTTTTGTATGAAAAACTGTTTTTTCACCAACTTTAGGCTCGGATATCAATGGGTTAATCGCTACCAATTTCGCTCAAAATTTGCACAGATGCTTAAAATAACCCAAAAAACGTTTTACGCTTGTGGAGCAGGGGGTTATTTTTTCTGGGCACCCTAATGTACATCCAAAAACTCGAGTCGATGCAGGCTTTCCATTTCACATTAAAACAAATGCAAATATCTTGAGAGACTCTCTAAACTTCAAAGCACTTATGGTTTACTAATAAAAAAATAAAAAAAATAATAGGAATTTATGGTAATTAAAAAATTTCGTGAGTGAAATTTCAGCACAAAAATATTCACAAGGAATTAGAAGCATTTTGTCCTTGTTCAAGATAACCGCAAAATTTGTTACGAACAAGTTTCAAATTTTCACTCCAGATTCCAGAAAAGACACATAGTTCAACATTCCCAAGGCAGAAACTGTCGCACTGTCGTATAGGCTTACACAACTGCAAGAGAGCAGCAGCAGCAGCAACAGTTTTACCCTCCGTGCTTCACGAGAGGGGGATTGGAAGAAAACGGGGTAAGGAAACAGGCGCGCTATAAAAACAGCAATTTTATATTTCACCACAGCGACTTTAACCCGTCGCAATTTTCCAGTGGCAAAGAACTTTTCCATGTAACGCGCGACGCAATCTACATTTGTTCTCGAGCTGGCCCCTTTCAGCACTTTGCGAACACGAAGCCTCGGTTTTCTCTGGGATGGTAACAAGTGTCTGTGTGTTCGTGTGCGGTACAAGACACAATTTCGCACAACTTTTTCTACCCCCAAAATTCGGCGAAAAAATAGAAAAGAACGACAGCACGTGATACGCACTTCAAACGAACATTGGCTCTAGTATCCTCCGACACCTTGTCTATCCGTAGGACGGAGGTTCGTAGTTGCGAGTCCTCACGCAGTTCTGCTACTTGAAGGAACGAGGACTACGAGTGTCAGGACGACAACTCGTGGTCGTTGTGTTTTCTTGACACACGTGCGATTTTGGCAAATTACAACCTGAAAAAAATCAGTGACAATGAGTCAAAATAGCCCAACGGAGACGAACCATGTCAAATTGCAGGGTGAGCTGAGCACACTCGCAGACACGGTGAACATGGCTTGGGAGCACAATTTATGAGATCGATAAAGCCAGCCACCGCCGACCGACCGACCAAACCGGAGATGGCTTCCCGTTTGTTCGTTGGCGCCCTCGGGAAAAAGAGGTGCTAAAGTTCACCGCGTGGCATTGCTCTAGGAGGGTGATGCTTCCGAAACAGATTCATTTTGGTTTTGCTATTGTTACGAAGAGGATGAGCAAAGTTTATGACTGGAGTGTTCAAAACATGCTATACTTTTTTCCTCTCTTGGTAAGTGTCAGAACTACATAATGTTTCTGATTTTTTGTCTTTTAGCGGTAGAATTCTACTTCTTGCGTTAAAGCTTCATCCCCAAAATTCGATTTCATTCCTGAAATATTCCACAAAAAATCAGAAAAACTAAATGCATTGTTGTCACTTTTCATATAAAAGAAGTTTCATCACTGTGGTCCTATCTTGATGCACCTTGCAAATTGCTGCAAATGCGGCAACTGATCAAAGAGAATTTAATCAGAACGCGTTTGACACACGTACATGCCCAATAAGATGTAACAAAATGACTTTTTATGCGAGCATTCAGCGGAAAATCTCAAATATGAGCTTGATTGGACTTCACAGGTGCTAACACTTTGCATTTATTTCAAAAATGACGATTTGTGAGGTATTTTGACAAAGAGAATTCTTAAAACTTCAAGGATATCGACGTTGTCGTGCTATTTTGTTGCACGTCGTATTTTGGCGTTCCGAGTTTTTTTTTTTTTTTTTTTTTTTTTTTTTCTGGTGCATTTGAAATATTTTGTTTTGAAATTTCTTCCAAAATGACCAAATGAACGTTTGTTGATTAAAGAAACCAACTTGATACTGTATTCCATTACCGTCACCCGGGGTGACATTGGGTCAAGCAATTTAAGAGCTCTCGAATAGAGTACACTCAACCCCCGGTGGTTGGTCACTTTTTCGTTTGACACTTTTTTAGTTTGTACCCCGTTGGTTGGTCAAAGTCAAACTAAAAAGTGACGAACAGTCACTTTTTACACGGCGCTCACGCACACTATCAAAACAAACGTTTGGTAGTGTGTGTGAACTCCGTGTCAAAGGGGTGTCAAACTAAAAAGTGCCCCCGTTAGTTTGACAACAGTTGGTGTCAAACCATCGAGGTTTGAGTGTACATTGAATGCGGTTGAGATTTAGGGGTGAAAACATTACTTACCGGCAAAATTTTATTGAAAAAATATTGTGCTGACATTTTAATTTACAGCATGAGTTGGTTAACTCAATTGACTTCACATGATTTTTGCCTTCCTCACTGAAGTAAGGCTATAATCCTGCTCTAAAAATGAACTTTGTAAAAAAACGTCGTAGACCCACCTTCATGTATACATATCGACTCAGAATCGAAAACTGAACAAATGTCTGTGTGTATGTGTGTGTGTATGTGTGTGTGTATGTGTGTGTGTATGTATGTATGTGACCAACAAACTAGCTCATGTTTCTCGGCACTGGCTGAACCGATTTGACCCGAACCTGTTGCATTCGACTTGGTTTAGGGTCCCATAGATCGAGTTTTATACAGATTGAAGTTTCGATAAGTAGTTCAAAAGTTATGTATAAAAATGTGTTTTCACATATATCCGGATCTCACTTAAATGTATGTAAACTATGTTCGGATCCACCATCCGACCCATCGTTGGTTAGGTTATCGTAAGACCTTTCCAACAAGTCTAAAACAATGAAGATCTGGCAACCCTGTCTCGAGATATGGCCCCTTAAGTGATATTGATGTACTTTTTGAAGCCAGATCGCACTTAAATGTATGTAAACTATGTCCGGATCCACCATCTGACCCATCGTTGGTTAGGTTATCGAAAGACCTTTCCAACGAGTCCAAAACATTGAAGATCTGGCAACCCTGTCTCGAGATATGGCCACTTAAGTGATATTTATGTACTTTTTTATTCCGGATCTAAAAAATAGATGAAATTTGTGTACAGCCATTGTTGGTAATGAGTGAGGAAGGCTCCAACCACATAGGTGGATTAAGTTAGTTTTTTCAATTTATCTCCTCTGTCTTCCACAGATTGCAACAACATGTACGTTTATTTGGCACTCGAGAGGAGGTGAAAAGTTGTTGTACTTACTCGTGTTCACGTTAACCCGTTCTGTTTTGCACACGATACTCATCGCTGTCAGAGCTGTCTTACTGTTCGTGCGACACGAGCAACTGCACTTGACAGGATTTTTTTTTACTGCAGTACTTGCGCTTGATTGGAATGGCTTTTAGCATAGAATAGGTATAGGTAGAATTACCACTCGTTGCTTGCCCTATATAGTCGCTTGGCGACACTGCCGACAGCGCCATCATCAGGCCAAATGGGGAACTAAAAAGTCTGCAAACTAAATGAGGTGCGCATTTTTTGGCACGCTGTCATTTGCAGTGACAGATAGCGGGCGCGTTTTGATTTGACATTTCTCGGGTTATTTTTCAAAAGGTCCTTAGCGCCAGTTGTTAACAAAGCGGTTTTTTAATCGGTTCTCAATCAATTTACGAATAATCAAAATCAAAAATGCTTTGAATTATTCATCTGCACGTCCTTTAAATGCTGTTTACTGAAAAAATAAATAAAAGTTGATTTGTTTTAATTGCGGAAGCTGAGTGCTTCGGAGATTCAGAGCCGGAAGAGCTTATCGGGATTTCTCGCCGGATAAAAGGCTAGTACGGAGTTCGGAAGGAAAGGGGTCAAGAAACAGCATTACGAACAGCAGAACAAAGGAGAGGGAGCGATTTCTTGGAGCATTTCTTCCCCCTTCTGGCTTGCTCTCGCCGCCGCTGCTGCCCATTTGATTTTTTTCTTGACCGGTTCCTTCCGAAGTGCATATACAGCTAAAAGCTTTTCAATTTTTTGTTTTCGTTGGGGAAAACCTCCGCTCGGTGGCTATCCCTAAACACGTGGCATTTCCCCTTTTTGTCATCGGTTCTTTTCGGTCATTCCCCAGAAACGCACCACAGCTAATAATTTGACAGTTGGAGAACCTAAAAGCTTTCCTGTTGCCAAGTGTGTGTGCCGGCGAAAAAATCGTTCCTGTAGCTGAATTTGTGTGCTGGCGAATAACCGATCCAAAGAACTTCGTAAGTTCTTGCAAACAGAAAAAAAGCTCTTGCAATTTTGAACCACCGGAACTTACGGAACGCTAAAGTTTGCATTTGCAAACATTTGCAAGAAATTTGAAAAATAATATTCAATGCCCACCTAACTACGATCATCTTGTATCTTGAATGCGCAGGGTAGGTTAGTTCCCCGTTTCGCCACCATCTCAATTAGGCAGCACTGTTTTGTCTCCCGGTTAGATGAATGAGTGGCAATTCTACCTATACCTATTCTATGCTTTTAGTGTATTTTTCATAATATTTTCAACAACTAGATTTATTTATATGTGACATTTTGAAGCGGAAGCTAAATTTAACGATCAGCAAAACGTTTTTTTTTAATTTGGCTTCGATGGAGACGCATGGTCGTTTATGCATCGCTCGATACAAACGATATTATAATTCTAGTTGTAAAATGAAAACTAAAATCGGAAAATCTCAATCTTTCCCAGTAGTATTGAATAAAGCGACCATTGATTTTAATTTCTCAACCTACATAACTCGTTTAATAAAGTCTCATATCTCATATTCTGTTTGAGGTGTTATTCTTTACTGTCTTTGAGCGTCTATTCTAACTTTAGTCATCTGAAGCAGTTCCTTATTCTTGAAGTACGTCCTTTAGCGAGGCGTCATAAAGATGATGGCTACGAAAATGTACTTTGGTCCCTTCGTCCTGTCGGCGACGGCCGGCGTGAAGTTGTGACACTCGTTGCTTTTCTTTTTGCTTTTTTTTTATGGCAATGCGACAATTTAATAGCCCACGGGAAAAAAAGTGCTGAAACAGAAGCAACGATGCAAGAAAAACCCCTTGGACAAACCAAGCGCACCACATTTCGTTGGTACTTTCGTGACAAGCTGTTCAGAGGCGGTTGTGGTTGGGTGGGTGAAAAAGTGAGGCGCAATGACTCTTTATGTGTGTTCAAGTGGTGGATTCTTAAGTTTAACTGGGCACAATAAGTCAAGAGTGCTCTCTCGGGTTTCTTTGAGCAAACAATCACTCAAGAATCTGTTTGCAGGGTGAATAAAAATGTCCCTTGTTGCAGATCATCTGCAGGCTGAAATCAAAAGAATCCTGCTCCATTTTCAACACTGTTTGGAGTGTTGAAAAAACTGGCGAGTTTAGACCTGTGCTGAGGGGTCCTCCGGCGAGCAGAAATAAAAAGAGTAAATACTGTGCCCGCGTCACTGCTCTAGAACAAAAGCCTGCCTGCCTGAAAAATAGCGAATGTGACTCGACTCGCTGCTTGTTATGATTAAGCTAGGATTCAAATTTATGGCGACGTGAGCTGAATGCTAAACTCATTAATCATTCAAAGCCTTCAAAAAACGAGATTTATTCTCTCAGCGAAGAAGCGTCTTTCTGCGCGCGCACAAACACCGGGAATATTTGCAGTGTGCAGTGTTTCGCAGTGTTGTATCAGAAATACATTCACACGCACTCTGTTGAGCTGGCTTTTTTGTGTTGGCAGCAAAAATAACAACAACAAAAAAAAAATGGATTAGGCAATATTTGAATTATGGTCATTGTTCTTCCGGGCTGCTTGTTTTAGCGAACACAGTTGCGATTGCACAGCTGTGACCGTACTAGGCGTTTTAGCTTCAAATAATACGTTCCATTTTGTCGTGTGTTTGAATTCCAATTTAACAATACACTGAAAGAAAGGCACATAGCAATATCACATGTTTTGCACATGAATCCACCCCATACGACTTAGTCTGTGAATGTCACGTGGAAATCATTTGAAAAAAATCCATCGTGCGAACCGGCCAATCCAAATGCAAAACACGTGAGTTTAACATGAAAGCTCACAAGACTTTTGAATGGTGTGCATATGAATTTCAAATGATTTTGTAGTATAAATGCAATGGTTTTCTAGTGATGTTCATGTGAGCTGAATATTGCGTTTAATTTTTGATTTTATAAAAAAATAATACGATTAAAAGCTAGATTAAAAGTTTTCTTGAACATTTTTTTATTGATACATGAAATAAATAACAATTAGACATGAAATAAATAACAATTACAAAAATAACCGAACCATCGATATTTCCTTTGCACTTTTCACTCATTACTTTCTCTAAACAAAAATGGAATTAACAGTACACGCAGATTCCGGTAACGCTTGTGTGGTATGGATGCATAAGCCACCACTTCTTGGAGCCGGAAACTGCTTGACGACGGTTCTTGGAAACCTCCACCGACTCGACCTTGATGATCTGGATCGAGTGGCCTTGGGTACGGTGACGAGAAGCTATGGCGCTCAGCACCGCGTCACGAAACTGCCGATGGTTGTACATGTTGTGTGTTTTGGAAGGCGAATCGTGCCGCAGTCAGATGCCGACGTCTCCGGATCAATCGACAAATTCAGCATCAGTGCTGAGAAAAAAACGATTTAGAATCCAACCCTTCGCCGGAGTTTTATTTCCTGGAAATGCATTGCTGAATGTTAGTTTTTACGTATATTTGACGATTTTCACAGTTTTTCTATTAAATACTTACCAAAAAGTTTTAGTACGATTTCATTTTACACAAAATTATTAATTAAAACGATTAATTCGACCAAAGAAATCGTAAATTGGACTGTCTTCGTCCGTCGCCATCTTACGAATAAGAATTTTTTCATCAAGCAACTTCAAAGACCAATACATTTCAATCTCACGTGTTTTTCACGTTGAAATCAAGGGAAAAGTCAAATGGGGCAAATCCAAGTGAAATTCTGTTGAATCCAAAGTGAACACCAAGCGATAAAAGAATGAAATGCATCTCGTTTGCGATCAGCTGATTTCAAATGATTAAAACAAAAATATCACATGAAAAACACATTAATGTCAAGGGAAAAGCATGGCAAATTATCGTGTTGATTTTTGGAGCAGCTCACGTGAAAAAGCATATGAATTTGCTATGTCAGATTTTTTCAGTGTACTTTCGGAAAAAAGTGAATAGAAATATCACCAGATTAAAAAAACTAACCTAAACCAACTTTGTGGTGCTTTACCAAAAATGTGTCACACAAAAAAATCAAATCAAATTATTCGCTCTACAGCATTGGCGTTCTCGATTGCGAGATTCCTACTCGAAACTAGGTGTCCGAAGGCTTGATTGTTGAGGCAATTGCAAACCTCTTTTTACACCTTAGCTTCCACCCACCTCGGGATTCAAACTGACGACCTTTGGATTGTTAGTCCAACTGCCTACCAGCGACAGGAAACAGGGAGACGACTCCTACACCTAGACTGAGCTAACGACCTAACCTCTAGGTTAGACCGGGGCCAACATTTACTTCCTCGTCCGACGGAAGGCGTGATCAGACAAATCTCGTATCGAAAAATGCCACCGGGACCCAGGCCGACTGGGTGAGAGGCTGAGAGGCAACCACGCATACCCCTACACCACGGGTCCCGGCACAAAGAATATAAATAACATCTGAATTATGAACTCCATGGACACAACAAAGTACGCAGAAGACTTGGTATTGTCCGTTTCTTTCAAAGGTACACGCCGCGCGGCATTTCAGAATGTGCCATAAACATTGTTACCAGCGATTTTCTGCACTTTTCGTGCAATAAAAAACATACCTGGCAGCAATGGCAAGCGATTCGAAGAAGAAGATAAACAAAAACAAAACGCGCAGTATGGGATTTGACAGCGCGCATTTGCCGAAAGTGCGGCGCGTCGTTTCGAGGCTGGTATGCCGCGTGTCTTTTTCGGGAATACGGGCAATGTTCGATGAAGATCCAACTCTAAATGATCCGGCTTCATACTAGAACAAAAATAACATTTAAGTGACCATAACTTGAAGCAGGGTTGCCAGATCTTCCAAATGTTATGCTAGTTTGGAAGGTCTTTCGATTACATATAGATTTCTCATAGATATACGTGAGATCCGGCTTCAAAAAATTACAATAATACAGGGCTGTGGAGCATGGTTGCCAGGTTGCCAGATAAATCTGGGAATGCCAGATTTTTCAATTGTATGCCAGAATAAAGATTCACCTTTCCCTGTGCCAGATATTGACAGATTTTGCCAGATTTTTCACTTTATGACCTTTTTAAACTACTTTTTGATATAAATGAACGAATTTAATTGAAAGTAAAAAAAATAATACATGTATTTCTTAAAGAAAATGCAAATTCAACATTGTTGAGGCCATAAAATCAGATAAACCATCTGAATTCTACAAACTTTTGAATTAATTTATAACCTCCCTCGTCTTCACCATTCAGAATTGTAAGATTTTTGTCTGCCAGATTTTTCCAGATTTTTAATCGATGTTTTGCCAGATTTTTCAATTTTGACCTGGTAACCCTGCTGTGGAGTCGGAGTCGGAGTCGGAGCCGGAGTTGGTGGAGTCGGGTCTCTTTGGGGACCTGGAGTCGGAGTCGGAGTCGGAGTCGTCAAAACTCGAATAGCTGGAGTCGGAGTCGGAGTCGGAGTCGGCTAAATTTCATGAGCTGGAGTCGGAGTCGGAGCCGGAGTCGACAATTTCTGATAAACCCGGAGTCGGAGCTGGAGTCGGAGTTATCTTAAATTCAATAAAATTTATTAACTTTTTTATTGTTCAGATTTTGTTATAGTGCAAATTAATTTACAAAACTTTTAAATGCCTATTTTTTTAAACCTCGTATTGATTTTTTTCAGTTTATTTATGTGTTGATTCAATAGATGTATCAGATGCCATTATGTTTTTGTAACATTTTCAATTTGATTGGATAGCTCTGACTTTCTTATTTCACTTTGATCTGTAAATGATACATTTTCTCTCATTTACCCATGTTTGTAGTATCATAACTCATAAAATTATAGTCAATTTTGGTTGTGCAGGCATTTTTATTTATATTCAGTTGATGCTTGACTACCTCCTTTTGCTCAATTTATATTTCACAAAATTTAAAAACAAAGGATCACTATCAGTACTTAAAACATTGGTAAGATTGACCATTAAATTATCAACTATTAGGTATATCAATCTATTACACTCAAACCCCGATGGTTTGACACCAACTGTTGTCAAACGAACGGGGTCACGTTTTAGTTTGACACCCCTTTTACACGGAGTCACACACACTGCTAAACGTTTGTTTTGATAGTGTGCGTGAGCACCGTGTAAAATGTGACAGTTCGTCACTTTTTAGTTTGACTTTGACCAACCAACGGGGTACAAACTAAAAAAGTGTCAAACGAAAAAGTGACCAACCACCGGGGGTTGAGTGTACTTGGAACTCAACATGCTTATTTTGTATATAAATAAAAAAATCAAAGGGTCGTGTTGTAAATATTTGAAACTGACAAAAAATATCAAAAATAAGTTGCAACTAATTTTGACATCATCATTGAATATATTAAATATATCGATTTCCTTAATGTTTACTATTTCTTTACAAAAATCTGAAAGTGTGGATCCATAAAAATATCGTTGAACAAATCTAACAAATAATTCTTTTTAAATGACATAAACCAGGGTAACATTGATAAAACTTGAAAAAACGGACGGATTTTATCATGATTTATATGTTTAAAACCATGTACTGGGCCGAGTCACAAAATGTCCATGTGTGTATTTTTAAATGAATTCAGTAAAGCTTTTCAAAATAGTTACACAGCTAAAAAAGAAGTAATCCAGCTGCGTGTAAAAGGCCTGAGTGTAAAATAAATATTGCATTATTGTATGCAATTTTATGTGATTTTACAACCTGAAATATGTAGGTCATCAGTATGGGAAACCTACTTGACCAAATGTCAAGCTCATATAAACGTTTATCCTTACAGCTTTTCATCGGTCTGATGGAAGAGAGGGCTAAGGCGCCAGTCCTTACTGTTGGCGCTGGGTTCGAATCCCGTCGGTTGCAACTTTTTTATTGTATGCAAAAATTGTACATGCAGTGTGTAATATTAAGTGTTTATTTTGACGAAGGTGATGTGCATGCTTTTGCATGCGATTTTACCATCGGATTTTTTGCTGTGTACGTAAACTGTTTATTTCAATACCAGCGTGACTTTGATAACACTTTGTTTCTTACAAATTTCAGCCTAAATGTAAGCAAAATGATTTTATATATCATATCAAATCGATTATGAAGGCTAGGTCTCTTTTTTTAAATAACAATTAAATATTTGTTTAACTAGTTTATAAACTTTTAAATAAAGGTAATGTAAATTTCGGGGAAATTTAATAAATAATCCCATTATTCTAAAAGCAGAATCCAATTTTACTTCTTTACTTTACTATTTTACAGAGTACCTCAGATTTTGCAAAATCATATTGTTAAAAAAAAAATTCAACTTATCAATGTCACCCGGTTTACAGGCAACGCGCAAGTGTGAGCTGAACATGTGAGTGATGTTATTATTACTTTTCATTAAATTTAATTTATTTCGTTGTTTAAGCATTACTTGTGTGAAGTTATTTTAAGCTGAGATGTGGACTACCTTTGAACAGCTGATTAATTCAAAGTTGGGAACAGAGTTTGAGGGTGCTTAAAGAATCGACTATGTCTACAGAAGGAAAGTTACAAAATAACCTTCAAAATAGCTAATAGGTGGGGAGAGTTAAAGGAATGGAGATTTTATTTAAACATTTTTTATATTTTCTTTATACTGAGTTAGTGCTGGAGTCGGAGTCGGAGTCGGAGTCAACAATTTGTTAGAAGCTGGAGTCGGAGTCGGAGTCGGAGTCGGCTAAAGTTGGCAGGCCGGAGTCGGAGTCGGAGCCGGAGTCGTATGAATCTGAAAGCCGGAGCTGGAGTCGGAGTCGGAGTCGGCTTAACTCAGAAAGCCGGAGTCGGAGTCGGAGTCGGAGTCGTCTAAAATATGACCCGACTCCGCAGCCCTGCAATAATATTTCTCAAGTGAGCATAACTTCAGACAGGGTTGCCGGTTCTTTAAACGTTTTGACTTTTTTTATGTTTAAAAGGTCTTACAATTAAATGTGGGTCGAAATCCAATTTCTCTGATCTAGCTCAAATTTGGTGGAGCTGTAAGAATCCCGATTTTGAACCAAATAAGCAGGTTTTTATGGCCTACTTAAAACCTAAAATGTAAATATCAAATCCTTTACTCAACAAACTGGACTTGGTGGTCTCAATTGCAAGATTTATACTCGGTTCTAGAATTAAAAAGCATGAACGGTGAAGCAATTCAAACCTCTTTTTAAACCTATCCTACTTCCTTTCTGGGATTCAAACTGACCAATTCTGGATTGCGAGCGATTGGATTTACAGGATTATAATATTTCCACAGTTGTCAACTAATTGCTGAGAAGAAACTGGCTTCCTTTTTCATACAACCATCAACAACTTGTCAAATTAGCTTATCCTAAAATTCTTGACCAACACGAGCAAAGGGCGGGTGAGTATCTTGACATCTGGAACTATTTTGCAAACTCCGAGATAACAGGTAATTATTTAACAAAACCCGCAGTATTGAAAGCTATCTGGAGCTGGCCTTATTGTTCTTAACTTCAATTTTCGTGAAGAAGACATGATCAACCACTTCCTATAAAGGCTACCAAACATCATCCTTTGGAGCAAACCTAGGCTCAATTAAGATGCAGCTAGTAAAATAAATTTTAGGATCTGTGTCATAACATATTATTTTATACGGTGCCCTGTGATTAAGTTCTAGTGATTATTCACAGTTTATATTCTGAATGAACATGGCGTACTATTTAAGCACAGACTAAAGTCCAATTGTCACATTTTTTCTAGAAAATAGTGAAGCAAAGCTGTTAAAAAATCCCATCGAATTTTCAATACGCACGCAATAATGAAACGGAACTCACATTCATTCTAGCCACTTTAAATTGCACACTTGAAACTCTAAAAAAATCCGATGCAAGTGGAGAGCTCTTCAACCATATGCATTGCATTTGCAGCGCATGAATTTTGGGAACCAACTCACCTGGATCGTCGTCGTCCTCGGCCCAGTCTATTTGGGCACGTGAAGTGCCCGCGCAAAGCATCATTACCATCATCAGCATCGTCATGCCGAGCATAGCTGCACTCAGCATAGTTAGGTCGTGGCAGCAGCCTCCTCGTTTCCACATATTTTATTCAGAATAATTGCACTACCACCACTCTTTTTCTGAAAGCCCCAGCTTGTGCTAAATTAATTTTTAAGAGCTACTCTCAAACTTCCACTTTTTTTTTGCTCGAGCTCTCTATGACTCGCTTTTGCTAACTTTTTTTTGCCCTCTACCGCTCTACTCCAAAAATGGTTATTATTCCACGTTAGCACTTTCGAGTTTCACACTATTCCATGGGTCCTACACACAAAAAAAATGTGCTAGCAAAATGGACCCCCGTTCAGATCATATTCGGTTGCTGCGGCTGCTGTTGCTGCGGGAAGCAATGACGTCTTTGGTTGTTTGGCTTTCCCGGTTGTGGCATTGCCCGAAATGGAAATGATTTAATTTCACCGCCTTTACCACTCATTATTGTTTCTTCTGCGGTCCCGTCCGTTGTCGGTGATGGACCAAACGTTTTTCTCCACGTGAAGCCATGTGGGGTTGTCCACGTGTGTCCCAGTTTCAATTACTAGCTTTTATGGATTTTCCCCATTGCTCGGGAAGGTCCGGATGCAGATTGTCGGTGGTTTTCCTCTGCTCCACTTTTGAGACAATCAGTTATGCACTGGGCTGAACCGAAAAAAAACACTTCTTCCCTTTCTTTCCGGTTTTGCACTTTTGCTGATGACCTCTCCCGTTTCGGATTGTCGTTGTCGTCGGACTGCAGGTGACTGTCTAGTGTACTGAGAAATTCTCTAGAAAAATGCGAAAAGGAAAAGAAAAATGATTGTTTTAGTTATTATTTCGAATAATACCTGTGGGTCATAAAAACGATACACCTCTCGTCATTTCTTGATAAAAAAAAAAAACAATTTTAATAACATCGAAAATCTTTTAACGTAGTATTCTTCTAAGATAGTTTAATAACATTTTCCCAAAATATGGTGGAATTTAATGAACTCTACCTTAAATGCCAATCGTTTGAAAATTGACCAAATCTCACACCTTAGAGGGAGTGACATTGGGTAATATGAAAATAAAATGATGCTCAAATACAAAGATATGGTAAAAACAAGTAATCCGACAGTGTTTCTTGTTTGAAGGAATTTAGGTACCTTTTTAGCAATTCCAACAAAAATATTTAAAAAAATGATTTTTCGAGAGGTGACAGCTGTCAGCTGCCAAAATGACAGGATTTGTTCTAGGAGCGAGATTTGTTCAGCTAAATCATATAAGATGTCCCCTACACAAACCTTTTAACACAATTTAGTTTCATTGAAAAGAACCTGAGAAATGATAAGATCCGTAAAAATCACTTTGATCCAATCTCACCCCCCCCCCCCCCCAAACCCAATGTCACCCCCACTAACGGTAATTATTTGTAATCTTCACAAAGTTATTCAGGTTCTTAAAATTATGTTGAAAACAACAAAAATATAGAACTTGAAAAATGTGCAGCAGTTACACTTAACAGTCAAATTCAATTTTGTTCTCACCAAAGCATGGAAATAAAAAAATAAACTTCATTTTTATGACACGTGGTTTCATAATATGAAACAGTCTGAGGTTATGCACTATAAAACTTCAAACTATGGCGTTTCGGAAACACTCAGTATAATTCGACTATATTTTTTAAAATTTCAAACAAATGAAATGAAATCAATCATATCGGGAAATCTCAGAGAATCGCTCACCTGGCCAGTTCTACAGCCAGAACAAAATTTCACTGTCCGTCCGTGCTCGGTGCGGTGGCGGTCTGCCGGTCGGAAAGTGTAGATTAAGCATTTCATAATCGCATCAGATCATCTGTGCTTCTGCGGTGCGGCTCTCCCTTTATGTTGCGGCCGCCGTTCGGTGAGCCCGTTTTCGGCTTTGCTGGTCAAGCTGAGCATTTTTTTTTGGTCCCCCCCCACCCCCCCCCCCTTCTCTGGTCCAACTGGAGCTTTTTGTGAGTGCCTCAGTGGAGCAATGTTGATGACGAGTTCCCGGTACTGACAATGCCGGTTCGTCGTCGACGAGAGGACGACAATAAAAAGACATAAATTCTGGACACTTCACCACATCAAAAAACCGACAAAGTGGAAATAATTCCGAGCTTTTTGTTCGACACAGAATGATCCGTGCTGAGCCGAGCTGTGAGCTGGCGACGGCGGAAGCCCTCAAAAAAAGACTATTCTACTCGAAAGTTTCGCTTAAAGAGTCGGTCCACCACGGGACAACACTACGAACGGTTTCCCTCAATGATAATTTGGGGTTTGATTTCGCAGAAAGAACACAGAGACAAAAATATAACATAAGAATGAATGCAAATTCGCTTCCGCTCTGGTGTGCACAACTATGGAAAACGGAACGAACGAAATACATCCGTAAGGTCATAAATATTGTTATTAGATTTATGTTTATTCAAAAGCATTATCAAGGAATGAAGTGGCTGCCGAAAGGAATTCCTAATGGGCCCAAACGAGAGCGTATTCTTACAGGGTCGCCACTCAGATCCAAATTTCAAAAAAAAAAATGTCGAACGCATCGTGATATGAACCAGCAACCCTTGGGTTGATCCAGAAAATTGTGTGTTTCTAATTTACAGCATCGAGTTGTCACCCTGTACCATACCGAAAGAGCAGCCCCAAAGCTATCAGCTGGATGTTCGGTTTGGGTCTTCAACATCCTTGCACCCTCCCCCACAGTTGAGAAACCCCGAAGGATCACGGAGAGAAAAAAGATGTCAAGTGCATTTATAAAGACACCAAATAAAAACAGCTAAACGAACGCGAGTGAAAAACCAACCTCCAACATCATCACCCGAGGGCAGAAACCCCAAAGAAGGCGAGCTGAGCGGGAAACGATATTCAGATAAGATATTAAGGAGTTCAGAACACAAAAGTACGAGAGGGGGACGTGTTGTACGAACAACACCACGAAGAATTGCCGCTGGCGGGTTTTGGGAAATGCTTGATCTGAATAAAATAAATATTTCGCCTGTCCCATTGTCATGTATTGGCAGCCAGCAAAAGATGCTCCCATATTGCCGCCGGGAGTGAGCCGAGCGTCCCGAAATGTGAGAAGGATAAAGACCACGGCTCAACACGGTTTTATCCGGTGCGGGGATCTGCTGCCTCAAAGTTTTGGGAACGAAAACGTGGTGTGTGCGGATGGTGGAATCGGCTTCGTCATGGGCCGGGCTCGTCCCATGTTTGCATTAATTCAGATTTTTGGCGCCCATTTCCTATTCAAAGGATATTTTTTTATTCATGTAGATTGAATTGTACGACGTCGTCAGAAGTGAAAGTTGGCATGGAAATGTGATTAAGAGAAATGTAGAATTCATTGATTCACTCGATTAAAATTTAGATAAAGACACAGAATTAAATGTTGTAAATTTCACTAAATTTACTGTTGGTGCTTTGAGAACACGATTCAAAACATTTTGAATATTTTCAGGACGCCCTTTACCCTTCATCATCCCAGATCCCCAAAATTCGATTTCAATCCTGAGATATTCAACAAAAACCGGAAAAAACTCCGTGAATAGTTGTTACTGAAAGAAGTTACAATCTGATCGTGCTATCTTGACACACCCTGAAAATTGGTGCAAGTACGACAACTGGCCAAAGGGATTTTGGTCAGAACGCGTTTGACACTCGTATATGCGAGACTACTGAAATCGGAGGGCTCGACGTCGGTTGTTTGTGAGTTAAGCACTCTCCATAGCTTCATAGCTCGAAAGGCAACGAAAATCAATACCTCATCTAGCTAACAGAAAGAAGATCGGAAGGCATTTGATGGTTGAGTTCGTAGCGTCTATTCCGTAACAAATTTATGAATTAAATGGTTATATAATTAAAAATCAGACTACGCTATCATTGCAGCATTGCGTTTAACACCTCATTCTATAAATAAACATTATTTGGCTTTATCTTTCCACAGCCGGCTGTCTAAGATTAAACCATTTCATTTAAAATTTAACAACAGTTAAGGGTGCACAGCAACCGAAGAAGTTGTTGTCTTCTTATTCCAAATTTGTCAAACTTACGGACCCAATCCTGAAAGAATCTGATTGTCAAAATGGTCAAACTTTATTGTAAATAACTTTGAAGACTGTAATTTAGGGGATGAATAAAAAATCATATCGATAGTTCCCGTATTTTTGAAGATACTAAAATGTCTGTAACAGAAATCTGGGTGCAAAAGCGATGGTTGATGTGTACCGTTAAACGGGAAATGTCTCATCCGCAGCATCCGATTGTTTGCCTTGAGAATAATATATCAAGGGCCTCAGTGGTACAATTGGCAGTGCGTCTCAGTACTAATGAGGAGGTTGCGGGTTCAAGTCCCGCCTGGAGCCCGGTGATTTTTTTCGCTTCGTGGATCAGTAAAAATCGGAGACATGTCGTTAGTGTCGATACAAAACAATAATAAAAATCCATTGCAGTAATGCGAACCGTTCCGAGCAAGAAACGGGAGCCCATGCCTCGAAAGGGATAACAAGCAGCAAACCCCGCTGTGATCTTCCTGGATGAAGCCATAGTCTCACTCTTCCTGCTCAGCGGCATTCGCCAGAAAGAGACGAAGATGATGACGATACCGACTGAACACAAAGCGATCTAAGTCTACTGTTCTCAGGCTGGAAAAGATACCAAATTGTCACACGTAGCACTAAGGTGGCTTGAGACATCTAGAATCTCAAGGGCCTCAGTGGTACAATTGGCAGTGCGTCTCAGTACTAATGAGGAGGTTGCGGGTTCAAGTCCCGCCTGGAGCCCGGTGATTTTTTTCGCTTCGTGGATCAGTTGGATACCAACAGTCGTCGTTTCTTTCGAATGTCGTCCCTAAAGGGAAAATAATATATAAAACCTTTCAACAAACACTATGATTTTGGGTCGCATCATCATCTTCTATGATGAATCCTAACCAAACACCCTATCCTACTAACAAGTTTTCAGGTTCCTGGCGCTCGTGGGGTGTAAGCACAGAGTAAATCAGCTGGCCTAGTAGCAACCTGCGCTAACTAACATTCCCGTCCCTTAAAATTGAGATCTACAAACTGACATGGCGGGCGCCGTTGGTGGCCAATGACAATGAGTTTTAGCAATCATGGTGTTTTATCTTTTCGGCGCATTCATACATGCTGTTGATAAGGGAAACACCACTAGATCGTCGAAGGCTATGATCAGTAGTGCTGAAAGGATATTACGGTTCTGTTCAGCAACGGAGGGGCAACCATGGGTGGTCTCTCATGCTCATGCTCAGTGCCAGACTACTGAAAACATTTTTGAATATAACTCGGGACTCCTGCCACCAAATTCTTCCAAACCCCGGGACTATGCACAGATTAATCAACCATACAAAATGTGTTTGCTATTGTTTATTCAAGGTCAAACATTAAAACGCGTTTTTCTCAGAACGTCAAAAGCGACGTGCGACAAAGTAGTACAAACACGTCATCAGGGATTAAACAGTGAAAGGCTCCCACTATTCATTTTTCATTCTTAATTTTAACTCGTTTTCGCTGAATTAAATCTTTATGTTCTTCCATTTTTTTGTTAAACGTCTAAATGTTTACGAAATGGCATGTTGCTTTTACGAATAATACCCCTCTGAGTATTTTCGCAAAAACATTTCGATGCCCCTGTGCCCTCTTGTACTAAGCTTACTGGTTTACCTATCTAGTTTGCATAAGAGAGCACAGAGGCATCGGTTTGTTAATTCAGATTTTGCACAGGTTTTCACAAGCTTTAGCCTTGTGATCTGTTATTGGATAAATATGTTTTGTAAGGCATTTGAAAAGAACAATTCTCGAGTTTTGTTTATTGCTCTATTCAACAAAAAATCGAGAATTATTGATAATAACTTTGAACTGAAGCAAACCCGGAAAACTATTCAAATTATCCTTTTAAAAATCAAACTGACAGTTTAATAAGAATGTCTACTAAGCAAAAAATTACCGAGCCACGTAGCCCAGTGGTAACGCTTCCGCCTCAAAAGTGGTAGATCTGGGTTCAAATCCCGGCTAGGACCAACACAACTGGTGATCTTTTCCCTTCTGGATTCGATTGCTTAGTAAAGGGAAGGTAGTGTATCGTCACAAACTGGACCTTATCAAGACACCTTAGGAAGACAACCTATGGAATGTTAACATTAACCTTAACATGTTAACATTAAGTTGATTAATGAATGCTTTATGCTGTGCCGATCTGGACAAGCTGTTGCTTAACCAGGAAGAAAAAACTTCAGAGGATTCAGAACAAAATTCTGAAAATGATTCTGAAACTTCCTTCCTGGTTCAGCACCAGTGAACTTCGTCAATTAGCCGAAGTTGACACTTTGGATGTTATGTCCAATAAGATTTTTGATGCATTTCGACAAAAATCATTACAGTCTCCAGCTGCATTGATCCGCTCTTTATATAGTTTATAAGTTAGTTTTAACGTGAAGACTTCCATCATTGCCATGATTTTTCATTCAAAGATATGAATTTTGCGTCGCTTTCAACATTTTGACAAAATTCCTTCAACAAGTTGTTTAGAATAGTGACCTACACATGCTGATACTTTTTGGTAACGATTATCCCATTTCTTATAAAGTTATGGAAATCATCATTAATCAATGATTGCCGACTAGGACGTCAATGATTGTACCACAATATCATATAAATTTTTAAACACATTTCATTTAGATCCAAAGTTCTCCAGTAGCTTCAAGAACTCATCAACCGGCATATGCTGATTCCTTTTAGGGCAGAAATTCGTTGAATTGAATTTTATACAGAATATTTTATAGTGATGATCAATTGTCTTCGAAAATGATCAACGGATTCACCTTAAGGTATCCCTTTTCCCTTTTGTACATGTAGGACCTCCTACATTTGAAATCACTGAATATTTCATGAATAAATGAAAGTTGCTAGTATTTAAAATTGAGGTGAAAAGTAATCGATTGTGATTGGACACTCAATATTATTTTAACTGAATAAATGTACATGGAAAAAAAAATCTGAATAAATACAAATAACAAAAATCAAAAAATTAAAATCAGTTGATTAATGAACTGTCACTGAATCCGCTTTGTAAATGCCGGCCCCGATACTCTTCACGGGTGTTCCCCTCAGGAACATGGAAAGATTTACTAACTTAGCAAAAGCTTTGGCCAAATCAAAAAGACAGTTCAGTTAAAAAGTTGTTACTGTCATCATTAAATTCCGTACAAATCCGTATTATACGAAAAAAAAAATCAGTACAAATGGCATTTTGAAAATCCGCGAAGAGGGTCGAAAATCCGTACACAGTAAAAAAAATCATGGTAAAATTAAATCTAAAAAGGGGTAGATGAGCTACATCGGCTTTTTTTCCTAGCGTCTACCAGATGTATATTTACACATTATTAGAGGTAAAGTTAAACCTTTTTTTCTGACATAAAAAATATGTCCCTTTTTAGATGTAATTTTACCATGATTTTTTTTTCTGTGTATGGTAAGGAAAAATCCGTATAGGGGAAATTGTCGTATGTTTGGCAGGATAAGCACTCGCTCCTAACTCCATCCAATTTGCTGATTTTCACTATTTAAACAACTAATTTTGCAAAACTTTTGATAGAAACTTGCTTGCACACTTCTTATTAAGCTATTTATCACTCGATTTCAGTTGAAAACGCTTTTAATTAGCTTTAATTGAATATCAAAGTTCTGACCTGCCAACATTAGAGGTACGCTGGAATTAGATGCTGTTCCCCTAGTTGGTAGCCTTACAATCTTATTTTTTCAACGAGCTATAACAATTTTGGAAGAAAAATTAACATCTTACTCGGTCATATGTTAAAACAAGATTTTTTTAAATCGTACAATTCTTTAACTTACAAAATCCTTCAATTCCCGTTTCTTTAAAGCCAAATCGATCGACAGACGGCAAACATCATCTAATCGCTCCAATTTGCCGCCGCCGCCACCGCCGAGTGAGCTGTGGCAAAAAATGATTTGATCCAGATTTTTCCGCTACATTTATTGAATTTATCTCTTACTGCCATCATCTCGTTCGCCCTCGGCTCGGGCGACTCACGTACGATTCCAAACCAGACAGGGGAGGGGACGCTTTCCTTCGTGTCCTTCGATTTTCTCGTTTTCCTTTTTTCCGCGCCCTTTACCATGAGAATTTTTCGGGTTCGTAAAGTGGAGGGAAAACCATTTCAATAAAGCGAACATAATGCAGAACTGGCCTGCGCTCAGTGTCTCCCACGGGGGGAAAAGACAGTCAGTAGTGGGTGGGGGCATCTCTTTAGTAGATCCAGTCACACACAGTTACGGATGGAAACGGGACGGGGCCCAGCTTCATGGATCATCGGTCGCCGCGTTACGGAAGAAGGAAAAAGCTGAGCTACGGGGCAAAAGGGTGAGCGTGAGCCGAAATTTAAGGGAAATTTGTGAACGAACGGATGAAAAACAGCAACTTTATCCGTGATAGTTTTATGGGATGATGATAGAACATATTGAAAGATTTTTTCGTTGTGTCTGCACTTTGGCCACCGTTTTCCTGTTTGCGATTGGGTTCTGAACGAGAGAGAGATGAAAAAAAAAACTATTTGCCTTAGTTTCGTGCTTCAAACTATCCCGCAAAAGAACTGAACAAGGCTTGATCTCAACTGCTTGCACGACTGCATCATGCTGCTTGGCCCACCAAAAGAACGAGTCCTGTGTGCAATCGCAACTGGGTGAGTGCAAACTGGGAAAAATACGACAAGAAGCAGCCAAGCCCGGGATGTTTTGTATTATGTTCAAGTTTTCCCATTAAACGTGCTCGCTTGAGAATTGCGAGTTTTCCCATCATTCTTTGCAGTTTATTTTCTTTGCAAAGAGCTATTCGTGGGACTTGTGGGATGGTGCGCTCTAGAAAATGCCTTTGGGTCATTTGTCCGATCTCGGAACTTTTCGGCGTTAAGTTATGACTGCACTGATGGAGGAAACACGTCATTATTCCGTATCAGAAATCGATTGCGTTCTTCCGCTCGTATGTAGCGGCAGCGTGCTTCTTGAAAAATTGTTATCAATTGCACATCACTTTGATGAATCGCAATTTGGTGAGCAACGTGATGATTACAATTCAGGGAAAGGGTTTTCTTCAGGTTGTTCTCAACCATGAGTGATTTTTACTGTTGGAAATAGTATGAATTTAGTGTTTCAATGTTTTTGTACCTAATTTCTTTGATATGATTGTATTTATAGAACAAGTTTCATTAACATCTACTTGAAACATGCATTTGTGACGACAAAGGAAACGCGTTTTAACACCTATGATAGGCATTTGGGCCCTACCAAATTTCAAGTTTTTTTTTATTTATAAAAACAGAAATATTTACCATATTTTTCCAGCATGGTTTTGAATTCCTCACCTGAAGTAAGGCTACAATCGTGCTCGGAAAATGAACTTTTGACAGAAAGCTCGTAGACCCACCTTCATGTATGCCTATCGAAGAAGAATCGAAAACTGAACACATGTCTATGTGTGTATGTGTGTGCATGTGTGACCAACATTGTAACTCAGTTTTCTCAGCACTGACTTAAACGATTTTGGTCGAACAGGTCGCATTCGACTTAGTTTAGGGTCCCATACGTCGCTATTGAAATATTTGAAGTTTTGATGAGTACTTCAAAAGTTATGTATAAATATGTGTTTTCACATATACCCGAATCTCGCTAAACTCTCTACTGCCCAATTATTTTTTCGATTTTTTTTCCCCGTGTCATTTTGAGCAACTTTTGTTTTACGAAAAAGTTTACTTTTCTTGTTTTATGTTTTCCTTGTTTCATTTTTAGTATTTGTATTTGCATTTATCATTTTTAGTTTATGTTTGTTTTTGATAGTATTTGGCCTATTTTACCACCTCCTACCGTTACTTTAAGCCTATCTAGTTTTTTCATGTTTTTACAGTCACTTTTCAAATTTTTTGCTTGTTTTGAACATTTTCTACAGTAGAAAAATGTCATTGGCATTTAAATTTAAAACTTTGATAGAAAATTATGCTTTCCAACTAAAAAAACCTGAGATCATTTTTTGATTTATTACATGCAGTCAAACTATTAATTGATCATCGCACTTATTTTTACTCTTAAAGTTGCTAGTCATCAGGGGTGACGTTGGGTCCATGGGGTGATATTGTTATACAGCAATTCCCCACGAAAACAGCACGGAAAAAAACAAAAGTGCTCGGATTGGGCTCAAAAATTTTCTGGGGGTTCCCTGGCCGAAATAATTAGACCCGTATTTTTTTGTTTGGTCATTAGGGTTACCTACGCCGTGTTAGGGTGGTCTGAAAAATGGCAATTTTCGTAGATTTTCGCAAAAACCACTTTTTTCGCAAAATCATAACTCCTCGCCATTTCAACCGATTTCAATTGTCTTATATGCAAATGAAAGGTGATAAGTTGGCCTTTTAAAGAAAAATAATAAGAAGTTTCAAAAATCTAGCCTAACATATGAAAAGGGCGTTTGAAACTTTAAAATGTCGTTTTGACGGTGTCTGGACCAAAGAGCATATGTCTGGAAATATTTTTATCGGATTCTCCGGACATTTTTACGTAACATACTAAAAAATGGGAGGAGTTCATTAACAGGATTCCGAGATATGATTTTTTGAAAATAAAATCCGTGTTTTTCGACGCGCCGCGCTCAAAAACCGGAAAATGACGAAATCGGCGAAAAATCAACTTTATTCACTAAAACTGCGATAACTTCAAAATTTCAGCAATGACCTATACATGTCTGGGTACCAAAAGTTGCGTCTTTTAATTACGAAAATTTTGGTACCCAAACATCTATAGGTCATCGCTGAAATTTTAAAGTTATCGCAGTTTTAGTGAAAAAAGTTGATTTTTTGCCAATTTCGTCATTCTCCGGTTTTTGCGCGCTGCGCGTCAGAAAACACGGATTTTATTTTCAAAAAATCATATCTCGGAATCCTGTTAATGAACTCCTCCCATTTTTTAGTATGTTATGTAAAAATGTCCGGGGAATCCGATAAAAATATTTCCAGACATAGGCTCTTTGGTCCAGACACCGTCAAAACGGCATTTTAAAGTTTCATACGCCCTTTTCATATGTTAGGCTAGATTTTTGAAACTTCTTACTATTTTTCTTTGAAAGGCCAACTTATCACCTTTCATTTGCGTATAAGACAATTGAAATCGGTTAAAATGGCGAGGAGTTATGATTTTTCGAAAAAAGTGGTTTTTCCGAAAATCGACGAAAAAGGCCATTTTTCAGACCACCCTAACGAGGCGTAGGTCACCCTAATGGCCAAACAAAAAAATACGGGTCTAATTATTTCGGCCAGGGAACCCCCAAAAAATTTTGAGCCCGATCCGAGCACTTTTGTTTTTTTCCATGCTGTTTTCGTGGGGAATTGCTGTATATATTAGATATTCCCATAAAACTTTGCCTCATTTTTTCCAATCGCTCCAATGCAATAATTGCGTGACCATTTTTGAAACTATTCTCTCATAAAATCATGTATGTTAACGACTCCTTCAAACGTTGTACCGTACCGTCTAGTGAATAGAGTACAAATTTATCCCGCCCCTGCCAGTAGTTATCTGAATAGAATAGTTTACTCACAATAAGAAAGAACATATCCTGGCAAGAATGTTGCTGAGGCAAAACAACAATACAACTTGCTGATGTTACTCTCCTGACTCGACCCGGTCTCAGCACGTTGCACAGAGACTCATAGTAATAATAAACAACTCGAATCGTAAGTTTTTTCCCTTCCTCCTTCCCATTCCACCGACCTTTTTCGATAACAATTACATTCCGCCTGCCGATGCACACGTTTATTTCTCCGCCGGGATCCACTACGATGGGAGGAGGAGGAGGTTGGAGCTTTCTTCATTATCATCGGAAGAATAACACAGCAAGTGCTAATGCGTGTGTAAAGCGAGAAAATGCTTTCTATTGTACTGCCAACACCATCGCCTTAATTTCGCCCACCTACCCAACATAACCAGTGAGTACGAGGGTGGTCTACTACTAAAAGGACTACCACCCCCCAGGATCCTTCTTCCTTGCCTCGATGGTCGTTGGTGCAGCTTGGCATTCTCCCACGCCGAGTTCAGCACTCGGTGCTGAAGAGCCAGCAGGCTCATTGTGGAACAGGAGCAGAGGAAAAAAAAAGTCGAGTTCAAGAAGGTAGCCCCCCAGAAGAATGCTTTTCGCCTTCAACACTAATGTTTATCCATGCTTCCTCCATTGCTTTTATGCCTGACGACCCAGGTCGATCTCCAGCACCAACGGATGTGGCGCACTAACCTTCTCGATTGTTGAAGGTTGCTGACTGACTGAATGAATGCTACCATGCTACTTCACGGAGATTTTTAATGTACTTTTTACCCCCACTTCCCGTCTGGGGGGACCCATTCAAAGCCGTCCATTCATTCTCGCTGCGCTGCCTTCAAAACCTTCAAAGTGAGACATTTAAAAAGTTTCTTCTCCATCCCGTTTCCCCCCATTTGACTCGCCATTCTCCTTTCGGATCCATTTTTCTTGGCCTTTGTTGTGAGATATCGTGACACGAAAGTGAAGTGAGCATAATTGAAATGGGTAATGGGTGTTCCTGGCGGCAACACTCACATCCTGTCAGAGTTTGGCTTTTTCATTACCCGTTTCATCAAAATGTGTTTTTTTTTTGCTGTCTAATGACGTCTCCATCTTTGTTTGTCATTTTTCATTACCGGGAGCGGAGAAAAATTGTAAAAGTACATTTTCCTTTCATGAACATGTTGAATAGGTAGCAAAATGCTTGGCATTTGTGTGATGACACATGTTTTAAATTTGTTTTTTTCTAACGAAACAATAAGATGTTTGTCCCAATGGAAGTTTATTTCTGTATATCTCTCTACAACTTAAGCCCGCTTATAGACGGGCTTTTATCTCAAAATTCGCCAAAAATCAATTTTTCAACCATTTTTTGATGTTAACCCTCTACTGCCCAAATTTTTTTTCGAAAATATTTATTTTTCCCGTGTTCAGGAGGTCATTTTGAGCAACTTTTGTTCTACGAAAAACTTTACTTCTCTTGTTTTATGTTTTTCTTGTTTCATTTTTAGTATTTTAATTTGCATTTATCTTGTTTAGTTTATGTTTGTTTTTGGTAGTATTTGGCCTACTCTACCACCTAATATAATTACATTTCACCTATCTAATTTTTTCATGTTTTTACAGTCACTTTTTAAATTTTTTGCATGTTTTTCACATTTTCTGCTATAGAATCGCACCATCATCATTTAAATTGCAAAAAAAATCGTAGAGTCGTAGTCTGGGACACTACAAAAATTACTGCATACTTCTTTTTACTGAAAATATAAGAAAAGGTTAGTAAAAAACACTGCCAAAGTTGACCCCTAAAAAAATGACATTTTTAAAAACATTGGCAAAGTCACATAAAACAAGTTTAACTTCCAACCCTGAAATTTTCTAAAATTTTAGGAGTTTTTCTTTCCAATGCTTTTTAAAGATCAAAAATCGGTTGGAAAATTGATTTTTGGCGATTTTTTAGATCGAAGCCCGTCTAAAGGCGGGGTTAGGTTGTAGAGGGTTAAAAAAGCATTGGAAACAAGGGCGCCGACTAAGGGCTTGCCCCCCGCCCCAAATTTTGACCTTGACAATATAGGCTGTCCTCCCATTTGCCCCCCCCCTCCCCCCCTTATACTCAGTCAGAACTCGGCGCTGCTGATTGGAAAGAAGAACTCATTAAATTTAACATTCCAACGCCCAAGGATCCAAAAAAGTTGGAACGGTAACTTCAACTCGCTGGTTCTCGGGCATAACTCAACCAATCATGATGATTCTTCTTTCCAGTGATTTCCGAAAACATCGTTCCAACTTTTTTTTTCGCGTGTAAAAAAAAATCGCCAAAAATTCCGCGGAGGCATTCGTTTTAAAAAAGGTGGAACGATGTTTTCGGTCGCAGAAATTACAGATTTGTTCAAATTAAGTTCTGCAAAATTTAAGGATTATCTAGACATTCTTACAAATCACTGGAAATTAGCGAGTTGAAGTTACCGTTCCACCTTTTTTGAGAGGCTTGGGCGTCCGTGTAAGTTGGACATGCGTTAGGCGTTCCAGTGTTAAGATAATTTTAGGGATGGAAGTTTCACTTGTTTTATTTGACTTTGCCAATGTTTTTTAAATGTCATTAAATAAAAAAATGCTAAAAAAATACAAAATAAAACAAAAACAAGAGAAGTAAAGTTTTCCGTAGAACAAAAGTTGCTCAAAATGACCTCCTAAACACGCGAAAAATAAAAAAAAAAATCGAAAAAAAATTGGGCAGTAGAGGGTTAATTTTACATGCCTGGTATGAATCTGATGACAACATTGGTCTACATTTAACAAATACGTATTGATTTTCAGTCTATCTTACTATTTTGTGTGAAGACATTCCTTCTGATATTCATTCAATCAAAATCAAAAATCAAATTATTCGCTCTACAGCATTACCTTGGCGTTCTCGATTGCGAGATTCCTACTTGAAACTAGGTGTTCGAAGGCTTGATTGTTGAGGCAATTGCAAACCTCTTTTTACACCTTAGCATCCATCCACCCCGGGATTCGAACTGACGACCTTTGGATTGTTAGTCCAACTGCCTACCAGCGACTCCACCGAGGCAGGACCCAGGGAGACGACTCCTACACCTGGACTGAGCTAACGACCTAACCTTTTTAGATTAGTCCGGGGCCAACATTTACTTCCCGTCCGACGGAAGGCGTGATCAGGCAAATCTCGTCTCGAAAAATGCCACCGGGACCGTCTGGGATCGAACCCAGGCCGACTGGGTGAGAGGCAACCACGCTTACCCCTACACCACGGTCCCGGCTTCATTCATTCATTCTTTTGACAATAAAGCTGAGAACAAGATTATCCGTTCGACGCAGTGGTGGACGCAAAACTTTGCGCCAGTTTGATTATTCCTTGATATGTCAGTCGAACATTCTACAGTGGTTGCTGTGTTCAATGATCAATGACAGGCAGGCTATGATGACAGCCGCAAAGTTCTGTGTCCACCACTGCGTCGAAAGGATAATCTTATTCTTAGCTCAATGCACAATTC
Source organism: Culex pipiens pallens (assembly GCF_016801865.2). Taxonomy (NCBI): domain Eukaryota; kingdom Metazoa; phylum Arthropoda; class Insecta; order Diptera; family Culicidae; genus Culex; species Culex pipiens. The sequence continues at coordinate 86,641,355 of NC_068937.1, read as the reverse complement.
TGAAGTCAGATTTGGATTCAGCGTACAAATTATAGTAGTTACAATAGTTTCATATACTTTTACTAATGTTTTCTGAGTAAGCTTCCATGCTTTTTTTTTCAAAATTTCTCCCTGTTTTTATTTTCAACAACCTAATTTTCGATCTGGAACACATTGCAAAAATGGATGAAAATTGTATAATTCCATAATGAATGGATTTCCGGCAACATGGACCTGCTTGATGAATAAATTTCAAGTAAAAAGCAATTAAAAATATAAGACATGGAGCAACCTTCTCCATAGTATTGATTAACAGTTTAATTTTGATCCTTTTTTGAATAGACGTGATGTACTAGATCATCAAAAAATAATTCAAATCATTCGCAGGAATTAACAAGTCCTTTAGTTTTTTTTAAATCCTCTCTACTAATCAATAGTTTTTTTTTCTCTTTTGGATCACCGATTATTTTCTTTTTTTTTTGGTTTAAATTGATATTTTAAGGCATATTTACTAATAAGGCAAACATAAAAAACATAAAAAAACATAGAGTTTTTCCTTTATTTTTAATATTTGTAAATAAAAAATGCATTATCTGGAAAAAAACTTTTGATATATAAACCAAAGAACTCAAAGAAAAGTGCTTGCAACTTGGATAATTGGTTTTAAAACAAGTCAATAGTCTAAATGTGGCCATTATTTCAATGCAGGTGGATCTAAAAAAAACTGATTTCTGTATCGAGAGACTTCCGTCACTTTCCCTCCCTTATCTTCATTTCTTGTACATAATTCGAACAATCAACTTAAACTTTCACCAACCAACTGAATTGATAAGTCGTTGAAGGAATTTTCACGCCCGAGTAAGCTCTCAAACAATCAGATCGTTAACAAAATTCCTTTCTTCCCCACTCCAAAACCAAACATCAATTCTCGGAAGAAAACTTTCCGAATGATTTTCTTAAACTCGTGAACCTTTTCTCCTGTTCTCTTACTCTGGCAATGCTAGTCGGTCGCACTTGGAGATCGGTTCTTTCTTTCTTTCACCCTTCAAATCATTCACGGAACGAAAATTGCCCCCGCTAATCTGCCCCCGGAGGATGACACGAAACCCTGCCACGGCAAGAAGGAGAGATCAAATTCATTGCCTTTCGGTTGTTCGTTTCGTTATTTTTCTTCTTTTGTGCTTCCTTTCAAAATCGTCGAGTTCGATTTCCTTCGGAAAGAAAATTCAAAGGAATTTCCACTTTTTTGTTTGTCTCTGCCAAAGTGTGGAAACTTTTTTTTTCTCATCCCAACCTTCCTGGATCGCCTTCTCTGTCAGTCTAATGACTGTTTACCACCACAGTAGACCGATGCCGATGAGTCTCATCCTTCCTTGCAACGCCTGCTGAGCCAGACGAGAAGGAGAATCATGATGATACCTAATGAAAACGCTCTATTTTTGCTCATCGTCAGTCAGATTAAATAAACTCGGAAAGAAATTAATGAAGAATTTCCTTTTTGTTTCTTTGGCAACTAAACTTTGCATGAAGGAAGGTCTGGCCTTAAAACGCGGCAAGCAATGGTAGGAGGAGAAAAAATCTCCCAGAGGCCGTGCTGAATAAAAAAACACAAAAAAAATCTTTCATCTTCTTCTGTGAAATTTAAATGAAAAAGGAACAACAGCAAACGAATGAAAGGAAATCTAATGAAGCAAAACGATGGGAATAAAATGAGAATGATTGTGATGTTTGAAAAGGAGCCTGTTGTTTGGGACACGGACACGGACGAGAACCCGCCCCGTCTTTTGTCATAAATTATGGTGCCGACGGCGATGACGACGGTGGCGGTGGTGCCGGGCATAAGGTCAAAAATACCTTTTGCCTTATGATTATACGACCTGGGAGGTATTTAGAGGCCAAACCACCAGAATGCGATCACATAAATCCTGAGTAACACGACTTTCGTTGGTTGTTGTCAATGATACTGAATTAAAAAAGCTTGGATCTAGCATTAAAGAAATTAAAGCATTTTAGAAAATGGCAATATTTCTTGAACACAATTTAATTCTTAAACGGACTAACTCTCATGGCTCGGATACTTTCCACAGTGAGGATGAACTCCAACAGATCGATCGAAGGGAAATTGATCTCTACTCTCGGTTTTTCTTTAGCGTGCATTACCACTAACCATCGACATAACGATAAGTGGAAGGCCATAACTGCTGGCCAGTTCAGTACGGGGCAAAAGCACCGGTCTTTTTTATACTTAATTTTTACCTAAAAAGCTCACGCTACAACGTATCGTTGGATGGCTAATCGAAAGTCATCGAAACCAAAAGTTCAAAGATCTGGCAACTCTGTCTCAAGTTATTACCAGTGGTCATTGACCACTTAAGCGATATTTATGTACTATTCTGAAGTCCGATCTCACTTATAGGAATGAAAAGTATGCCTGGATTCATCATCCGACCTATCGTTGGATCGGTTATCGAAAGGCCTTCCAAACGGGTATAAAAGTTAAGTATAAAGGCAACTCTGTCAATTCATTTTTAGCCTAGATCTTGATCTTAGTTGGTTCATAACTAAAACCTTAACCTTAAAATCTAGATGAAAATTTTACTGGATCTTTCATGTGGCCCATATGTGGATAGGAGTGAGGAAGGCGCCAATTACTTAATTGAATTATGTTAGTTTTATTATTTTGAACGAAATTTAAAAACCCATAATTATGTTTTTTAGGATATATTATCCATTAGTAAAACTTTTTTCTATAGTGGACCCTCTGAAGGTTTTTTGATGGAAAATGCAATAAAATCACAGTTATAAGCGGGTATTCAAAAAGAAATCTTTTATTTGGCATGTTCCGCATCATCCAAAACAATGTTGACTGACATTAACTTGTCCTTTTCGCAAATATAAGCGTTTTGGTTTTGACATCTGAAAGCAGCCATGGCCACTAGCACTTTCACAACAAAACATCATTTCTCTTTTATAATTCAATTGACTATCCAATCATTTTTTAACTGTTTTTATTACTTTAGTAAATCAAAATAATATAAATTCAAGGAACTTTATATGTTCTCAATTTCTAGCAAAATTAACGATTTAACTATCAAAAATGAAGAAAACTGTACATTTGAGCAGTATATTTTCTGAAAAAAGTAAAAGCTCGAGTAAAAGCTTCTTTTAATCAACTTAAATGCATATTTTTTCAATAATGAATATAAATATGACTTTTTTAAGTTAAAAGTACTGTAGGTAAACTAATGTTTATTATCCTTTACTACAAAAACAATAATTGATGTTTTAAGGGTGCACAGCAACGAGGGAAGTTGTTGTCTTCTTATACCAAAATTGTCAAACTTACGGACCCAATCCTGCAACTACGGGATTGTAAAATTAATGAAACTTTGCTGTAAATTCCTTGGTGGACAGTACTTTAGGGGATGAATATAAAAATATTTCGATAGTACCCGTAGTTTTGAAAATACTAAAATGTCTGTAACAAAAATCAGGGTGCAAAAGTTCTGGTTGATGTGCACCGTTAATGATAATTTCTCATTATAAAATTCTCAAAAATGAAGAAAACTGTACATTTGAGCAGTATATTTTCTGAAAAAGGTGCAGGTGGTTATGTTGCACATGACCAGTATGACAAAGCCACCTTTTTCGAAATGGCCAGTATTGAAAACCATGAGTTGTGATATCCATATTGCCAAAACTCGTTGGTTCAGTAGATGTCTCCCCGGGAAAACTTTCCTTTAGGGCACCGGCCACTGCAGCTTTTGGCCAACTTTTTCTAAATTGCCATTTTCATTACCAATATCAAAAACCATGAATATTGATACCAATATTGCCCAAAATCGTATGGTTCGGTAAATGTCCTCCTGGGACAACCTCCCTGGGGGCACCGGCCACTCCAGGTTGTGGCCAATACTGTAAAAATGGCCATTTGCATTACCAGTATTGAAAATCATGAATTTTGATACCCATATTGCCCAAAATCGTTTAATTCGTTAAATGTCCACCCGGGACAACCTCCATGAGGGCACCGGTCACTCCAGGTTGTGGCTAATACTGTAAAAATGGCAATTTTCATCACCAGTATCAAAATCCAAGAAGTTTGATACCCATGTTGTCCAGTCTCGTATGGCCTTCCATCGGAACACCCCTGAGGAATCTGGCCACTCCGGGTCTTGTGGCCAGAATATTCCGGTGGCTCTCAATAATTCTGGCTGGCCTGCCTCCGCTAGGTCTGCTCCTAGCTCCAGGCCAGGCTGCTTTTCGGCCAACTGCTTCTGGGCCTCCAGGCCATCTGCTTCCAGGTCCAGGTTGTTGTTTACTCCTCGGCGTCAAACGATAGAATGATTTCCCAGGGTTGACCGAGCGGGGTTACATTGGCTTAGAATGGAGACGGATGCCCCGCCCCTTTGCGCCGGTTATCCCATTCCTACGTCATTCGCTTTTTGATGCACTGGTGGTGATGGGAAGTCGTAAAGGCAGCATTTTTGCCAGTATTGTTCATTCCATCGTCATCGTTCGAACCAACAACATCGTAGCAGCAGCAGCAGCAGCGGAAAAAAAACAACGACTGGAGGAAATTAAGAGCGAGCTCCGAGAAGAAGAAACACGCCAGCGCCAGTGTGTGCGCGAAATTGCAGCCAAAATTACATAGAAGGAGAAAAACAAGGCCTACTTGGATCAGGCCCGTGATACTGACGTAGCTTGCTGAAGCCGCCACCAAATGTTTTGTGGCGCTGTTTTGGGAATAACATTTCAGAGGGTCACAAATCAAAATATAATAAATCTTATTTTAATCTTTTTTTAATTTTTCTTACTCGAAGGTACTGGGGTGCCATTCCAAAAAACCCGGGCCGAAGGCCTTGTAATACTGCGTCATCCGTCAAACGCTTATAACTTCCTTCCTCAAATCGAATCGGCACGATTCCTGCTGCATTCGATTCGAAAATTATTCAGCAATTTGCTATCAAATTTTCAATGTTGGCAAAATAGTTTTACTATTGAAACAATTCAATGTTTTAAAATGTTTTCAAAATGCAGAGATTTTGCGAGCAAAATTAGCGCTTCCCAGTCACGGACGGGAATGTCAAGTACCTATTTTGAGGGGAAAATCATCCGAGCACCGCGACCGAGTATCAGTCGCGAAAAAGGAGGGGAAGTAGCGAGCCGAAAACATATATAAGAAAGTGCGCCAGTCTTCAGAAAATCATTCACGTCTCAGACGTCGGACCGGCAGCAGCATCAGGAGAGAGACCAGAGCAGCAACAGCAGGAGAGAGAGGGACCAGAACTGCAAATGAAGCGCACATCGCCTTCTCGTCATCCAGTTGCCCCTAGATGGCCGGACCGTTTGGATCTTCTGAGGAAGGAGGTGAGGACTTCCCCCCCCCCCATCCCTCGCCCCAGCCGGTGGCGACTCTGCGAAGGCGCCATCCAGTTGTCCCGCCCGGGACGAGGCAGCGAAATTCAATAATTATAATTTCAGGAACAAATTTTGGTCTTAGGGGGCGACGGACTGCACAGCTTTCTGAAGTTGCTCTCGCCCCCAACCCCTCTGACCTCCCCCTCATTCTGGCACCAAACATTCATTCGGTTCGCGAAAAAATCGTTTTTCGTTCTTCTCTTTCCTTCCTCCATTCGATGTTGTTGTCTATTCGAAGATTTATCAACACATTAAAAGTATGTTTACATGGCAGCTGCGGTTTTGTTCGCATTAGATTTGCCAAATCTTTCTAGTAAAAGTCGACTCAGTCGTAATTCAATTCGAATCGTATACGAATTCCGTTTCAACAACCGGTACGTACACGGTCCGATTGAGTTTACTGGCCTGAGAGTGTTGTAAGTTCTGTTTTGTCGGGGAGTCCATCTCCCATTCACGATCTTATTCCGTTATTGTATTTCAAGTATGCAGCTAATTCTTCAAAATCAAGATATGGCAAACTCTATGTCCACATTAAAAAAACTTAACGTAGTCTACGCCATTCCGGTTATGTCTGTGACATAACTACTTTGACTTTTTAAAGCTTTTGACGCTTGGCGTTTAAATTAATTTCAGGGTGACCACTCAAATTTTCAAATTCCCGACTTTTTCCCGACCTTTCCAGAACCTAAAAAAATAGGTATTTCTTATCTGAAGATTGATTTAATTTCAAAAACTCTTTATAAAAAGTCAATATAAACCATTGAACAAAATTTCCTAAATCAAACAGTTTAAGTAAAAAAAACAGTTTTAGTAAAAAACTAAAATTCAAATAATAAATTCTTAAAACCTTCAACTTTCTTCAAAAATAAAAGCAATGTTTTGAGTAAAAACATAAATCATCAGATTTTGAAAAATAGCCGTAAGCGTAACAAATAGGGGAGAGTGGGGAGACTTGATCCCCGGGGACACTTGATCCCAAGCCTGTATCTCGTCAGCATGTGGGTAAAATAATTAGCTTTGTTCTTGAAAGTTGTGCGAAATTGACTAAAACTCATTGTAGAAAACAAAGAAAAAAAATAAAAAATGTTTAGATTGAGTTACACACATTTTTCTAAATAGTGCTGCAAATAACTTCCAAGAGATCTTTTTTCTTTATTTTGATAAGTATAGAAAACACTCAAAAATTGTTCAAAAAATATTTTTTATACATGATTTGTTTGATAAACATCAAAAAAAATCAAAAATCAAATTATTCGCTCTACAGCATTGCCTTGGCGTTCTCGATTGCGAGATTCCTACTCGAAACTAGGTGTCCGAAGGCTTGATTGTTGAGGCAATTGCAAACCTCTTTTTACACCTAAGCTTCCATCCACCCCGGGATTCGAACTGACGACCTTTGGATTGTGAGTCCAACTGCCTACCAGCGACTCCACCGAGACAGGACCCAGGGAGACGACTCCTACACCTGGACTGAGCTAACGACCTGAGCTCTAGGTTAGACCGGGGCCAACATTTACTTCCCCGTCCGACGGAAGGCGTGATCAGACAAATCTCGTCTCGAAAAATGCCACCGGGACCTTCTGGGATCGAACCCAGGCCGACTGGGTGAGAGGTAATCACGCTTACCCCTACACCACGGTTCCCGGCTAAACATATCAACTCCAAAACCCTTACGCATTTAATGTTAAATTTATCGTCATACTATTTTTACAATCAATTGTTTAAAAAAGTGCGTTTAGGGAGACTTGATCCCTGCACTTTTACAGTCACTGGAATCAGCCTCAAGATTAAATAATTGGGCTGGGTTTTCGTACATAGTTTTCTTTAGTATAGTTGTACATAACTTACTGCAGTTTGAACCATTTTTCAAAAGTTTTGTAAACACAAATTACCAGCTTTTTTAAAAATGCTCAATTTTGGTCTAAAAAAGAAAAATTTAAGTGTTTAAATATTTTGCATGCTAAACTTGTTATATTTTGAACACAAACGTACAGGTTTAATGTGTAATTGCTGTAACTTATAGAAAATTAATAGTTTGGATGAATAAAAAATATTTTGCTTAAGATTTCTTCAAAATGTTGAAAGGGGGATCAAATTACCCCCAACATTTTGAAAATGCCGGTTTAAAATATTTTTTTAAAACGCTTGGCATGATTCGAAGAGTTTATCTGATGAAATACCCTTAACACACAACAAAAAATCCGATGGTAAAATCGCATGCAAAAGCATGCACATCACCTTCGTCAAAATAAACACTTAATATTACACACTGCATGTACATTTTTTGCAAAAACAAAAAAAAAGTAGCAACCGACGGGAATCAAACCCAGCACCAACAGTGAGGACTGGCGCCTTAGCCCACTCGGCCATCAGACCGATGAAAAGCTGTAAGGATAAACGCATATATGAGCTTGACATTTCGGTCCAGCAGGTTTCCCATACTGATGGGCTACATATTTTAGGGTGAAAAATTACATAAAATTGCATAAAATAATGCAATATTTAATTTACACCCAGGCCTTTTACACGCAGCATGATTACTACTTTTTTAGCTGTGCAGCCAAACATAGTTGAATGTTTAAGTTTTCAATTCATGCAAAAAGATCATAGTTTTGTGAGAAATTGACAGAGTTATGTGCGATACAAAAAAAGGGGTTCAAGTCTCCCCACTCTCCCCTACCTATAATTTCGATTTTTATTTTTAAAATTACAAAATATCAAGTTTTTTTTTTAACTTCGAATCAACTGGCAATGAAAATGATGATGACAAAAAATTAAAGATAACAAAATTTTAAATTTTATTCTTATGTTCATATGTTTTTCAAATCTTCACATATCTTTTCACTTGATTAAAGTTATTATTCTTTCAAAGAATTTAAAAATATCTATTAATTAGCTTAAAAGATGAGCAGTTCTCTACGAAATCGGTCTTTTTTCTTCAATTTTAGTTTTTGTATTTTTTAATCCGACTGAAACTTTTTTGGTGCCTTCGGTATGCCTAAAGAAGCCATTTTGCATCACTAGTTTGTCCATAAAATTTTCCATACAAATTTGGCAGCTGTCCATACAAAAATGATGTATGAAAATTCAAAAATCTGTATCTTTTGAAGGAATTTTTTGATCGATTTGGTGTCTTCGGCAAAGTTGTAGGTATGGATACAGACTACACTGAAAAAAAATGATACACTGTAAAAAAAATTTGGTGATTTTTTTATTTAACTTTTTATCACTAAAACTTGATTTGCAAAAAAACACTATTTTTATTTTTTTTTATTTTTTGATATGTTTTAGAGGACATAAAATGCCATCTTTTCAGAAATATCCAGGTTGTGCAAAAAATCTTTGACCGAGTTATGAATTTTTTAATCAATACTGATTTCTTCAAAAAATCGAAATATTGGTCGCAAAAAAATTTCAACTTAATTTTTCGATGTAAAATCAAATTTGCAATCAAAAAGTACTGTAGTGAAATTTTGATAAAGTGCACCGTTTTCAAGTTATAGCCATTTTTAGGTAACTTTTTTGAAAATAGTCGCAGTTTTTCATTTTTTTTAAATAGTGCACATGTTTGCACACTTTTGGAAAAAATATTTTTGAAAAGCTGAGAAAATTCTCTATATTTTGCTTTTTCGGACTTTGTTAATACGACCTTTAGTTGCTGAGATATCGCAATGTAAAGGTTTAAAAACAGGAAAATTTATGTTTTCTAAGTCTCACCCAAACAACCCACCATTTTTTATTGTCGATATCTCAGCAAGTAATGGTCCGATTTTCAATGTTAATATATGAAACATTTGTGAAATTTTCCGATCTTTTCGAAAACAATATTTTCAAAATTTTCAAATCAAGACTAACATTTCAAAAGGGCCAAACATTCAATATTACGCCCTTTTAAAATGTTAGTCTTGCTTTAAAATTTTTGAAAATATTGTTTTCGAAAAGATCGGAAAATTTCACAAATGTTTCATATTTTAACATTGAAAATCGGACCATTACTTGCTGAGATATCGACAATAAAAAATGGTGGGTTGTTTGGGTGAGACTTAGAAAACATCAATTTTCCTGTTTTTAAACCTTTGCATAAGAATATCTCAGCAACTAAAGGTCGTATCAACAAAGTCCGAAAAAGCAAAATATAGAGAATTTTCTCAGCTTTTCAAAAATATGTTTTCCAAAAGTGTGCAAACATGCGCACTTTTTAAAAAAAATGAAAAACTGCGACTATTTTCAAAAAAGTTACCTAAAAATGGCTATAACTTGAAAACGGTGCACTTTATAAAAATTTTTTGCGACCAATATTTCGATTTTTTGAAAAAATCAGTATTGATTAAAAAATTCATAACTCGGTCAAAGATTTTTTGCACAACCTGGAAATTTCTGAAAAATTGGCATTTTATGTCCTCTAAAACATATCAAAAAATAAAAAAAAAATAAAAATAGTGTTTTTTTGCAAATCAAGTTTTTGTGATAAAAAGTTAAATAAAAAAATCACCAAATTTTTTTTACAGTGTATCATTTTTTTCAGTGTAGTCTGTATCCATTCCTACAACTTTGCCGAAGACACCAAATCGATCAAAAAATTCCTTCAAAAGATACAGATTTTTGAATTTTCACACATCATTTTTGTATGGACAGCTGCCAAATTTGTATGGAAAATTTTATGGACAAACTAATAATGCAAAATGGCTTCTTTAGGCATACCGAAGGCACCAAAAAAGTTTCAGTCGGATGAAAAAATACAAAAAAAAATCGAATGACCGAAATCCTAGAGAACTGCTCAGATGTTTAACGCTTTGAAAATTTATAAATTCTGCCGGTATTTAAATGTTTAATGTTCAATGAAAAATTCAGTTTGACAACAATTCATATTAAACCACTTAATTTATACGAATGTTTCTATAAAAAATGTTCTCAAATCTTATTTGTTATAACTCAAACAAATTCTTATTAATTTAATCAAACCAGCGAAAATTTCAGCTAAATATTCCTCGTTAAAAACATGATTTTTTTTACAATCTATTGAGAATACATTGTTTAACGTTCATTTTTAAATTTCTATTCATGTGAAGGCTTTTTAAACGTTTTAATAATTTTGAATTTTGAGCAAATGCGGAAAAAGATGTAAAACTTCAGACCTATAAACATATGAAACACAATAGCTTATAGGACCTTTTCGAAAAAAAAACACTAGATTAAAATATTTTTCAAACAAGTATGCTTGGGATTCTCGACTTTTCCCGACTTTTTAACAAAAAATCACAAATTCCCGATTTTTTGTGGATTTCGGAGAATTCCCGACTTTCCCGATTTCCAGACTTGAGTGGCCACCCTGTAATTCAAATATTTCCCTCAAAATTTTCATTTAAAAAAAAATGTACGAATATTATCAATTTTCGCTTGCAAGTGTCAAACGTCAAACGATCGCAGTTGGCCTTGAACAATTGCTCAAAATCGTATGATTTGGTAAATGTCCTCCCGAGAGAAACTCCCTGAGGGCACCGGCCACTCCAGGTTGTGGCCAATACTGTCAAAATGGCCATTATTATTTCCAGTATTAAAACCCATGAATTTTGATACCCATATTGCTCAAAATCGTATCGTTCGGTAAATGTCCTCCGGGAAAAATTCCCTGAGGGCACCGGCCACTCCAGATTGTGGCCAATACAGTCAAAATTGCCATTTTAATTACCAGTACCAAAAACCAAGATGTTTGATACCCATATTGCCCAAAATCGTATGGTTTGGTAAATGTCCTTCCGGGAGAACCTCCCTGAGGACACCGGCCACTCCAGGGTGTGGCCAATACTGTCAAAATGGCAATTTTCATCACCAGTATCAAAATCCAAGATGTTTGATACCCATATTGTCCAGTCTCGTACACGGAGAAAAAAGCGTTCCGAAAATCGTGAACAATGTGCCACGAAATCTGGAACAAGGTGATATTCCACGGTACGAAAACGTACCATGAACAATTTCCATGAACAATTAGCAAATCGTGAACAGGTGTTCACGAAAAATCGTAACGCCAGCAGCATAACGCTTAGCTTGTTATCGAAATCATGAACACTGTTCACGATTTCAGGGAACAACGTGGGAATGTGTTCACGATTTAAAGAACACTTTTTAAATGTGAAAAAAGGATTTGGAGCTAATAAAAATGTTATTTAAAAGTTTTAAGCATATCGAACAGCCGTAGTGGGCAAAATGCAGTTTTTAACTAATATTTTTGGTAAGAAGCCGTTACTTACTGTGATGGCGGCTTAGGGATAGCCTTTATTTTTAAAGACCAAAAAGAATTAAATCAACCCATTTACGGTCATTATATTCACACTTAACACCATGAAATTTAGCAGAGTGTAGTTAAAATGCGACTGTTCAGTTTGAATGTTCAGTCCAGAATGTATTTCGTTTCTCAAATTGTTAAAAGGTAACTTAGCTTGTCTTCAATCTTCAAATATTCCAGGCTTCTTCGATTCGATATTTCTTCAATTATTATGTTTAAAAACTAACTTAATCCACCTATGTGGTTGATGCCTTCCTCACTTTTTACCAACAATGGATAATATGAGCGGTTTGGACACATATTTCAGATATTTTTTAGATCCACAAAAATAAGTACACAGATAAGTGATCATAACTCGAGACAGGGTACATCAATATCACTTGAGTGGTCATAACTCGAGATAGGGTTGCCAGATCTTCAATGTTGTGGACTCGTTGGAAAGGTCTCTCGATTACCTAACCAGCGATGGATTCGATGATGGATCCGGACATCGTTTACATACATTTAGGTGAGATCCGGCTTCAAAAAAGTACATAAATATCACTTAAGTGGTCATAACTCGAGACAGGGTTGCCAGATCTTCAATGTTGTGGACTCGTTGGAAAGGTCTCTTGATTACCTAATCAACGATGGGTCGGATGATGGATCCGGACATCGTTTACGTGCGTATAAATGAGATCCGGCTTCAAAAAAGTATATAAATATAACTCAAGTGGTCATAACTCGAGACAGGGTTGCCAGATCTTCAATGTTGTGGACTCGTTGGAAAGGTCTCTCGATTACCTAACCAGCGATGGATTCGATGATGGATCCGGACATCGTTTACATGCGTATAAATGAGATCCGGCTTCAAAAAAGTATATAAATATAACTCAAGTGGTCATAACTCGAGACAGGGTTGCCAGATCTTCAATGTTGTGGACTCGTTGGAAAGGTCTCTCGATTACCTAACCAACGATGGGTCGGATGATGGATCCGGACATCGTTTACGTGCGTATAAATGAGATCCGGCTTCAAAAAAGTATATAAATATAACTCAAGTGGTCATAACTCGAGACAAGGTTGCCAGATCTCCAATGTTGTGGACTCGTTGGAAAGGTCTCTCGATTACCTAACCAACGATGGGTCGGATGATGGATCCGAACATCGTTTACATACATTTAAGTGAGATCCGGCTTCAAAAAAGTACATAAATATCACTTAAGTGGTCATAACTCGAGACAGGGTTGCCAGATCTACAATGTTGTGGACTCGTTGGAAAGGTCTCTCGATTACCTAACCAACGATGGGTCGGATGATGGATCCGGACATCGTTTACATACATTTAAGTGAGATCCGGCTTCAAAAAAATACATAAATATCACTTAAGTGGTCATAACTCGAGACAGGGTTGCCAGATCTTCAATGTTGGGGACTCGTTGGAAAGGTCTCTCGATTACCTAACCAACGATGGGTTGGATGATGGATTCGGACAACGTTTACATACATTTAAGTGAGATCCGGCTTCAAAAAAGTACATAAATATAACTCAAGTGGTCATAACTCGAGACAGGGTTGCCAGATCTTCAATGTTGTGGACTCGTTGGAAAGGTCTCTCGATTACCTAACCAACGACGGGTCGGATGATGGATCCGGACATCGTTTACATACATTTAAGTGAGATCCGGCTTCAAAAAAGTACATAAATATCACTTAAGTGGTCATAACTCGAGACAGGGTTGCCAGATCTTCAATGTTGTGGACTCGTTGGAAAGGTTTCTCGATTACCTAACCAACGATGGGTCGGATGATGGATCCGAACATCGTTTACATACATTTAAGTGAGATCCGGCTTCAAAAAAGTACATAAATATCACTTAAGTGGTCATAACTCGAGACAGGGTTGCCAGATCTTCAATGTTGTGGACTCGTTGGAAAGGTCTCTCGATTACCTAACCAACGATGGGTTGGATGATGGATTCGGACAACGTTTACATACATTTAAGTGAGATCCGGCTTCAAAAAAGTACATAAATATCACTTAAGTGGTCATAACTCGAGACAGGGTTGCCAGATCTTCAATGTTGTGGCCTCGTTGGAAAGGTCTCTCGATTACCTAACCAACAATGGGTCGGATGATGGATCCGGACATCGTTTACATGCATATAAAAGAGATCCGGATATATGTGAAAACACATTTTTATACATAACTTTTGAACTACTTATCGAAACTTCAAACAATTCAATAGCGATGTATGGGACCCTAAACCAAGTCGAATGCAACTGGTTTGGTCAAAATCGGTTCAGCCAGTGCTGAGAAAACTCAGTGAGAATGTTGGTCACATACATACATACACACACATACACACACACATACACACACACATACACACACACATACACACACACAGACATTTGTTCAGTTTTCGATTCTGAGTCGATATGTATACATGAAGGTGGGTCTTTGAGCTTTTAATAAAAAGTTCATTTTTAGAGCAGGATTATAGCCTTACCTCAGTGAGGAAGGCAAAACGTAACGTAACGCTTCTTTACAATCGTGAACTTTAGTTCATGATTTTTATCACTTCTGTTCATGAAAACGTAGTTTTTTGTTCATACAATCGTGCACGAGTTCACGATTACATGAACAAATATTTTACACAAAAACATGCACATTTGTTCACGATTTCCGGAACGCTTTTTTCTCCGTGTATGGCCTTCTATCGGAACACCCCTGAGGGTTCTGGCCACTCCGGGTCTTGTGGCCAGAATATTCCGGCTGGCCTGCCTCCGCTTGGGCTGCACCTTGCTCCAGGCCATCTGCTTCCAGGTTCAGGTTGTTGTTTACTCCTCGGCGTCCAGCGATAGAATGATTTCCCTGGTCTGATCGAGCGGGGTCTATATTGGCTCGAAATGGTGACGGATGCCCCGCCTCTTTGCGCCCGTTATCCCAAACCTTATCATTCGCTTTTTGTTGCAACTGTGTGGAAAATTCCACGCAACAGTGCCTTGTTGCGTTGCTGACCCCTTCCCCAGTACCAAGCATGCAACATTTTCGTAACGCGCGACATTTTTCGTTTTTCTGGATTGACACCTTACCAGTATAGAGCCCTTAACACAAAGTTCTTTGTCAAAAAAGTATAAGCTCGAGTAAAAGCTTGTTTTAATCAACTTAAATGCATATTTTTTCAATTATGAATATAAATATGACTTTTGCCTTCCTCACTGAGGTAAGGCTATAATCCTGCTCTGAAAATGAACTTTTGATTAAAAGCTCCTAGACCCACCTTCATGTATACATATCGACTCAGAATCGAAAACTGAACAAATGTCTGTGTGTGTGTATGTGTGTGTGTATGTGTGTGTGTATGTGTGTGTGTATGTGTGTGTATGTATGTATGTGACCAAAATTCTCACTGAGTTTTCTCAGCACTGGCTGAACCGATTTTGACCAAACCAGTTGCATTCGACTTGGTTTAGGGTCCCATACATCGCTATTGAATTGTTTGAAGTTTCGATAAGTAGTTCAAAAGTTATGTATAAAAATGTGTTTTCACAAATATCCGGACCTCAATTATATGCATGTAAACGATGTCCGGATCCATCATCCGACCCATCGTTGGTTAGGTAATTGAAAGGGCTTTCCAATGAGTACAAAACATTGAAGATCTGGCAACCCTGCCTCGAGTTATTACCACATAAGTGATATTTATGTACTTTTTTGAAGCCGGATCCCACTTAAATGTATGTAAACGATGTCCGGATCCATCATCCGACCCATCGTTGGTTAGGTTATTGAAAGGGCTTTCCAATGAGTCCAAAACATTGATGATCTGGCAACCCTGTCTCGTGTTATTACCACTTCAGTGAAATTTATGTACTTTTTGAAGCCGGATCTCACTTAAATGTATGTAAACGATGTCCGGATCCATCATCCGACCCATCGTTGGTTAGGCAATTGAAAGGGCTTTCCAAAGAGTCCAAAACACTGAAGATCTGGCAACCCTGTCTCGAGTTATTACCACATAAGTGATATTTATGTACTTTTTTGAAGCCGGATCTCACTTAAATGTATGTAAACTATGTCCGGATTCATCATCCGACCCATCGTTGGTTAGGCAATTGAAAGGGCTTTCCAAAGAGTCCAAAACATTGAAGATCTGGCAACCCTGTCTCGAGTTATTACCACATAAGTGATATTTATGTACTTTTTTGAAGCCGGATCTCACTTAAATGTATGTAAACGATGTCCGGATCCATCATCCGACCCATCGTTGGTTAGGTTATTGAAAGGGCTTTCCAAAGAGTCCAAAACACTGAAGATCTGGCAACCCTGTCTCGAGTTATTACCACATAAGTGATATTTATGTACTTTTTTGAAGCCGGATCTCACTTAAATGTATGTAAACTATGTCCGGATTCATCATCCGACCCATCGTTGGTTAGGCAATTGAAAGGGCTTTCCAAAGAGTCCAAAACATTGAAGATCTGGCAACCCTGTCTCGAGTTATTACCACATAAGTGATATTTATGTACTTTTTTGAAGCCGGATCTCACTTAAATGTATGTAAACGATGTCCGGATCCATCATCCGACCCATCGTTGGTTAGGCAATTGAAAGGGCTTTCCAAAGAGTCCAAAACATAGAAGATCTGGCAACCCTGTCTCGAGTTATTACCACATAAGTGATATTTATGTACTTTTTTGAAGCCGGATCTCACTTAAATGTATGTAAACGATGTCCGGATCCATCATCCGACCCATCGTTGGTTAGGTTATTGAAAGGGCTTTCCAATGAGTCAAAAACATTGAAGATCTGGCAACCCTGTCTCGTGTTATTACCACTTCAGTGAAATTTATGTACTTTTTGAAGCCGGATCTCACTTAAATGTATGTAAACAATGTCCGGATCCATCATCCGACCCATCGTTGGTTAGGCAATTGAAAGGGCTTTCCAAAGAGTCCAAAACATTGAAGATCTGGCAACCCTGTCTCGAGTTATTACCACATAAGTGATATTTATGTACTTTTTTGAAGCCGGATCTCACTTAAATGTATGTAAACGATGTCCGGATCCATCATCCGACCCATCGTTGGTTAGGTTATTGAAAGGGCTTTCCAATGAGTCAAAAACATTGAAGATCTGGCAACCCTGTCTCGTGTTATTACCACTTCAGTGAAATTTATGTACTTTTTGAAGCCGGATCTCACTTAAATGTATGTAAACGATGTCCGGATCCATCATCCGACCCATCGTTGGTTAGGCAATTGAAAGGGCTTTCCAAAGAGTCCAAAACATTGAAGATCTGGCAACCCTGTCTCGAGTTATTACCACATAAGTTATATCTGTGTTCTTTTTTTCTGGATCTAAAAAAATGCTGAAATGTGTGTCCCAACCACTCATATTACCCATTTTTGGTAAAAAGTGAGGAAGGCATCAACCACATAGGTGGATTAAGTTAGTTTTTTATGTTAAACTAGGTAAACTAATTTTTATTATCCTTAACTCAAAAATCATAATTGATGTTTTAATGATAATTTCTCATTATAAAACACATACAAAACATTTTTTGGAACTAAAAATAAATGTTTTTATCAACAAGTTTAAGCAAGTTTAAGCATCTTTTGTTTTGTTTTAATAAACTATTGATATTGAAAAATGCATCAAAATTACTTTTATTATTCATTTATTTGTTTACAGTTATTTTTGTCACGTTTTCTTTGAACATTTTTAGAAAAAAGTGTTTAAAAGTCTGTTAGGTTTTTTTTTTGTTTTATGCCATATTTGGAGCCTGACATTTCAAAAGGGCACATAACTTTTGTAAACAATAGTGTATCCCTTTCACTCAAATGACAGTTTGCGTAAGGTGTGAAAGGGACACACTCTTGTTTACAAAAGTTATGTGCCCTAATGAAATGGCAAGCACGATTTGTCAACAAAACATTTTTGTTTATAATGAAAAGTAAGCAAAATCCCTCTTTTATTTATTTAATCCATCATTAGGCCCAAACCATGCATCAAAACATCAAAAACTAACTTAATCCACCTATGTGGTTGGAGCCTTCCTCACTTTTTACCAACATTTAGTAATATGATGGGTTTGTGACTCAAATTCCATCTATTCTTCAATAAAAAAAAAATACACACAAATATCACTTAAGCGGTCATAATTTGAGACAGGTTTGCCAGATCTTCCATGTTATGGACTCATTGGAAAGACTCATTACATAACCAAAGATGGGTCGGATGATGGATCCGGACATAGCTTAGGCAACCTTCGGGAAGTCGCGTGTTTTCGCCTTTTTTACAAGTGCCCTTACAAACTGTGTACAAAGTACACTTACGCGATTGCCGGCGGGTTAAAGAAAAGTACATAAATATCTCTTAAGTGGTCTTAACTTGAGACAGGGTTGCCAGATCTTCAATGTTTTGGACTCATTGCAAAGGTCTTTTGATTACCTAACCAACGATGGGTCGGATGGTGGATCCGGACATAGTTTACATACATTTAAATGAGATCCGGCTTAAGAAAAGTACATAAATATCACTAAAGTGGTCATATCTCGAGACAGGGTTGCCAGTTATTCAATGTTTTGGACTCGTTGGAAAGGTCTTTTGATTACCTAACTAACGATGGGTCGGATGGTGGATCCGGACATGGTTGCATTTGAGTGAGATCCGGCATCAAAAAAGTACATAAATATCACTTAAGTGGTCATAACTTGATACAGGGTTGCAAATTATTCAATGTTTTGGACTCATTGGAAAAGTCTTTTGATTACCTAACCAACGATGGGTCGGATGGTGGATCCGGACATAGTTGCATTTAAGTGAGATCCGGCATCAAAAAAGTACATAAATATCACTAAAGTGGTCATATCTCGAGACAGGGTTTCCAAATCTTCAATGTTTTGGACTCGTTAGAAAGGTCTTTTGATTACCTAACTAACGATGGGTCGGATGGTGGATCCGGACATAGTTTACATGCATTTAAGTGAGATCCGGCATCAAAAAAGTACATAAATATCACTTAAGTGGCCATATCTCGAGACAGGGTTGCCAGATCTTCAATGTTTTGGACTCATTGGAAAGGTCTTTTGATTACCTAACCAACGATGGGTCGGATGATGGATCCGGACATAGTTTTCATATAGATAAGTGACTCAAAGTGTCAACTCTGACACTTTTTTATACATAACTTTTGAACTACTTATCGGATCTTCAAACAATTCAATAGTGCAGTATGGGGCACCAAAACGGATCGAATGCAACTTGTTTGAATCAAATCGGATCAGCATGTGCCGAGAAAAACGTGGCAAGAATTTTGAGCACCAAGGGGAATACGCACACACATACACACACACACAGACATTTGTTCAGTTTTCGATTCTGAGTCGATAGGTATACATGAATATAGGTCTACGAGCTGTTTTTCAAAAGTTCATTTTTCGAGCAGGATTATAGCCTTACCTCAGTGAGTAAGGCAAAACGAAGTTGACTTTATAGCTGTCGGCCACCATTGCTAGTACCAACCACTAGTGTCTTCCTTTTTATCTACAAGGACTTCGCCGCCCTGGGCTCCTAAGTGTATGAAAGTATGGCACGGAGCGACGGTGCCGAATACCCATATTTACACAAAGAATTTTAGAGCGCCCGCCGCGGGATTCGAACCGGCGACCTCTGGATTGTTAGTCCAGTGCGCGGTCCGATTGATCCACACGGGCGGGACAATTCAAATATCAGTTAAATTTAATATAAAAACAAGAGTTTTCTTATAGTGGACCCAGGTCCACAATCGGATTATGGACCCGGGTCCATTATAGGAAAAGGGGGTCCACCACGGGAAAAAACACATTTTTTTCTGCAGAAAAGTAATTAATTGATGAAAAAATTGTCATAATTGTTCAAAAGTCTTCAGATTTCATGGTACAATGAGTTATGATAGGGTGTCCACAATTGATTAAAATACCCTATATCCAACCTAAACATTGAAGGCACAAGGTAAAGTCAGTTCAATACTTATAGGCCTATTCCTATCGATTTTCCACAGAGAGTAATAAAACAATTGAAATTTCCAACATACCATAACCTTCCTTCGAGGGTTATAAAAAGTTCTGAATTTCACACAAGCAACTGGATGTTGAATCAGTAAAATATTATTTGCATAGAAGTGTTGACAAGTGAACAAAAAAACAAAAGATCCACCGTGAAAAGATTTACTGGCAATAAAATCATAAAACACAGTTGAATGTAATATTCACGATTTTATGTATAGTTTTCCGTGAATAACAGCAACCAGCTAAGGGAAGATATCGTGTTGGTTGAGGTGTATAGTGAAACAAAAACGGAAGGTGTGCGTGGCCACACCACGGTGAATAGCATGACGGTTCGTGTGTGTGTGTGTCAATGATTAGAATTAATTTTCGTCGCGGGAATTGAGGTCTCGCTTGGCTCGTTGAGTGGAAAGCCACGAGCGAGGCAAGGTCAAGAAAGCCGGGTCGTCGTCACTTTCGGCGTAGCTGTCCTCACGGAAGGAACCGTCACAGCTGACGAGGGACCAGGAATAGGAAGTGGAACGTGTAAAGATTCTCGAGGACCATAGAATAATAACAATACACACATCGAAAGTCAGCAGCAAGGCATTAAAATTTGCTTTGTCGTAAATTTTATTTCCTTTGTTTGGGCCCCGCCGTCGTCGTCACCGGCTGAAAATGCTTTATTTAGGGGAGAGTGGGGAGACTTGATCCCCGGGGAGACTTGATCCCAAGCCTGTATCTCGTCAGCATGTGGGTAAAACAATTAGCTTTGTTCTAGAAAGTTGTGCGAAATTAACTAAAACTCATTGTAGAAAACAAAGAAAAAAAAATTAAAAAATGTTTAGATTGAGTTACACACATTTTTCTAAAACGAGCTGCAAAAAACTTCCAAGAGATCTTTTTTCTTTGTTTTGATATGTATAAAAAACACTCAAAAAATATTCAAAAAAATATTTTTTATACATGAATTGTTTGATAAATTTATCAACTCCAAAACCCTTACGAATTTGATGTTAAATTTATCGTCATACTATTTTTACAATCAATTGTTTAAAAAAGTGCGTTTAGGGAGACTTGATCCCTACATTTTTGCAGTCACTGGAATCAGTCTCAAGATTAATTAATTAGGCTGGGTTTTCATACATAGTTTCCTTTAGTATAGTTGTACATAACTTACTGCAGTTTGAACTTTTTTTCAAAAGTTTTGTAAACAAAAATTTCCAGCTTTTGTAAACATGCCTAATTTTGTTCTAAAAAATAATGTTTTAAGTTTTTAAATATTTTACATACTAAACTTGTTATATTTTGAACACAAACGTACAGGTTTTATGTGAAATTGCTGTAACTTATAGAAAATTAAAAGTTTGGATGAATAAGAAACATTTTGCTTAAGATTTCTTCAAAATGTTGAAAGGGGGATCAAGTTACCCCTAACATTTTTAAAATGCTGGTTTAACATATTTTTTTAAAACGCTTGGCATGATTCGAAGAGTTCATCTGATGAAATACCCTTATTAGCCAAACATAGATGAATGTTTAAGCTTTCAATTCATGCAAAAAGTTTATAGTTTTGTGAGAAATTGACAGAGTTATGTGCGATACAAAAAAAGGGGATCAAGTCTCCCCACTCTCCCCTACCATTTTTCTTTTCTTTTCCACACACCGGTGCCATCGAGGGGGTTTGTTTTCGCCCCGTGGAGGAGGTATTTTTGGACCACCACCGCCACAGGAACCAAAGTCAAAGCCGGAAAGGTGCCACGCTATATTGTGCGTTGATGATGATGTATTACGGTGCGATTAAGGCGGAATGAATTAAATCATTTCTTTCAACGATGTGTTCGCCGCTGATTTAGTGCCGTGACGTGAATGATGACAAATTTGCCTCCTCGTCCTCTTGGCGCGGACAGTCTCCTGTCGTCTACTAAGGCAATATCTTATTGTTCGACAAAGTGGAACCCTTGTGGAACATTTGTGGGAGTTTTGTTCCACCAACAGCTGTTGACTACTGAGTTATGGTGACGTTAAGGTGACACAAAATGCCTCCAATATCTAAGTCAAAGTTAAGTGAAACACAATTAAGTATATTCAATTGTAGTTTGTATGGCAAGATTGCTTCCAAATATTTCCAAGAGAGGAATGCTTTTAAAAAATTATCACTTTTCAACTCAGATCGTCGAATAGTGAACATCCATTCAAGTTGATGTTGTGTTATTTTGTCAAAAAATATAAATATTTCTTTTCACCCTTGTAGCTATCCTTTTGTTTTAAAAATACTTTCATGAGTGAGTGAGTGACTACCCAAGTAACAAATGATATGCTTAGTATTCTTATAAGTTTTTATTAAAGTTTTAAAAAGTGCAATAAAGTATTACTAAAGCTTTGATTAAAACCTACTTGTTTTATGGTCACAAAACTTAATAATAGTTTCAAGATTTCTTCAAGATAATGTTAAGAATTTTATATTAGGTTTTAATTTGGTTTTATTCCTTACACTTTAAACTATCTTGAAGAGGTTGTTTTGTTGCTAAATGACTTTAACGAAGTCTGTCTTAAATCAGTCCCGTCTTCAAAGAGCATTTTTACAATCCTGTAAGACTTAAACTGTCAGTATCTCTGCAACTTCGTTCTGTGCAGAACGTGAAGCTGTTCCCTAAACAATTATTCGTGAATATTCAGTTAGATTATTCATTGTTACGTTCAAGGTGTAATAAAAATGGCTTTTTGTTGTTTCTTATTGTGTTTTAGTTTTGATGAAAAGAATAATATATAATATTTTCCTGAAATAGTTGTTACTGTTGTGTGCCTTGGAATTGGCTCCAAAAAAGTGCTTTTAAAGATTTAGTGAATTTTTATTTCACCTGTCTAAACACATCCGACTCTGCCTGCGGTTCTTACATTGTGGGAAATAATTCTATATTAAAAAATAATAATATGAATTTATTTCCGATAAACTGTGCATGGTGGATAGTTTTTGGGGAACACTTCTGGAGCGTCATTTGGAAAGGTCGCAAAAGCATTTTGATAGCTGGAACTGTTTTGCAAATTCTGAAACAACAGGTAACTATTTAACAAAACCCGTAGTGTTAAAAGGTAACCGGGAAGCCAGCTTTTGTTTTGTGAAATTGTTACCTTTTGTATCGAAACTTGTAGAATAGTTCCAGCAGTCAAAATGCTTATCCGCCATTTTCCCATGTTGCTACATGTCTGCAGACTATTGAGATTTAACAAGGACTGGCATAAATACTTAAGGTATACAAAAGGCTATCCATAAAACTTTATATTCGTAAATTAGTCTTCGATAAAACCCATCAGATCTAGTTTTGTGTATTGTTACGCCCAATAATTGACAGTTGCGCTCAAGGTGTCATTTGTGCTATTGTTGCAGTTTTTTGTATTTTTTTGTGAATAACTATTTCAATCAATAATATGGTCTTTTTGTACTGTCTACTTGAGTAAGTGAAAGGAAAAGTAAAAAAAACTGCGGTAAATGTTGTGACGATCACTTAACAATAGTGATAATAAGGACCGTGTTTATAAAGCTACACGAATAAAGTTGCGTCAGTTGGTTCTTCATTAAGTGATTTTATGAGTGTTCATGCTGTGTGTTTTTTAAATGAATAAATATCTTTAAAAAGCAAAAAACCTTTCTGTTTTTTTATTCAGTTATTTTGAAATTCAATTTCTCCACCAACGAAGGCGATCTACTTGCAGCTGAAAAAGTTGCATGTGCTACGGTCCCGCCATGTGCGATATAATCTTGTAGAAAACCATGATAAAACGTTTTGGTTCTGATTAAAGCCCTTATAAGTCTTTTATAAATCTGGTATGTTCTGGCTAGTTTTGAGGAAGAACTGCTCAAGAATGAATAGATTTAAAATATATTTAATCAAGAGCATTTATACTTATCGAATTTCGCCATATTGCTGAAAGAAGCAAAGGACAAAAAAACGCAGCCATATTGAATTTGGAAGCAACAACAAGCAAAAATTATTAGTTTTTGAAAAAATCTCAACTTTTTTTCAGGGAATTGAAAGTGCTCACACTTATTTTTCGAGCTATCTTTGAAAATTGGTCGATGATTTTTTTTGGCATAACTGTTGTGGCTTATTATAAGTATAAACTTCAACAAATATTTCTTAGTTACAATAAATAATATTGCCAAATTATTATCATCTGCCATCAGTCATTGTATTTGCGTGTAAGAATAATTTATTTTAATCAAGTAAATTTGTATGTCATTCCCTCTGATATACAACCTTTTGGTTTTACTGCAAAACAAATAAATAAATACTTCATGCTCTGATATAGCATTCAAGAATAATTACAGACTTCAAGAAAACCTTTTTCCAAGCCAAGCAGTTTTAATCTTGTTTTGAAGAGCTCTATAATGTATTTATAAAGCACACATTAAAACTGGTAAGTTTTAACATGCTCCTCAAAAATACTCTTGATAACCTCCTAAAATAGTCCATTTTGGATTTAATGTTGATTTAACTGGTATTTAACTCAGCATGTAGGACCATAAAGCATTTCATTTGAATTTTCTTAAGAATTCTACAGAAACTCTTTGAGACTATTACAAAACTGAAATTGTTACTTGGGTACTCATCTTTTAAAAGGCATCTTAAAGGATTTGTTGAGTATAACTAAACATTATCATTAACTCATTTTCGACAAAATCTTAAATCGTTATCTTAAATATTTTTTTAAAATGGTATCGTTTGCGAGCACAAATCGGCATGTCGTCAGAGAAAAATGATAAAAAAGAGTACCAAGTACTTATATGACTAAAATTCATCGATGATATATTTTTTCAACGATTTATTTCAAAAATCAAATCAAATTATTCACTCTACTGTATTTTTAGACAATATCACGTTCACATGTAATGTGAACTACAAAGGAAAAAAGACCGTCCCAAAATCGCCGCTAAAATTCCGCTAACGGATGCAAACAAATGGTAACGAGCAAATCCGGTCTAAACCGCACCAATTCCCGAAAACTTCGTTTGCGGAACATTTAATGGAAGGCCACAATTCCACAACTAGCATGGCATGAGCCGCCGGTCAGGGAGGAATAATCTTAATCGAATTTCCACCCTTCCGTGCTTTTTTCTCCCGATTGCAGTTTGGTGAAGCGGACAAAAGAAACCGCTTTTCTTCAATTCTTTCCGGTTTTTTTTTTGCAAGCAGCACAGATCGTTTCCTCTTTTACGGGACCATACCCAACCTGCACATCACCCTCCCGGGTCATACTTTTGTGTGCCATCGATTTCCAGCTTTTTTTTCCCCATCCTTTAACCACCTCGTCGTATTCTCGCGGATATCGGGCTTTCCCGTCCACCTTGGAACCCTTGTCCCGTGCCAATGCAGTAGATTGGGTTGTGTAGTACGTACACATCTACTCCAACGTATATATCTGCAAAGGGAGCGACCAAACCAAAGCAATGAAATTAAAGTATCGTTTCTCGAAGGCCTGCGTTTCCCAGTTACCGGCGCCCCGCAGCCCTCGCGGAATGCTGAAAATAGTAAAATTGAAACGTTTCTTTGCATCGAATTTCCACCATGATTCAATGAAGATTGGGCACACCACACTCGGCAAAAAGTGTATGCCCACACTCGAATGTGGTGGTGGTGGTGGTGTGGTAGTGCAGCTTTTCCCGGGGTTCCTTTTGGGCTCTGCGCTTTCGGAGGTACGTTTGCTGAATCCACAATGATCATAACCTGGGCACAGAACCAGCAGAATCAACCAGCAGCATCGCAGAGCAAGGCTGTTAGTGGCAACAACAACAACAGCTATTGCTACATCCAAATGTATAGCAGCAGCACATTGCCTATAACAAACGTATAGGGTGTAACTGGATTTAAAAGACGGTCGAACTGGATTAAATTTGCTTGAAAATATTTATCATATTTTCAAATTTTCCTACCATTACCTGACCATTGCTTCTTCTTATTACTTAAAAAAAATGAATTTGGTAATTCTCTGCCAACTCACACTAAATTGGAAAAAGCTGGCCCGCAATTCTTAGATTTGAGTGAAACTTTTTCCAAAGAGGTCATTTCGTGATAACGAACCCCAGGTCAATTTTTTGATATCGATATTTTTTGTTTCAAAATGTTGAGTACTCCAACAAATCGAGTGTCCCATTTTATATAAAAGTCCATTTTACATAAAAGTCCATTTGACACTAAATGTCCAACTCATCACCATTTCAGGCTGCAAATAATAACAAAAAACACGTATTTTTTTTGATGATCAAATATGAAACCTCCAAGCATAAATGTATTATTATTTTAATGTTTATTTATTAGTTTTTTTTTTGTTGAAAAGTTGAACTTTTCAGTAATTGTTTGAAAATGTATTACTTTTCAATATTGTTTTGATTTCACTGGTGAGCTGGCATAAACTTTTGACTTAAAATTCCATTAAAAGGGTGTTTTTTGAGTTTATAAAAAAAATTGCGTTGCAAACAAAGATTTTTTCAAAAAAAAAAAACTTTTTTGCGCAACTTGTTATGACACCAATTTCCCTTATTCCTGTAAGAAAGTACAAACTTGCTTCATCTCCCGTGGTTCAATTTTCGTCTCGTTGTCCCAGAATTCCACCACCACAAAGGTGACTTTCCTTGGGTCTGCCGTCCCCTGATTGTGCAATGTGAACAAGACCCGCGTTTTCCACCGGGATGCTCTTCGAATTTTCAGTACATTCTGGAGGTCCTTGAGCGTTTGCCGCTGCTACTACTATTTCGCATTACGCCAGGTGGCGTGCCAGACTGAAAATATATATATTGGTAACAAGTGCGTAAAGTTTGCTCACAGGTGAAAAGTAAAACGAACAACCGCAGCCTTGAGGGTTGGAGGAAAAGGGACGAGACTCCAATGTGGTGTAAATTTAGAATTGGAAACATAATCACGCCTCGCATAAGCAATTCGTGTTCGCTGGAAAATACAAGCGGTAAACCAAGAGGAATCAGTGGCGCGTGTGTGAACACGTGTGGGGAGGGATAAGAAGGAAAGAGGATTTTCTTGTGTGGAACACATTTTCGCGTTGATCAAGTTTTCCGACAAACGAAATGGAAGAGTGGGTCGCTTCTTAAAGTATGTTTGTTCCGAGCTGAACGATTTCAGCTGAGTGGATAGCAGTTAAGGTGGAAGTGTTCCATTCGAAGAAATCACTTTCATGTGAAAAATCGATGACTGTTTTTTTATCCTGTGATACAAAATGTAGGCGTTGGTAGAGTTTTGCTTGAAGATTGTAAAAAATCCTGAAATGATGCAATTAAACATATTCTAGCGTAAGAATTGGGCATCTTTCAACAGCTGACAAATTCAAATGAGGTAAGAGATAAAAGGTACATGGGAGAACGAATTGAGCAGGGGATGGGAAAAGTTACAAAATAACTTTCGAAAGGAGGTTTCATTTTTTTAAACATACATTTATTCAAGGTTTTGTTTCTTGGAGAACCATTTGAACCACCATTGAAATTATTTTTTAAAAATCGACATATATTTTTTCCGATTATTTTTTTTATTGAGTCCTTCAAGGGTATAAACTTCCATTCTCCAAAATAACTGATAATCGTTTAAATTTTGGATTTGATTACCTGGTAAAGATTAGTTGACACACTCCCATAAAAAAAATGTCTGATGAATGAGACAGATTACATTTTCCTTTAAGATCGCAAGCCAATCCAAAACTTTACACAACATGAACAATTCTAAAATTAACAATGTTTTTTGGGCAATTTCTCACTCCCTTTTAACGGACCGATTTTGTCCAGATTTGAATTTAGTGAATTAGCGAATTGAATTTAGTGCAGTACTTTAAAAGTTATTTTCAAAAAACTGTTTTGTTTGATATTAAAAAGGGTAATTATTTACATCATACTAATTAAACATTATCAAAAGCTTTCGTATTGTGTCGTTGCATGACTTTTATGAGAAAGTCAGCAACGTAACGATTTATATATAAAAAATATACTTCTTTTACCCATTACATGAAAAGAAAATAATTTATTGATAATTTCTTAAGATTTATATAATATTCAGAGCATTCGCAAACGAAAAATGCAATACTTTTTTCTCCAATTCCTTTATTTGTTTAAAAGTATTTAAATAAATATTATCAAAAGACTGTAAACTTGTCGATTGGTATATACGTCGATTGGTGGCCAATTGGAACCGGCTCCGGTAGCCCGTAGGACTTAACCATGACCATATTTTTAAAGCATGATGTTTTAGGATGATGCCTTTAAGTTTTGTATCATTTCCGGCATAGTTCTGTCGAATATCTACGAAAAAATTTGACCATATTTTCAGCAGTTTAAAATATAGACCAATCTAGAACTTTTGAAACCAGAAGCAAAAAATTTCGTAAATTATGTACACAGTAAAAAGATTTTTAAGAAAAAAAATAAGGGGGAAGATGACTACCCGTGCATTTGAGTGTTAAAGGGCATTGACAAGGTTTTTTTTTTACAATTTAGTAAGTTGCAAATATTTTTCAAAGTTTATGTCACCCCCTACTCCTTCCACCCTCTTCCTTCAAAATCGGTCGGAAAAATCAAAGGGGAAAAACATATTTTTGCATAAAGCTTCAAAATGTTAATGGAAACAAAAGTATAATCAACTGAAAAAAATTCAAATGTATTTTCCTGCGTTTTAAACTATTGAATTTATCCAACATATTTTGTTTTTTTTTTTTTGTGAGGTTCTGGTGTACAGCGGCGAAAAAAAATCGTCAGTACTTAGATATTTTGAAAACTAATGATTGCAAATCAACTGAGGGACACAAACTTCAAAAAATATTTGCAACGGCCTTCTATAAATAAAAATAAGTTGGTTTAGTATGTCACAATATAACTTGAAACAGTAATATGCAAAAATCTCATGAACTCATTCAATACCAGTTCATGACTCCAACATTAGTGTTGACTTTCTAAACAACATATTTGTAACGGTAATTTATTTATAACACTCGGGGACAGGATTGTGTATAAACGTTAGCTGCAAAATTGTATGGGCTATAAAATCATGCAAAATGCCTTCTATGATCATAAGGTAAATGAAAGTTGTAACCAAATAAAATTCGTGGAAAATTGGTCTACTTGCACATTGGAGCAAAATTTTCCCGGGAACATGAAATGCCTGATAACGCTCCAAGACGTTACAACCATCAAACTCCTAATAATGCTTATGGAAATTAATGATTTTCTAATTTAAGTTAGTTTCAAGTGGCACGCTAATTACCCCGCCAGAAAGGGAGGGAAGATCGGGCACGAGACAGTAAGGCGGAAGCGGAAAATTTCTTTGAGCAGGAACGGCTTAGAGAAAACGGCGAAACGCTCCAAACGATATCCACTCAATAAGAGGATTGCTCCATTCACTTGGAAATACGGTGTGGCGGAAAATGGTGCTCTCCTCCTTGAAGCAGAAGAAGAAAATGATGAAGCAGCAGGAAGCTTCCTACCTTTTCAATTAGGTCATGGTGGTGGAAACAATGCGAAGCCGTGTTCTCCCAGGTCGCTGGCACAAGACGCCAGGTAATTTCCCCCTCATTTCCCAGAATCGTTGGCGTCAATCAACATACTTTCCATAATGAAATCACCGTTCGCAAATGTTCCGCCACCCGCGCCACAAACCCACCCTCACCAACCCAACGGAACCGGAAAATACGCCAAGTAACCGTGGGCGAAGTTTAATACCCCCTTCTCACGCGTGCGGGGCTCCCGGTTGTGTTTGTTGGCCAACAGTAGGGCGGAAAAGCAACGGAAGGATGCTCTACAACTGACGGTTGGCCATTCGCCGGCAGGGAAAGTGCTCCGCGAAAATAATGAAAATAATAATGTGAACGATTCCATTCATGTTGCCACCTCCTCTAGCCAGGTCCTAGGACCTTTCCACTTTCCATCGACCGCTGCCAGTTGGCCCAGGTTGGCCACGCATCACGGCCAACAGCGGTCCGCGGGACCCGGACACAACTTCTGGAACAATTTTTCAATCAATTAAACAAAGAGAGTGAACTTAATCGTCCCGATGTTTTCCAACCAGGCAGCGCTGCTGTGGAAAAGCGGTTAGCAAGCAAACTGGTGTGAAATTACAATCGAACCGTGGAAGGCCGATGTTGGAGTGGAAAGCAATCAATTCGGTTTGACCGCGGCTTGCAGGGGAAAGGAGCGGGGACTGGGTTGAAGGATTATTTCACAAGTGAGATTCTGATCAAGGCTGGCTTTGAATGGGGTTTATGAGCAATGAGTGCATTTATAAGTTAATAGGTTGGGTTAGTTGCGCTTGTAATAATATTGCAATCAATGATGCTTCAATGAATCCAACAATGTGAGCTCATTAATGATTCGTTTTTTGAACATTTAAGAAAAGTGCATTTCATACGCAATATACAGTAGAGACTCGATTATCCAAAACTTCAATTTAATGCAAAACGGACTTGACGTTAACACCTTTATAGCGGTGAAAATATAAAACAAAAATACACCATTAAAACTGCAAAAGCAAGTCAGAGGGGGTGAAAAAAAGCCCCAAGAAGACGGTCACTCTCCTTTGTTCTGCTGTGCATAAAGCTCCATTCCTTTGTTGCTGCGTACCGGCCCATATCCGTAGACCGAGGACCTATACTTTTTTACTTACTAAAATTTTTGTTATTGAAAGATGACTTTTGGGTATCCCAAAATAGTAAAGCTAATCGCTTAAATTTTCGAGTTTTTCCCTTTTTCGTAATTTTCCGGCCCTCACGCCACCAATACGATTATTACTAACATCATTGGCGTATGGTCGGTTCTTTGCGCAAGTTTTGGTATACATAACATTGAAGTCTCTAGCATTCTGGTGCTCTGTACAGAACTTCAAAGTTTATCACATTTTTGTTGTTGTGGTGGCCATACCAGGATTACAATTCTGGACGGAGTTGTACCTTGGATAAGCAGTGGTCAGATTCTCCATTTGATCCATAGGCTCTAGGATTCTCTCTCAGCTCTAGGAAAAGGGTTTGTAGCGTCATTTGGGGTGAACCGGGACACATGGGACGAATTGAGACAGCTATTTTAGCCTGGTTCTTGCACTATATTTTGACTTGCACTATTTTTATTTGATTGATTCAGGTTAGAAAAGATTTAGATCAACTGAATTAGTACATTAATGCTTTAAAAACTGCTTTAAATGTGAGTGAAAAAAGTCAATCTTGCAAAAAAAAAATCATCAAATATTTTTGGATATGGGTTTCAAAACATTCGAACTTGCCTTAAGTAGAAATCCGTGGAGATAATTTAAAAGTTATGACGCAGCATCTTTTCATGGAAGCCTCAAACTAATTTTGCACTTAGAAGTCGAGGGATAATTGCAGGAATAATCATTCGCAACGATTTATCATAAGTTGCACTTTATTTCTAAATTAAATCTTCAAATCTATCTGCATAGGAAACCAAAAATTTTAAAATAAAACAATTTTTCAAAGTTTATGTCAACCCTTTATTTTTTTCAAAAACTCAAAATTTAATTGAAAACACTTGTGTTCAACCACCCCTCGATCTTCACCAGACCGTGGTATAAAAACTTCTTATAAACAATATTTGCAGCGGCTTAGCCAGATTTCAATGTTTGTTGTGTCTTGAAAAATGCGATACGAAGCTTGTGAATAAAAGTAGTTTTTTTGCTTATTTTTTTGGATTTTTCAAATTGAATATATTTTTACCAAGTGATTGGAAGAATAATACAGTCCAGACTCCGGTATCTGATGTTTCGATTATCCGAAGTTCGATTATCCAAAGGTTTGTATGGGACTTTGGATAATCGAATCACAAACAATTTTTTTTTTTAAATTTTTTGTTGCTATCTTACTTTTTACATCAAATACGAGTTCTGCGACCTCATTTTAGTCAAATTTGAATGGTTGATTGCCTTTAAATTAAAAAATGATTTTTTTCAATATTTCATCACCGCTATTTTTGCCGCCATCTTGAATTTAAAAATAATTAATTAAACTTTTGAGTAGTTTAGTAATTCTTAAGCTAACAAAACATTTACAATCAAAAATAAGACAATGAAGAAAAATTGCCATGGCCTTCGGATAACCGAGTCTGGACTGTTGGATAATTCACATTTACTTTTGCTAATGACGAAAATGAAAATGTTTAAAAAATAGCTTGAATTTCAAAAGCCTTACAACTGATGGATGATATTTGTAGTCTTATGAGCGTTATTTCTTTATTTTTAAGTGAACATTTTTTTTACAACTGGCCCGCTATCTAATAAGAACTTAAAATTTGGCCATTCAAAAACTTTGAGCACCCTTGCTCTAAAGTGTTCTGTATTTAATTTTATTAACAAATGCAAAGCACTTCTTCTTCTTCACTTCTGTTTAGACATTACAAAACAAAAAAAAGAAGCCTAAATGTTAATGATGCCATCGACGAACTAATTCATGAAAATTCAGGCTTTTTTCAATGTTTATAAAATAAGAATAATAAAAGGATCCTGAGTCCATGGAACAGCAAAAACCTTCAAAATTACAGATTCCAGTGAATGTTAATGAAAGTTAATCAATTAAAACACTTTTCCCATGAAATGGTCACTACTGAACGGAAAAGATTGTGAATAATACCATCCATTTTCTGGTGGGTGCTAAATAAATAATAGCCCCAGCACCGCAGGCTGGTTCACAAACCCACAGCGTTGATCAAAACCTAGCTGGTAGGACTGACCACCACCGCCAGCGACGTCAGAGGCCTTTCAATTTGTGTTGGGCAAACCACAGAACTGCTGTTACCGAATCATAAAAATAGAGGCATACAAGCCTTTTCTCGGCGCTGTCCGGGTGCTGTTGTTAAACCAACAGCAATTTTTCACACCCTCTCGCATCGGCTGAGGGTGGCACAAAAAAAAAACCTAATCATCATTACTACCATTCTCCCCATCATTATTACAAAACAGCTTGCCGTACTATTAAAATCGTTCCCACAGAGCCACTAACATCAAACCCATCTCGTTTCATTACAGCCGGCGGAGGCCGACCAAGAAACAGCTCGTTTTGTAACTGTAGTCTTCCGGCTTCTGGATCTTCTCCCCAGTCGTTACAACAGGAGCAAACATTTTCCGAAAACCACCCAGGAAAACACCTCAGAATTAAAATACAAAACCGCCACCCAACCCACAACCCCACCTTCACCAACATCATCCATTTCAGACGGCCTTTCAGTTCCAGGGGATAAAAAAAGAGTTGAAACATTCCAAAACTTCTAATTAAGTTCTCCTTAATCAGTTATTTTACTGACCCCGTTGTCTCTGCCAACACTCCACCTTTTGCAGAAGGTTTTCCAGAGATCTCCATCCCAATTCTCATTCCTATTCCCACCCCCGGTCCGGGGCTTGATCCGACCGGTGAAAAGTTAGAATGAACTCCGTGCCCCGTGCCAGGTCCAAGTTGCGGAGATCAAGCGAAAAAGGAGAGGAGGGTTGGTGCGCAAAGCAGAACCAGCTTTCCAGTTTTATACGATTTTTATTCCGAGCAAGTTTCAAGGGTTATTTGCCTTTTATTCACTCGTTTGCTCTACCGGTT
Organism: Culex pipiens pallens; assembly: GCF_016801865.2. Lineage (NCBI taxonomy): Eukaryota > Metazoa > Arthropoda > Insecta > Diptera > Culicidae > Culex > Culex pipiens. The sequence goes on along the minus strand of NC_068937.1, from coordinate 86,608,087 downwards.
CGGTACCAGTTCCACCCAGGGAGGCCGGCCAGTAGCGCCAGTGTCCTTTCTTGGTGGGGAGGAACGGGGGTTCACGATTGCCATTTATCCCCCTAGGATCGTAAAACCATAACCTACCGGTGCTGGTTGTGCTGGTCTACCTCCTGGCGTTGGCGTTTCTTCGAGCACAGACTACGGGGGAGAGGTCCGATTTTACCCACCACAATCAAGCAAGGGCTTCGGGTTTACCGGTGAAAACTTTTGACGGCACAGGTTCGGCTGGACCGAAACACTGGCGGTGGTAAATAGAAGGATAATTGCAAGTTTTTTTTTTGTGTTGGTTTTGCAAAGTCAGTGTAGTCACTACTTTTTGTTATCCAAAGTCACAGTTAAAGTAGGTGAATCTTTTAAATTTAGTCTCAACAACAGTTCTATTTACACGACATTTAACG